>NC_137938.1:36535087-37135087 GCF_963969265.1 Rhamphochromis sp. 'chilingali' | reverse complement strand
GGTTTCGCTCAGTGCTTCTGTCTCTACACCGTCTCTATCCAATAAAGGCTAAAATGTGGTGTCACATTTCTTCAGACAGATTTCATCTTTTTTTTTTATATGACTTAAAATCTGGTTATGAATCCTCGTTTAAATAATCCTCCTCCCTTTGGGGACAGATAATCGTACGTTTATGAGAGCAGCTTAAAATAATCAGCAGCTGTGCTTTTAGACCGAAGAGAAATGAACCTCATTTATCACATTTCATTTGAATTTGTCAAAGCTTCACGTTCAGCCTGAACGGTGGATTTTTCCTGTACGTTTGTGCTCAGAGGTCATATTTAAACAGCCAGTGGTGTAACGTTTAAAGCCTCTCATACGAACCTGATACAGATCCTACGCACAAGAAGTAATGCAGAAAGGAGGGAAAAAGAGAAATGGCAAGAAAGGCATCGTGAGGCCGTTAGTAAGCAGAAGGATCGATTGTGTCTGCATGAGCAACATTCAGCAGCGCACTGAGCAGCAGCGAGCTACTTTAACCAGAGACATACAATCAAAGCAGGGCTGTGATCAGCTCACAGTATAGAGAGCACACGTCGTGCACCGGTCCTGACGCCGCCGTGCAACAGTACAACCCCTCCTCATACAACCGTCTCCGCTGCTGCTGATTAAATAAGACCACACATGCTGGACAGACAGAGCGACGCTCACCCACAGATCCAATCCACACACTCGACTCCACAAACACTTACATGAAGCTGACGATGAGGAGGATGGTGGATATGCCGTTGTGCCCGCCGCCACGCGATCGCTCCCCCAGCTTCATAAACTGAGAGCCTAAAGGACACAACAGTGAACACTTTGTTAATGAATCAATTAGAAATCAGTGAGGTTGTGTTGGACGGCTGGAAAACCGAACACAACCACCAGAGGGCGTTACTGCACAGAGGCGGGACTCGCTGGTTGCGTCTGTATCCGGGCGGACTTACCGGCTTCTCTCGTGTCCCTCTCCTCTCCCACTCCTCTGTCCCCTCGGTCTCCACCACCCGCTCCTCCTCCTTCCCTCTCTCGCTCCCTCTCGCCCTGCCGCCGCGAGCACGTGCGTTTCCTGCGGCGCAAGCCGGGCGGGGTCTTGGCGGCGTCGGTGCCCACCGCTTCGCCTGTGGTCATCACGGTAACCTCAGTCTGCAGGAGTGTCTCCAGCTTGCACACCTCGCTCTCTGCGTGAGAGATTTAAAACCCAGAATGGAAGACCGGAGGGAAAATACCTCGCTCCATGAGGTGTCACAACACGCCCCGAGTCCGGCCAAGTTCAAATTTGATGCAGTTTCAAGAACGTTATCCAAAATAAAAACTATATTTGAAACCTTGGAAAGTGGAACTGGCAGCCCCCGTGTCTGTTTTGTGACTTTCTTTAAACAGAAATGAACTTAATGGCTCCGGTTTGTCTTTTACATAAAGTATCAGCGCACACGCAGACGTCCAGGCGATCTCTTTAAAAGCTCCGGAGACGACCGCGACCAGACACGTACAGAAAAATGTGTACGTCTGCCTGATTACAGGCCGAGCTTGTGACGGCGTGACAGAATGTAAGCTCTGATATCTGATATGCTCTCTGTCAGCGCCCATGTCTTATCTGTGGACAGCGTGAGGCCCACCTAAACATCCACTACACTCAGCGCACAAGCAGAAAATGAGTTATCATAATATCATTACAGGGATATTATGTTCTCTCAATCAGCTTCTAATGATTCACGTAATTTAATTCCCCATCAACAGTTTCATTCTCCATATTAAGACCTTTATAGTTATTAACAGAGCTGCAGGAGGAGCTTGGTTCAGGTTTAGTTCTAGTGAAGCTTCCTCATCAGTTCAGCTTCTTTAGAAAATGTAAATATTTAAATTCAAAACCATAAAACCTGAAAGAACATTTTGTTTTAGAGTCACTGCAGGAGTCTCCTCCCCTTTTCCTCAAGCTCCGCCCCCATCCCTGTCAGTGCCACGTCTCCCAACCAGCCGTCCCACTGTCATCTCACAAAACTTCCCTTTCTCTCTTCCTGCCATCCTTCTGTCACAAATCACTCCTGACGCTCATCTCCACCCACTCCACCCACTCCACCCTCTTCGTCACAGCTTCTACCTTCAACATCTCTGCTCCTTGCATCATCTTCACACTTTTTAAAGCAAGAAGTTAGATTTTTTTTCCTTTTTCTTTATTTAAATTAGACTTAAGAATATTAATTGACTGCTCGTGGTCTCTTTGCAGTACCATCACAGGCCCCCAGGGGGCTGCGTGGACGCAGGTAAACAAGGCCTATATGAAATGGATTACCTAAAGATTTGTTGACATTTGAGACATCTGAATATAAATTTAATGCACTTTGCTCTAAATATAAGCTCACCGTGTTCAGTGTGGTGCAGTGTGAGACAACAGAAGCAAACTATCAAACGTTGTCAGCTCTCAAAGTTTTCTCTGTTCAAAGAACCTGAAGTTGTAGATAAACGGCTCGCGGCCACATTGCAAACCACATCAATCCTCCATCTCTCTGATCTGCAGCAGGAAGCATCCTTTTTTCTTTTAAATTAAGCATTTCCTGTTTGTTTCTCTCAGCGGCTCGGCTGCCCTGACTCACCCATGTGTTTGTAGTACTCTTCGATGCCGCTCCAGGTGTTTTTTTCGATCAGCGCCTTCACCAGGCTCCACGGCTGCTTCCTGTAGCAGATGTCTGAGGAAACTCTGCCAGAGGAGACGCAAAGGAACTTTTAAAGCATGCGCAACATTTTTAAGCATCATTTTTATTCTCTGGAAAGAAAAGCTCTTTAGTTGAACCTGCGCTGCATCACTTTGGTCTTAATCGGGACTTTTCTCAGCTCGTAACTACACACAGGGCCTCTTACATTTTCTACAGTCTGATCTGATAATTCAAACTCAAACTTCCGTTTGTATAAGAGCATTTCACAAAATTAGCAAGCTAGCGTGTTTCAGTCTACCAAAGAACTGCATCAAGTTCAGAGAATTACGCAAGTACAACTATGACTAAAGAGTCGAGCTCTGAATCGGGAGGATATTAAAAATCAAAAATAGGGGCGATTTTGATACCGTTTTCAGGTTAAACGACAAAGTGTGGCTTTGTGTATGTGTTTTAAAGTACAAACCTACCCCACATGGTGAAATGATTCAATATTTCACCCAGAATGCTTTTTTTTTTAAAGAGCATTGGCAGAAAATGGACGAAACACGCAGGTACCCACGCATGTTCCTGTTACTCTACGTCACAGACGTCAAACTTCGATGTATGCCAGAATATTAATGCTTGAAGTTGGTTATGAATGATCCAGAGAGCATATTTAATGTGAACGCTCTCCAGGTGGGAACTTTGACACAATTTCTTGGGAAAGACATCTGTCAAAACAACCGACATCTCATATTTAGGTTCATGTAATCAGACAGAAAGCGACGACCAGGAGGAATATTTACAGCCTAAAGCAGAATGAACTTGGCTGGCATTTGGGCTTGAGATGAAGATAACTGGGAACAGGAGAGCCACCGCTCTTACTTCAGCTAAGCTGTCTTCAGGCCATGTGCATAACGGTCTATTGAGAAACTACCGTCTGCTGCTTTTGGTGGAAAATGCTGAAAAATGCTCTTCAGTCTGGGAATGCTACAGTCAAGACTTCAGACATGCGGAGTGCCATTTCTATCACAGTCATGCTCACAGGCTGAGCAGAAATTAAACAAAATATTATTATTTGATTAAAAATTAAAATGTGTACTAAGACTAAACTAAACCCAAGTTTCTTTGGTGTTTGGTGAAAACAGCTGGCCTGACGAGGCTTCGGTCCGTCTGCGTTTTCAGACTTTTGGAGGTTTTCTGAGTCCGTTAAGCTTTTTCACTGCTTTTAATCATTAAAGTGGACCTCGCGCTTCACCGTGTGTGCTGGTGGTGCCTCTTTGAGCTCTTTAACGGATTATCTGACTGACAGCATTCGACACCAGTGGGTGATGATGTCACGGTGGCTTCACCCATGGGCTGCAAACTCCGTCCTGTGGTTCATTTTAGCCGTGCTAAGCAGCGTCTCTGGTACGTCAGCTGCTTATTACTCCAACAGCATTTTCATAATAAGGACTGATTCGAGCACTGGAAGCTAACAGAATATTAGCCTGTAGCCACTTATGCAATCATGACTTCTTCTACTGCTCGTCTGCTGTCGTGTTTGTCGACCTGCTCAGCTCATGTTGTCGTGTTTGGATGTCCTCATTTATCAGGGACGGACAGACGGCGCAGAGCTCTGTTGAAATCTTATTTCCTTTAATAACTGCTTTTATTTTATTTTTTTAAACTGGATATTCTGCGACTTGCCCGTTGCTTTTAGAGCAATGGAAGTTATGAATTTACAAAGTGAAGTGTACTCGATTGGATTATTATCTAATCATGAACGTTATCAGTCACAGTATCATCAAGTAAAGCAGCGCCGAGTCCAACAGTGTTTTCAGTAAGGAGCCCGTCTGATAGAGTGCAGGCTGCTGCATAAATAAACTCGAGTGTTTTTTCAGTTCTTCCTTTGTTCGCTCGGCCGTGGCTCTAAGTGACACCGTGTGAGCGTGAAGAGTAAGCCGGGCGACCTCCACGAGCGCACAAACCTGAGTCGGCTCTTGTGTTTGTTGATGGAGGTGAGGCAGTATCTGTGGACGGTGTAGAAGTAGTCCTGGTATGGGATGCCTGAGGTGATGACCTCCGAGTCCACCACGTAGCACTCGCCCCGGGCGCTGCTTTTCTGCAGCGTCTGTAAGCAGGCAGAAGGTGGAGTTTTAGTGCAATGCAGGATCCATGTTTTTCACTCCACGTAGAAACTACAGGCAGGAAGTGAATCCAACAGAGCCCCACCCCAAAAACCCCCAAAAAACCTAAACATCACAGTTGTATGTCAAAACCTTTCTGAGTCAGTGCTTCATGTTAAACATGCAAAACCACAAAACAACACTAGTAATCATGGTGGCTGCATCGTTATACGCACTCTGTGGTTCCCTCTGAGGCCCCACTCTGATTTATCAGCAAATCTATCTTGCTCTTCTCTAGCTAGCTGCGGTTTGTTGACTAATGCTGCTGCAAGTTTCCCATGTTTGATGCAATACCTGCATCAAACATGCTACAGAGCTAGCAATCCAAACTGCTCTCTCACAGTAGTTAAACTGTCAGTTATTATGCTCCGTAAATATAATAATCACACCATCATCATCATCATCAGTGATAATATTGAAGCTTCCTTTGTGCTCGTATTACACGGTCATGTGGAAAATAAAGACTCTGCAGTGAAAAACTTCTTCTTTGAGGTTTGTGAGCCGCTGTGTGCAGCTCTCCTCGGGTCCTGCCACAGTGCTGCTTCTCTGCTAAGGATCATTGTCCTGTTGCATGGCTCATATCTGACTGCAGAACATTTGAACATACAGTGCTGACAGTTGCTACAAGGTGTTGGTTTTTGGCTTTAAACATCTCCAGTTTGGCCTCATCTATCCAAACATTGCTCCAAACTGTCAAAACCTCTGCAGATGGTCAGTGAATCGAGTGCACCAGCAGCACCTGGCTGCTCTTTATCCTCCTCGTTCCACTCGCACAGGTTCTCAAAAAAAAGGATTTTTTATATTAAACACGTCTAAATGTGTTCAAGTGATGGGTCAACAGCTCAGAATGCTACAAATGCTAATGTGTCCGACAGAACACGTCTCCAAATTCAACTAAAAAGTTAAACTGACTCAAAATTATTGAAGCGTAATAACAGAGTACTAACATCTTCTCTCACATCTCAAATTAGAGCTAGTTGAAGCATCAATACAAAATAAAACCTCCCCTCCAGTTTCTACACAATGAAGCTAGAAACGTTCATCCTGACGACTGACCTGCGTCTCCACCACAGGGGCGGTCTTGGGCCCGAGGGGGTTGTTGAGGGCGATGGTGTAGCTGAGCACACGGCTGGTGTTCCCACTGCTGCCGTCCTGCTGCCATTCACCCACCGACAGGTCTGAAGGGGAGGGAGAACAAAAGTAACGAGAGGGCCCGAGAGACTCGGTGAAAATGGGAGAGCGACAAAAAAGAGAACACGCAAAGCTCCGAATTTATGAATGAAAAGGAAAGAGTGCGAGAGCGAGGAGAGAGAGTCAATGCACGCTCCTTTACACAAAGAAAGAAAGGAAGAAAGAAAGGAAGGCCCCAGTTAGAGCTACAGAATGTCCCTGAGCGAGCTGGGCCTCCAACCAGCAGCCTCACAGCTTCACTTTCATCTCAGCTTCACAGAGAAACACTAAAATATACAACAAATGAAAGCAAAGGCAACTCTGAGTGCCAGTTTATCAAACATTATAATTTTACAACTGTTTATAACGTGCATAGTTCATATTTCTGTGTAGTTTTCATATTTATATCCTGTACACAGCCTGTACATACTTATAGTTATACCTTCATACCCTGTACATTGTAACATACCCATAATATAATATATCTGTGGATGGATGCAAACTGCATTTCGTTGCCTTGTACCTGTAACATGTGCAATGACAACAAAGTTGAATTCTCTTCTATTCTTCTATCTAGTCTATTCTAAACAGGAAAAGTGACGCAGCACAAAGAAGAGGAGCAGGTTTTTCAGCAGCTCATCAGTGGGACACAGGGTGAGCTTCAGCAGCGTCACAACAGTAATCACATCCCCAAAATCAGATTTCCAGGGGAATTTGTTTTATTTTCATTTCAAACACCGGAGCTACAAAAATGGACGCTGGCAGATCAGGTATCAGCAAACTGAGAATAAGAGTGGATGAACTTATTTTCAAACCTTAACTGTTAGTGTCTCAACAGGAAAAACTCGCTCTGTCACACTAACTTCCTGCAACAAGTTCACACAAGCACTGTGGAGGTTAGTGAAGTTAACTGTGGGCAACATTAGAGCATGACATCATCCAGCAAAGCTACACGGTTAACAGCAGGAGAAGGGACTCAGAGTATGGCTAAGCTATTGATTTAGTGATTAAAACGTGGGCTTCAAACTACAATTAAAACACGACAGCCGAGATGAAACCGTGTGTCTGCATGACTGCGGCAGATTCAGCCCAGTTCACCTTTATCTATTTATTTAGTTTAAAAAAAAGAAGAAGTAATTAAACATCATGGAAATCCACCGAAATGAAACGAGTGAGTCATCAGGCCTGACTCTCAGGAGTGTTTTAACCTACCGGTGAAGTGTCGCTGGGAGAAGAGGTGCTGGATGAAGTGCGTGTCAGCAGAGAAGAGCAGGTCATGCAGTTTGTCCACGCTCATGCGGACCGCCGTGTTGATGAGCAGCCGCCCGCTAAGGTCAGCGCAGAACGCTTCCACCTCACCTGCAGGGCCAAAGAAAAGTTTGTTTTGATGTTTCTACAAAGTATTTGCCTCCACCACGGAGGTTTGCTTTGTTCATGAGCAGGCGCGTCACAGTGTCACTAACGGCAGAGCTCGACCAAACACGGCTAACTTTGGGTTACATGTGTTTTTACATCTTTGCATCTTTATAGGACAGTTTTTGGATGTTCTCAATAAGTAATCCGACTACTCTGAACACTCATCTTTATGTTTTTCCCATTATTGTTAGTTCACAGAGCGAGGGTATCAATATGACCATCTCAGGCACATAAGCCACACCCACCTGCTGTTAAACCTGTTAATGAGCGACAGCCAATCGCAAAAATATTAGCTTAAACTCACAGTAAGGCTCAGTGTAAGTATAACAAGGATTATTTTGAACAGTGAATCATGCAAAGCCACTCTAGCCGAGTCCAAGAACAAACAAATGTGAAGCCAAGAGTCAGCAGGAGAGGTGTAGAGTAAACGTCTACAGCACCATATAACACGCTCAGCTTGGAGGTGATTGTAGATGCGTCAGCTGATCGGGGAACCGTTTCGGTTTGGTTCAGGTCAGATTTAACTGAAGTGAGACAAAGTACAGCATGTTCATGTTTACAAAACCTGCATTCACTGCTGACGTGCAGCGGAGCAAAGAGTTATTGTTCTGAGATCAGGAGGGCAGGAAACCACTTTAATATCATTTGTTACCAACATAAAGGTACCTCTGAGTCTTATTGAAGCTCTAAGATGTTATCAGAATTAGTTTTTAGATTAAATTTATGCCGACCGACAGATTCAAATTAAATCTCTTTTCTTGTGGTCTCTTTGCCCAAACGACACTCACTCTCTTCCTGTGTGTCAGACGAGTTGCTGGGGTCTGTGGGCAGGTCCTCATCGTTGGTGATGTCCAATGACGAGAGGTTTCCCAGACTGGCAGTTGGTGGGGGCAGCATGTGATTGGCTGACTCGGACAGGCTGTCTCCGCCTTCTTCCAGAGTCTGATGCAGAGGAGGCGGGGGAGAGAGAAAGAGCACATGGGAGGGCAGTTAGTGAGGGGTCTGAGGGAGATCACCCCATTGTCATATGACTTGAGAGGCCTCACAGCGAGGCTGGCCTCGTGCTGATGTGGCCTCGGCAGGCATACCACTGTAGCCATCCAATTAATGTGAAACCGGCACAGAGTTGACACAGCGCTGCATTTATTCACTCTGTCAGCGTCGAGATAACGGCTGCAGAGAAACAACCGCAGCAGCAGCTTTTGGCTGATTGGACACAGAGACGAATGCAGACTACACAAATATTTCCCATCAATTCCTTCTTGCCTGGAGGCCACGTTATTATTTTCCTCCTGAATGTGCTCATAAATGTAGATGTAATCCTTTGAATCGACTAATTATTTGCTTTTTTTATTTTTAAATTGCTATAATAGAAAATAGAAATTCTCACATCTATTGGGAACCATCCCCATCATGTTTACTCCCCTCTAGCCTGTTATTTGTATAGCACCTTCATGCCGGCGGGCGGAGTTCAAAATGCTTACAGAGGAGCAGAGAACAAGAGCAAACGTAATAAAACTTAAAATCAAGTATTCAAGTTATTGAAAACAAAGATAGATAACAGTAGATAAAATAAGCACAATACAAAATAAAACTGCTCAATGATGGATGCCAATTAATAAGACAGAAACCCAGCAGGTTAAACCGCAATAATCCGGTCCTGTTAATCGTTTTTTAGATCCTGGATCCAGTTACATAAGTGTGTCTGATTGGATTTGCTCATTAATTAGAACAAATAATCGTAATGAATCAAACGTGGGAATAAAAGGGCCCAAAACTGTGTGATCAAGCGTTGGCAGTGCAATTTAAATAAGCTGCTTTTAGCTTCAGGCATGTTTCATCAAATACAGATTCAAAAGATTCAGTTTCAACATGCAGAGCAAAGGTCAGCTGGCTCTGCTTCCCAGCCCTCCAGGTATAACAAACAGACAGCCACGTCCTGCATATTAAATAGTCTGAATGTGAAGAACACTCACAAAAGAGGCAGCAGCAGAGGCCGGGGTGGAGGCGGAGAAAGAGGCGTTGGTGGTGGTGGTGGATGGCAGCGAGCTGTGTGAGCTGGGCGGGCTGGGTTCGAGGGGCTCGGAGCCGAGCCTGCTTCCCGACAAGGAGGGCACCTCCACGGGCAGACAGGAGGCAGAGGAGGGCGGAGAGGATCCGCTGAGGCTGGCAGCTGAAGGAGGACTGCTTAAACTGCATGGCACCAGCGGAGGCGGAGAGCTGCCCGCGGAGGGAACGGATACTGAGCTCAGGTCCAACAGGTCTGTGACCGACCCCGACTCCTCTCCCGGCCTGGAGAACAGGGCAACAGGAACGTCGCAGCGAGGGAAAGGGAAAAACATCTGTTAGAGAACCCAGAGTCTTCTTGTTTGCTTAAAAAGATGGAAAAGTGACCCCTAAAGCTACATGTATGTTTAAATGATCGCTAATAAGCTTGTCTGTCATGCCTTCTTCTGTTTAAGCATTTAACCACAATAAAATGACTATTATAGCTTCTGTCACTGCCAATTAACTATAGATGTAACAAATAAGTTTAAATCTCACTGACAGGGACGCATATTGTGTCTTTTTCATTAGAGAGTCAACTTATCGTTGACGTGCAGAACTTTACCCAACAATAAAAATGTGACACGAGGAAAAAATAAAAGCAGGTTTTCAGCTTTAACATGGTTAAGACTCAAATAACTCGCACATCTATAACTAGAGGTGGTTACATATAGACACTCACAGCAGGCCGTTCATGTGTTCAGCGGTGGGGGAGACGTAGTCGTCGTCTTCGCTGGTGAGGCCCAGCTCAGTGCCGTAGCACTGGTGCACGATGTGCCACAGCTCTTTGGGGGACAGAGACTGCAGAAAATACAGACATTTAATCATGCACGTTCCTGCGCGGTTCACTCTGCAGCTCTTTGTCTTGTCAAACTGCAAGTGTAGAAACAGCAGCTGCAGGCAATAGGATTTGTGTGACAGCCAAAATCCATCTGTGTGCGTGCATTAGTCTGGGATGTTCACTGTGCAACAGAGTGTGGGACTTTTTATTGATTCTCAATGAGCCTTGAATCAAAATCAATTGTGCAAACATGTTGGACACTTTACGACTCCGTCTGAGGCGACGGTAAATATAGTGCCATGCGGCCCATTCAGAGCACAGCTGCTGTTTTACTGAAAAACACCACAGTTATTATAAATGAACACACCGGTGCTCACCTCAGGGGGAAATGACAATAAAGAAAAACCACTTTTATCCCACCTTGCTGTAACATTTTTGTGTTTTATCAGTTTTAGTTGTGTGAGCAGCGTGCAGTGTTTTATTTTTCCATCTGGTTCATGCTGCAAATATCGAGATGAAATCTTAAACTAAAGTTAAAAACAAGATGTGTGAACACCTGTACACGCCGCAGGCCTGTAAATCTCTAAAAGCAGAAGCCTCTGCATCTTCTGCTCAGAGGAGCGTAAATAAAAGCAAACTGTTCAAGTTAAGACCAGGATGTCAACACTGCTGAAAGGTCAAAGTGGAATCAAGTGTTGATTCACTAAAAGGGAGCCAACAGTAGTCAGCATTACAAAACAGTGACATTCAGCCCAACTTTTATTGCCACTGCAGGGAACAGACACTGGCATGTTGGCAACTCAGCCGACAGCATTGAAAACCGTTGTTAATGAAGGATGTCAATGAAACTAAATGGCTCAAATTATTTACACACTTTCTTAGTTTATCTTAAACCGCTGGAAGGAAAAAATAATCTTTTTTTTTTTCAAAATTTAATAAACTTGGAGCTAATTCAAAGCATGAAAGCCCAATATCCTGCTGAATGCTGATCGGTCTGTTAAGGATTTATTACAGGAATTGTTTCCGAACAATAACTAGATGCTGTGAGTGCAGCTACACCACAACAGAAACATGTATGCACAATAAGCAGCTGGCTGTGGTGGAAGCAGCTGCATTCTTGTCGTGAAGTGGTTTATGTGACATCCTTAATATTTTGTTTCAGAGGGCCGTTCATTCTCGATCATCTCGTGAACGCAGAGGTCCAAACTAAACTAAAAGATTAGTTTGGTTTTTTCCAGGGAAAGAGTAATCAGCCATTATTTTCTCTACCATGTGAGATAATAGTAAGCTGTGTTTCTGCACAGACGCTCAGAGCAGAAAAGTCAGCAGATAACAGTAATTGAAACTGCTCTCTCAGCCCTGTATTTACGACCACGCTTCCTGACACCCTGCTCTACTCTGACATGATAACTACTAGCAGCACAAACCAGCAGGAGGGTGGGAGCGGAGGCTGTACCTTGTCCAGCAGTGCGTTCTGCCACAGGCGGAAAATCATCATGTAGCTGCGATCTCTTGCGCCAAAAGATGTGAAGAAATGCTGAGAGGGTGATTATCAATGCAACAGGAAGGAGGGGAGGAAGAAAAGGAGGGAGAGAGAACAAAAATGTGAGAACAGGTTTGACGGACGGTTTCCCCCCGTTTGCCTCGTCACGACCGGTGAAGATCGAGCCGAGTCAGCTCGTTTCATAACGCTTCTCTAACAGATTGAAGTGAACCGTTTCAACAGCTGACACTATCAACGGTTAAACCGCAGAATGTCCTCGTAAATCAAAGCGTCTCTTTTATTATTCGTCTTTGACTCTGACCTTCTCGTTGTCAGTGCTGATCTGGATGGCATTTGGGATGAGCTTGGCAGTCTTCTCCTTGGTCATAGAGGTAACGTCCTTCAGCAGGATGGTGATCTGAACCAACAAGCAGAGGAGAAAGCTTTACAGCGTGCAACGCTCTTATCTCGCAGAGGCCATCTTTATTGATCTGCAAACTTCACTCTTATCAGACTGCAGGTGTGACATTAATTAGTTTGCAGAAGGTGTGCGCCAGTGTACACAGTGTAGCTTACAGTGGTTTCCCAGCGGAAGATGTTGCTGTAGAAACACAGCCAATTCTCTGACAGATAAAGGCGTCCCTGAAGCAGAATATCCTTCTGCAGAGCGCAGGAGTAGTCTGAGAAAAGACAGACGGAAATAAATGTCAAAAACAGCCATCGCTGCCACAGATCAACGTCAGACAGGTTGTAAACACCACTTGGCTCTTAGCAGTGGGGCTGGTGGGCAGAGAAAAATGACTGAAACTCTTACAGAGAGTCTACGGCATCATTATGGCATCAGCCTGCGGTCCAGCAGGAGCGATGATGCAGCAAACAAGACTCACAAGCCCTTTTCCATTCCACGGGTCACCACAGTTTTCACGGTTCTCCCATTAGGTACCGGGTCCTGTGACCTTTAGTATCTGCTCGCCCGGGATTCCAAGCGAGCGGGTACTAAATTATGACATCATCAGATTGCATGCCACCGATTGGCTGGCCAGTAGCATCACTCGATGAGTCATGAGAGCATCTCAGCAACGAGGGAGATGGTTTCAAAACCAACGCAGTGGTCCCAGAGCCAGACGAAAAGCCACAGACTGAGCAGCAGGTATACTGTTGCCTCGACGTCCACCTTTTTGCGGGACACACGTTGCTATGACAACAAACACATGTTAGGTAGTACTGGTTTGCAGGGGAAACCCAGTCGATCGAAGTAAACACTAATGGAAAAAGGGGCTAAAGCGTCCAGACTGACACCTGGGAAACACTTGTAGAGCATCAGTGACGAACTGCTGTTCCTGTCTGTCATGCTGTTGGTCGTTAGAGAAGATCCAAGTCATACAACAAAGAAGTTCTTTGTAGTGAAGCGAAAGCGAGTTTCACTTCGCAGCCTACGTCTTTGCTTCTCACACGGAGCTTTTTGATCCTTGATGGTTTAATCGCAGCCTTCCTCTTTGTGGTGAACTAATGTCACTTCCTTTCTGCTCAAGCAGACCTTTCAACCAACTGGCATTCAACCTACAAAAAGGGCTTTAACTGTCGCTGCTATGTGCTGCTGGCTTTTGCAGGCCTGCATTCGAGAGCGTCTCCGTGTGTTGAATCTACTAAATCTGCATAGTTCTCCTCTCAGAGCCAAAAAGAAACCAGTGTGGAACCACAGATGGCGTTTCTCAAGCACCTGTGTGCTGTTGGCACACAGGAATAACATTTGTGATTTTCAATAGATTCGACGTCTGCTGTTCATCTGGGTATGTTAGTGGGGGCAACGTTTACTCCACCTCCCCACCCAGCCGCCTCTTTCAGCTCTTGTCCCTATTCTGATGCCCAAAACCACCTCAACCCGAGCAGCAGCTCTAAGCTGAGCACCATGAACCTGTTGCAACTGCAAACCATTCCTTGTACTGTACATCTTAGAGTCACACGTCCTTAAATCTTCTATCCTCCCTTTCCTTATGACCTTCCCATTCCTATGCACTAGGAATCATTTTAACCTCTCAGAAAGTGGACTATTCACGGCCGGCGTGGCCGATTATAAAATCCTGGTGCGCTGGTGGTACTGCACACTTTGTCACATGCTTCACTCACCCACTATAAGTCGCTCTGAGTCAGGAAGTTTCTTGAAGATTTTACGAAAATCTTCGTTCCGCTGTTTGTACGTGGGGCTGAGAACCTGTGAGTGACGACAGGAAAGAAAAAACAGAACATGTTATTCTACCTCACAACCATCCTAGCAGTAAACATCTCGGGTAACACTTGCATTTGTTTAATCAAGAAGAAGAAAAAACACATTTTTAAATATCACACTAAACCAATCATTTTACTGTCAACCAGTTTCATCTACTGGAAGTAAAAGCTGAAAAAAGCCGTTAAAGAAGAAGAGGGCGTGTACTTACGTTATACCAGCTCTGCATTTTCTGCAAAGAAAAAAAGGAAAACATTTAGTACTCAAAGAAAATCAGTCACAGCAGAAACAGAACATTTTGACTCCGTTTTATGCAACGCTGAGGTTGTGCAGCTTTAAAGGGATGTCCAAACTTTCACCACTTCCCTATTTTAAAAAAAGGTAATTGTCACTGTGCAGCTGCAACAAACCGTCTTGGCTGCAACAGGCTGCTGCCTTCAAAGCGACGAGCCTGCAGCGAGTACGAGGTGAACCCAGAGCCTTCGGGTTACGTGTGCCGTTAGGTAAATTTACTCAGGGCAAACACGCTAACGTTTTACAGTCTCCTGAAAGAACGAGTCAACACTGGAAGAGCTGACACGGCTGAAGTGAGAGCTGCTAAAAATAAACATTTACTTTCACTTATTGTATTGTGTGAATTCACTGAAGACTCAAGACCGTTTTTATTGACATTACGTAACACAAGCGTGTTCAATCAACGTCTGGCAAACACAGAGTTAATATTTAAGTGACCGGATTGAAGCAGAACCGTTTCCTAACTGGTTACTAAACGCTGCGTCGGATCAAATTTTACAGAGTCATGAAGACGCCCGTTTGAATCTCTGATGAGCACCACGAGACTTCTGCAGCACTTTGGAATTTCTGCTTTGATTGCTTATGAAATGCGGTCAGATCTTTATCCAAATCAAAGTTACACAAACGCAATCGGACTAACATAACACACAATCAGTTGTACGTTTTATGACCTTACTGAACACACTGACTCACAATGCAGCAATGCAGGCTAAGACAGCAACCTCTACAGTTTAGTAACTTGTACAAGCTCCTTTTCAGCAACACCTCCATCGGGCATTTCCTGTCTCTTCTCAGTGAAGTAATTCTGGAGTTTTGTGTATTAGAAAAAGAAAAATAATTTCCATGCATCGCTGCCCTCCTCCACACTGGACTCACTTCTCCACACACTTCTTGGACTACATAACACTCTCCTCTCACTTCCAGTACTTGCACTATTCTGTATTACACTGTTTGAGTCCATCTATGTACCACTGTATTTATTTATTCTCATTGTTTTCTACTCTTATTCCATTTCTATTCAAGTACAAAACTGTTGTACTCATCCTTAGTTTATCTTAGTTTCTGTATAGTTGAATCTTTGCTTTTACAGTTTGCAGCTTTGATCCAGGAGGACGATATTTCGTCTGACTGTATACTTGAGTGTATGATGTTGTGTTGATAATAAAACTTGACTAACTGTCAGCTTCTGGGATACAATCCTGAAGGATAGTCGGCTTCTTCCACTAAAGCACCATGTCACAGAGGAAGTGATAGCCAAGCAGCTTGGAAATCATCCAATTAACATTTTTGATTGAGGTCCAGAAAACGTCTTAAATCTTAATCTGATTGAGAACCTATGATCAGTCAAATTTCAAAATTTCAGGGGCCCATAATGCAAAAAATTTCACTTTCACAGTACTGAAGGTATGCCACACTGCTAATGCTGCTAGCCTGAAATCAAAGCAGGCCTGCAGCTATGAGACGAGTGACGGTGATGGAGCAGCAGTGCTAGCACCAGCAGGCTGTTCTCATTTCTCTAACTTGTGCCCCCTCGTCTCCTCTGTCCTCCTGCCTCTGACCGTGTCAGTACATCATGTGGAAGCACGCCTCAGTTCCTAAAATGTATCTGGAGAACGGGGGATTAGACGGAGGTTAATCCTTTGTTGGATGTGTTTTTTCCTGCAGCATAAATGAGGCGTGGCACATAGCTGGATATATACACTGTGATCGCAGGGTGCATGAGCCAATGAAACTTTCTGCCCGTCGCCGCTTGTGTGCGTTTTGTTTTTTTAATGTATCGACGTTTTGTACCATGTTGCAAGCTTAATTAAAAGTAGTCGTAAATACAAAACATGCCAGGAGCATGTCATAGGCATGAAACACAGCTGTAGCTGGGCTATAACTAAACCTGTGAGCAAGTCTCATTTTGTTAAATGCCTGCCGTCTCTCCCCATCTCTTCCCAGCTGTGGATAAATTCTACATACAGTTAAAACTACTGGATGCTTCCTGATGGCACGTGGTGAGGATGAATGGTCCTTTTATGTTCAGGATGCTAGCAGCTCATTGAACTGTCTGTCCCTCATAAAACCTTTGGGGAGCTGGACTCTAGAAGACTTGAATGATTACTTTTTATTCTAAAAAACAGCCAAAGAAAGTTGGTTCTCGTTATATATGTATGTTTATTTTGCTGTTATTTGACGTGAAACTATGTGTCTTTAGAAATGCTGTTGCATCCTCCATCTCCTCCAGGTGTGAAATATGCCGTGACAGTGCTGTTGGTCACAACTGCTTATCTTTAGGAAACTTTGGTAAATGGTAAATGGCCTGTATTTATAGCGCTTTACTAGTCCCTAAGGACCCCAAAGCGCTTTACATATCCAGTCATCCACACATTCACACACTGGTGATGGTAGCTACATTGTAGCCACCCTGGGGCGCACTGACAGAGGCGCCCCAGGGTTCCTGTAAGGCTTCCTGTTTAAACAAAGGCGTCAGATTCAGTTTCATTATGGGCCCCACTGCAAACAATGATAATCAAGTTAAGGGCTAGACGTATAATTTAATAACATATTTAATTTAGTCACAAACTAATGTCTCATTTAGCATTTTCACACGCTTGAATATGACAACGTTTATCAAAACATTTTTTTTATCATGTAGTTTATCTCTAACACACAGAGCAGCTGTTTGCCATGAAAGTAAAACTCAGAAACTCAGTGCTGTAGCGTCACGTCTCCTTCAGCTCAGCTCTGAAGCCTCCCTGACTACAACTCCTCGTCTTTGCTGCCGTTTGGCTCGTTGAAAACAGAAAAGGTGTCACGGCAGATGGACACCCGGCTCTCTCGCTGCATTCATTAAAGACGTGGGCGACCTCCCACGTCTAACACTTTCATTTAAACTGTCTACTTTCAGCACCAACTTTCCTTCTTGTTGCATTCTGTTCTGTAGTTTCTCAGCCGGCAGGTACGTGCCTGTCTGTTTAGGTTGGCGCTTGCACAGCTAGAATTTTACTAAGATTTGATTGAAATTGGTGAATGGACAGGTTGAGGCTGACATACGTGACTTAAAAAAGGACAGTCTCAAGTCAAATTGCCATGAGCCTAGCTGCATTTATAAGGAGGGGAACTGCTCTGCATACCATCGAGTGTGTTTAATGTAGCTACTTTAGTCTGATTAGATAAAGCTAATTAGAAGATCAGAACCACCGTTTTTAGCAATCAATGCAGAAAATCTGGATGCAAATGCAAAGTGTTTATTGCGTTTTTATTTCTGCAAACTGAACACGGACACAGCCTCCAAGCTGCATGTGGCGAGCAGCAAAGAGGCGACTGCTTTATTTGCACAAAAACCTCTGGTTATAGAAGTCTATGGGAAACTGATGCTACTCCACACTTGCTCTGTGACCTCATTAAACACTTTCCCGATGACTTTATGGGTCATGTCAGTAGCTTCAGCTCATATTAAATAAAATATGAAGCTCACTTTGTAAATTATGGTCATTATTAGAATAAAAATGGAAGATTGTTGCATAACAACGTGTCTATGACAGTTTGTTAGTCCAGTTTCAAAACACCAAGATGGCAGCGGTAAAACATTTGTGAGGTCACAGTTGCTGTGTCGATCAGTCTACGATTCACCTTAGCAGATATTTTCACTTACCTTGGCATTGCGGCTGAAGTGGCGAGAGGCGATTGGGTAGGCAGACGAGAGGGAGGAGGCAGAGGGTATGGAGGGGAGCGCACCGTCCGAACCAGCACCTCCTCCACCTCCACTGCTGCTCTTCTCTCCTCCAGCCTCATTCTCACTGGCCCTGCCTCCCCCGAGGACCCTGCGCCGCAGGGAGGGAGAGCTGCCGGGGGTGCTGCGTGGAGAGTTACTGGCCGTACTGGAGATAAAAAGAGACAGGAAAAAAACAAAACATTCAGCTGAGGGGAGAAGAGAGGAAACCGCTTCACATTTCATTGCTTGACTTGCCCAGTGAGTCTTTCATGTCGTGCTATGAAGAAAAGCTGCAGGCGTTTCTCATTTGATGATAAAACGCCATCACAAAGTGCCTACTGAGGACCAACGAGGGGCCACGCAAGGCCAGACCTATCAGCTAAAGTCATTTTGACTGGTACAGATAGACCGGGGGGGCATTTAAATCCAGTTAGTAAAGGGTGTTAAGACCATCCAATCAAGACGTGCAACTTTGAAACCCAAGAGCCACAAAGTAAACACCAGCAGGTCAGAACGACAGCGTACGAGCTTCAGTTTGTCTCTGATTCAGTTCTTTAAGTAAACAAGTGAAAAGTCAGACACAAATTTAGATGAGAACATAAGAAGGTCAACGGCGACAACAACTTTCCCACAAGCTTCTCTCATTTAGTTTTATTTGACGATAAAAAAAAAATGGAATCATAATCTTACTGCATTTTACATCTTATATAACAAATTAATCAAGCACAAGAAGAAAACTAGTAGAGTAAAAACATTTAAACATCCACTGTCATTAGCTTTGGGAATTAATGCCACAACGCAGTAGTAGGGGTGGGCGATAGAAATGATATAAATTTAGCCAACGATAGAGATACTATATCGCTCTATCGCATGTTGATGATGTCATCAAGCTGCGCCTGTTTTGGTTGAAAGCATCGCAGCAGCTACAACCATTATCATCTGCAAATTATGGCGGGCGACAGTCATAGCAAAGAGGTGAAGCACTTTTGAAATATGGGGAAAGCCAAAAACTGCGCTTCCTCCACTTCCGTAACATCGATTCATTAATGTTGAATTCTCTCGCAGCTGTTCTGTTCCCATGTTGTTGCAGTATATTAATAACTAACCTCGTATTGTGGATGAATGATCTCAGTTGTTCTCCTGACTGAAGTTGCCCCGTGTACAGCATCCTGCAATGCGATTGCATTTGTCCCTGACCACCAGAATCCCGCACGTTAACTTTTATCGAGTGGAAAAAAAGTTGGCTTCATCCTCCAGCTTCACTGTGCTAATGTTATGCTAACATAGCTGTGTCGCTAGCAATCACGTAGCACAACATTATATACCAGCTAGCCCAACTTCAGTAACCCTGCAAACGCCACTGCTGTTTAGTTTCCTGTCTTTATGTTAGAAGTGATAGCAGAGCTGTACGTTTGAATTAGTTTCAAAAATCTCAGTCAGAACATGGTATGAAATGTTTAGGTGGAAACTAGCGAGCTAACTTCCTGTTAACGGCTAACTCCGTTAAATTTAATATATTCTGTTTTCATGGATGCCTGGATGTTAAACTTAATTGTTACACCTGGTAAAGCAGCAACGCTGATGATTTTATTAAAGATGAAAGAATTTAGACAGTTTAACTCTCAGTGTTCGTTTGACTTTGGGACCTGAAGAGGCGGAGTTTTGGACCCAGCTTACTCCGAAGCTCCTCACTACGGCAGCCGTAATGCTCTGACAATCCATCAAGCAGTGCGGCTTACCAAAGTTACACTAAAACATTTTTAACAGATTTCTGCAGCCCAAATCGGTTCGAGGTCAGTAAGCACAACCAGAATTCATACATAAGGAACACTCTCGATTTTTGAGAAAATTAAAGGATTTTAAGTCCTTATAGTTTGGAAAATACATTATACAGAAGAAAAGAATATATCGCGATATATATTGTTACCGCACGTGCTTCAAATTATACCGCGATACAGATTTTAGGCCATATCGCCCAGCCCTACGCAGTAGTCCAGATTTCTTTTTCAGAAATACATCCATATCCTGTGTGAGTAAAACTGTCATCATCAGTCAATCACAGATATTCCCGTCTTTCAAAAGACACACACAATGTATTTCAGGCCTTAGCGCTGTCACACTAGCTTTTATTGCCCCATTATCACAGCCGAATGATTTCAGGATAACAATATTACATCATCTCCATGGAGAATCTGAATGTCAATACCTTTAACATCAGTAAATCTCATCTTTAGCTTTTTTTATGTTTTTTCCCCTCATAAAAAGTCATTAACTGTGAGCCCATCACTTATCAACTATATGTTAGAGCGTCTGCTACAAGGTGGTTTTTTGTTGGGCTCATTTTAACCTGCTTTTGGTTTTCAGATTAAATTTGCTAAAGCATTATTGTCGTGGCACGCGGCTATCAGCATGATAGCTTGTTTGAATAATCAGCATTATTTAAACACGTTTTTTTATTTACTTGATGTTTAAGTGCTCCTGCTCAAATATTACTGGTTCTTTTATCTCCTCTTGGCAAATTAATTATACTCAAGATATGACTAAAGCGAGTTGGTAACAGTCTTCAATAAATGTTCAAACGTTTACAAATAAAATGATTATTCATTCATTAGCATTTAAAATGTTTGGATGTAGCTTTAAGAATCAATGAGCTCCAAATATAAAATGATATGAGGCACATTTTAATCCCTGGATTGGATTTAAAAGAAGCTCCTTTTGGGCTACAGTTACAAATGTAATACAAGAAACCAAAGCAAGAAGAACTGCTGATACACTCATAGCTTTAACCTCACTGTGTCTGCAGTGTGAGGCAGACACACTCAAAACATGCATTCATTTGCTTTCAATCAGTAAACTAATATTTTCACGCTGCCCTCGTGACTACAAAGACCATCGCCTACTGATCAATCACGTCTCTGAAAAGTGGCACCACCATTCCCAGGAGATCCCTCAGGCCTCGGAGCACATGGAGTACGGAGGTCAGATGTCTTTAGAGAGCTCAGAATAATGTTTGATTGATACGAAGTTCTACTGCACAAAATGTGACGAATGACATAAAGAAAACATCTGTGAGAAGATAAAACTGATCACTTTGTCTTTAAAATACCACAAAAAATGAACTAAAGAGAAAACAAAAACAAAACCTTTGCCATTTGTTAGCAGTTTCCTAAACAAAAATATAGTAGCAAGCAATGTTCCCCCTAAGCTGCGCGCGCAATTGCGCACTGCGGGCACGTCTCTGCGCACAGAAAATCTGTGTTGCGCACAAAACAAATAAAAAAATCTCACCTGAATTTAAATTAAAGTAAATACGTTAACAATTCTGTTCTGCAGTGTGAGTCAGTGACTGGCTGCTCCCGTATGGGATTAGAACGATGCCACCTTATCCCAAAGTCCAGCCAATGATGCGATTCACATTCGTATATACGCAGCCAATCAACGTCGCTGACAGGCTATGACAGCGTCCTTATGTGCGACACCGGTGTTTTAGCGAGCAAAGCGGCTGATGTGGAGTGAAGCCACGTTAATGACAACGTGTACAACCATTGGAGATGTGAGCAGGACAGACGGAACAACTGACGGACAAAGTGAGGACTTTATACCAGTTTTTAAATTGTGTTGATCGGCCACGTAAAACCAGAGTTATGATAAAAATATCTGCAATGTTTGTTTTTTCCCCCCGAATACTGTCGTTGTTTATATTTACTGCGGGAAGGAACAGTAAAAACTGCGTTTGATAAGGAAAACGCTCGAAAGCCTGTGAGCGAAAACAAACCTCCCCCCAGCATTTCCCATTGGTGGAAAAATGTACCATGTGGACCAATCAAAAAATGATATGGCAACATGGCATTTAGTGGTTTAGGAAGGGGGGAGTTTCAGGAGTGAAGGCGGAATTGAGATGTGAGTGATTTGCAACGTTTAGCGCAGATCTTGTGTAGTTAGTGTGTAGTTAGTGTGTAGTGTAGTCAATAGTGTTGTTGTGTGTGTCAGAACAATGAGGCGACTGCTGAGTGTTACAGGTGTTACAGCAGTGATACATCTCCTGCTGTCAGGCCTGCAGGTATCAGGCTGTTGTTCTCCTTCATCTCATAGTGGACAGAAATTATTTTTTGGAGCGGCACAAATAATTTGTGTGGCATCAGATTTGATGCAGAACAGCTGATTGTTCTGTAAATAGTTTGAAATGTTTGTTTAAAAAAACGCCTTGGCTGCATTTTTAGGTAAACAGCTGCAAAAAAACTTTGTTGTTTGCATAACTCAGTAACTTTTTTGGAGAAGTAACTATATAATTAATTGCCCAACATTGGTCAGTATATCCTGTATTTTGCAGACAGAGTTACAGACTCTCTCCCAGACCACAGACTCATAATACAAGTCAGAGCTTTATAAAAATAATAATAATAAAGTTGTGTTTTCAAAATTGGAGTTAAAGTTATTTTTCCTTCCAATAGTGTTAACATGCTACACAGGTCATGAACAAGGTTTTTTAAATTTTCATTGTAAGTGGGCTAAAGCAGTTAATTAAAAGTCGTCTAACATAAATGTAAATGCTGTAATTTGATTATTTTACTAAACCATGTAACTTGGATGGATTCGATGCTGGCGTGACCACAGTGCACGTCTGCTGTCGCTCACAGTGGTCCAAGGGACGCTCAGGGAGTTTGTGTGTTTGCTCAGACACATGAAAAATTAGAGGGAACATTGATAGTAAGCAAGCTAAAGAGACACCTGGAAACCAAATATCACATGACATCTGAACCTGAGGCAGAAACCTCTTAGATCGTTAGATTAATGCTGGATTTTTTAAAAATGTCTGATAAAGGTTTTGAGGCATGTTAGTGGAGTTTAGTGAAAAACAGACATTGTAAGTAAAAGAGTCTGAAAACCATTTGGAGTCTTCATCTTTCCCTGACGAGGATCAATAAGAAACCGATAATACAGGAGGAATTATCTCCCTGCTGGCTGAAAGCAGGTTTATATGGAAGTAATTTTAAGTTTTCATATAAGAAAATCTTAAATTGAGACCTTGCTGACCTTGAATGTACTCAATTTCAAGTACTATAAATTGTTACACCATTTAACGTCACGTCTTTGTGACTGAAAGTAAATGGCCTGTATTTGTATAGCGCTTTACTTAGTCCCTATGGACCCGAAGGTGAAAGAATCAAGACTTACACGACAAACACGACAGACTACTTTCATTAAAGCAAATCACCTGTTTTATGTCAGCTTTCTCTCCTGGCTTTATTAATATTGTGCTTTTGTAGGTTTACCTACTTCAAACCCTACTATACATACTGTACAAAGGGATACACAGTGTTCAACCTCTTCGGATATTTAAAATATAGTTTTCCTGTTTGTAAAGTACACTGCTCTGCCACTAGTAGGGGTGGGGAAAAAAATCGATACTGTGTAGTATCGTGATATTTTGTTTGCTAATAATGTATCGATACAGGGACAGCAGATATTTTGTTACAAAAAAGGTTTCTGTGCTCTGACTTCAGAGCATGTTGATCCTTTTTCTGAGCAACAATCCTGAAATTCCTTCACTGTCCAAATGTGTTTAACTTTTGTTTTTGGCAGCAATAAACATGACAGTTTACTTATTTTAATTTAAGACATGTTTTATTTTAATTAAATGTAAAACTTTTTTATTTAATGTAAAATTATATTTTGTTTTAATTTACTTTCAAATTCTTCAGTTGCTGAAGGGGCTGCATAGTTTTCACAAATTGCATAGTTCAGAATAGCTATAATTGTACCAGATGGTTGCATTCACTTAAGTTGGACTAGACTGTAATACAAACTGTTCAGTTTGTCAACAATAAAACTGAAATGAGAGAAAGACTGAGTGTGAGACTTTGATATTAGATAAAATGAATATTGATAAAGTTTACCTTCATGTACAGAATCTGAATATCGCAAAATATTTTTAAAAATTGCAATAATATTGTATCGTGCGTTAAGTATTGTGATAATATCGTATCGTGGGATGTATGGTGATTCCCACCTCTAGCCACTAGTAGACCTGTCCTTGTTTATGATTGGTCATATGATGCCAACATCACTTCCTTCATGTGATTGTGCTCTTAACTAGTTTGGGAAACTTAGGGAAAAAACAAAGGCTGAGATTAACACAAAGGCTTAGCTTAAAAACTCAGTATCAGGAGTTCATGAGGAAACAGGAGGAGGAGGTTAGTCAGAATGATATAACCTCCAAAAACAACCACAAGGAGAACTGAAGCTGAGGGAGTCACCCGTAAACATGACCGGGTTTGTTTTTACAGGGAAATAATCCTTAAAATATTAGCAGTGATGCTAATCACGGGAGCATTATGTCAAGTAGCATTAAGCTATCTTTAGGTAACGTACGCAGGGCAGCAGAGCCTCTAAATAGGCTTGTTGTGCAGCCGGTCAGCTAGCAGAGTGTGAGGACACTGAATGATGTGAGTCTGTGTCAGCACGCGTTTACATCCCGGGTTTAAATCCGCCGGCAGCTCAAGTGTAAAAGGAAAACAATACTTGAGGTTTTCACAACTCTCCGTGACGTAAGCAACCCTCATCCCGACAACATATTTAACAACAAGCACCACCAACTATTGTCACATAAACCCTCATAACATAACTTATTTCCTATCATAATAATAGTTAACTGATTTTCCAGAATCCACCTCTGGGGGTGACTAAGACAGCCAGTAAGCATGGTTATCATATACAGTAAAGAACATGAGACTGTTAGCTGGAAATCAACAGACTTATGTCACTTCTGATCATCTGATAAGTCAATAAAAATCCCAAATAACACACATGTTGGTAGAGGGATATTCCCTGTAGGGACAAACAAATGCTATCTGCAGAACAAAGGTTTTAGTTATAACAAAGACAATAATCACATTTCCACATAACTCTTTTTTCAGCCAGTTGTATTAACTGGAGGAGTTTCAGTTACTGAAGAATAAAGTTGTCCAATCTAACAGGACATACAGTCCAATTAGATCAGGCAACTAAATGCTACATACGTGTGTTTTCTTTTTTTTATCTGCTGCATGTTTTAAATTCAACAGATATTCAACAGCCAAAAAGCCCCAATCTGAGCCAAAAACAACTCTGTATGCACAGGCTAAACAATGCTGACTGCAAAATAGTTCAAAGGAACTGAGTCGTTCAAATTTGATAAATCTCTGTCTCAAACCGAAATCTGTGGGAGGATCCACAACTGGTGAAGATTGCTGTACAATTGAAACTTCCAAGATATAAAAAAAAGTAAAAAATTGACTGTTCTTATGTTTAGGCAAAGACTGAAATTACAGGTCATATGTTAAAGCTTCAAAATAAGTGCCCTAAAAAGGCTCGAGATGGTTGCTGAGTGGGCAGAATTTGCTTTTAAAAGGATGTTTTTGATCAGAGCACCTGAGGAAATCTGTGCCTCTTTTACACCATCGTCATCTTTGATGATTAGTACTACGTTTTACCAGAAAGGAAGAGTTTCTATATCTATATGAGAATTTACTAGAGAACTGCTTCCTCTAAAATAATATAATATGTACTTTAAGTCAAGTATTATCAGCTGGCTAACATTTCTGAGACTCTTACTTTAACCAGTCACTGTGTACATATGCCTGCTTTAAGATGGATTTCTTAAGGTCAGGACGTCATACAGGAATGTGAGTTATTCCATTTTAACTGTGTATACATATGCACACTGTTAAAGCACTAATCATTTTAGCCACATTCTTCATATCCAAATATTTTAAAAAGATTGCCCTGCTTTTCAATACTGACACAGAAAAAAAGACTTGTAAGTTATGTGAAATATTTCCATTTATACCAAGTTAAGTAAAACTCTGGTATTGTAAAATAATATTTGCAATATGGTCAATAAGTGAAACGTATGTATGTATGTATATAAATCAGTCCATCCCTACCCTCCTTTGATTGTAATTATGCCTCAAAATATGCAACAGATACATTTTATATCTACATATGTAGCACATATTATAAAGTTATGGCACTGTTTACAGTGCAAAACAAACAAACGGACTAAAAATATATATTTATATCCATCTAGACAGATATACACGCACACAAAGACACAAACCTCCCACAAACAGGTGAAAAACTAAAAAACTGATTAGATGAGAAATGGACAGCTCTTCTGTCCGGACCTCAGTCCATTCAAAGAAACCAACAAATGATATGCAGTCACTGGGCAGGGCTTGTACCCAGGAGGAGGGATTAGCTTAAATATTGTCCTCTATCCTGTCACCCATTAAATCCGACAGATGATCAGCTAATGTGCAGCTAGCACATGGAAAACAATCGGTCTGCTGAGCCCGTTTACGACCTAATAACCTGCCAGAGAAGCAAAGTCCAAGGAGAGGGGAAATATGCGAGACGTTTTCAGCTAAAGCAGCAGCCTGTGCACAGGATGGAGGCTGGGCGGATGGAGGGAGGGTGGGGGACCTGCGGGATGAAGCTATCAGCAGGCTGTTGCTGCGCCTCCGTGCTACCGGCGGGCTCTGCAGGATGCGACCTGTGTGGGTACGTAAAGCGGAGCATTGCACAGCAGCCATCCTCCCTCCTTTATGCCACTTACTCGAACATGTCATGAGGCGTTTGTGGTCCAGCTGATGGTCACAAACCCTCGCAGCAGGAATATGGCACCGGTGTTCCTGCTCGGAGTGTGCAGATGAAGCACGGCCGCTATCAGGGTTTTTCTTCTGCCGCGTTTCCTTCAATAAATTCGAATTAATTTCCCACCGGGGCCGACGCCCCTGCACCTCGCCGGTACCGGACACACACCGCTACTCCCTATGCCGACTGCAAGACCCGGTAACGGGCTGCCGTGTCTGCGTCCATCCGTAATCCTTTTGCAACTATAGGGGGAGGGTGGGGGAAGGTGGGGGAAGGAAGAGCAGGAGGAGGAGTAAGGGAGTGAGAGAAGGAGGGAGGGAGGAGGTTCCGTGTGTATTTTTTTTTTGTAAACCGCTCAAGTGATGGCATCGACAAGGATGAAAAGTCCGACTGAGCCGTTTCTACCTTAATGAAGTGGGCAGGGGCGTTTCCGGGTGGAGGGTGGCACACGGGGCAAGGACAAGGCATGGGGCCCCACAGGAATCAGCAGTAAATACACAACAAAGCTGGTCAAGTATTACAGAGGATATCAGCGAAAGGGAGAAAAACCAAAGAAACGAACTTCAACTTAACTGGATTTGTCTGAATTAAAATCTTAAAAATAATCAATAAAACATATTCAGAATAAATGCAGAATATAGTGAAGTACAAGTATAAAGAAACATGCAAATGGACAAGTATGTGAGGATACTTCAAGTAAAAGTGTATTAAAAGTCGTAGTTTGGTAAAGTATTTGCTTAATTCCACTACGAGCCCTATCAGAGCTCTCATCCAATGGGAGTCTTAAGTTTAACAGCACTTGAGTCCAAAGGCAGTGGTGGGAGGATCGGTGTCATGATATAACCCCCTCTGAGCACCTCTTTACAATGAAAAGGGTGAAAATCATGCTTCATCTCGATGAGGACGAAGTGGTTCCTCACAGTCAGCAGCTCGTTAAGTTTGAACATTTACTAACTCAGGTGAATTATTGACTTCTACAAGCATCCATGATGGATATCCAGGGGTGTGTCGCATGGTCCCCACTAAAATACGACTAGGTTCTACTTCTACTCTACTTTATGTTCGATTCAAATACTGTACTTTATACCCAATTACATTGCAATTTATTGTTTTGCAGATTTTAAAATATAAATGATTTAACATTTAAGTTAATACACATTTATAAATCAATTTTTAAAAAATCTGTAATAAGGGCTTAGTTCTGCATATAGAACACAGATTAAATATTCCAATTTCAGCTCATATTAGCAAGCTTTGTTAACAAGCGCCATCCATAAAGTGCACGCGTGCATCACATGAGCAAATATATCTGCAAATTAGTACCAAGTCACAGCCTGCTAAAGCCCTAGGATCTCACTCAGCAAAACAGGCGCGCTGACTTTGTGCAGGTTAATAACTCACCTTGTGTCCAGTTATGAGGAGGGAAACTATCCACAAAGAGAAAAACTGCTTTGCTCTGAAGCAGGCTGTACTGTATTTTCACACATGAGTCCATGGGGATGGTCACTTTTGGAGCTAACCTCAAGGTTTGTTAGTTTGTGGGTCATTACCTATTAATGTGTTCAAGTATAGCATCTTGTAAAGCTACAAACACGACTCCAATGTGGCTAGCTTTGACAGTACAGAGGCCACGTCTGCCTGTAGTGAGTCCACCTGGCCAAAGTCCAGAGCCCACCCAATCCTTTAACCCTCAGGCTCTCTGTCCATCCCTCTGGATTACAGTCCACATCATAATCCACACTGGCCTGAGCTAGGCCCACATTTCCACTATTCTGTCTCCCTGTGTGTAATCTGCTTTTCTGAGGTTCACCCACAGATGGCTCATACTCATGTCAGAGTCTCATGCACCAAGCGGGTAATGTGTAAGGCCAGATGAATGCACCGTAAAAGAGCAGCCAAACAAAGAGCTGCTTACTTTAAACCTCAGAGCCTGTGAGGGTACATGCTGTAACACAAACCAAAGAATACAACTGCAAAAGCTAATTAACAACTCCAGGTTAAAGCAGTGACAGTGCGATTATCAGGGCCAGTAGTCAGCATTTTTCTCCCCATCAGTGATGTTATTTCCTTTGTTTCATGCAGTGAAGGTATAGTAACAGGTAAACATCACAATCATCTCTGCTGAAGTATTAGCACCATGATTGTGCATGACTTCATTTCACTGACATGCATGCAGTATTTCCCCCGCTATACTGCAGCCACATATAGTTATAATGAGGCTACAGCTATGGATAAAAGCCTTTCAGTCAAGCTGCAAGAAGACTGGCATTTTCATACTGCTCTTCTTACTGACTCACAGCACTTTAGACTACAAACCACATTCACAGAGCACTTAACCTATATACATTAAGCCCTCCATGCAGCTGACATTCAGGGTAAATCTAGAATTATGGATTCAACATGCAGGTCTTTAAATGTCTGTTTCTAAGGAAACAAGAAGCCCAACCCATCAACGCAAATGGGGAGGAAGCTTGATAGTGGCTAAAGCTACGCTAATGGCAAAACGGCAGGCATGCTAGTAGTTAACAACACAGACCGAATAAAACACAGACATGGCTTCTGGGTCTAAAAGATGAAGCCCACTATGCCTCATGGTGGGAAATTAGCATAGAGCAAATAAAAGATTCTGACATGTCATTAAAAAACATTAAAGAAAACATTTCTAATACATTTGCATGGAAAAATATTAGAACAATGACAGTTATTACTTCATATGACGACACAGTCCGATATATAAATCATCAGCACTGAAGCAGCATTGCTTATGAATGAGTTCTGCTCCCCTTTCCTGTTTAAATAAATACGATGTCAATTACAGAAGCAAAGATTCCTCTTGCTCAAAGACACCACACATGTATTGTTTTATTCCAAATGTCAGTCAGCAGCCTCACTGATTACTACTAATGCTGGTTAAAGTTGACATGAGGTCCTGCCCAGTAAAAGTGAGTAACTCTAAAACAATTCCTAAAACCAGCAACAAATGAATATACGCAGTGTGATCCAGAAGAGCTGCACTCATACGGTGACTAACATGGGTCACGTGTTATTATCAGTTAATACCATACAGCGAGTGATTATGCTCACATTATAGGGCTGAACATCATGTTAGTATATGACTCCTCTCTTAGAACGAGCATGTACGCACTTGTACGAAGAGGAAACAGAGCTGCTGAACTTTAACCTACACCATGAAATGAAACTGATGGAGTGCACTCTTGTACTGATTACTCTACACATAAAACATTGACACAACAAACCTCAGACTGTGTCCTCTGCAAAACAACACCAGAAGACAAGAACAGCTTTAAAGTGGTGGTCCATCAGACCCGCCCCTCCCTGAGCCTGGTTCTGCCGGAGGGTTCTTCCTGTTAAAAGGGAGTTTTTCCTTCCCACTGTTGCCAAAGTGCTTGGTCACAGCGGGTCATATGATTGTTGGGTTTTTTTCTGTTGTATTACTGAAGGGTCCACTTCATAATATAGAGCATCTTTTGTGTTATTATTATTAGACATTATATGTATTATTTCAGATATTTCATATTTTAAATTTATTTAATTTACATTTATGATTCTATTCTATTATTAAATCTTACATCTCGAACAGCTGAGTCACAGTTTAGTCCAAGAAAACTGTTCTCAGTCATGCTGCTGTTTTTCCTCAGTGTCAGTTCACATCATGGTGCTCCATTATCAATCTGATTTGATAATTCAACGTGATATTTGACAATAGGGCTGCCACAAACGATTATTTTGATAGTCGACTAGTCACCGATTATTTTTGCGATTAGTCGACTAATCAGATCATCATCCATTGGACATACAGCGTACAGCTTATTGCACCAGCAGCATCTGCTCTTATATAACTATCATTAGCTTACAGCTTTAAGTGTTTCAGGTCTGTGCTAATTAAAAATAAAGACAAGATGATAGTTTATTAAAGTTTAATGAAGTTTGCAGATTGTTTCGGTGAAGTTTAATAAACTCCTTGCTATCTAAAATATAACAGGACACCGGAGTAAACTCTCGAGCATCTCACACTTCTGATAATCAGCTGTCTGCTTGACGTTTATTCAGCTGTGTAAAAACTATAACTTTAATCTCAGTCAAACCGATTTACTCAGGAACAAATAAAATACTAAAAAAAAGCCAAACAATAACATTTTAAGCTAAGTGACGGCAGTGGGTTTGAAAACGATTTGCCGGGAGTCCGGTGTTCTCACGGCTCTAGTGACCTAGCCCCCGGCTCGCTATCGAGCTAGTGGGTAACAGACGTCTCCGAAAACGTCGGAGCGCTTTTGAAAATATGTGGTGTCTTGATAAACTGAGCAGATATTTGAGGTTTACACAGCTACATTCTCCATGAAAATATGTTAAACGTTTATTTTGTGACCCAGAAAGAATAATAAGAGTAATATAAAAACTAACTAGCTGCCGCCATTGTTGACAACAGAGCTGGGCTGCGCTATGAATTCTGGGACGGAGCTACTTCTTCTTCTTCGGGGTTTAACGGCAGCTGGCATCCTTGTACATGCAGTGCTGCCATCTTCTGTTTCAGTCCGTTATTACACTCTTAAATCCTGCTACTTATTCCTGCGTCTTTTGTGATCTTACAAAGCTTCAAACGACGCGTTGACTATTAAATCAGTCGTCGACGATTTTGATAGTCGACGTAATCGTGACTAGTCGACTAATCGTGGCAGCCCTATTTGACAACTCACTGCAGACACATCCCAACCTGAATAAACTACAAATCTGTGGGAAACATGCAAATGTTGTGACAACTCTGAAACCTGTGCAGCCCCAGTTTCACCAAACATTATTTAAACCAAATGTTTTCTTTTCCATTTAAGCTCCACAAACATTTGCTTTCACCATTAAAAAACCCTCCCTAATCCTCGCTGGCCGGGTCAGCTGTGAACATTAAAAATCATTAATATGCTGCAGAACAATATAAGTAGGTCAATAAAAGGAGGCGCTGATGAAGAGGACAAGGGCACAGCTGTTCATGTGCATGCCCTCAGAAGCCCACTGCAGTGATCCACACATCCCTCATCTGATTGGGCTCACATGACATCATCAGACCAGGAACTCGCTCCCATTGGCTGGAGGTGATGTCATCATTCCGAGGAACAGATAAAGAGTGCAGGAACCCGCCTCTGGTCCTTGTGCCTGACTCAGCTCCGCTTTTCCTTCAGAGGTGGTCTCATTTTCTTTGTTTACAGTTTACATAACCCGGGTTCTGTCCTCAAAGTCACACCATCCTCTCAGGTCATCTGGAGCAGTGATGTTGATGTTTAAATACAGGGTACAGTCTTTGCTTTATCACTGCGATCCTGCCATCTGACTGCTTCTAGGTTTTTGTTTTTTTAAATTTGACATCATAGCATACTTGGACTCAATCAGGATTTTAACAGGTAATCTGCAAAAACAAATGACTGGTATGGTATGTGGGAGGAAAGAAAAGCTAAGATAAAAACACTCCCATGTTAATAAAAGAAGTTGTGTTGTAATGAGTTTTTAGTCAAAACGGGAGGATTTCTTAGACATGTGTCGCATAAAAGCTTTTCAGCTATAAATAAATACATATAATTAGAAATTGGGAGGAAAATAAATAGAGAATTATGTAGATTCTGTCACGAGGTACAGGAATCATATCTCCAGTTATTTTGGCATCATAAGGCTATATTGTTGTTGGTCTATAAAGGTGAAAAGTACATTTCCTCTCATAATTCATCATTTTAAAGTTGTCCTGTAACTAAATTACAAATACATCCTTAATCAATCACACTGCCCAAACAAGCTCATCCCTTTATAAACGGTTTAAATTTTACTTGAACCTGGAGTAACCAGATCTGACCCTTTCTGCTCCTCTGGGAGATTCCAGGAAGAAGAGGCTGTGAACTTTAACCCCCACCCGCATAATTCTGTTCAAACTCTGAACAATCATTTATAGCATTTTCTTAGAGCCATTGCCACAGCACTGATTATGGTTTTTACGCAGAGAAGAGGAAAAACAACCAGTGGGAAACTCCGCGGGAACAGAGGCACAGCACAGCAGCCACATGCAGAGAGCAGTGGTGGACTAATGAGCTTCTGCGTGGAATCAAACTACTAAACATGTTAAAACATAAAGCACAATCACACCCAGGACACAGCTTTCTTTAGGTGAGGTTCAGACGCTGTTACACACAGAATCCTTTGTAATGCAGTAAAGGTAAAAACAATAAAAAAAACAACCCTGCAGTTATGAAATGTTTATTTGCCTGGAGACACAAAATTGTTATTTTCTTAAAGAATAAAAAAGGAAACTTCATTTACTTTCAGCTTAAACACAAACTTTCCTTGAGCTTTTTTTTTTTAAATAAATTGTAGAAAGGTGAGATGACAACTCTTTAATCAAAATATATTTAAAGCTATGATTGAACATTTAAATACAGAATCATGAAAAAGGAGCTTGCCTAAGTAATATCAAGCTTTGCAGAAGCACACCGGACCCGACTTGCTTCAGTCGAATGTGCTGCAGCTGGTTTCTGACAGGTTAGAGATTCAAGATTCAAAGTGTTTATTGTCATGCGTCACAAGAGAAAAAGGCATTTCTCTGTGCAATGAAATTCTTGTGCTGTCCACCCACAGATGCCGATTAATATATAGAATAAAACATATAAATACAAATAGTACAAATAAATAAATGATGACAGAAAAAGAGGCAAAAATATGGAGATTGAAACAGATGTGTGCAAAAGAGCTAAAGCAGAATATGCTGGCTTAATATGTAAGATGACCTGATGTGCAATATATATATATATTTTATTACTGTTCAAAAAAATAGTTATAAAGAGTTAATGCACAGATGTTGAAATGAGCTGCACAGCTGCACGCAGAGACTGACTCCAAACCCTGACGAAACAGTTTCACTGACACGAAATGTAATGCCACCATCACAAGATAACGCATCCTCAGGTTTACTTGTGAACATAATCTCTTCATCTCTTCAGAGGAAAAAGTGCTGCTTAGATAAGTACAGGGTGGGCCATTTATATGGATACACGGTAATAACATGGGAATGGTTGGTGATATTAAAGTCCTGTTTGTGGCACATTATATCACATATATTAAATGGCCTGCATTTATATAGCGCTTTTCTAGTCCATAGGACCCCAAAGCGCTTTACACTACATTCAGTCATCCACCCATTCACACACAGGCGATAGCAAGCTACATTGTAGCCACAGCTGCCCTGGGGCGCACTGACAGAGGTGAGGCTGCCGGACACAGGCGCCACCGGGCCCTCTGACCACCACCAGTAGGCAAACACGGGGTTAGTATCTTGCCCAAGGATATTTGGCATGCAGCCAGGATGCAGCCTGGGATCGAACCACCGACCTTCTGATTAGTGGCTGACCTGCTCTGCCACCTGAGCTACAGCCACCCAAATAAGCTTTACGAGAAGGCCCACACCTATTTTTACATATAAAGGAAAAACCCTGGATATACAGCTCAGTTCTTCTCTTTTTCCTCCTCCTTAACTGTACGAACTTTGGCTATATGTCATACAAATAAAAAAAGAAAGAAAAACTTTTCATCCTGTCCTCACTAGCTTTAGGTAATTACCTTCACCCTAATCCAAAATAGCTGCTCTCGTGTAGTTTCAGAGAGAAAAATATGACTGAGAGCGTCATGTGCTTCTTATCTCTCACCAAATGTGCACAGATGAGAGGCTGCACAGCTCGTGTGAGTCACCGCCGTCTCAGCGGGCCTGAATGCAAATCGGCTGATGTTTTTACACAGCGGTAAGCACAGAATACCCAGGAGGCTGCTGAACACGGTGCGGACGCTCTGTTCTGACCTCCTGAACTTTATGTGCTGCGAGATAAGAAAGAACCTTCACTTGAATCACTGAAGGTAAAAAGAAAAGCTTGAGCTTGGCCTGTGCCATGAGGAGCAGATAAACTGTAGATAAAAACAAATAAATCACTGACTGAATCCAGCACACTAACCTGCAGCGGTCTCCGTCAGAGTCCCTGCTGAGCAGGCTCCTGAGGGACCAACGAGAGCGGCGGCTGGGTGACGGACTACGAGACCAGGAGCGAGACGGCGGTATGAGGAGGTCATGTGACGGACTGTCCCGACCTTGCTTCGCTGTCCCCATCTCAGTAACCAAAGAGGGCGAGGGACTCCGATGTTGAACAGCTCCCCTCTCTGTGGACGACTGTATCACGATTTGTGGAGTTTTGCCCCATTGCGGCTTATAAGCACAGCCTTGCTCTTCCTGTTTCCGCCTTTTGGTTCTTGTCCTACTACGGTGGGAGCCACGGGGTCGGTCGGAGCGCAGGGGTCTGGGACTAGGCGAACAAGACCAGGACTCTGTGTCCGAGGACGGCGGGAGGACGGTCAGCATTGGGACGGGGATGGGCTGAGCCAGAGTCATGCCCTCTGGTCTTGCAGGAGGGGACATCGTCATCTTTTGAGCTTTTCAGTCAAGGCCATCAAGAAGGACGAGCATTTAAAACCGACCACGTGTCGGCCACAGACAGCAACTTATTGATTACGCACCATGTTTCCTGTGAATTTAACAGATTTTCTTCTGAAGGTGCTGGTCAACTTCTCCTGAAGTGGTAAAAAAGGCAAAACAGCTCTCAAGTGAACAGGTTTGAGGGTTTCTTGCAGAGAAAAAATACGCAGCAGAAAACTTGTTGGCAGTCTCAGTTTCAGTTCTTCAACCAATCCACTTCCCGCTGTCCAGTCTGTACATATATGCTGGCAACGAGAGGCTAAAACGCTCTGCGATCCTCCCACTTCTGTGTTCAGCTTAGAAGTCTCACTCTTTTGAGTTTAGGCAGACTTTCCTGAGATAAGGAGCCTCAGAGAAAAACATAGCACTGTCTGGAAGGAGCCACCTGAGGAGCAACAAGAGCAGAAACCTGGCGTTCAAAACGCTGGCCTGCCTGGACCTGACCACAGCTATCATAAATCTGCTTCCTCACATACAAGTTGTTAAAGTGATGGTTTAACTGATTACAGACATTTCTGTCAGACAGCAATGATTATCAGAAGACTGATCAATAGAATTCATCTGTAATGAGCTAATTTATGTTTGACTATTTTTGGATCATTTAAAGAAATTCTCCCTTCAAGAAACTCTGAAATAGCCAAAACTGGGTGAATGTTGGGGCTTTCAGATAACAGCCACTAATTAAAGCCTCAAGAGACCAATTTTTAAAACGCAGCTGCTCCAGAACAGATACGCAACCTTTATGATCAAACAAGCCAAATAGGGGTAAATTAGCCGATAAACATTACTGATCGGTGTAAATGTTGTTTTATTTGTGAATTAACAAGAGATCCAAAAACCCCGAAAGAGCCTCTGTTGATTTAAAAGGGTTGATTTCAAGCGCAATGCCCCCTCCCTGCTCAGTTTTATTTGCTTTAGGTTTGAAACATTAAGAGATGCTGGAGTTTTATATCCTGCAGCCATAACTGTTCAATGGATCCTGTGGAAACATAAAATAAATAGCTAATAACAGCTACCACCTATATACCTCAAAGACGCCTCAACTCATAGTAAACTTTCAGTTTTCTAAGATAGCTTGTAAATTGAGAAAAAAAATTTGAATTTTTTTGTCAGAAAAGTTATACACCAGGGAACATTCAACTACCTTTTTTCCGATATGGTTCAATTGACTTATACCTCAAGCAGAATTATGTTTACTAAATGGGCAGAAATAACAGCAACAACCCCACACTTCTTTTCAGTATGAGACACAAACACAAACTTTGGAAAATCTGTGGCTGGTATCAAGGCCCAGCTGGCACTGCCAAGGCCAACACTATCCGAAAACAGAGTGCAGACGGGTCCTCCAACAGAGAATCACTTTGTAATTGCGTGTGCATCATTTTTTGTTAAAGTTTCTTGTGTTTACAAACTGAAACGACATTGTGCAAAACCCAGAATGTGTGTTAGTTTCAGTCTTTGGTTAAATTTGTTATCACAGCCCACCTGGTGAGGCTTTGGTGCAGATGTTTATAGAGATTTTGGAGGTCAACACTCCTGCCTTCAAAACTGCTGTGTGTTTATATGTTTTTGTAATAACTATTGTGAACTTCTTAAAATCATGATCCTCATAAATACTCTCTGCATTAGAGCAAAAACACTAAAGCTACACTGACACCAATGAAACATAATCATAACATTTTCAAACAGTGAAACGAGGAAATCCACTCTGCAAACTGAATAAAATAATATTAGCAAACGCGAAGCTACGATAACTCTGATAACTCCGTGTGTTACGATAACCTGTGTGTGTGTGTCCATTGTTTGCCTTCAAAGCGTGAACTTCCAAGGCTAGGGCCCCGGCACGTCTGACAGTATTTGATGTGATCTGTTTGAACAAGAACAATCTTGGCACAGACTTGTTTGCCCAGAGTAATCCAGCCACCGTGATCCCCGTGCACACACGAGCGAGCCTTATCTGTCCCCGTCGTGAAACGAAGCTCCTCCGACTGCACCAACAAACACACCGACTACAGCCGAGTCAGACGCACTAGCTCTGCGGTTTAAACTGTGCAAAAGTCTGCTGCTCGGTTCGTCGCGGTGCAGAAAATAACCACTTGAAAGATTTCCGACCTCCTGCCACCCGTTAAACAGCCGCAGCGCAAAGAAAGACCACCGAGGCGCAAAGAAGAACCAAGAACAACAAACTTTTAGAGCCTTAAAAGTCCGTAGAAGTCCTACCTCCCATTGGACGAGTTTCCTCCGTTTCTGTTATCCTGTTCGGCCTCGAAAACCAGCCGGGCCACAGTGCGGGACGTGATGTTAAAATCCACTTTCTCACAGGAACACATCAACATGCTTCGGATGCACAGAGAGGCATCAGCCGGCCGGCTCCAGCTAACTGTTAGCCCCTTTAGCCAGCTAACCTTAAACACAGACCCGAGCTCTGAAGGCCACGACAATGATGCCGCTCAGACTTTATTCGCAGCACAGAAAGTTCCACTTACGCCTCCTCCATTTCACTTTTTTAAAAACACACCCTCCCTCACCCTGTTCTTAAAATGAATTCAAAGATAAAGACCAAAGTTAGCTCAGCACTGGAACCAAACTAACTCGCTATTGAAGTAACAGACAAAGCGTTTTTTGTCGAAAAGTGAAAAGGACGAGACCAGGGCGACCAGCTTAGTGCGCGGGGGGGAGCTGTGCTAAACCTCATCAATAAAACACAACTCCTGCTGTCTTTTTCATAAATAAACACACAAAACACACACAAAAATGTTTAAGTCTATATGTTATGATTAAATGAATTTTTCGATGTATGTGCACATACACACACATCTAACAGCCAAACGAAACGAATCCCCCACGGACAAACTTTGTGGTACGATCCGAGGAAAATAACTGTCCTGACGATGTGTGGCGAGAAGAAGAGTGTTTACATCAAACAAACGAAACCTGCTGAGAACTGGTTTTCAGTTTAGCTTCCATCAGCTTTAACCTTCGCATTATTCACTTCTGTCACCTCCAGCTGGGTCTCTATGACGCGGAGGCTCTTTTACTTCCAGGACAAGAAAAAAATAAAGTAAAAATAAATTCGGTGATGTCACAACAGCAGAGGTTCTGGGCAGCAGGTATCAGACCCGGTGGGAAATCCAAAGATTTGGCTTAATTTCAGAGTTTGTTTGAAGGGAGCAAATCTTAACCACCGCTGATGCAAAGGAGCATAGCGACCTCTTGTGTTTAAAGAGGCCTACTGCAACAACTAGTAACCCCACGCGCTGGAAATACTGCGTGTCCGTGGGTCCCTATTAAGTGAATAACAGTCATTTAAGAAATAAGAGTGTGATTGACATCTCACCTGCTTCCGCTTGCAGAAGCATCATTTGTAGGAAGGATGCAGTCTTTGGGCGATAGGTATACCAGGTCACCTGGTCTGCAGTGGAGAATAAAAGCAAACCCAAATAATGCAAATGCATAACTGTAGACGAGGTTTTGTTTGAAATTCATTTATTATATTAAAATGCCATTTTAAAGGAACGGCATAGCAGTTTACACTTTACAGTTACAGAATTAAAAAATACAGTTTTTATCTAATCTTAATAAAGGTCAAGAAGCCACATTATAAAGTAAGTTGTGGCGTATGTACACCTCACCCAGGACATTATTTATGTAACAGAAAAAACAAAATTCAGTGAGAATCTCGGGTATTCTGTATCATTTTCGAAAGAAATAATTATTTTCCATTTTCCCGTGTAATATTATCACTACTGAGACAGGATTTATCAGTCTGTGCTCATATTGCTTAAACATTTAAACAAAGTAACAGTTTAAGTGTGGATTCATTCATATTTTTCATGCTCATAATCTTTATTTTGACTGTAATGTCTTAATGAGAATTGGTGTAATTAAGATCTGCAAATATGAACTAAACCTTTCACCAGAAGGGGCAGCATTTTGAAACGTTTTCAGAAGCAACATGTTCTCATCCTAAAACATAACATATCAACGCTATGTGACAAATCATCGGGATAGTACGCTTTTGGAGGTATGAGAGTGAATCTAGACATGTACATTTATTTTACATTCTGATCATGAATCGCTTTGGAACACACTACCTGATATGGTTAAGGTTAGTGTTAGCGCTGGAATAGACGGCTGGAGCGTTACCGCTGTTGGATTCCATCCACAATCGTACCATAGGGATGCGGAAGGTTACATTTCGCGTTACTACGATACGCCTCGGGATGTAACAAATCATTGGTATGTTACGTGTTGGGAATGAGAATGGATGGATTTCAAAAGAAAATAGCCCTGAACTCGTTTCCTGTGAATTTGAATAAATTCCTTTTTACTTGTTAGGTTAAATAACGGGGTACATCAACTTTGTGCTCCATCTTCTGGTATAAAGTGAAAGTGGTATTGCATTAAAGTACAGTTCAAGTTCAGTTGATAGCGATGAAGTCATAGCTGTAGATGTTTCTTCTTATTCGGTTCATCGTTTTAGTGAATTCTGTAAGGTTTTAAATTATTTTATGAAAAGACTAATGCAGAATGTTTAAGATCAATTTGCGATCTTACACATGAGAAGAAAAAAAATAGTTGAGGGTTTCTCATAGTTGCAGTGGGGTTTTTTCTGCCTCCTCCATCAGGCAGAGGTATTCATGCAGGCAAAAAGAGATTCAGAGGTGGCATGAAATCATAATTCTCATTTTTGGTAGCAATAAAAGAATTTGTTGTTGAAGAAAAATCGACCTGTCATAGTTATATACATCTTTAATGTTTCCCAAGAATCGCCATTGAAATCTGCACCTGTTAATGTACAGGCATGTACAGACATACAGAGAAGCTTTAATTATTGTGACATCATTGGGTCACAAGAAGATGCAATATACTTTATTGATCCCCCAAGTTTTGAAGTTTCTGTGTTAAATAGCAGCTAAATAGTTATCAAATAGCTCCATAAAATAAAAAATACGATGCTCAGACAAACTAATTTAACAAGGTCACAAATACAAGACAAAAACAGCACATTTAAACTGGAAAAACCAAAATCAAATAAAGGAGCTCAGTGATCATCTAAATAAGATCAATCTCTGTGTGTTGTGGTTTGTGTGGAAACGATTTGTGTGTCTCTCAAGGTTTTTACAGTTTTAGGTGTTTTGCATGCAAAGTTTAACTTTATCATATTTACAACCTATATTTGAGATTTTATTGATCTGTCACTATACCGGACTTTCTAAAAGTCCATATTTACATAGCTGTTCTTGCACTTCAGCAGCTCAACCACGTTATGAAACAGAGACATTTGTAGTCCTTTGAGGAGAAAAACTCATATAAAGAAGTTTTTTAGTCTTTAACTACACAACCACTTTTGAATTGTCTCTAACGTACCTGTCAGTTTTGATCCCGAGCCAGCAGCTGCCTCTGCATCCTCTCAAACTGATGACAAAGCATCACAGTGACTTGGCAATTTCAGATTCTCCGTAGCTTCTGCGAGGCATCTCGGGTGTTTGTTCCTCCGCCTCCTGCAATCAACGCCTCGCTGGGCGCTGCTGCTGCTGCTGCTGAGCTCCGAGTCACATATGCAGGAACTGCTGCGCTCCAGGTTACAGGGAGTTGTGTTGTTGAGCACTTCTGGCTGCTGAACCATGCGGAGCAGGAGGGGCTGGAAACTCGATCTGAGCTAAAAATAAAGAATCATCACCAGCATAGTGAGATAGGAGGTGTGTCACTCACTGTGTGTACGCATGTGTTGGGTCACAGAGGTGCACGCACACACACTCACACACACACGGGGTTTATCATGTGTCAACATTTCCTTGAAGTCCCCCCTCCCGTATGTTCTGCTCTGGGAATTTCTTTAACCCTCCTGATTTTTGCTGCCATTATCAATCACAGACACACACAAGGCCAAAAAAGAGCAAAGAGGTAAGGACGCTTATCGCTCTAGTTACATCACATGACGACATCCTTGACCTCCAAATCAACTAAAATACACAAACGCACACAAACACGGCGTGTGTCCCACCGCCTGCTCACATTTTAATTATTTTCTCCAAATATTTGTACGACCTCACAGAGGGACGTGTTCAGGTTCACCTCACGCATCACGAGCCATTCCCCTTTAAAAACAATCCAGCCCGCTACATTCATCACGCCACCTCACCGCCTGCATCCTCCACGTGAATGTCTTTGTCAGCACGCAAGTTGAGGCCTTCAGTCGATGTCTGCTTTGGCAGCCTTGACTTGAGTGGCCTTGTTTCTGTGGCAGGCATTGACCGACTGTCAGACTCTCCAATGGCAGAAATCAAGACAAACCGAATATTACATTTAGTGGCTGAACACGAGGGAAGTGCCGGGTTTGAAATCAGGTTTAAAGAGGCTGATGAGTGCAATTTACAGCGCTAAACAGGACAGGCAGGAAGTGTGAAAGATGTCAGAGTCAGTGTGGAATATTCAGATGGATTTAAAGCAGGAACAAGAGATGTGGTGTCTAAAAGAGGAGAGGAAACACGTTTTTAAAGGAACTGGGACATGATGTTTCATAAAAACTAATAATTTTTAAATCACTTAATCCGCGGCTGTCAGATTTATTTCGGTTCATGGGTTATCTTCACGCCAAACTTTCCTTTCTTTGGTGCAGCCTTTTCTATTTCCTCCAATCTTCTCTCTGTCCTTGTTTTCATTCATTCCTTTCCTTCATTCCTTCCTCTGGCCTAGCTTCCTTTGTTGTGTCTTCCTTCCTTTTCTGCTGAATTCCTCCTTTCTTCTTGTGCATCTTTCCTTATTTTGTTATTCTTTCTTCTTCCCTCGTTTGTCGCTCGTCTTGCTTTAATTTTTATTTTTTCATTGCTTCCTTCTCCCCCCTCTTTTTAAAAATCTTTTTTGTTCTTCTCCCTTTTGATATTTTCTTCATTTTTAACATTTCCCCGGTTTCCTTATTTAGTTCTCACTCGTCTTTCTTCTTCACTTCCCCCTTTGTTGTTTATTTCTTTTCTTTTTCTGTTCCTCCATCTTTCTTTTTTTCAACACTCCCAGTTTTCTCTGTCCCTTTGCTGTTCTTTGTTTCCTTTTTGATCTTTTCTCACTTTTTCTTTATTTCCTATTTGCCTGCTGTCTTATGAGTACACCTGTGTATTTTATTCATGCGTTTAATACATCTTTAACCTTGTAACGAGTCAGATCAGTAAAACCATTATATACTGTCGAGTTTACCCCGACCCCCATTAAATATTTCACTTTTTAAATGTGAAACTTTTACTTTTGTCTTCTTTTAACATACATTGTCTCACTGAGTTTATTTTAAATGTGCAACACTTCTGATGACTAAGCTTTGATAGAAACTGCAGTTCTTTTCTTAAAGTTGCCACAAACGTGTTGTTGTTGTTTTTGTATTTCTGCTGAGGCGTCCTTATGGATTTCTGTGAGTACAGCTGGAAAACACATCTAAGTTCTGGTAAAACCTGCAATCAAACTAGCAAAGTCTGTCTATGATTCAGAGATAGCATCATTTTAATGTTGATGGCACATGAGAACAGCAACAAGCATTGGTCCCCTGGATGATTTTGATATTTTACTGGAGAAAATTTGAAAACTGCACTTTGAGTGAATACCGAGGGTCATATTGTGGGAGATGCTCAGTTAAAGTTTTGGTGCAGTGGTTCCTTTTGGCTCAAAGAGCCTTCCCTATGTGGTCATGTTTAACATTTGTAAATGTTTATGTCTGTAAAAATATTGAACCATGAAGGAAAATGTTGAACTTTTTACTGAAGTTATTGTATGAATGAAAGCAGCTGATTGTGAGCTACCCTTTAATCTCTGAGCTGCTTTTGTTTCCACTTTGTTTGTTTAACAAATCCTATGGTGGTTATTTTGCATGTCAGCCCTGCAGCTCCTTTCAGGAAAGAACGAACATGAAACACAGAACAGTAAACTGTGTGTATCGTAGTACACACTGAGAAAGAATATACGTCTGTTTGGCCACAACAAATTTCACTGTATCTGAAGTTATATGTAAAGTTTTCCTCTTTTGCAGGCTTGTGATTTGTCAGTGTTTGAATCAGAGGACACTTGGCTGTAGTGTTGCTGTGGCGGTCACGTTGTGGTTGTGGTTCAGGTCTCATCTTCTCAGGTTTCGTGCTGGCTCTCAGCGTTCGTAATGCCCAACTCTCCTGGATTCACACGCTCTAAATTTAGCTGCCTTAAAGTCAGACAGGACAGCACGGGAGACTTAAAACTCCTGAAACACAGAGACTCAACTTTTTGATATAAATGAAGCATTTCCTGTGCTCTGAAGCTCTCTTTTTGCCTCAGTGAAATTAAAGATTGTTGAGCTGTTGGACCAATGGGAAAATCAAAGTCTGGATTCACGTGGAAAATGAAATTCATTGGGAATCAAGAGGCAGACATGTAATCTCAGACAACACCGATATTTCTCTGCAGGCTTGACCGAGGCTCCCGCAGAGATGAGACTCTACTTTTCTTTGTTAGTTGTCTTCAGTCTTTTTGGTAAGTCCAAAAAAATCCTTCCTGTTCTTCAACTTTAACTTTTAACTCTGAGAAACGATCAATGCTGGTGGCTGAAGTTTTGCTCTAATACATGGAAACCCTTTACTTTGACCGTAAAGCTCTCTTATTCTGGGAAGTTGAAAATGACTATAAACCCAATAAAACTAAAAAAGTTAACGAATTTAGTTTGTTGGACAAATATCATCAGATTCAGTGGTCTGACAGTCACGGCGGTCTTTTCGATACAATGTTGCATAACTGTCTTCATAACTGTCTGTGACTGGTTACATTTATTCTTTAGTTTCTTCTTTTTTTGTTTATTGTATTTTACAAATAAACAAATCCTGTTTTATTTCTTATTTTTTGCATTGCATTGTATTTCATTTCTACTGTGTCTTTATTTACAAAAGATGATATAAGAATATCTGCATCTATCTGTAGCCCGCTGTCCTTCTTTTCAGCCTTTGTCTCATTTTTCTCCAACTGCAGTCACTGTGTTTTTCTTGGTGTTGACATGTCGAGTTTAATTAGAAATAAAATACTCACTTATTGCTGTTTCCAGTAGCCGTCACACCTGCACACCTGTGTTTTCCGTCTGTGTGTTGTTGAAGTTGGGGCGGGGACGACAGAAACAGACTGGACGCTTCCTCAAAGAGACGCTGTTCCTGTTCGATCCATCATTTGCATCCGGAAGGACTGAAAGATGCCTCTGTTTTGTTTTTCTGTATACAAGCAATGATCTGTTCAATGACATTTGCACACATTTCCAGATTCGATGATAAGAAGAGAAGAAACATGGACAGATGTGTTTTTTAGAGTGACAACGTGCAGCATGAAAGTTTCCTGGAGCTGAATCAGTCTGATGACTCGTGTATGTGAGGGCTTTACTCACATACAGTTAATGTTACATGCAAAACATGTCTAACCTCCAGAGTTTTCAGCTTTTACGACTGTCTGTCTGATGATTACAGTGTTTGTTTTTGCCTAAATGAACACTGACTGGACACATCATTAGGTACATTTTGTTAGTACTTTTGGCTTCAGAACTGCAGTAACTCTTTATGGCACTGATTCAACAAGGTAATGAAAACATTCCTCAGAGATTTGGGGCCAAATTAAAATGACAGCATAACACATTTGCTGTAGGTTGGTTATTAGACCAGGAAACATTTTTCCAGTCTTCTGTTGTGCAGTTTTGGGGAGATTGTGTGAACTGTAGCTTCAGCTTCCTGTTCTTAGCTGACAGGATGAACACCCGGTGTGGACTTCTGCTGCTCTTCTGCAAACCTTGGTTCCAACAAGTGGTTATTTGAGTTTCTGTTGTTTGGAGTTGCTCTGGTCTATGACATCAACTAAGTATTCCAGCAGAGAATGGCTCCTCCTGCGGCTCCTGGATGTTTCCTGTTTCTCTGTAAATACGAGAGATTAATCCAGTTTTTTGGTCTTCATTCTGATGCTGAGATTGAACTTCAGCAGGTCGTCTCAAACATGTCTTCATACATGGTAAATGCATTTAGTTCCTGCCACATGATTGGACGATTAGATGTTTGTGTTAGCGAGCAGTTCAGTAGGTCTACCTAACAGAGTGCATGCAGGTGTTTTATTCATACGTGTGTGACTGTAATCTTCATGTGCAGGCGATTAAAACTATTTTGGTCTGTTATGACATGATTTATGTCGCTTTTTCTTCTTATTGCAGCCTGTGTGCTAAATTATGTGATATGTGTGTGTAACTGGAAAGACATGAGCTCTTTTATTTTGGGTATTTTTGCCTTTAGTTTTATTCTTTGTCTCTCTACTTCTTGTTTAAGTAAAGTTTTGCTTGCTTGACAATTGTGACTGCCGACAGATTCACAAAGTTCTGATTTATTTCTGCTCTTGTATTTTCTCTCTGTCTGCTTCTATTTTATATTTCTTCTCCTACTTCTTCTTCCCCTTGTCCTCTCTCTGCAGTGTCTCAGTGCCATGCCGGCTGTTCTGAGGTGGATTCTCTGACTGAGGCTGTGGCGGGAGAAGGATTCCTGCTGGGCTGCATCTCCTGTAAGAGACGAGAGGAGGTCCCTGCACGAGCCACCGTAGACTGGCATTTCAAGCCTCTGGGAGAGGAGGAGTTCAGGCATGTAAGTTCAGCAAAGTTCTCTAGTGACTCAGGTAGTGGAGCATCAAACAAAAACGTCACTGGATTTTTTTTCTTTTTATCGTTGATGTTTTTTCTTGTTTCTTGACACAAACATAAAAAAGAGCAACACTGTTCTGGACCACTTTCTACAGAATAACAGCATCACTCACATCCAGCACAGTGTGGATGGAGTTTGCACCGGAGAACCTGCACCACTCTGTGTGGGCAAATAACTCCACAGACACAAACACCACGGCATAAATTACACAGTAAACTGCTGCCACCATGGATACGTGTTGGAAAATGGATGAGGGATGGATGGATGGGTGGATATATGAGGGATGGAGGGAGGGAAGATGAACTGTTTTATTTGTCAGTGTCTACCTTTGTTCATCTTAGATCAGCGGTCCCCAACTTTTTTTGCACCACGGACCGGCCTTTAAGGTGTCGCAGATGAACACCACAAAATAAAACGATTAGCGGTGCCAAAACAAGAAGATTTATTCATAACACACAGGAAAAGACCCAGAGAAACCGAGTTAATGATAAAAACGATAAAAAACCATGAAAAACATAAATTTCACACCTGAGCCTCGACTCTCACGGCCCGGTACTAAACGACTCACGGCCCGGTACCAGTCCATTGGCTGGGGGTCGGGAACCGCTGCCTTAGATGACTGATCACTGATTGGTGGAGCGTGTGAGGGTCCATACATGTAAGCTCACATGTATCCCTTCAAACTTTTTTATTATGACGTGTACCCCTGACACATCTCTGATGAGTTTTTGGTCTCAGTCATTTGTTTAAAGTCCTACTGAATACATGGTGATATTTATTTGGTACAATATGTTTCCTATTAGAGCTCAAAAGGACAATAAAGCAGGGGATGTTATAGAGCAGGCCTACCTTGTCACCGATCAGCTTATGTGTGTCTATTTCTTTATGTTCTATTCAGATATAAGTGAGGGAACAAGTATAACTAAATTCCCAGTTTTTTAATTCTTTCCCTATCTCAGATTTTCCACTATGACCATCCTGTAGCTGACATCCTCCATGAAGACTTCAGCCACCGCCTGGTATGGCACGGGACGCTAAATGATGACATTCAGATGGGAACCGTGTATGTTAATAACGTCACCTTCAATGACACTGGGACGTATCGCTGCACCTTCCACCGTACCCTCTTCCTGCCGCTGTCTCCTGAGCTTGTCACTGTGGAGAAGGAGGTGGAGCTTAGTGTGGTGACTGTAGGTAAGGAGGATGGATTTAAATCCTTCAGTTATACAAAATATTGTTGTTCCAAGCAGTGTTACAAAAGATCTTCTTCTCTATGCATGCTGGGCGGATAGAAGAGAAGCTAATATGGGAGAAATATGCCCCTGTTAGTCTTCTCTCTGAAGCTTCATTGTCAGTTCCTGTTTCCCAGCCAATCGAGAGCTGGCTGATGTGATCTCGGAGATAATGATGTACGTGCTGGTCACGTTGCTGCAGCTGTGGCTCATTGCGGTTCTGATCTACTGTTACAAGAAAATCTGGGATGAGCACGAAGCACGTCAAGCTAAAAAGGCTCAGGCTGGGTAAGTCATGTCTGTTGTCCAGGTGATCTGTTCACAGGAAACAGGTCATTTTGGTTGTGTTGGTTTTATATCTAAAAAGATTGTTTTGTCTCCTTTGTGCACTTGTAGACAGGGAGAATCTAAAGATAACTGTGACGGGGTGCAGCTAGACTAACATCAGCGGTGAGTTGCTGTATAAATTCTCTGTACACGGAAGAATGTCTTTCACTTTGATTTTTGTGATTGTATGTTTCATTTTTTATATCCATCAGATTGGATTGGAGCTCAGGCAGAAGATCAGAGCATTTTTTTCTTTGAGATGGACCTGCTCATTTACACCTTCGTGTGGCTTTGCATGATTACAATTCAAAATAATCCTTATTTATCTCATGCTGGACCTCGAGGAAGCCTCTCAGATTGTCCTCTATGTTAAACAAGCTGTTTATTTCCCTTTTAAGGCATTTTTCTTCTGATTGGCTGCCCCTCATATGCAACAGATTTGAAAATGTGGGTGGAGCCTTTGTACCTGAGATGACCTTATTAGGGATATCCCCTCTCTCTTGTGTCATACAAACCCAAGAGTAGTTAAAGCTGAGTGTGGGCAGTCTGATGCCTGTGCTGTAATTTGTAATGCAAACATCTTCCACTGTAACATCGCATAAATGACAGGGGGGGAAAGGAAAACCTCCACTTTGATTTAAGGCTTAAAGGCCTTAAAGGTGTGAGTAACACCTTTAAATTACTAATGTTTATTATCTCATAAGTCATATTTACAAAGCATCTATTAATCCCTCATCCTGCATTACTTTAAAAACACTAAGCCTTCAATGAAGAGTTTGCGGTCAGCAATCTCCGAACAATGAAAGTGTTCGATTAAATTACTGCTTATTTGCCACAGGTGAGCTGTACTCAAGTTACCTACTATACTTATTAGAGACTTACAAGTTAGCAGTGACTCGAGAATATTCCTTCTCCATCAATAATTCCAGATAAATGTGGTCTGTTCTCCCTGTGTGCATTCGTACACCCCGGCCTAGCAGGAGCTGGAGCAATACACAAGAAAAGCCAAAAAAAAAGAAAAAGCCCACACTCCCTGCTCCAGTAGGACAACACGGCCTCGGTTTTACAATGACTAGCGGTTTTATTAAACTCAAAAGGTAGCGAGCGTCAGGGTGGGCATTAAACAGAACTGACTTAATGAGAAAACCCAAAAGAAAATACAGGCCTCCCACCGGTCTCCCTAACAGGAGAAACATTTCTCAAAGAAAACGGCTTCCCGCCCCTACAGCTACCAGGTCAACAATAGAGATCTTTTTACACTATCTACAATATCTGCAGCCTAGCTCTTCTTATCTAAGAAAACTCAATCACACCACACACGGGGCTAAACACACAGCTTGTTGGAAACAGGAAGTAGGCGGAGCCGCCAGTCCGGACAGGTCCAAATTTATAGCCGGCCTCATTCAGTCTTCTACCAATGGTCAGGCTCCACCTGCAAACTTACACAAGCACAGAACAAACAACGCCACCCTCAGGTGCGGTGAGCAGCAACAACACAAAATCATGACCTGGATCATAACACTCCCCCATCTAACATTTCTCCCACTCAAGAAATGCTTGACCCATTTGACGTGGATAAAATGATGGACAGAATCTGACAACCTCAGTTTTCAATCCTGGCCAAAAATAATAGCAGGAAACTCTATCATAAGATCTCCTAATTCCTAAATGATCGTGGTCAAGGCCTAACAAGCAATACAGCATCATCAGTATAACACGGGTTGGATTCCAAGTGCTCGCCGCCTTGCAGCACAGAGGCAGGCAGACAAGGTAGAATCAGACTGCTGAGCTCTACTGAATTGCTCTTTGTCTACTGCTAGACACAAGTTGTTTGGTATCCCAGTAAACGCCACAGATTCATTCTTATTCCCAGGCAAAGGCTTGACAAGAGTTTTAGGCTTTTAAAGAATGTATGGGAAATGTCCACTGCATCACCAAGGTCTGTGCATGAGCAACCACACATGCTAAACTGCAGAGACACCGCCCCAGATGGTGCATGACCGAAAACATCTGCAGCAGGGTTTTCAGCAGCTTCAGGGGTGGCAGGGAACATCTTTCCCCCAGCGAATTCATTTCCAAGAATAAGATCAACACCCGTGACTGGTAGCTGATCTTTCACCCCCACCTGCTCTGTGCCTGATACTAAGGGGGAAAGTAGGGTTACTGTGTGAAGCGGCATGTGCATCATAATTCCCCACACCAACAAATCTGCACCATAGTATGACTGGTTGGAAAAAGGCATAATAACACAACGTGCCACAGATACAAGTATCCCTTAAAATTGTGAGGGAACCTTGTCCCCCTCCCTCCCAGTCAGTGAAAGAAATCCTTTAGAGATAAAAGGCTTGAAAACCTCATCCAACTCTACTGCTGGCTTAATGCGGGGACTGTGGTGATCGACGGTGGACGGACACTCTCGGCTCTATAGATGAAGCAATTTTATTCGACAACAGCTCCTTTTCTTTTAGCACTGGGCACACAGCTGTGAGAGTTCGTGACAGTAGAAACATTTAGTTCAATTCTGGTTTAATTCAGAATAAAGCTGATCGGCTGATGTGATGCTCCGTGACTGAGCTCAAAGCATCCCTCACTCTGTTTTTAAAGCATCAAGATGGACGAAGTCAAGATTAAAATAAAACTGCATTCACACTGGAAGCCTTTCACTCATCACTTTGAAGATGATGGCTGTACACATATCCCAGGTTGCCTAGGTAACCCTCTAATATATCTACTGTCAGGTCACATGTCAAGTAGTGTCTGGTGCTCTCATTGGTCACTCGCCCTCCTTAAAGCGTGTCTTTGTTCTGTAGTCCTCCCCTTGCTCAGATGGCCCCGCCCCTCCCTGAGCCTGGTTCTGCTGGAGGTTTCTTCCTGTTAAAAGAGTTTTTTCTTCCCACTGTCACCAAAGTGCTGCTCATAGGGGGTCATTTGATTGTTGGGCTTTTCCCTGGATTATTGGTCTTTATCGTACAGTATAAAGTGCCTTGGGGCGACTGTTGTTGTGATTTGGCGCTGTATAAATAAATTTAACTGAAAACAAGTCTCATTCTACTTTCACACACACTCTGATGAATGATTTGGGATAAACTCAAGGTTCAGTGTCTTGCCTAAGGATGAGTGAAGGCTAGAGGAGCTGACGATCAGCTAGCCGAATGTATTTGATGTTTTCTGGTCACCACGTCGCTGCCAGTGTGGTGTAGGCCCGAGTCTTGTGTCACATGCTAAGCTGGCACAAGCTAAGGTGAATCAGTCTTGTAACTGATTCAGTCATAATTTCACAGTCTTGGAGGAGTAAACAGGAAGCATTGGAAAGGAGACTGTTGGTTATTGGCCCATTAGTTGTTTTAAAGTGCAGGTTCTCAAAGTGAGGCCCGCTGACTCAGAGCTGAACATCCTGTAACGGCTCACAGTAGGGAGTAGGAGAGAACACACTTTACCTCCATTCATCTGCAATTCAAGTCAGAATGTATGAAACATTAGAACAAAATGAGACGAGAGCATTTTTTCCTTATTTCAACCATTTATGGGTATAGTTTTGTACATAATATTAATTTTTCTATTATCACTAATTATTGTTAATTTTCCCACCAAGAGCCTTGTGGGGAACTTTATTTCAGCCTATTCACAGTTCTGATGATTGGAAGCAAATAATTGAATTTTAAGAGGATATTTACAAAATTACACTGCAGAACAGCATTCTGGGTAATGCTAGCTAGTCAGCTAACACTGTGCAGCGTGAAGAACAGTGAGGAGGTGGAGGCTGGAGGGAAGAGAGCAGAGACCAGCAAAAGCAAAACGACGACGATGTTAACTCTGGTTTAAAAGCACACACAGTGACGTCTAATTAGACAAAGGTTGTACAATCATATTTTTGTTAATATTTGTCCACTGTTTTTGCTACACTGTTTCTAAACACACACACACATGTGTGTATTTATATCCTTGTATCGTCTCATTGATAATGCTTTCCCTAGCTGCTTACCCTAACCATCAAAAATGAATGCCTAACCCTGACCCTAAACCTGACCATAACCTAATTGTAATCCTGACACTAAAACCACATTTTGAGTCTAAAAATGCCTTCAAACTCGAAGGGACTGGCGTTTTGGTCCCCGCGATGGCTGTTTGTCCCCACAGTATAGTAAACTATCCATCTTTGGTCCCCATGAAGACGTTAAACCCGTCCACACACACACACAGTGGTGAGAGGACATTTGGAGGTGACTGTGCTGTAACTCAATCTAGTCTGAGCTGTGCTGCAGACGATCCAAACTGCCTCTGGTCTGAAAGCAGCTTTGTTCTTCCTGCTCGCAGCCCGGCGCCGTCCCTGCAGCGACACACGCTCCCTCTGCAACACAACCCGGCCGAGCACATACACATCTGACAAGCTGCTGTCTGGATGCTCAGAGGAGCATGGATGGCGATCGTATGAGCAGCACTGAAATGTTCATATCTGACATGCAGTCAGACTCATGATACATAATGAAAGTAGTGACATTGTACTGGGTAACGCTGCCTAAACAAGGCCTGATGTAAAGATAATAATCTTCCTGCAAAGCTGCTGCTTGGACCAGCACAGGGGAGTGAAATTAGGACACCCCTGCTGCCTTTGACCTTGCCCTGTGACCTCCTGGTTTCATTAAACGTGTTGACATGTTGAGCATGTTTATGGGTGAGGACTGAGCATTAATACTCAGGGTTCAGCGACTAGCTGCTTCTTTCCTCGCTGGAGACGCACAGGTTGATGTGAGTCCTTCTCAGGTAAGTTTTTCTCTCTAATGCATGAAGATTCAGTCAGGATGTGTGTGCACAATGAAATCTCTAAACATCAGTAACGATAAGACAAACTCGATCATCATCCCCGAGAATGTGAGAACCCTGATATTGATTTGAAAAATGTGAGCTGCCTCTCAGATTACACCTGATTACACCTCCCACTTGCCTCCCTTGTAGTTTATTTTAAATCTCAGGTGAACGGGCTGAAAACTGGAACTAGACCTCTCAGGTTAAGATGATCAGTTTTTTTTATCACAAATTTTCTTCTGATGATTAAATATGTAAATGAGCCATTAAGTATTTAAATCTTTTCACAACACATTTCTTCATACTGCATAAAGTCACATTGAAATGAGTGTTTTCATTGGGCTGCTGCACAAGGGAACAAGAACTAAGCTGAGGGGCTGAAAGATTGGAGAGTCGTGCAGAAAACATTGGGACAAGTTTTACTTTCATGGAAGAGCTGAAGTTTGTTTTTAGGTGAACAGCTGTTTGTAAATGTGATGACAGAAATATTTAATCACTTTATTTAAGTAATAGTCATAATCGTAGTTGAAGAATAGAACAAAAGTTATGAAAGTACTCATGGAGGATCCTAAACATGATATTAGTGATTACTGTATATATCAGTTCAGTCACTTATATAATACCTGACACCGTTTCCCCTAATAATACATCATCATATAATAATAGATTTATGTTTTAAAATCTGCCAAATAATAAGCAAGTAAAGCTGAATGGCTCCTCGTATGCGAGGCCCCACTGGGACGACAACCCACAGAGACGTTCTGCAGAGGCTGTGTCTCTGCGGTGTCCCTCTGGAAGAGCTGGAGAAGGTGGCGGGGAGCGGAAGGCCTGAGCGTCTCTGCATGACCCCGACCAGAGAAGCAACAGAAAATAGATGGATGGAGTGCAAGTAATATACAGTCTCTGCAAAACATGGAAATACTTATATAAAGTAAAAGTATATTAAAATGTACTTTTACTTGAATAAATCTACTGTTCAAAATCTGAAAAATCAAGTGAAAATTTTACAAAATTAAAAGCTTTTTAGAAATATATTGATTGGTTGTAAAGACTTGAAAACTGAAAAATCTGCACAGCGTGCGGAGCACTGCAGCCCTCGCTGTGGGAATCACGACTCCTCTGAACGACTCACTCAGAATTTTTAAACATGAGTTTTTAAAATCACTCCACAAATGAAAAATTATTATTCATTTGTCGTGTACCAGAGGCATATATCGCATTTCTAAATAACTGCATTTCTCTATAAATTTATCTTTTTTCCTAGTTGCAGTTTGCTGAGTGCCCAGCAGAGGTCAGCCATGTCCCACATCAACAGTACCGAGCTGCAGTCTCTCCTTCTCTCCGTCCTGCAGCACTGCCTCAACAGCACGAGCTTTCTGTCTCCTGCAGGGCCTGCTGAGAACTTCACTACCCAGCAGGCTGTGCAGCACGTGGCTGCAGGCAGGGCCCACACTGAGTCTCAGGGAATCATGTACATCCTGCTGCTGGTGGGCATGTTCAGCTTCTTCACGTTCGGTATCATGCTCAGCTACATCCGCTCAAAGAAGCTGGAGAGCTCTCACGACCCGTACCACCAGTACATCGCCCACGACTGGAACGCGGCCACGGCGCCGTCCAGGGCCGTCGCTCAGGCTCTGCGCAGGGTGGCCACGGGTGATGGAGCGGGCAGCAAGGAGCCCGTCATCATCTGCAATCCTGCGACGCAGGAGCAGCTGACGGACTAAACGAAGACAATCAATGACTCAAATAATTTAAATTGCAACACTCTCCACATTTAATTTAATCACATTAACCAAAAGTTACAGTGTCGGGTTTGCATTTCAGTGATTTCACAGAAATAACTCCAACAGTTACTCACACTTTGCACTCTGATTCTGATTTCTTTTAAACTTTTATCTGACAGGAAACACCTGCAGCTCTGAGCTGGGCTCTGATTGGCTGAGCACTAAACAAACAAATGAAAGTCTGGATCAATCTATCAGCTCTGTAGTTTAATGCAACAAACAAGGACATGGTGGCGGTGTAGGGCTGCCACGATTAGTCGACTAGTCACGATTACGTCGACTATTAAAATCGTCGACGACTGATTTAATAGTCGACGCGTCGTTTGAAGCTTTGTAAGATCCCAAAAGACGCAGGAATGAGTAGCAGGATTTAAGAGTGTAATAACGGACTGAAACAGAAGATGGCAGCACTGCATGTACAAGGATGCCAGCTGCCGTTAAACTCCGACGAAGAAGAAGCAGCTGTGTCCCAGAATTCATAGCACAGCCCAGCGCAGTTTCCAACAATGGCGGCAGCTAGTTAGTTTTAATGTTACTCTTATTATTCTTTCTGGGTCACAAAATAAACGTTTAACATGTTTTCAGGCGAGAATGTAGCTGTGTAAACCTCAAATATCTGCTCAGTTTATCAAGACACCACATATTTTCAAAAGCGCTCCGACGTTTTCGGAGACGTCTGTTACCCACTAGCTCGATAGCTAGCCGGGGGCTAGGCTAACTAGAGCCGTGAGAACACCGGACTCCTGGCAGATCGTTTTCAAACCCACCGCCATCTTTCGCTACTCAGGTTAAACATGATATATAAGTCACTTAGATAACTTAACAATGTTATTGTTTGGCTTTTTTTAGTATTTTATTTGTTCCTGAGTAAATCTGTTTGTCTGAGATTAAAGTTATAGTTTTTACACAGCTGAATAAACGTCAAGCAGACAGCTGATCATCAGAAGTGTGAGATGCTGAGAATTTACTCCGGTGTCCTGTTATATTTTAGATAGCAAGGAGTTTATTAAACTTCACCGAAACAATCTGCAAATGTCATTAAAATTTAATAAACGATCATCTTGTCTTTATTTTTAGTTAGCACAGACCTTAAACACTTAAAGCTGTAAGCTAATGATAGTTATATAAGAGCAGATGCTGCTGGTGCAATAAGCTGTACGTTTTACGTCCAATGGATGATGATCTGATTAGTCGACTAATCGCAAAAATAATCGGTGACTAGTCGACTATCAAAATAATCGTTTGTGGCAGCCCTATTGTGGTACACAATCCAACCACTTACACTTTGTTACGGATACCCCGACTTCTGGACATCTACAGAAACCAAGGACCACAATCCACAGTGATGAGCCTTTATTAAAGTTTGAAACCACAAGTTTCCCTACATCACCTTACATACCACCTATCTTTTAGCTATTAGCTATACCAGGTGTCCACCACCTTTGGACTGGAAGATGCTTTCCCCTCCTTACCATCAGGAGGGAAAAGCATCAAGTCGAGAGCGGACCGTTTAATCTTTTTGTTATTGAGCTGGAGGAAGCTGGGCACTTAACTCATTCACTGCCATTGACGTCTATAGCCGTCAATGGCAGTGAATGAGTTAAAGTACTCATGGTGAACTTTTTAATTCAGAAACAGTTTAAAATCCTTCAAACCAAAGTATCTGATTGGTCAGTGAATGAGGGTTTTTATGTTCTGTTTTTCCCAGTATAACCAGTATAACCACGACCTGATGTGACGTTCTACCTGAAGATGCTTTGTACTTCAGGCCTCTGAACAGAAATCTATGGGAAACCATCCAACAGCAAAGCTGATGTTAGAAACATAACTTCCAGGGAAAATTAAAGATTTTAAATGCTTTTTTGGGGCAGAGTCAGCTGATTTGACACATGCAGTGTTTATGTCCTGGTGACCACTGAAATTACTGTAAGAATTGAATAACTCAGATGTAGCTTCAGTGCCTTCGGGCAGACCTTTGGTGCTGGTTAAATTAAAAAACATAATTGTTGTTGTTTTTTTATCGGAGCAAATTCTGCATCCACGACACGAGTCCGTGTTTTCTGTTCTTCGTCATCGCTGCGGCGTTGGCTCGTTTCTTCTCCTCCTTCCTCCTCTCGCGCTCCCTCTCTCTCTCCGTTTGCTGCTGCAGTCGGCGTTGGCGAGCTCCTTTCACGGCACACTCGATCTCTCGGGACAAACTGAAGTGAACCATCTGCATGCTGAGCATCGGCACGATCAGGTTATAATTGTCTACCAGCTTGTTCAGTTTGACTAGCTCCTCCTCCACTGACGCACACAGCTCCTCCCACTCCCGGCTTTCTCTGGGAGTCACGGGGTCACTGAGCCGGGCCTGCCCGTCCAGCAGCCTGTTTCGGATCTGAGCGGTGGCCTCTCTGATGTCGCGCTGCGTGACAACCCAAGGGGGCTGGTAACCGTTGTCTACGAGGATGCGGTTCAGGTTGTGGGTCATGGGGTCGGCGTAGGGATTGTGCTCAAACTTGTTGAGGGGTTTTCCGGCGCCGCTCAGGTTCCTGAAGTCTCCGCGGGCCATCGACTCCTGAATCAGATCCTCCACGAGCCGCTCCACTGCCTGGGTGATCTTGATTTTGTGGCTACGCTGGCGCATGTCTCGTTCCACCAGCGCCCCCTCGCCCGCCGCCGCCCTCTCGTGCTCCTGCTGTCGGTAGTTTAAAACCTGCTCGGATGCCCGGTCGACACGAATCTGACGGTACTGACGCTCACGCTGGCTGGGCGTGCCTGTGCCCACGCCCTCGTAGCTGAGGTAGTGTCTGTGCTGGAGTGCTGCACCTCTGGACTTATCCTCATCTTCAGCTTCAGCTTCCTTCTCTCCGCTCAGCTGCTTGACTTTGCTCTGATGCGCCAGCACGGCACGGTACGCCTCCTCGACCCGAGCAAACAGCACCGCGTCTGCAGTTGGCACCCCTGAGTCAGGGTGGTAGAGCTTGGCGAGACGCAGGTAGGCCTCTTTCACCTGCACAGGACTGCTGCTGCCCTCGTCAGGCAGCTGCAGAAGCCGGTAGCTCTCCCGCAGGCTGCGGCTGATTCGAGGACCAGAGCTCAGCGATCGGACCGACTGAGACCAGATGAGCAGAAGGCGTCCATGATAGCAGTCGCCGCAGGAAACCAGGAGGCGGAGAGTGAAACTCATCTCCAGCACACTCCTGCTGACACAGAAGGTTCAGTTACACGTTGAGCATGTTGTGGCTGTGTACTGTCACCAGGGTTCAGAGTGAAGAATAATGAGGGCTACTGCTGTTAAGAATAATAAGTCATAATAATTTAGATTTGTAAAGCACCTTTCAAGAAACTCAGAGACACTTTACAAAAGAACTCTAGAAGCTGAAAGTGTTGTTGAAAAAGTGAGTTTTAAATAATTACCTAAAAATGCCAATCGATTCAAATCAGTAAGAACTATTTAATTAATAATGATATAATTCAATTAGTTCAATTCAATTAAAAAACTCATTTATTTCTGCATATATTTGGATTTGGGTTACATGGCTGACGCTATGTTTCAGTGATTTGGTGCTTGTTCACCTGGATCACCACCTTGTCTGGAGCAGATCTACAGGTTATGGTGATGCACGTGAGAAACAAATGAACCACCTTTGTAACACTGACAACCGAGCTAAACGCTGACTTTACCTGGATGAGCCACAATCCTGCTTCATATTTCAGACTTCTGGTGAGGCAATGAGTTACTCAGTTATAGATGCGTTTTTACCCAAACACAAGCCTGCCACAAACGTCGAGAGTCTACATGGAGTTTGTTTCAAAGCCGCACTTCACTAATGTTTGTGAACAAGATCTTTACTGTGTCTGAAAACAGCTGTAACAGGAAATAACATCACAGCTTCACCTGAAAGAAGGGCTCGATGTTGCGTTTATTGCATTGGTTGTATGAGTTTATTTTATTAAGATTGTCTATTTAAATCTGGCAGAGAAATAATATAAAGGCCACATATGCAGAAATGATACAGTGAAACTGACGGATGTTGGATGATACCACCCTAAACGAGGCCATTCATATAACTCTAACATACTTTATACAATATACATGCATAAATACAAAGAGTGCTGTAAAACTTCCTAACTCTGCATATATTCATAATTAAACAAAGACAGCATGCACTGGTCTTAGCACTTCCACTGCAGCCTCTGAATCCTTATAACAGTGTTGGAGGTGTTAACCAGAACGGGAGGTCCTCACAAGTGAGCACAAAATGCAAATTAGCCGTTATTTAATAGTTTAGAGCAGCTCGAAGTCTTCTGTCAGCCAACAGCTGAGATCAGTGTGCGGAGGAGGAGAGGCTACCAGCCAGAATGACTGCTAGCTGCTATTTTACAACTAACATCGAGTTAATGGAGACTGATTTAAAACATTTAGACCCCAAAACTGAACGTAAAACCAGACCTGTTTATTCACCAGAACACGTTATAACACTGCATGACCCACGGCCTCGCACAGAGAGAAGACAGGTCACCTGTTTGTTGTTAGCAGTGGATCTTCTTCTTCTTCTGCTTCCTCAAAGGTTGCGATATCTCTGGATTCACCTGCGATAGCGCCCTCTGTCGACCCAGAGACGACCAGCAGCGCCTTCGTGTTATTGTACAGTAAGTGGCTGCAGTTCAGCCAGCGACCAGCAGGGGGACACTTCTCTATGAAAGGCTGTAGAACTAAACGACCTGCTCTGCTTTAAGAAAAAAAAAAAACACTTACGCACTATAATGTGTCAGAATTAAAATGCATTTATTTTTAATTACAGTGAAGCATTCTATCAAAAACATGATGAAATTTATCAAACGAATAAAGTTAACCCAATAAATTGAGTTCAAATTTTATTTGTCACATACACAGTCATACACGATATGCACAATATGCAGTGAAATGCTTACACAACTGCTCGTGACCTAAAGAAAAAAGAAAAGGCTATGAATAAGATAGGAAATAAATATGAAAATTAAAAAGGGTAAATTTAACTAGGAAGGAATAAAATTGGGTTTGGATAGTCCCCTTATGTTTCCTGTTCTTAGTTGTTAAACATTATGTGCTACATTTCTGCTTCTCGTTGCTGCTCCAGCAAACCACAGGTCTTCCTGTCCAATGACAAACAATTAGTAAATGAAGACACACACTGCATATGATTTACAATATCTTTAATGAGTTACAACCAGAAAGAAGAAATATACGTCTGGTTAGTTTGTGAATGCATATCTGAGAATGTGATGTGGAGCTTTTTACTGAAAGTTAATGAAAAAGCCTATTATTTAAATTCTGTTTCTGCAGCTGCTGTTTTGGGGAGTGAAAATGTTGATTAAAAGGAGACATCAGATTTGAGGATCAGCCCCAAATAACAGTGCCAAAAGAGGCCAAGGGGCACCGCTATAGGCACTTTTTTTTTTACAAACCTTAAAATAAACCCCAGAAAGATCAGAGAGAGCGAGAGAGAGAGCTAGATGGAACTAGTTTCTCACACTGAGAAAAAATACGTTGCATTAAACCACAGACAAGCTCCTGCTCATGCAGCAAGAATGATTTACCAGGTGGACAAATTTGAGATGAGTCCTCAAAGGTAAGCAAGGATTAAGTCACTTTTTAACTAATGTAATTGAGAATAGTTTATAATTATAAGTTATATAAAGAGCTGCTGGTTTTTAGGTTCATGTTAAGTCAGAGCATGAGTGTTCTTGTGTTCTTGCATTGCTGATGTTATTGGGATATAATTATAAATGAAAGATCGACCGATGAGGCTTTTTTATCCACTGTAACTTTGTGTAGTTTCACTCACTCCTCACCTTCTCTGTTGTTGTTTTTCATGTGGAGAGCATGTTTTAATTAATAATTAGAGCAGAGTACATTACAAATACAAATATTTTTGGTTTCTTGCTGCTTGGTTACCACACGGTCAGAGGTTAGGTTGTTTTAGTGACAGTCCATTTGAGAGGAAGCAGCCCTCATCTTTCATTTAGTTGAAGCTTTGTGCCGATGAACAGAAGCAGACTTTCTGGGGCCTGCTTTTCAGACTAGGATACAAAATGGAAGAAAACTATATTAAGGTCAGACGTGCTTATGCCATGGCTAATGCATGCATTCTAGACTGAGAAAAAGTTTTCACAAATATTTTACATAAATTATGGGGAGCATATGAATTCTGATAGATTTCAGCAGGTACTGTGACACTGATGCTCTGGTTTGTCATTAAGGACGTTATAAGAAGGATGAGACTTGATCTCAAGTTCATCAGAATCAGAATCAGAAGACTTTATTTATCCCCAAGGGGCAATTAACAAACAACCGTGCAGCATACGTTGAAGATAAGGACATAGGAGTGAAATAATAAATACACAGAATATACAGTTTTAAAATGAAAGTGACTAAAGGTGAATAAATAATTGTAAGTGACTAAAAATGAATAAAGTGTCAGTAGAATAAGAAGACTGTAGTTTATGTTTCTGTTGTGGGAAATGTTCTTATCGGCTGGAGTTAAAAAGCAGAGTGGCTTTGGGGACAAAGGTGGCGCTCCTCCTCCTCTCAGTCCTGCAGGAAATGCAGCAGAGGCGTCGCCCAGAGGGGAGCCATTGAAATGCAGGGTGAAGAATGTGAGAGGGGTCGTTGAGGATTTTGGCTGCCTGTCTTTGGGCCTGTTGGCTGAAAACCTGCCAGAGTTCTGACAGGCAGGCCGATGAGATGAGCCGCGTGGAAGTAATAAAGGAGGATCCAAACGCAGGCACTTGTAAAGGTGTGAGGGTGGTTTATTAAACACAAAATAAAAATGGACAAGTGGCAAACGGAGGAAGGACTAAACTATACTGGGAACAAACTGACTACTGAACACGAACCTGAACGAGAGCGAGCAGAGGCAGACGACGGTTGACAGCATGGAAAAAACCACATGCGTAAGACATGATGGATACACAGACAGACCAGCAACCACAATGACAGAAGATGCGACTTAAATACACACAGAGAAACAAAGGGAGATTACACACAGGTGGGAGTAATTAACGAGACGAGACATGGGAGGTAAAACTGAACACACATGAGACGCAGACCTTCACAATAAAACAGGAAACAAGAAAACACTACACAAAGACGCAGACTCGACACTGAGAGACAGACAGAATATAACACATGGAACCTGAACTAAACTAAACGTGAGACACAACCGAAGAACAAATCCTTTAACATGAATAAACAGAAACATAGAATTCAAATAATTAACCAACAATTCACAAAGGTAACAAAACAATCATTCAAGAATAAACCAAAACATAATGAACTCAAAATGCTGGGTCGAACCGACCCAGAACCGTGACAGATGATTTTAGAGCACAGTGATGCCGTGTGCTGCAGTCTGTTCCTGTACAGCAGGTGATGGAGAAGGTCATGATGCTTTCCAGGAAGGCATAGTAGAAAGTCATCATGATGGCTGTGCTGACTCCAAAGGAGTTTAGTTTCCTAAGGAGGTGTAGCCGTTGGTGGCACCTCCTGAGAATCTCCTCTGTGTTGGCAGAGAATTTCAGACTTCTCTATTCCAGATACATACTCATCCAGTTTCTGTTTCACAAGTGTCCAGTCAGATACTAATGACTGCTGAAAAGGCAATTTATTCTTTCTCCAGGCAGCAGTACCAAACCTGTGCTCCATGTACCATAGCTACAGCAGCCATGCAGGTAAATAGGAACATTTCATTCATTATGGGCAAGAGTGTGTTTTCAGTCAGTGTGAGGGACCACGCAGCCAAGGCATAGAGGACACAGGAAAAAAATGTCTTCAAAAAGGGTTTTCTTTATTTTACCCTCAAAAAGGTTCAAAAGACAAAATTCAAAAAACATAATTAGCAGGCCCAGAAAAGAGGTCAACTAAATATAACTCTACAAAAAGTCATTTCCAGAAACTTAGACAAACAAAGTGGAAACAACTTAACCCACAAACTGGCCTAATTACAAATATATAAGAGGGTAGCTTTTATAGTGGTTTGGCCAACCCATTTACCCACAATAGGGGGAAAACAAAAACACACTAATATTAACTAAGCACAGAATAACATAAGTAAACCTAAAACACCCCTGTTCCTGCTAAGCAGGCATTTTGTTCTCACAGGCTGTGTCCCAATTCAGGGTCTTGAAGTACGCATTTCAAGTGCGATTACGTCACCGCCACGTGACGACGGCTGTCCCAATTCGAAGTGTGCTTCAAATGCATACTCCAAATGCGCCGTCGATTTCCCCAAATATCAAGCGTGGTCCGGTGCACGCTTCGTGGTCCCATATATCCCACAATTCATAGCGCGGCAGTGGGTGTGGATAATTTTGCTGCAAAATACGGCAGAAGGGAGCGGCCGAAGAGTGAACTGTCAAAAGTACTGAACATCATGTCACTTATTTATGTGCGAATGTTTAATAACGAAGAACATTAAAACATTACTGTTCCCACATGTCGGCAAAGTTGTGTGACATCACTAATGTCACATTAGTGATGTTTGTACTTTCAGCGTTAACATGGTTTTAAAGCCTCTACTTCTAAATATATATATAGTCGACCTTAATCTTACAGAGAATGTGATGATTTTGTGGATAATTAAAGTCAGTCATATATCCACAAACACAACAAGCTGAAAGTCAGTGATGCTGCTCGGTTTGCAGTCCTGAACATCACGGCACCAGCAGGATCCACTGCACTGTTAATGTTAGCTGTGTTATATTGCTGCCTCTGTTCGGTGGTGTCGAGCCAAACGCACTTTAACGTGTGTTTGAACGAGCTGACGGTTCACTCGTTAAGCTGAAAGAAAGATGCTTTAATCACAGCAGTCACACATGTGTCCACTGCACCATCTGGGACTCTTCTTGTTTACACTCGTAATAACACAAACACTAAATCCTGCTTCTCTGGTGCTGTTGTGTAGCAGTGTGTACACCTGAGACTGTCACCTGTCTGTCTGTCCTGCACTCTCTCTCTGTTTCTTTCTCTCTGATTGTGGAATAAAAGTATGAACATGTGTTTATAAGTTACACTTGTGTTTGAATCCTGCAGCTTATCACACATTTGATTTCCATGTGTGACGACTGCAAGTGTCCAGAGTGAGGACAGACTGAGGGACCCACTGCTGCACATCATCTGTGAGGCTTTGCAGCCCTGATGATCCACCAGGACAAACTCAGCAGTGTGTGAGGAAGAGGAGGAGGAAGAGCCAGCAGCAGCTGACAGATGGAGAGAATAGACAGACTGTTCCCTGTTTGTGAAGGACTGCTAGGAAAGTTTAACATAACTGTCTGTGCTGAATCAGTCTTATTAGGTAATGTTCAAATAATGTGATCATCCCAGTGTTTCCAGTGTGGGAGAAAGTACTCAGGGCCTTCAAGTTACACACTATGAAAGGTGGTACATACCGTGCAGGGGCACACTGAACAAGTTTAATGTTCAGACACCTAAAGTCTGTATCAGCAGCAGGATGGAACTAAAATAAATGTTGGTTTCAGTTCTATGAAGCTTTGAGTATTTTGGATCAGCAGCTGCTGTGTTTGTTGCATCATATTGCTGTAATTGTTTATATGCTTTATATATTCTGAGCTAAGTTGATCTATAGTGTTACATCATATTCTATAAGGATGTTATGTGTTTGTAGACTTTCTGCCCAGTTTGACCCATTTAGCAGAAGTCAGCTTGTTTAAGGCTCTGATATCTATTCTGTATGACTTAAAGCAGTTATGACATGGTCTGATTTTCTCACCCAATAAAGGAATATTTCATATATCAGTCTACTCTTCATTCTATCAGACACACTTATCACAGCTCCTACATTTTCCTTTTTACACATATATGTAAGCATTGAGCCAAATGTAGTAATGCCAACAAATTAAAAGAACAAGATTTGTCTCTTATGCATAATACATCTATATATACACTGTCAAAGATACTTGTCTTTGAGTGAAGATTTAAGGTGATAGGAAATATAAGTAACTGCAACTTGAATCTTTGAGCCAGAGTTCAAGCTCACTGCTGTAATATAATAAAAAAAAAAAAAAACACCCAGCACGCCCCTGCGGGCGGTTTATCCTTCAAGCTCGGGTCCTCTACCAGAGGCCTGGGAGCTTGAGGGTCCTGCGCAGTATCTTAGCTGTTCCCAGGACTGCGCTCTTCTGGACAGAGATCTCCGATGTTGTTCCCGGGATCTGCTGGAGCCACTCGCCTAGCTTGGGAGTCACCGCACCTAGTGCTCCGATTACCACGGGGACCACCGTTACCTTCACCCTCCACATCCTCTCGAGCTCTTCTCTGAGCCCTTGGTATTTCTCCAGCTTCTCGTGTTCCTTCTTCCTGATGTTGCTGTCATTCGGAACCGCTACATCGATCACTACGGCCGCCTTCTTCTGTTTGTCTACCACCACTATGTCCGGTTGGTTAGCCACCACCATTTTGTCCGTCTGTATCTGGAAGTCCCACAGGATCTTAGCTCGGTCATTCTCCACCACCCTTGGGGGCATCTCCCATTTTGACCTCGGGACTTCCAGGTTATACTCGGCACAGACGTTCCTGTACACTATGCCGGCCACTTGGTTATGGCGTTCCATGTATGCCTTGCCTGCTAGCATCTTGCACCCTGCTGTTATGTGCTGGATTGTCTCTGGGGCATCTTTTCACAGCCTGCACCTGGGGTCTTGTCTGGTGTGATCTTGTGCTCAGAGCTTGTTCTTGTGCTGCCATGATTAGTGCCTCTGTGCTGTCTTTCAGTCCAGCTTTGTCCAGCCACTGGTAGGATTTCTGGATATCAGCCACCTCCTCTATCTGCCGGTGGTACATACCGTGCAGGGGCCTGTCCTTCCATGATGGTTCCTCGTCTCCCTCCTCTTTCTTGGGTTTCTGCTGCCTGAGGTATTCACTGAGCACTCGGTCAGTTGGGGCCATCTTCCCAATGTATTCTTGGATGTTCGTTGTCTCATCCTGGACTGTGGTGCTTACACTCACCAGTCCCCGGCCCCCTTCCTTCCGCTTAGCGTACAGCCTCAGGGTGCTGGACTTGGGGTGAAACCCTCCATGCATGGTAAGGAGCTTTCTTGTCTTTATGTCAGTGGCTTCTATCTCCTCCTTTGGCCAGCCTATTACCCCAGCAGGGTACCTGATCACGGGCAGGGCGTACGTGTTGATGGCCCGGATCTTGTTCTTACCATTCAGCTGACTCCTCAGGACTTGCCTGACCCTCTGCAGGTACTTGGTGGTTGCAGCTTTTCTAGCGGCCTCTTCATGGTTCCCATTCGCCTGCGGGATCCCCAAGTACTTGTAACTGTCCTCTATGTCTGCAATGTTGCCTTCTGGTAGTTCAATCCCCTCAGTTCTGACTACCTTCCCTCTCTTTGTTACCATCCGACTACACTTCTCCAGTCCGAACGACATTCCAATGTCATTGCTGTATAGCCTGGTAGTGTGGATCAGTGAATCGATGTCTCGTTCACTCTTGGCATACAGCTTGATGTCATCCATGTACAGGAGGTGGCTGACAACTGCTCCGTTCCGTAGTCGGTATCCGTAGCCAGTCTTGTTAATGATCTCACTGAGGGGGTTCAGGCCTATGCAGAACAGCAGTGGGGACAGAGCATCTCCTTGGTAGATCCCGCACTTGATGGTGACTTGTGCTATGGGCTTGGAGTTGGCCTCTAGTGTTGTACGCCACATCCCCATTGAGTTCCTGATGAAGGCTCTTAGGGTCCCATTGATCTTGTACAATTCTAGGCATTCCAGTATCCAGCTGTGGGGCATTGAGTCATAGGCCTTCTTGTAATCAATCCAGGCAGTGCACAGGTTGGTCAGTCTGGTCTTGCAGTCTCGGCTGACTGTTCTGTCTACCAGTAGCTGGTGTTTTGCGCCTCTGGTATTCTTGCCAATTCCTTTCTGTGTCCCGCTCATGTATTGACCCATGTGCCTGTTCATCTTAGCCGATATGATGCCTGACAGGAGCTTCCATGTAGTACTGAGGCAGGTTATTGGTCGGTAGTTTGAGGGGACCAGTCCCTTCTTGGGGTCCTTGGGGATCAGGACCGTCCGGCCTTCAGTTAGCCATTCCGGGTGTCTCTCTTTAACTAGCAGCTGGTTCATTTGTGCTGCCAGACGCTCGTGGAGTGCAGTCAGCTTCTTCAGCCAGTAGGCGTGAACCATGTCGGGCCCTGGTGCTGTCCAACTCTTCATACTGGAGACCCTTTTCTCTCTCTCTCTTATTGTTCCCTTGCCACTGAGAGTACACCTTTGCTGGTTCTGTGGAGAACAGCTGGTTTATTCTCCTGCCTTCTATCTCTCTGGTGTACCTCCTCAAGCGGCTGGCCAAGGCTGTGAGTCTTTGCTTGGCAGTTTCCAAGGCCTCAGGTATGGACAGCTGTGTATATGTCCACAGCTGCTATACATATGTATATGTATATATACATATACATATATATACATATATATATATACACACACACACACATCTGACAATACTATAATATTGTCCATATTATATTTACATTACACAGTGAGATGATTTTAGTCTCATGAACAGCATTAACTAATTGTTATTTACTAACTAATCTTAAATGACTGTTCAGTACAGAAATGAAGCCCAACAACCATGCTTTACAGTCCTGTGGTTTCAGCCTCAGATACTCAACTAATCAAAGTGATGTCATGACCAACAAAACATTTTTCTCCTTCATTTCTGTCAAACAATGCTGTATGTAACGTGTCTTGCAGTTAGTATCATGGTTGCTAGGCAACCTGAACAGCGCAACGAAGGCTAGACCGTCCCATTTCACAAGCCTCTCACTTCAGCACTTCTCGTACTTATAGTACGCACCGTACGTAGTGCGCGTACTTCAAGCGTGCAGACCCTGAATTGGGACACAGCCACAGTCCTCACTTGCACCTTTTGCCCAGACAGGAAACAGCCACCGCCCAAAACAGGAAACTCAAAGAAAGAGAAACATAATTAATATAACAGAAAACATTTTTAGAAAAACCACACAATGCTATTATGCGCATCATAATATCAGTGTTAGGTTTAAATAAAATGATTATTGAATTATATTACTGAAGAAAACTGCAAACCAAACTAATAAAGTGAACAAATGGACTGATTTGTATATTTGTACATTTTATATATTTTTGTCTGTTAATACTGTTCATATGTATATACTGCTGCAGAACTGTGACCTCGGGACTTCCAGGTCATACTCAGCGCAGATGTTTCTGTACACTATGCCGGCCACTTGGTTATGGCGTTCCATGTATGCCCTGCCTGCTAGCATCTTGCACCCTGCTGTTATGTCCTGGATTGTCTCTGGGGCATCTTCACACAGCTGGTCTTGTCTGCTGTGATAGACCCCAGCCTCTGTGGACTTTCTGCTGAGGACTTGATCCTGTGCTGTGATGATTGGTGCCTCTGTGCTGTCCTTCAGTCAAGCTTTGTCTGCCATTGAAAGGATTTTTGATATTAGCCACTTTTTCTGTCCTTCCTTCACTCTCGTTACCATCCGACTACACTTCTCCAGTAAGAATGACATCATGATCTTGTCGCTATAGATCCTAAAGGTGTGGATAGTGAGTCTTAATGATCTCACTGACGGGGTTCAGGTTTATGCAGAACAGCAGTGGGGATAGAGCTCCTTTGTAAATCCTGCACTTGATGCTGACTTGTGTAATTATCTTGAAGTCGGCCTCTAGTGTTGTTCGTCACATACCCACTGAATCCTCGATGAGGGCTCTTAGTGTGTGTGATCTTGTATAGTTCCAGATATTCTAGGATCCATGTGTGGGCATTGACTCTTAAGGTGTTTGTTTAGTCAATCCAGGCAGTCCACAGGTTGGTCAGTCTGGTCTTGCAGTCTCGAGCGACTGTTGCATCTACCAGATCTGGTGTTTTGCACCTCCAGTGTTTCTGATCATTTCTTTCCGGGCCCTGCTCATGTATTGAACCATATGTTTGTTCATTTTAGCTGCTGTGATGATTGACAAGAGCTTCCATGTTGTGCGGAGGCAGGTTATTTGCCGTTAGTTGGATGTAACTGGTCCCTTCTGGGGATCCCAGCCTGTCCGGGCTTCAGTTAGCCATTTCAAGTGTGTGTCATTCATTAGCAGGTGGTTCATTTGCTTTGCCAGACATTCATGGAGTGCAGTTAGCTTCTTTAGTGCTTCAATGCTGCAGTCTTCTTAATTTTCTGCCGACTCACTCTGAAACTGAAGGAGAAACAAAAGGTTTGGTTGGAAAAATACATTTTGTTCTCAAAAGTATTCACTCACCAACTAATTTAGCCGTTCCAAACACTTCCATGGTCACATGTGTACAAAACCAAGGATCTAAGCATGCAAACTGCGTCTACAAACATTTGTGAAAGAAGGGGGCGCTTTCAGGAGCTCAGTGAATTCTGGCTTTGGACTGTGATAGGATGTGCATTTGTGAAATTTCCTCACTACTGAATATTCCACAGTCAACTATTACTGGGATTATGGAAAAGTGAAAGCGATTGAGACCAATAGCGATCCAGCCTCAAAGTGGTAGGGCGCTCACAGAGCGAGGTCATTGGATGCTAAGGTGCAAAGTGCATGGAGGTTGCCAATGTGTTGCAGAGTCAGTCAGTACAGACCTCCAAACCTCATGTGGTCCTCAGAATGGCTCAAGAACAGTGCAAACAGAGCTTCATGGAACGGGTTTCTTTTCCCAAGAGGCTGAATCCAAGCCCTGCATCGCAGACCTTTCCAAAGTGTGGGGCCCGCCCCCTAGGGGGGGCATAGAGCCATGGCAGGGGGGGGGGGGATGAAAAGGGGGGAAAAAAACAAAACGCTTGGACACTGCTAGCACGGGCGCCTACAGAAACGCAAAGCAGGAGATCAAGCATCGCTGAATATGTTTCCAAACCAACTTCATTCTAAGCCAAAGACTAGAAAATATGGTGAAGCAAATCTTCCCTTTGGCTTCACCTGCACAAGTGCCGAGGTAGGTCTCCCTGCAGGATTGGTTTCCCCTTCGTCGGGAGCAGCAAGGCTGGACTGGGACAAAAAATCGGCCCGGGCATTTTGACTAGAGACCGGCCCACCAGGATAAAGATTGGAAATGTGATGTCATTCAGGGGTAAAACCGCAATGGACTCTGGGAATTTGTGGCAAGAGGTACTAGCGCACGCAGGCTTTCAATTGAAATCAGTTACACAGCGATAAAAAGAAACACAAAAAATGGCAAGAAGCTGTTGTATTATTAACTGCAATAGCCGGTCGCATAGCAGCCACGGGAAGCCGACGGGTAAAGAGATCTTTTTTTTTTTATCGGATTACGTCGTTGAAGAGAAATTTTTAAGCCATGTTTCCGAAGTAAGAGCCGAGGGATGGCCTGGATATACCAAATATAACGTCCCAGAACACTCCAGCTCACATGTTAGTCTGCTCCAAGCATTCCCACAAAGATCAGAGTTTTTTAATAGTTAATACGTCATTTTTCTTAACATAATTGGTGATATAGGTTACAAGCAAGTCTGGCGCTGAACAGAAATTGTCGCGCTATGCTCCTTTATTTATTGTGCATAAATAGTGAATTGTCCTGACACAATATTGCGTTTCGCTTCTGTTATTATGGTACATTGACAAAAACATATACTTTTATTCACAGGATAAAACAGTTGTTTTGTATCACTAATTGTCCAGTACGATTACAGCGTACAGTATTATTGTCACTGCTACATTTCTGTAACGCGTACCAGAAATTATTTCCACTACTAATTAATTACCGTTGAGCTCAAAGGTTATATTAATAAACTTTTAACGAATGTGTATTTATGACGACAATTTGTGAGACTGGTAAACTCACCTTTGTTCGTACGATGGTCTTCCGTTCTACACGGTGCATTTCAAGGTCCTGTACCCATCCGTCGGTAAACTGTACCTGGGCTTGTTGCAGTGACCTGAAGTTACTAAACTTCATGAGTGTATGCACTCACTCCAAGAACCGTATGATTATAAATCTGAGTGTGGTGAAAGTTGGGCAGCACGTTAACGTCTTTTGTCCACTCTGTGTGCTGTAAGGATCACTCTGATTTTTCCTCGTATCTTTTCTTTGTCTTTTCGTCAAGTCTGTCTTTGTACGGACCGGCATTGTTCTCCTTTTGTTTTGTACATTCCTTTTTTGTGCGGCAAAGAAAAAACAAGAAGGTATTGGAACCGGAGAATGAACGTTTTGCGGTGCTGCAAATTCTTGCATTTGATGCGGTACTTGGATTGTTTTGCCACGAGTTCCCGGCATGCAAAGCGCGAAAATCACGTGATTGCTAAACAAGGGGGAGGGTGCATCCGGCCTCCTCGGCTGTAATTGGTCCAGCCCAGAGTCGATCATGACCAATTGGCCAATCCAACACCTTTCGTTATATATAGGGCTTTGGAGCGTGATGTCACGGGGGTGGGCGTGGAAAGGATTTTGGCCCGATCCGCCATTCTGCTCCTGTTAAATATTCTTAAGTCTTGTGCTGTTATTTTTTCAAAAGATACAGTAAATAAAGTAATGTTAGTAGTGGGTGATATCATGTAAACACTCATGATTTGGTGTAAACATTTTGTCATTTGTAAACTGTAAATGATATGGATTCTACACTGTTACTGATGTGATGCTCTATAAAGTGGTTTTAATAAAAAAAAAAGGCAAAATTACTTTGTTTCTTTATTCAACTTTTGAACAGTGGGACTCAGTCAGTACATATTCAGTAAATGCAAATTATTTACACAGCAGTGCACTACAGGCATAAATCTAGACCCCTAGATAAAACATGGCATTATAGCAGTGACAACTGCTCCACAGTAGCAGGTGGGGTTTTTCTGTTTTGGGGACGGCTCCTTTTACCTGTCACTACAGATGGTCTGTTTATGTTTTGATCAAGAGCCTTTTTTTGGGCAGCTAAAGAGGAGAAGTCCATCTTATGGCCAACCTCTGGCTGTATCTTGGTCATATTACCAGGCAAAACCCAGTATGCAGGTTCATCTGTAACAGTCCTTGTGCCACGGATCAACACTGTTCCGTCTACTTTAGACAGAAGAGCAGCGACGTGGGTGCAGGTCTCTGCGACTCCGGCCATACAGGTGCAGCGGGCGGCTTCAACCTTCCCTGTGATGCTCTCAGTGACCCATGGCTGCAATGCTGGTTCATTCAGTCTTTGAGAGAGCAGCACCTGAAACACACACAGACAAAGTTCATTTAAAGACAAGAACTATGAGCCAAGGCCGACACAAATGTGTTTTATCTACTTTATCATAAATGTAACAAAGTGTCTAGAAAGTTAGCACATACATGTAATTATGCATTTCTTTATGTGTCCATCTATAGAACGCTGCATGTTATAGTCTAAATCTGTCTGTTCTCTGTCAGAAACCTGCCTGCAGAAAATGAACCTAAAGCATGTAATGCAAGGATGTCATCACTTTAGAGATGGAGAAAGCATAAAGTGACAATTATGAATCACTTAATATGATAAGGAGATTCTGCAGGTCATTAATCAAAGTATAAAACTAAAATAAAATGTATTTTTAGTGACACAGGATACAAATATGGAAGCAAGATGTATAATTAGAATTATTTATAATAAACATTAATAAATTAGTGCAATTTCTTTAACCATAGAGAATAACTAAATCCTTCAGGACAATGTCACATCAATGCACTGAACTCACTATGTTATCCACCTAACAGCCTCCACATGTTCTCACTGTCATTTCCCCTCATGAATGAATTTATGCTGCACTAATCTGAATGTTTGCAGGGAAATCAAACGCATTTCACTCGCAGTACTCGAGCTGACTTACCTTTGTTTGAATGACGACTTGTACGCGCTGACTCCACAGATAAGGTATGAAATATGTCAGGCTACGTCAATAGCGGTTGGTCTTCAGGGTTTCTACTCCACGGCCGTATTTCATACGGGTCCACATTTCCAATGCACGCTATTTTCTGCAAGTACCGCCGCTTTGCCTCTGGACGCAATCGGTCTCTATACAGTCCATTCTCATTTGAGCTGCTTTTAAGCATCTTGTAATCGTTGTTCCAACACAGTGTGTTTGATTTGATTCGTAGACCCCGAAAATGGTGCCGCGCTCCCACAATGCATTGCGGCGTGACGTCAACTCCAAAGCCCTATACCCTTCCTAAAAAAAAAAAAAAAAATCCATCGGCCCATGAAAACAAAAAATCGCCAGCGGCCCACCGGGCAAATTCCCGGTATGCCCGATGGCCAGTCCAGCTATGGGGAGCAGCGCTGGGCTGTTCAAATCACGGACAAACAGGATCCCACAGCTGTTTATGTTTTTAAACCTATTTTGCACAGAGAGGCATTTTTTGAAAAATGTATTGACAGCAATGTTGAATATTATTACACAGGAAGAAAAACAACTACATGTAAAATAATCACATGTGACGCCTCTGCCTTTGTAAATGGAGGGACAGTAACTGTGTAAAACCTGCAGACAGTCAGATTAACAGTATTGTGTCTCTATCTGCCATTCTGCAATTCATCTCATGTAAACAATAACGTGGCCACAGCTGACGTGAAAAAAGGCACATACCTTTGACGTTGCGTGACCAACTCTGTATTCCTCGTCCACACGTAAAAGGAGTTTTAAAGAATCTCCGTTTTCAGTTATTCAAAACGCCGTTTACGTGTGGATGAAACAGCTGCGTTGTCAAAAATACCCGTGTAGGTGTGGACGTAGCGTAAAAGAAAGTAGTTTATTTTATTACTACCTGTAATTTATTGCAGATTATTTGTATTTGCTTAATTGTTTACTAAATGTTTGAGGTGTGAAATAAACCGCATTTATTTTGTAAAACAAAGGGGGGGAACCACTGGGCTACGATGACCTGGATGACTGAGAACCTTCACAGACAATAATAATAATAGTGAATACACAGCAAGGTCTTCACACTGTGAATGCTCAGGCCCTCGTTACTAAATGTATCTGTGTTTTAGGTGATCATCAGAAAAATCACACATTATCATAGAAATGCCAAAAAATGTCTTAGTGTGGAAATGATATATTTTCTTTATAAATGTTGGCCTTTTTATCTTTAAGTTTTTAGAGAAAACATGATTTAAATGTCTTTAATTAGTTTTAATATTTAAAACAGCAACAGAAACATTAATATTTAATTTTTCTTTATGAATGTTTGAATTTTCCAGGTTGCAACAATGGCAGCTGTTAAAGATCTGCTTCTAGAAACACGGGAGGATTTGAGTGATCAGGGTCTCAAGGAGTTCATGTGGTTCCTGCAGTTCACATGTTTTCAGAGGGGCCTTCCACAATTCCCACCGAGTACAAACAGAAAACATATAGTGAACGCGATGGTGCAAACATGTGGCCAACAGTCTGTGGAGGTAACCATTGATGTTTTCAGGGACATGCAGAGAACTGATCTGGTGCAGAGGCTGTCAGAGAGCAGCTCAGGACTCAAAGGTAAGAGAATAATTATCCCTAATAAAAAAATTATCAAGAGTTGATTCAAAATCTTTGAACCAAGTCACAAAAACTGAACAATGGAAGTTTTTTTGTCTTCCTGAAAGAAGGCAGGAGGATTTTCTTCACTGAAGTGTTTAATAATAGATATTGTTAAATAAAACACAGACATTAATATTAAGATTACAAACAACTAAATTCTTTCCTTACACACTTAATTGTTTTCTGATCATTAACCCTGACGTTAAATAAGTTATGAATGGATCTAAGGTGGACGACAGACACTAGACAGACAATCATTGTGGAGCCTAAAGAGAGCAAATGAAGTAATAGATAGATGAGGTGTTGTTCACAGCCGGCACCTTTCTAACTTTGCCAGCATCGCCTTTAAAATCTGTACCTGATCCTGAGAGTTGTTGTTGTGGCGGCTGAAAAGCTGCAGCCGTGTGTGTTTGTAACAGCAACCGAGTGTAAGTATGAATAAAGATTGTGCTGAAAAGCATTAAACTGTGGACGAGTCTGCTGTGGGGATACTACACTTTCTTTTCTCATGGTAACCATGATATTGTAATATTTCTCCCAGAGAAACTTTGTGGATGAATACTGGGCTGCGCTGAGCCAGAAAGTGAGTAATATCACCTATGACTGTATTTAAATGATGCAGCGTTCACTGAACATGTTCAGTTTAAAAAACTCCTACATGTAGAAAAGATAAACAGAAAGATTAAATTCATCAGGTTGGAATAAATGTTAATCAGGTGTGTAATTATCACTTACATCATTTGCTTGTAACTGTGTCTGGTGTAATCTAAACATTTATGAGACGTTGATGAGATGGAAAAAAAACCTGGAGAAAAGTCGCATTTACCTTTTTTTTCTCAGGTAGAAACGTTGGCGTCTGTTATTGAGCTGATTTTGGAAACCCTGGCTGGTCTGAGTTACTGGGAACTTGAGGTTTTCAAGGAAGTCCTGCGTAAAATTCATTACAAACATTAGTCACACATCCAAAGAATCATCTACATGAGGACAGACCTGCAGGACACGGTGTTTTTCATGGTCCTGACTTACGGTGAGCGGTCAGTGGAGGAGACCATGGAGGGTTTAAACGAGACGAAGGGGACTGATCTGGCTCAGAGGCCGTCAGACTGCAGCCCAGAACCCAAAAGTAAGACAACAAAGATGAAATAAGTTAAATGAACTCTGGTGGATAAGATGTCTCATAAGTAAAGTTTTTGTCTTTCATAAAAATATTGTAGAGAAAAGACAGATTGTTGTCCAAATCAGAATTTATGAGTGTTCAAGGAAGAAAAAAATGACAAAAAGTGACTCCTTCAGTCTGAGAGACTGAATAACACAAACAGTGTCTATCATAGTTGAGCTTTAAATGTAATGTTGAAGATTATACAACTGTCAGTTGGTAAGTAAGTCTCTTGTGAGTGACTTTGAGCACTTTTCTCCTCAGAGAAACACTCTGTGGACGAACGACGCTCTGCACTGATCCACAAAGTGAGTCATGTCACATCTCTGATTCAGTACAAGACAGCAGGCTGAAAGTCAGAGGACTAAAGTATCATCAGTTCTCATGTTGAGTCATTTTTCTCATGATTTCTGCTTTTTTGTGATTATGAGAAATCATACTGAACTTTCTAAAAGAGCTTATTTGGATAAAATGGATAAATAAATAAATGTCCTGCAAATTGAATGACTTTTCCAGGTGGCAATGGTGGCAGCTGTGAAACAACTGCTTTTGGAAGCTTCGAATGATTTGAGGAATTCCAAGCTCGAGGAGTTCAAGAGATTCCTGAAGTCAATTTTTCTTTGGATGAGTCTGTCATACAAATCACAGAGTCCATCATCAACCAGAGCAGATGTAGTGAATCTGATGGTGGATGAACTTGGTCATCAGTCTGTGGAGGTGACCAGAGAAGTTTTCATGCACATGAACAGAACTGATCTGGTGCAGAAGTTACCAGAGAGCAGCTCAGCATCCAGAGGTAAGACCAACATGCATGAGTGTAAACTCTGTGTCATCAACAGGTTTTTGTGTTGGTGGTGTCATGGTGGTGCAGTGGTTAGCACTGTGTCCTCACAGCATGAAGGTTGTGTGTTTGAGCCTCCTGGTTGGCTGGAACCTTTCTGTGTGGAGTTTGCATGTTCTCCCTGTGCCTGCATGCTTTTCCTCAGAGTGCTCTGGTTTCCAGTCCAAACACATGCTTGTTGGCTTTATTGCTGGTTCTAAATTAAATGTGGGTGTGAAAGGTTGTCTGTCTGTTTAAAACCTGAGGTGGACAGGTGTACCCTCTCTCATTATCACAGCTGGGAACCCCCAGTTACTTTGGTTGGACAGGATGGAGGGTTTCTTTGTTGGGTTCTTGTGTCATTTTATTTAGTTTCACATGATTTTCTCTTTTAAATCATCTGTGTCGTCTGAAGGCTGATTCTACTTGGATGTGTGATGATGTTTGAATCCTCAGAGTTGATGGTAAATGTCTTTCCTCCTCAGAGAAACACTCTGTGGATGAACATGGAGCTGCACTGTTGAAGAGAGTGAGTGTGACTTTAACTCAGCTTTCATTCAGTAGATTCAGGCTGTAAATCATCCTCATCTTGAACATTAAACACGATGAAACAGACGAAGCATCTTTGAAACTGGATGCTTCTCACAGTGTTAATGTGGAGTCTGCAGCAATAATGTTTCCACTGACGACAGAGTGAAGGACTCCGCCCTCAAACCAGCGTCCCTCCCTGTACCATTGTTAATTCAGTGGGTTGGTTTCGCCCCCTGTTGGCTCTCCAGGAAACTGCAGGTCTTCCTGGTCGTTGACAAAAGTTTAGTGAATAACAGAAACACACAGTATTAAAGATTTATACCGTCTGTGGTAAATTACAGCTTAAAAACTTGCGTGTTCAGTCAGACATAAGTAGCTCTAGTTAGCATGTGAATGTGATGTTTACTTTGTGTAACAAGTGTCACCTGGCAGTTTGTTGCTCTCTGCCAGGTGATTGGCTGAAGAGCTGTGAAAAGGTAGTGGGTGTGTGGGGTGAAGTCAGCGCTCTTCTGTGGAAAAAACCAGAGGCAATTAATTCACTCGGGTGCGAGTGGGTATACTGTCGGTAAGAGACTTTTGCCATTTTTGTTTGGATCGTTTGCTATTGCATGTGCCTATTTTTAATGTGTCATTGGACTTTTTTAGTGTGACCACGAATTTTAATAGAAGAATTGATCAAGCCCTAGATCGACTGCGCGCAGGGAAACTGATCAATATTGTAGGTATATTGAGTGTTTGTTTTAGCTTCATGATTTTGAATGGTTTTATAAAATTGCTATTTTATTGGGTAATATTTTAATTGATGTTTGTTTTTTCAGCTGTGCTGTCTCTGCTGTCCTTTTTTCGTTCTTTTGATTGATTTGTAATTTTGTTTTGGTTAGTCCGTCCAGCCGTAAAGGCGGTTATTGATTGAGAGTAAGTTGTGTAAGGGCGGACTAACCTCCCTTTTGTTTTTGTTTTTTTTGTTTAATTGTTTGAATGGCCTGCATTTGTATAGCGCTTTTTCTAGTCCATAGGACCCCAAAGCGCTTTACACTACATTCAGTCATTCACCCATTCACACACACATTCACACACTGGCGATGGCAAGCTACATTGTAGCCACAGCCACCCTGGGGCGCACTGACAGAGGCGAGGCTGCCGGACACACAGGCGCCACCGGGCCCTCTGACCACCACCAGTAGGCAAACACGGGGTTAGTATCTTGCCCAAGGATATTTGTCATGCAGCCAGGAGGCAGCCTGGGATCGAACCACCAACCTTCCGATTAGTGGCTGACCTGCTCTGCCACCTGAGCTACAGCCACTATTTGTGCCACTTCCCTTCATCTCCCAATCGCAGGCCATGCATAGCACTGATTCCCAGCTGCGCTGAGACCCGAATTGTTTGCAGTGTGTGCCACGATTGCAGTGTCGCTAAGCGGGGTGTGACGGGTTTCAGTGTTGTTATTTTCGCACAGTTTGTGTGGTAAGTCTCATGTGCAGCTGGGATATCAGCAGGATGTGTTGTAAGTCCTGTCTGGAAGTGACTGGGAATTAGTATGTCTAACTCATGTAATAAATAAATGATCGATTTATTTATTTGCCCCGTTTACTCATCCCTTGTCCTCGGTTACAATGGGATGTCCGCATATGTGGACAACAAATGCAAAACATCATTTAAAATCTTGTGCAGAAATTGTTCCCAGTGTTTTACCATCATATTTTTTGAATGAATATTCTGATTTTCTGCCTCCCCCTTCCCTCCATAATGTACACTGCATTATTATTTGAATAAATCATTTGATAAAAATGAAGATTTTATTTCAAAGATTAAATTATAAAACGTTTTAATTAATCATCAAAATGAACAAGAAAAACATGAGTTTAATTTTGGTTTATTTTTTTAAGGACAGTAAATCTTTGTCACTATGTTTCAAGTTACAATAAGATGATGACATTGAAAAAGAGATTAATGAGGCTTTGGATGATTTATGGATAAAACTCATTCAGCTTCACGGCCCCGAGGATTCATAGTAATGCGAAAGGTACCCCTCTGCGTCCTTATGAACGCTCAGGATTCTTAATTGAAGCACTCCCCTTTTTATTCTCTTCGCGGCCCTAACCCTAGCATTAACCATCACCTTACATTTATCAATTTCAACCCGCTCTCACGCCTGGGAACGAGTAACATAGCGACGATTTGTCACATATATGTTACGTTTTGGGATGAAACGTGTTTGGATAAAAACATGGCTGATGACATCGCTGATTCATTTTTAACATATATAACATTTACATTTTTTTAATATAAAACTTTCAAATATCCATAGTTTTTCCTGTAAAATGGATCAATTAAAGGAGCCACTGAGGAGCAAATGCAACACATAGAACAGTTTTTACAAAAATGTAAGTGTAAAATAAAACCCCCACAAAGAAAAGGCATCTATACCTTTTTAATGTAATCATGTCATGTTCTGGTAGATATCGGTAGATCTATATTTGGTCTAAAAACTGTTTTTTCAACACATTTAATCCTTTTCACTGAGCTCTTTAACGAGAAATTTCTCATTTGCCAAAAGGATGTCATAGAAGATCTTTTTGCAGGCTGCACTAGCTTGCAGGGGACCACTGTAGAGCTCCCTCATCTTCTCCCGAGTGGTAGACAGAGCTCTAATTCTGGTATAAGTTCCTTGGTTGATAACTTCATTTTCTAGGAGCTCATCCAAAATGGGTGCGATGTTGCTCACTCTCTGGATCAGCTGGACTCTGTGTTTGTCCACAAAGTTCTTGTCTGGAGAAAGAAAGGGAAAGAAATGGAAGAAGTTAAGGGTTGTTTATCATCTGAAGTTTTTATTCACTTTATTCTCAGCTTTCATAACAAAATGCTTTAAAAAATTCGCACTTATTTCATAATTAAAATTCATTAAATGTTAAAAACACATTCGTTCCTTTTGGTCGACTATTTAAAAAGAACATAAATGACATCTTTCCTTTTTTCATCCAGACATTTAAAGATTATTGTATCTAGTTAATGTTGCAGTCTTCTCTTTTATTATCAGGAAATGAGGAGCTGCATGAGCGTGCATCTGCTTGGCAGTTTCAAGGCCTCGGGCACAAAGGTGAGAAGTAACGAAGTACAAATACAAATGTATTTTACCCGAGTCTTATTTTTTCTCACTACTTTTTACTTTTACTCCCTGCCTTTATAAACAAATATCTGTACTTTCTACTTCTCACATTTTCTAAACCGGCTCGTTGCTTTAACGCATTTTAGTCGAGTTATTATTTCGTCACTGCGAGCCTCCAAACATCCAAACGATTTAAACCTGAAGAGAAACACATGGTAGGCGGTCCTGTTCGATTATTATTCACCAGAGGATGGTGAATGATAAAAAGAGAAAGTGCGACTGCCTCCGTCAAGAGCCAAGAAAGAGATACAGACAAAGGCAGTTACAGGGAGGCGAGTCTCCCCACCAGCAGCTTAAACTGATTTCTGGTGATTACTGGGTAATACTCTACAGTAAAACAGACCCCAAACCTTTAAACCAGTCCAGTATCTCCTGTATAAGGGGTCATCTCAGCTCTAACACAACATAAATACTTATTATATATATGTAATATATGTAATTCTCTAACCTGCAACGTAGCCAGAAACTGGATGACACGTTTAATGTAAGGAAAATTGGAATATGGACGCTTGATGTCATTGTTTGATGTATCAGAGTTTAATAATGAGCTGTGTCATCTGATTAAACAGGTGTAGCCGTCATGTCTGAGATTTGGTTTCAGACCATTTCAATGCAATTTCAGAATAATGTTGAAAAATGTGTTTTGAAATCTGGAATAAGCTACGTTCAACTGCGCCCTGCCATACGGGGTCACTGCAGATGTTTGATTTGGCAGTTTTACAGCCGATACCCTTCCTGACATAACACAAAGGGGGATTTGTGCCTCTGACTGGAATCAAACCAGCATCCTTTCCTCTCCAAGTAAACCATACTTCTGTTCTATGGAGCTCTTTTCTAAAACCTTTCTGTAATAAATGGTGCCATTTTGTTTCTTATCACAAGCTGATACCTAACAGCATCAGCTCCAGATCATCCTGTCTGTCTGTGCTAGTTTGTTCTTTGTCCCTCCTTCAGTTTTTGTTAATTTGGGTTGAACCCAGGACTGTATAGGCGTTGGCTGAATAGCAGTGGTGTTCACCTTGGGGTGTCGGTCAGAACACACAGGACGCACAGATAAAGGTTATACCGTCTTTACTGTGATTCCTCAGCTTAACAGCACAGTACAGCAACACAGTAATGCAACCGCAGGCTTACAGAGTGGTGAGGGGTGTGTGTGTGGTCTGTGAACAGAACATATACAGAATACTGAATGTAATAAACATCTAAGTCATGAATTATGATGCATTAGCGTTCTTCGAATCTAACCAGAACTACAAATGGGAATTCCTATATGAACATCTACATGCACGAGCTTCATACACTACTCCAAACCCTTACAGTACATGACATTGATTGCCAATACCACCAACAACAATATATCACAAACACCAAATCGTTTAGCTTACAGCTAGCAGGTATGTAGCATAACAGGTAGCATTAGTAGCATGAACTAGCCACATAGCGAACGGGTCGATACACATTGCACTTCTACATCCACTAAATGTCTAATTGGCATAAAAGACTAAAACTGTCCTTTCCAGGCATGGCTCCACGTCTACTCACAGTTCTTTAGCGACGCACACAACTCCCACCGTGTGTAGACATCCCCTGCAGAGTCAGTCTGCCAGGCGGCTCTTGCTATGTGTTAGCTCCAACTCTGATCACTGGAACATGTGCTCAATAGTGCAACTGTGCTCTCTCGCCACAAGGCGCCCCCCCCCCCCCCCCCCCCCACACACACACACACAGCTGACAGCCTTTCCAACAGTTTTCCTTTACTAATGTTAAAACACACCATTTCCGAAGTTATTTCCTTGACCAAGGTTCTTATAACCTTGACAAAGAACCTTGGTCAAGGTTATATGTAACATATAACCTTGACCATCACTGGTAACTTTGACCTTGGACGCTAACAATGAAGGTTAAGGTCAAACCATAATCAAGTAAAAAAACAAAAATCCATATCCAGTAATACGACATGTGAGCAGCATGGAAGGAGATGTGCAACACACTTTTTATTTTTTCAGTTCACAATGATGCCATAAAGTTTTGACAGCTTATAGAAGCCAAAGATTTCAGCCAATTCTGCTCCAATCACATGGGTGAAGATGATCAAATACACCATCTTAGTATGCAATACTTCAAGGTCAAAGGTCAGGGTCATGCCATACAGGACAAAGCTTCAGTTTCAATTTAATCATCTCTAAAATTTAAAGCAACATCTTAGTCATTGGGGAACATAAGTACAGTTAGTATTGATCAGTTTTCTGTTTCATTATATAAAACTGAGTTAATATTGATGAACCTACCAGCCGACTGAGAGCTGACAGCAGCTGCTCCCACTGAGGATCCTGCAGCTGTTAAAAATAACAAGGAAAGTTTTTAATTTCTTAAATGTTCAAACATTTTAACTTTCATTATGCCAGCAAACTGAAACATTAGAGACTCAGTGCCACCAAATTAAAACAATTAAATAACTACACCAAAGGATATTCCACTAAACTCTGGTCTACTTTAAAAAAAAAAAAAAAAAAAAGAAGAAGAAGAAAACAGTTTATAACAGTTTGTGCGCTCACTGTCAGAAATGTCAAACTACAAAGTTAGTACTGATGTACTAACTTGGTTTTAAAGCCTTTACTTTAAAATATACGCCGTCCAATAGCTGAGCTTCATCTTACAGAGAATGATCAAAGCTCATGTAGAAAGAAACAAACAAATGAACAAAAGGTTTTCTCCTTCATCTCTGTCAAACAAAGCTGTATGACACGCTTCCAGCTGTTAGTATCATGGTTGCTAGGCAACCTGGGCAGCGCAACGGAGGCTAGACCGTCCCAATACACAAGCCTCGCACTTCCAGCCTTAGCGGTCTTTGAGTACGCGGCCCTTCAGGATCGTTGAGGCTGCGTACTTTAAGGCTGCAGACCCTGAATTGGGATACAGCCTCTAACTGCTTTGTGTGGGTGTGGTGTTCTCTCTCCGCCTCCTCTTGCTCCACCCTTTCTCGCTCCTCTATCCCCAGGACACAGCTGCTGTTCATTGGCCTCGTTCTCGTTTACACCCTGGGCCCGGTCAGCAATCACCTCTCTGAGGTCATATAAGCTGGGGATGAACTGGATGTGAGAGTGTGGTTTTCTCCGCTTTGTGTTCTTGATGTGTGGAGTTGTGGAAGCAGTGTAGCTGCTTCATGTGAGTAGTGTGGGCTTGTTGGCCTCAACACAGTAAAGCTAGCTGCTGCTAGTGACAGGGTGAGCTTGTGGGCCCCTGGAAGTGCCTCCTCGTGGTGTGGAGTTTTTTGTTTGGTTGTTGTGTTCTTTGTTTTTGCAACCTTTTTCTTTTTCAGGTGTTATTGGTAAAACGGCGTTGCCGGCTCTTTATGTTAAGGTTCTCTATAATAAAAACTACCTTATTTACTACACATTTTTGTCTGTTCTCCTTTCATTCTGTTCTGGACCCATTTGTTACCAGGCCCCCCACACACACCCCTAGACCTTCATCGTGGGGATGTAACAAAAATAAATACATGATACATAATAAATGAAACAACTTTTCTCTGTCACAAAATGCCCAATTAAGGATAAAACTCTATCCCACCTGTCTTCAGTCAAGTCAGGGACACCAGTTCAGAGCTGCAAACAATAGATATCTGAGAATATCTCAAACTGATCGTCCTCATGTCCACAGAGCCAGCAGCTTCATATAGAAAATGGCACTATGTGGTACAGTTCTATATTTGGTATTTTACCACAAGTTCTGTTGAATTCTTTAACATCTAGAAACATTCGTTAACTGGTGCTAAAAATCTGGTGGTAAAAGTAGAACTGACTCGATTTGTGCATTTTGACAGTCCAGTCAACAGCATCAGTAGATTTGGAAAAGCTGGTTGGTGCCATTGTTGAACAAGAGCTTATTCATTCATTCCCTGGCATTTTGCAGTACTTCAAATATGAGGTCAGCAACCAAAGGGAACCCACCACAGCCAAACACAAAGTGCAGTCCTTTTTATACACAAATCATGTGAAACATCTAACCTTGTACTTTACCACTTCTTTGGTTTTCATCTGAAAGTGAAACAGATGAACCAGTAAAAATACAGAAACACCGTATTTACTGGGCTGATCTACCAGTAGGCGTTAGCTTTAATAATAACTGTCGTCTAGCTGAATACAGCCACAGATGATGTCGTCTTCACTGCCCTGCACTCTCTCTTCATACATGTGAAATATAACAAACTCTCTCTCAGCAGGCTGTTTGTGAAGCTGACTGGCAGACTCGTCACTCTGGTCTTCAGGAACACATTGTGCAACTGGATACTGGACTTCCTGTCAAACAGGCTGCTGTTCAGATTGTTAATCTTCATGAAGTTAGAAGACAACACAACCATCATCACTCTGTTGGAGGAAATCAGCTGTTCAGGAAAAAGCCTGGGACTCACAAACCCCTCCAGCATGATAAGGAAGTGATTCACAGAGGGCTGAATACATGAATATTATATTTATCTCTGTAAAGAAATAAATATAAGCAGGATTGAGTTTAGTGACTCGCTGCCACCGAGAGCTGAGAGACTGAGAGCTCCTCCTTTAGAATGAAAACTTGAAGACAGAACAAAGTATGTAAGCTAACGAAAAGTAAAATTGTGGCGGGAGAAAAGGTGTGATTGACGGTTCACTAGGATTCATCAGCGTTCTATGTGTCACATTATATAAAACCACAGAACAGGTAACATTGATGAACCTACCAGCCGACTGAGAGCTGACAGCAGCTGCTCCCACTGAGGATCCTGCAGCTGTTAATAAATAACAAGGAAAGTTTTTAGTTTCTTAACAAATGTTCAAACTTTTTAACTTTCATTATGCTAGCAAACTGAAACATTTTTCAGTCTTTCAATCAATTTATTGGGAAAACCAGGCTCCCAGTATACAAATTGGTGTCCATCACCACGGATGGTTTGCCACTCAAATGGATTCACTGCCAGGTGCAGGGAGGACAATGTTATTCCGGATTTCCTCAATTACCGCTGCATAATACACCAACAAGCGTTATGCGCAAAATTGCTCCACATGAAAGAGATAATGGATGCAGTCGATACATTCACATGCTACCCTTTTTGGGAAGATGCAGAGGTTGATTCACTCGCATCAAAATTTGAAACACTGTGTAGCTGTTGGCATGATGATATTGTTTATATAATTTAGATCATTTCTTTATCTTGTCAAGGTCCATGTCATCGTTGTAAATTGTTTAAGCTGTACATTATTTATGTCATTTTATGTAGTTCAAGTTATGGTGCTTTTATTTTTAAGGTCAAGCCTGCTTACAAGTCTTGTTGTCTCCTTTTTGGAAGCCTAAGAAAACACCTGCAAGCAGGTAGCAAGAATGAGCCGTAATGCTCTTTATTGAAAGTTAAGTGGAATGGACTTTAACTAGACACTTATAAGGAACCCTCAGAAGAATGGGGAGTAATTCCCTTTTTGCAGCATGCAGCCAACAAGGTATTTATTGATTTTATCTTTGTTTTCTTGTACAGTGTCATTTTAGGTGCTGTGTCTTACGTTGAGTGTTTATTTTGTTAATGCTGTGTAGTTTCCACAGTGGCTTAGGAGAGAAGTCTTCGAATGAACCAATGAAGAAAAACAGGTGAATTATACACTGTTTCACCGGAATTTTTCTGAAATAGAGGATGAGATTTTGACACTAAGCTGAGTTTAAGTCCAGGGCTAACGGACAGTTCTGGAACTTGCAGAGGAAAAGTACCCCAACATTAGGAAATGTGTTACCTCCTTGACTGCAGCTGCACTTATTCATGTGAGTCAGCCTTTTCCCAGAAGATTATTAAGTCCAAATACCGTTCCACCATGACTGATGATTATTTGAAAGTGTACTTGAGGCTGACTATCAGCAGCTACCGTCCAGACTGTGCATCCCTGGTTGATTCCATTCAGTGCAAGTCAGCAGAGTAAGGTAATATCAAAAAATGTACAGAGTTGTGTTGTGTAATATGGGTTCATACAGTTATGCAACATGCCTGAATGAATACTCCATATGTTTATAAATAAATATATGTTTTGCATTTTCATAGTAGGTCAATCATTTTGACTTGGTCATTTCATAAGTCGCTCGCATGCTGAAAAAGTGTGTGCACCCCTGATTTAAATTCTCAGAATTCTAAATGAAGTCCTCTCCTCCTCAGGCACAAGTTGCAGCAGTATGAAATACGACCAACAATTAACAGTGGAGTCATTAAGCGCTGGAATTGGGCTATGGCATGGATGAGCAACGTCTCTGGATTAACAACAAATTTTGGTAAATTTTGGTAAACTTGTGAAATTTAAACCAAAGAAAACTCACTACTGTAAAATGTTAAATGCAGTTATTATACAAATAATTTGAAATATCTTACCTTGTGCTTGATCAGTGCTTTGGTATTCGGCTGAAAATAATCAAGGAACATAAAACGTATAAATATAAAATTTTAAAGAAACTTTACTCCAATCCATCGGCCATATTTAAGTATTTTGTTATGATCTTTAATTTGTGTTGTTTCTCATTTTAATCTTCAATATTTTATGTTGTAATTTAATATATTACGCTCTATAAATTCATCCCGCTTTGTTCTATTGTGTTGTTTGTAGGTGTAATAAAACGGTGTGCACTGGGCCACCGTGTGGTGATGAAAGGTTTTCAATTTAAACTTAATTCATATTCAAATGTAACAAATAATAAATCTTCACAAAAAGTATAGTTGTGATCATTTTGATATTTGTTAGGTGGAGGAAATCTGGTATTTTCAGTGATTGTTCTGCATGATATACAGCACATTTACATGAACATTTTGGGACATTTCTAGTTTGAAACTGAATGAGAGGCTCGGTGATCAGGAAAGGCCCCACATACCATAAACATCTCACCAAATATAAGTGTAAAATAACGTTTTATAAAATCCTTGCACACTGACATTTCCAACAGAATCTATGCTCAGGTAGATTATTTGGTCTAAAGAGGTTTTTTCACCATTGTATGTTTTACTTTGCACTGAATTCATCGATTAGATGTTTCTCATTTTCCAAAAGGATTTTATAGAAGATATCGTTGCATCTTTCTGTCATGGGCAACACTTTTCTGACCGTCACTGTTTATAGCTGTTTTAGGTATAATATCAGGAAAATGTCAACGGGGCTCCAACCAGAGAAATCTGCTCTGTAGTTTTGGGTTTTGCGTGGAATAAATAACATGTTTCCTGTTTTACATTCGCCTTGTTTCTTCCTACAGAATAAGACACAAACTATCTTAGAAAAGGACGAGTCAGAAAATGTACGTCCTGCAGAAGCGGCAAAGAAGGACCGAAGATTGCTGCTACATATAGCTTACTGACAATGTTGAGCTAACATGTAATTGTACTCATTTAATACAATAAAGTGATGATAAATTTGAAAATGTAAAGTTAACCTTTTCGAACTGTACAGGTCCATACTGGCTGAAGATCTTTTTTTGATGTGAGTTTAAGGTGGAAGTTTCCATCTGGATTTTCAGTGTAAACTTCAAAGAAATTTGGCTTTCCACTTGGATATCTGAGCTTTAAATCCTGTTAAAGAAAGAAAGAGCAACGGGAAAGAGAGAGGTATGGTATGGATATTTGTAAGTTACTATTTCTGCCTTTACTACTCCACAGTGATATTTCAAAAGCTGCAGCTTCAGCAGGTTCTCAAAGCTTTCCACCTTCTCTCGTCCACAAATGGACTGCTGGTCTGCTGGCCTATGGTTCATGCATCTGATCCAGTTCCAGCATCATCCTGTATCCATGTTTTCTCTCATCATTCATGTTTTTTCTTTTCCTGGTTCAAAGTCACTCAAATGTTAAAGTCCTGGTAAGTCAGCATATAGCTGGTGGTGTATCAAAGCCTTTTGTATCTTTTGTCATGTTTCTGCTCCTGCTAACAAGCGTTTCACTCTCTGAGCTTCATCAAACTTCAATCTCTTCTGTCTGCTCTCCATTCACCATCCAGGACTCCAGCCTCTGATGTAGGCTCGGTCTCTATTGTGCTTGCTTTTCCCTCACCCTACCCTTCCCAACCTTCTTTTTGCTACGATCACTTAGTATATCCTATTTATTATAATATATTACACTCATTTTCTGTGCTTTGGTCATGCTTGAGCTAACAATACTGTTTTCATTCTATAGAGTCAAACTTCCCTGCCACAGTAAGATTGCTCTTACTGTTTTGGGGGGTCCTGTCCTAAATCCTAACACTGCAATCAAGGTTCATCAGCGTTAAATCACCAAATAGATTCGTTCATTTTTCTATCTCAGTAAATCATGTTCACTTCTTCCAGATCAGCTCTTCTTATTGAATATTTACTGAATCCTTTCTTTGCTCAGTAAAATGCATGAAGGCTGCTGAAGACAGCTGGACTATTTATTCTCAGCCTATTATGCAAATATGTATTTGGAAAGAAATGAAAGCATTTCAAACCATACTTCAGGACAGATTTCTGCACCATCCACATCTGCTGTTAGTGTGAAACGATCAAGAATTTTCAAGGACTTCTCTGGATCTGGCTTCAGGATAGCTTTGTATCCATGGGGCACTTCCCTCTGCTTCATTACCTGTGAAGAATAAAGTGCAAAGATACTAAAAAGCCATGTTTTATATATTAATTTATTCATTCTTCTGAATTCTGCCTATTATACTGTGAAACATGTAATAACCTGCTGTAGCCCAGGATCACGTGGGATCAGATAAACATGCAGTGTGAGGAAAGCTGTGTTGGTCTGATAGATCAACACGTTGCAGCCAATTTTCACAGGAATGCCGAGTTTCATCAGGACCGCTCTCGGAGAGAAAATCGGCTCAGTTAACTTGACATGTGTTGGTGTGACCTCAGACACTTTTTCCACAACATCTCCACAGTCATCTATGTGAAGGACTGCAAACGTGTCCAATATGTCAGGGATGTCATCTGCAGGAGAACACAACAACACAAACATGGTGAGAAGAACAGTTTATAACAGTTTGTGCGCTCACTGTCAGAAATGTCAAACATCTGAAAGTCTTCCTTCATGTCCTCTTACCGATGCAGATCCAGTGTGGCAGGTGAACTTCATTTAACTTCCCAGCAGTGACTGTGACGTCCATCAGAGGACCTGCAGGCATGTATTGTCTGCTCTCCATCCTCTCCATGTGTCCCTCCCAAGATCTAAACTGGTACTGAAAGCTGGTCTTTCCCTTACAGACCCAGCGCAAGCCCGAGACTCTGCATTCAAAGTGTCCTGCTGCAGACTGAAGGCTGAAACAGGAATTAAATACACACTCATGAAGGAACAACAGAGTGAATGGAAACACAGAGAGTAGTCGTGTGAATCGGATGCAAAATGAAGAATTTCCTCTGGGAATAAATCCAAAGCTGAACTGTTTCCTGTAGTTCCAGTTTGCTGTGCTGCAGCATTCAGGAAGTTGATTTACCTGTAAGTTGGAGCCTCGTCTGCATCTGTACTGTTCACCTCAGGTTCAAGTTTAGTCCAATCACTGCAGTCCTGCTGCAGAGGACAGTCTCTTTAGTCAATAAGTACACATGTTTATAAAGAAAGAAACTTTAGCAATAAATGGATGAATGGAAGGGATTACCGTCAGGCTCTGACAACCTTCAAGCTCTGAACTTCTTTCAGTTTTTCGTCCTTGTTGAGACACAAAGAATTCAAATGAATGATGTTATGCTGACATATAAAATCATCCTCTAACTGTCCACATGTTTGCTGTTTGATCACTTTATGCTGTGCAGTGCTGCTTCAACATCAGAACAACATGTTCAGCAGGACGTGCAGCTGAGTGACGTCTAAGATGATCAAAAGCTGATGAATCCAAATATTCTCACCAGTGATGTCAGAACAAGACAGAGACAGAGAGAAAGGTTGGATTCAGCTCTGATCATTTATGCAAAGTTATTTTTGTACGTCTGTTGTGTTTCCTGTTTATTTTAATGTTTGTTGATTAGAAGTTGTTTAAACAGGTTTATTGTAAATTATGAAAATCTGTTTATTAAACTTTGTTTGGTCTCACCTGAGCTGCTCTCTGACAGCCTCAGCATCAGATCAGGTCTGTTCATGTCTGTTAAAACCTCCATGGTCGCCTCCACAGACTGACGACCAAGTTTATCCACCATCAGATCCACAAGGTCTTCTGTTCTGTTTGTATACCAGTACCTCTCCATTTGTGGCAGGCTCATCTTAAAGCACGTGAACGGCAGCAACTGCTTGAATTTCTTTAGATCCTTTTGACTAAATTCATTCAGTGTTTCCAAGAGAATCTGTCTAACAGCTTCCCGTTCTTTTACCTGTAAAACCAAAACAATGTATTAAGTTACTGTATAATATCTCTGTTGGACAATTTAAATATTTCTCTTTATTTAATTTCCAGAGAAACTGTAGTAGAAATATCAAATATTAATAAAAAAAAGATGTCTTCATTAATATTTATATGTTTTAGAATAATCACTGAAGAGACAGCTGGCGGTTTTGATATTTACTTCACTCTCTTTATGAACTGCAAAACTTCAAGTTTCATAAGAAAACATTATTTCATTTCTATCAATACTAAAAACTATTTTTTGTAAAAGCTGAGTTAAAGTCACACTCACTCTCTTCAACAGTGCAGCTCCATGTTCATCCACAGAGTGTTTCTCTGAGGAGGAAAGACATTTACCATCAACTCTGAGGATTCAAACATCATCACACATCCAAGTAGAATCAGCCTTCAGACGACACAGATGATTTAAAAGAGAAAATCATGTGAAACTAAATAAAATGACACAAGAACCCAACAAAGAAACCCTCCATCCTGTCCAACCAAAGTAACTGGGGGTTCCCAGCTGTGATAATGAGAGAGGGTACACCTGTCCACCTCAGGTTTTAAACAGACAGACAACCTTTCACACCCACATTTAATTTAGAACCAGCAATAAAGCCAACAAGCATGTGTTTGGACTGGAAACCAGAGCACTCTGAGGAAAAGCATGCAGGCACAGGGAGAACATGCAAACTCCACACAGAAAGGTTCCAGCCAACCAGGAGGCTCAAACACACAACCTTCATGCTGTGAGGACACAGTGCTAACCACTGCACCACCATGACACCAGCAACACAAAAACCTGTTGATGACACAGAGTTTACACTCATGCATGTTGGTCTTACCTCTGGATGCTGAGCTGCTCTCTGGTAACTTCTGCACCAGATCAGTTCTGTTCATGTGCATGAAAACTTCTCTGGTCACCTCCACAGACTGATGACCAAGTTCATCCATCATCAGATTCATTATATCTGCTCTGGTTGATGATGGACTCAACCTATATGAGAAGAATGACAGATTCCTCCAAGGAAGGATCGTCTGCAGGAACCTCTTAAATTTCTTGAGCTCCTCATCACTCAAATCATTCAAAGTTTCTAAAAGCAGATGTTTAACAGCTGCCATTGTTGCCGCCTGGAACAATAAACACAATCACGGGGTCACATATTTATTTAGCCAAACACAAGCGCCTATTTACTAGTTGTGGTACGTTTATGAAAAAAATGAAGAAAATCTAAAACTGTGATCCACTTTTATGGGTTTGAATACTTTTTCTTTACAGGCTGCAGTTCTTCTCTCACTGTGCAGATAAAAACTGAAATATATCCATCAAGAATCTTTCCCTGATTTCACATCATCTTTCATTCTTTATTAATATTTGTAAGTAGAATAAAGTTTCCTGTTTAATCTGAAAGTGTTTGATGTTTTCAGATTTCTCTGTCCTGTTGAAGAGTCAGGACAAATGTACATGCTGACACTTCCTCAGCTCATCCTCAGTGGTAAAGACATCCTGACATTAGTGTTGCAGAAAATTACTGCTGAAGAAGACAAACTGAATGAAGCTTCAGTTTGTCACAAACATCCAGCAGAAATCATGAGAAAAATGAGTCAACATGAGAACTGATGATACTTTAGTCCTCTGACTTTCAGCCTGCTGTCTTGTACTGAATCAGAGATGTGACATGACTCACTTTGTGGATCAGTGCAGAGCGTCGTTCATCCACAGAGTGTTTCTCTGAGGAGAAAAGTGCTCAAAGTCACTCATGACAAACACATTTAACAACTAACTGACAATTATTCAGGAAATATGACTTTGGAAAAATGGACAATATGCAGAATTACACTGAAACCTCCTCAGCAATAATAAACAGTATGAAGGAGTCATTTTTACTCCTCCTCACAAAGTATTTGGATTTAATCTGGTCTCATTTTTATGTATTTATTGAAGTAGATTTTTCCAGAACAGCCATAAAATATGTTTTAAAGATGTGTTTTTTTGTCTTTATTACAAATATTATTTATAAAGTCAAAGAAGACTTTAGTCAGACGTTTATGAGACATGAAAACAGTTTTATGACTTTAATGAGTTTTGATTTTGTTGTCTTACTTCGAGGCAGTGAGCTGCAGTCTGACAGCCTCTGAGCCAGATCAGTCCTCTCCATCTTCTTTAAGACCTCCATGGTCTTCTCCACTGACTGTTGGCCGTAAATCAGCACCATCAGAAACACTGTGTCCTGCAGGTTTGTCCACTTGTACCGCGTCAATGAGAAGTCTGAGTCAAATTTGCGATGAATTCGTCGCAGGGTCCAGTTGAACTCATGCAGCTCCAGCTCATTGAGACCATCCAGAGCTTCCAGCAGCAGCTCAATAACAGACTCCATCGTTTCTACCTGGAAAATTCAAAGAAAATGTTCATGAGATAAATGTGACATTTCTCACTTTCAGGTTTGTTTGTTTTCTCATCAACACTTTACAAATGTAGATGTGTTTAGATGACATCATCCATCACATAAGGTGATGATGTCATTGGTCATCTTTGTCACAATGATCACAAACAGCTGATTAACAATTATTCTGCTTCTGTTAACAAGTTCAGGACTTTTCTGACCTGCTGCAGACCTCCCTCACTGCACACGCTCAACTTATCAAACTTTGACTTTTCCAATCAAAATCAAATCATTTGTTTCTATTGAAGATTTCTATCCTGTGTTTATGAAATGAAAGCTGGATGATCTGAAGTCAGACAGATGTGACATGACTCACTTTGTGGATCAGTGCAGGCCAACGTTCATCCTCAGAGTGTTTCTCTGACAGAAAAGAAAGATTAAAAGCTTCATTCATGACTGATTTAACATCAGTGTTAATAATCAGACACTTTGAAATAACTGATGCTTTGATTTCATTCTGATGATCCTTGTAAGTTGGATTAATAACAACATTAAACTTGTTAACATGAAGTCATATTTGATGGGAAACTATCAACGTGTGAGGAAATGATCCAGTTCTGTTTCATTCAGTAATTCTTCTTCTTCATCTTCTTCATCTTCATATCAATGAGTGTATTTATTGATTCATGTGTTTTCTGGACACTGACCTTTCTCTGTTTCCTCCACATCAAATCCTTCAGCTGATGATCCTGCAGCTGCAACACATTGAATACAAACTGTAACTACATGACACAGACACTGTGTGTGTCCTTTATGTGTGCTCATCCTGAGTATAACACTGAGTCCTGACAATAAAAAGCTTTAATATTTCACTTTCAGCTGTGCTGACTGAAGGCAGGAGGAGGCCATAGTTACACAATCACAGAGAAATCACTGAAAAGACTTTGAATCATTTACCTCATACAGGTCGTCTGTCTCCATAGTGGAGTTTCAATCAAAGCTAACATAAAGATCCATTTACAACACAAGACTGATATTAATGAGCTCAAAATGCAAAAAACAAAGAAAAATATTTTCAAAGGAAAGAAGTTCAAAGAGCTTTAAAACAACATTTACTAAAGAAAGTCACTGATTCAATAAGCTGAATATTTTTACTTTAAACATTGAAATATGAAAACAAATCTGTTTAATTTTACTGTGTTTGTACAACCTGAATGTGTTCATTTATCAACGTCTGTCCAAAATAAATCAGAGGAAACAAATTCTTTCATTTATAAATGATAATAAAGTTTATATTATGCAGTTCTTGTTGTGAGTTTCTCTGATAGGTTTTGATTTAATTCTTTAGATTTTTTTTTTTTACTGTAATGTGTGATATTAGATGTTACGGCCCTAGCAGGGCCTCCTCCTGAAGTTGCCTGTGTGGGCGTGTCCTACCATCTCTCCTGCCTTAGGTGACACCTTTTTCTTTTGTACAGCTGACTCTGTTCAGCAATTAAAGGTATTTAAGGGCAGAGAAAGGTGAGCTCTGGTGCCAGAGAGCCATGTTAGCAGTTGCAGCTAGTGAGCTGTGTTTTGTGACTGTTTGCTCCTGCTCGGTGGAGAGAAGCGTATTTGGTGACTAACCCGTTTTTCTTTGACTTTTCAGTAGTACTGACCAACGTCTGAGTTTTGGTTTGTTTCTTCAAATTGTGATAGCAGCTCGTCCGTCTCTTTTAGTTGAGTTATTAATAGAAACTGTAATAAAACTCTTTCTTTTAACCATTTTGTCTCTTTGTTTCCTTTTTCTGATCCGGACACTTTTTGTCACTTTCCCTCATCGCCTGAACCCTTTTAGGTGAACATAACATTATATTTAAAATCCTTCCACGCACAGTTAAGAATAATCCCAACATATCTGTTGTATTAATTTATGCAGCTTATGATTATTGTACAGCTGTCCTTCTTGGCCAGGACACTCTTGTAAAACAGATTTTTAATGTCACAAGTTTATTTTTTCCTGGTTAAATAAACTTTAATGAATAAATAAAATGTATTAAAGTTATTACAGAAACTCTGACAGATTATTTCCTCTTACCTTTGAGTCCTGAGCTGCTCTCTGACAGCCTCTGCACCAGATCAGTTCTCTGCATGTCTGTTAAAACCTCCCTGATCACCTCCACAGACTGATGACCCCATTTATCAACCATCTGTTTCACTAGTTCATCTGTCATGTTTGTATATATCTGTATTCGTGGCAGGCCCATTTTGAAGCGCGTGAACTGCAGCAACAAATTGAATTCCTCGAGATCCTTTTGATTCAAATGTCTCAGGATTTCCACAAGAATGTTTCTAACAGCTGTCGGTGCTACTTCCTGAAAAATACAAAGCATTTATTAAGTTACTGTCATTTCACTGTGGGGAGATTTAAAGTTTGATTTCTCTGAACTTCCTCAGTGTCTCTGAAGTAGACATGTAGAATATTAGAGCTGCATGATTATTGGAAAATCAAAATCACAATTATTTCGTTCAGTATTGATTTTTCTGACAGACAATTGCGCTCTCGTGTAAACAGAACATTTCCACATCTGTACAATTCTCCTTTCTCGTCTTCCACCTCTTTATTTATGTATTTATTGTGTGTGTGTGTGTGTGTGTGTGTGTGTGTCTGTGTGTGTCCCTTCACTTTGCATTTTAAATATTGCTAAATTGTGCTCATTTAATTTGTATAGACAAAATCAAGATTAAGTTCAAACTAGTTGTGCAGCTTTTTAAATTTTAATAAAACCCATAAAAAATTTACAATTAATAATATTCTTCAGAATGATCACTGAAGGAACAGCTGGTAACATCTGTGGTGCTGATGATGTTTACCTCGCTGCCTTCATGAAATGTTTTTATGTGTCTGTAAAACTTTGGTCTCATAAGACTCCCTCTCCATCAGGACTAAAAACTAAATGTTCTCATTTCTCTAACTGAATGTTTGTGTTTTGATTTTTTAAAAAGTAAAGTGAGTGCATGAAATGTGGAAATGGATATTTTAGGACTTTTGATGTTGAAGATTTTCAAAGACAAAGAAAAATCTAAAGATGTCATTTCCTGGTTTTATCGTCAGTAGTAGATCCTTCACTCTGTCGTCAGTGGAAACATTATTGCTGCAGACTCCACATTAACACTGTGAGAAGCATCCAGTTTCAGAGATGCTTCGTCTGTTTCATCGTGTTTAATGTTCAAGATGAGGATGATTTACAGCCTGAATCTACTGAATGAAAGCTGAGTTAAAGTCACACTCACTCTCTTCAACAGTGCAGCTCCATGTTCATCCACAGAGTGTTTCTCTGAGGAGGAAAGACATTTACCATCAACTCTGAGGATTCAAACATCATCACACATCCAAGTAGAATCAGCCTTCAGACGACACAGATGATTTAAAAGAGAAAATCATGTGAAACTAAATAAAATGACATAAGAACCCAACAAAGAAACCCTCCATCCTGTCCAACCAAAGTAACTGGGGGTTCCCAGCTGTGATAATGAGAGAGGGTACACCTGTCCACCTCAGGTTTTAAACAGACAGACAACCTTTCACACCCACATTTAATTTAGAACCAGCAATAAAGCCAACAAGCATGTGTTTGGACTGGAAACCAGAGCACTCTGAGGAAAAGCATGCAGGCACAGGGAGAACATGCAAACTCCACACAGAAAGGTTCCAGCCAACCAGGAGGCTCAAACACACAACCTTCATGCTGTGAGGACACAGTGCTAACCACTGCACCACCATGACACCACCAACACAAAAACCTGTTGATGACACAGAGTTTACACTCATGCATGTTGGTCTTACCTCTGGATGCTGAGCTGCTCTCTGGTAACTTCTGCACCGGATCAGTTCTGTTCATGTGCATGAAAACTTCTCTGGTCACCTCCACAGACTGATGACCAAGTTCATCCACCATCAGATTCATTATATCTGCTCTGTCTGATCGCCTCAACCTGTTTGAGAAGAATGACAGATTCCTCCAAGGAATGATCGTCTGCAGGAGCCTCTTAAATTTCTTGAGCTCCTCACGACTCAAATCATTCAAAGTTTCTAAAAGCAGATGTTTAACAGCTGCCATTGTTGCCGCCTGGAACAATAAACACAATCACGGGGTCACATATTTATTTAGCCAAACACAAGCGCCTATTTACTAGTTGCGGTACGTTTATGAAAAAAATGAAGAAAATCTAAAACTGTGATCCACTTTTATGGGTTTGAATACTTTTTCTTTACAGGCTGCAGTTCTTCTCTCACTGTGCAGATAAAAACTGAAATATATCCATCAAGAATCTTTCCCTGATTTCACATCATCTTTCATTCTTTATTAATATTTGTAAGTAGAATAAAGTTTCCTGTTTAATCTGAAAGTGTTTGATGTTTTCAGATTTCTCTGTCCTGTTGAAGAGTCAGGACAAATGTACATGCTGACACTTCCTCAGCTCATCCTCAGTGGTAAAGACATCCTGACATTAGTGTTGCAGAAAATTACTGCTGAAGAAGTCAAACTGAATGAAGCTTCAGTTTGTCACAAACATCCAGCAGAAATCATGAGAAAATGACTCAACATGAGAACTGATGATACTTTAGTCCTCTGACTTTCAGCCTGCTGTCTTGTACTGAATCAGAGATGTGACATGACTCACTTTGTGGATCAGTGCAGAGCGTCGTTCATCCACAGAGTGTTTCTCTGAGGAGAAAAGTGCTCAAAGTCACTCATGACAAACACATTTAACAACTAACTGACAATTATTCAGGAAATATGACTTTGGAAAAATGGACAATATGCAGAATTACACTGAAACCTCCTCAGCAATAATAAACAGTATGAAGGAGTCATTTTTACTCCTCCTCACAAAGTATTTGGATTTAATCTGGTCTCATTTTTATGTATTTATTGAAGTAGATTTTTCCAGAACAGCCATAAAATATGTTTTAAAGATGTGTTTTTTTGTCTTTATTACAAATATTATTTATAAAGTCAAAGAAGACTTTAGTCAGACGTTTATGAGACATGAAAACAGTTTTATGACTTTAATGAGTTTTGATTTTGTTGTCTTACTTCGAGGCAGTGAGCTGCAGTCTGACAGCCTCTGAGCCAGATCAGTCCTCTTCATCTCCTTTAAGACCTCCATGGTCTTCTCCACTGACTGTTGGCCGTAAATCAGCACCATCAGAAACACTGTGTGCTGCAGGTCTGTCCTCATGTACCACATCCATGAGAAGTCTGAGTCAAATTTGCGATGAATTCGTCGCAGGGTCCAGTTGAACTCATGCAGCTCCGGCTCATTGAGACCATCCAGAGCTTCCAGCAGCAGCTCAATAACAGACTCCATCGTTTCTACCTGGAAAATTCAAAGAAAATGTTCATGAGATAAATGTGACATTTCTCACTTTCAGGTTTGTTTGTTTTCTCATCAACACTTTACAAATGTAGATGTGTTTAGATGACATCATCCATCACATAAGGTGATGATGTCATTGGTCATATTTGTCACAATGATCACAAACAGCTGATTAACAATTATTCTGCTTCTGTTAACAAGTTCAGGACTTTTCTGACCTGCTGCAGACCTCCCTCACTGCACACGCTCAACTTATCAAACTTTGACTTTTCCAATCAAAATCAAATCATTTGTTTCTATTGAAGATTTCTATCCTGTGTTTATGAAATGAAAGCTGGATGATCTGAAGTCAGACAGATGTGACATGACTCACTTTGTGGATCAGTGCAGGCCAACGTTCATCCTCAGAGTGTTTCTCTGACAGAAAAGAAAGATTAAAAGCTTCATTCATGACTGATTTAACATCAGTGTTAATAATCAGACACTTTGAAATAACTGATGCTTTGATTTCATTCTGATGATCCTTGTAAGTTGGATTAATAACAACATTAAACTTGTTAACATGAAGTCATATTTGATGGGAAACTATCAACGTGTGAGGAAATGATCCAGTTCTGTTTCATTCAGTAATTCTTCTTCTTCATCTTCTTCATCTTCATATCAATGAGTGTATTTATTGATTCATGTGTTTTCTGGACACTGACCTTTCTCTGTTTCCTCCACATCAAATCCTTCAGCTGATGATCCTGCAGCTGCAACACATTGAATACAAACTGTAACTACATGACACAGACACTGTGTGTGTCCTTTATGTGTGCTCATCCTGAGTATAACACTGAGTCCTGACAATAAAAAGCTTTAATATTTCACTTTCAGCTGTGCTGACTGAAGGCAGGAGGAGGCCATAGTTACACAATCACAGAGAAATCACTGAAAAGACTTTGAATCATTTACCTCATACAGGTCGTCTGTCTCCATAGTGGAGTTTCAATCAAAGCTAACATAAAGATCCATTTACAACACAAGACTGATATTAATGAGCTCAAAATGCAAAAAACAAAGAAAAATATTTTCAAAGGAAAGAAGTTCAAAGAGCTTTAAAAGAACATTTACTAAAGAAAGTCACTGATTCAATAAGCTGAATATTTTTACTTTAAACATTGAAATATGAAAACAAATCTGTTTAATTTTACTGTGTTTGTACAACCTGAATGTGTTCATTTATCAACGTCTGTCCAAAATAAATCAGAGGAAACAAATTCTTTCATTTATAAATGATAATAAAGTTTATATTATGCAGTTCTTGTTGTGAGTTTCTCTGATTTAATTCTTTAAATTAATTTTTACTGTAAGGTGTAATATTATATTTAAAATCCTTCCACACACAGTTAAGAATAATCCCAACATATCTGTTGTATTAATTTATGCAGCTTATGATTATTGTACAGCTGTCCTTCTTGGCCAGGACACTCTTGTAAAACAGATTTTTAATGTCACAAGTTTATTTTTTCCTGGTTAAATAAACTTTAATGAATAAATAAAATGTATTAAAGTTATTACAGAAACTCTGACAGATTATTTCCTCTTACCTTTGAGTCCTGAGCTGCTCTCTGACAGCCTCTGCACCAGATCAGTTCTCTGCATGTCTGTTAAAACCTCCCTGATCACCTCCACAGACTGATGACCAAGTTTATCAATCATATTATTCACTATTCCTCTTCTGTCATCATTCAGTTTGATTTGTGGAAGACTCTTCTGAAAACAAGTGAACTGCAGGAACAACTTGAATTTGTTGAGATCCTGATCACTCAAATCCTCCAGTGTTTCTAGAAGCACATCTGTAACAGCTGCCATTGTTGCAACCTGGAAAATTCAAACATTCATAAAGAAAAAATGTTTCCTCACTGAGAAAATTACAGATTTATGTTTTTGTAGCTGTTTTAAACTTTGAATGTTTTCAATGTTTTCTCTGAAACACTTTGTTTTCTTTTATTATCTTATTTATTAAGATGTATTTATGTAAACACACTTTTTAATAATCTTTGATTTTAAATCTAAAAACATTTCTGTGACAACTGTTTAATCTAAATGATGAAATTATGATTTTCAAACTGCATCTTATTGAATCAAAGCTGAACTCTGCAGAGTCAGACAGATGAGACGTTACTCACTTTATGGATCAGTGCAGACAGATGTTCATCCACATGTTTGTCTGAAAAAAGAGAAATTAACAGAAATAGAAATAAGTGTTTAATAAAAGCTAATCGAGCTTTAAAAAAATACACAGAGATCAAAAAAAAAAAGTTACATTTAAACCTGCTGAACATCATTTTCTGCTCGTCAACAATGCTCTCTTTGCTCTGTAAATCTGACTGTTTCTAATATGAACTGAAGCAGAAACACTTTTATGATTTTAACATGTTTTGTCTTTATCTTACTTTGAGCTTCTGAGCTGCTGTCTCTCAGCCTCTGAGCCAGATCAGTCCTCTTCATCTCCTTTAAAACCTCCACGATCTTCTCCACTGACTGTTGGCCAAAAGTCCTCACCATCAAAAACACCACGTCCTGCACGTCCTGCAGGTCTGACATCTCAGACAGACTCATGAGGCTCATTGAGCCACGTTTTCTTCTCAGGATCTCGATGAAGTCTCTGACCTCGCTGCCTCTCAGATCAGCCAGTGTCTCCAAAAGCAGCTCAATAAGAGACTCCATCGTTTCCACCTGGTAAAAACAGAGGTCACATGACAGCGATGCACCATTCAAATATCTGTTTGATTGTTAATCAACAGAAACATTTTAGTGTGCTAAAAATAAATTCATGTTTGAATCCAATTCCTTCTAAAAACCTGAAAAGATGACCTTTGACCTTCAAAGCTGCATCTTTTTAAGGTCATGACCGGTCGACCAGATGTCGAGCAGAAAATAACCTCCATGAACATCTGGTGCTCGGTGGGTACCTGCTTGGATTGGTTTTTTATTTCTTGGCTCATTTTTTCCTCTTTTTGAAGGATTTAATTTTCATGAACAGGTTTGTGACTCTGTTTTACTGCCTGACTGTAACTCTGTCAAAGACTGAGCTACAAAAACTGCAGTGAGTCTCCTGATTTTACAAACAGAGGGGAGCTTTAACTGCTCGCATCTTTACTGATAAACAGAAAGACTTGAATTTAATCTGCTTTTAAAATGTAAATAAGGTTTAATATTTCTATACCAATCATGTATAAAACTCATGTGTACATGACAAAGCTGCAGCTTGAATTTCATGTGTATGATTTGTGTTTAAGATGAAGATCATTTTCAGTCTTCATCTACTGAATCAAAGCTGAACTGTGTGAAGTCGACTGATGTGACGTTACTCACTCTCTGGCTCAGTGGAGGAAACTGTTTGTCTGAGGAGAAAAGAAAGAGAAAAAGTCAGATTAGAAACTGTTTTATCATCAGGCTTTATGAGGATTTAGAACATGAAAGATTTCACATCAAAGTGACACTTAAACCTCGTTAACTCGTTAATAATGATTTTAGAGAGAGGCCTAACTTTGTGAATGAGAGCACACACAGGATACTCTGATCACTTTTATGTGTGTGTATATATACTCACACACATATATAAATATACACTACATGTCTTTGAACGTGACGGGAGTCGACTCCAGACCGGGCGTTTCTGTCCAATGAGGGTCCCAGGCTGCCTCTCCCATGCTAACCAACCGTAACTTGGACATAACTTGGACATTCCCAGATAGACTTAAAGGAAACTCATTTCTGTTTGTATCCATAATCTCATTCTTTCAGTCCTCAGAGCTTGTGACCATATGCATGGGCAGGAACATAGCTCCACCTACAAATCTAAAACATCAGGGCCCGCTCTCTCCTCACCAGGGCAGATCAGCAGAGCATCCACATCACTGCAAACACAGCACTAATCTATCTGTCAGTCTCCTGCTCCACTCTCCCCTCCCCTGTGAACGACACCCTTAGATACTTAAACTCCTCCAAATGGGGGAACTCGTCCGTGACCTGGAGTGAGCACTCCACCCTTTACCAGCTGAGAACCATGGCCTAAAACTTGGAGGTGCTACTTTCACCCACTTGTTGCACATTCAGATTCAAACTGCCCCAGTGAGAGCTGGAGGTCGTGACTCCATGAAGCGCTTTGTCTCTCCAAAGCGTGCTGCACATGCGTGTCTGTTACATGCTTCCTTGATATGGGTTGCGTGACCAGAGAACTCCAGCTCTCTCAGGTACAGTAGATGCAGCTACGTCTCCAACATTCTGATAACTTCTAGTCTGGAAAGTTCCCCATCCAGACGATGAAGGCAGTGATGGCATCTGAGTCTTTCTTCTTTATAAACACTGACAGATACTAGATACTGTGTGTTACTTTAATTTAGGACCAGCTGCAACTGAATAAATTCACAATACAGTTAATAAGTCCCATTTATTAAAACTGTAAAGGTGGAATTGTTTGACTGGAGTCCTCTGACACCTACAAACATTTGTATTTTTAAAGAAGCACCAATCAAAGCAGAAATAGAAAATTGTGTGAAACATTAGCAACAAACTAACAAATTCATTAAAAATTTAAATGATAGAAAAAAACACATCTGTGAGGTATGACAAAAATCTACCACAGACTTCAGTCAGTATGATGAGGGTTAATAGTGACATAATTATAACCTGTAGAGCTGCTTGAAGACTTTCCAACCATGTTGAATGATGTTGGATGTTTTTGTTCTGATCGGATCAAAATACTGTAACTGAGCTTGTGTAACAGTGTTTATGGTGTGTGTGATTCCATAATAACCACAATGGATTTGTGATGTTTATTGGCTCAATGGCGCCCTCTCTCAGAGGCAGTGGATCACTGCACTGTGTGGGATCATTAGGTATCAGCACGTGTGCGACCACTATACAGAGCATGTGACCTCTGTAGCTGTCTAACTGTTAATAAGAAGAGTTTCAGTGGTTTGTTGTAATTGTGAAGTCCTGAAACAGTCACATAATATCACTGCACACCGGCTATAAGCTGCTATTATTTTGTAGTGTGCTGTGTTTGAGCCTCCTGTAATGAGCCAGCCTGCCTGACCTGCACATATTCTGCTCTAATCCATGTTATAAAAAGCAGCACAAAAATATAAACGTCTTTGTTCATCATTCACTACACAACACAGAGTCAAGAGATTTTTCTATCAGTCAGCACCTGGTTTCATATGAATGTGATAAACTATGTGCAGTATTCTCACATATTTAATTCTTTGTTCTCTTATTTGTGGTTCCTGAGGTGATACCTGATAATCTCTGCACCAGATCAGTCCTGTTCATCTTCATTAAAGCCTTTCTGGTCTCCTCCACACTCTCTCCTCTGTACGTCTCCACCATCAGCTTCACTACATCCTGTGTGTTTGCTGTTTTCAGTCGGCCCCTTGGCTCGGATGATAGATCTTTCTCCAGTTCAATGAGTGACTTGAACTCAGCAAAGTCCTCTGGACTCAACTGGTTCAGTGTTTCAATGAGCAGCTTCTTAGTCGTCATAGTTACCACCTGGAAAATGAAGAAATCCTATTATACATGAAGGACAGCATGTCTGCTGTTTGTTCATTTGATGGATGGAAACGGACTGCTTTGTATTTCACTAATGACAACATTACTGACATGGACGTTTGTTACTTTTCCATCACCCAAATGAAAACTGTGATTGGACGTGAACGTCAAACATCAGCTTGAACCTTGAATAAAATTGAGAGGATTCGTTTTTGTCCCCAAAAGGACGTTGAGTTGTTTCTAAATAGCTGCAGAAAAAGTTACACTGGGAAGTAATAAATGAACCAGTACAATGTCTTGATGCATTCTCAATCATCCAGGAAAGTAAATCTCCAAGCTAGTGGAGCTGATCACAGCCACAGAAACAGCAATTCGTAACAACAATATTGCAGAAGTGGAAGCAGAGCAACTACGGACGAAAGTTTCGGCCTGTCTCAGCAATGCAAAGCCCCCAGCATCCAACATCACCATGGAGGAGAGGAAGGCACTCACATCACTTAGTGATGACAACAACATTATCCTCCTTCCAGCAGACAAGGGTAGGTGCACAGTATTGCTAAACCAGAAAGACTATCATGAGAAGATCTTGTCACTACTCAGTGATGAAAATACTTATGAGCCCCTGAAACGAGACCCAGGAAGTGGCTACAGCAAGAGGGCGATAGACTGTCTGAAGCCTTTTGAAACCGCCACAACCAGAACTCTACCGTGACCGAGACCTCCGGTTCTTTCCCACAGAGCTCTGCACCTCTGCTTCAAACCAGCAACAGTCACATGATCTAATGTAACTTATTATTGTATCTCATTCCCTGTTACACACACATGAAAACAACTCCAACAAGGAAGCAGAACTACGAATGTGAACTTCCAGGAGGAAGCAGAACTTAATGCCGCGCTTACCTTCAATACTTCATGTAAAATGTGAACACCAGGAATCACTGCTGATGGAAAATCATTCTTCAGTGTTTGTGAAGCAGCTTAGTGTGAGGCACTGTTCTCCCGCTGCTTTCTCTCACTTTCTGTAAACGCTGAGGCGGAAAAACTTCCGCTTTTCTGCGTCTCTCTCCTCCCAGCTGTCAGCCCGCCTGAATAACGGAGGCGCCTTGATGCGACTGTTGTTCTAATTTTGCGCCATAGAAATAAACCGAGTTGAAATAGATGTTACCGCCTTTCCATCAACGTTACCTTTGGCTCAGGTATGAGTAGAAAGAGTGACGTCGTGTCTCTTTAATCAGTCTCTGCATCTCCAAAGCAACAACGGATACACCGAGTTTAATAAATACTGAATCCGTTAATAATAATAAAAAGTTCCATAATCCAAAGTAAGCATCACATTCACATGCTAACTAGAGCTACTTATGTCTGACTGAACACTCTTAAGCTGTAATTTACCACAGACGGTATAAATCTTTAATACTGTGTGTTTCTGTTATTCACTAAACATCTGTCAACGATCAGGAAGACCTGCAGTTTCCTGGAGAGCCAACAGGGGGCGAAACCAACCCACTGAATTAACAATGGTACAGGGAGGGACGCTGGTTTGAGGGCGGAGTCCTTCACTCTGTCGTCAGTGGAAACATTATTGCTGCAGACTCCACATTAACACTGTGAGAAGCATCCAGTTTCAAAGATGCTTCGTCTGTTTCATCGTGTTTAATGTTCAAGATGAGGATGATTTACAGCCTGAATCTACTGAATGAAAGCTGAGTTAAAGTCACACTCACTCTCTTCAACAGTGCAGCTCCATGTTCATCCACAGAGTGTTTCTCTGAGGAGGAAAGACATTTACCATCAACTCTGAGGATTCAAACATCATCACACATCCAAGTAGAATCAGCCTTCAGACGACACAGATGATTTAAAAGAGAAAATCATGTGAAACTAAATAAAATGACATAAGAACCCAACAAAGAAACCCTCCATCCTGTCCAACCAAAGTAACTGGGGGTTCCCAGCTGTGATAATGAGAGAGGGTACACCTGTCCACCTCAGGTTTTAAACAGACAGACAACCTTTCACACCCACATTTAATTTAGAACCAGCAATAAAGCCAACAAGCATGTGTTTGGACTGGAAACCAGAGCACTCTGAGGAAAAGCATGCAGGCACAGGGAGAACATGCAAACTCCACACAGAAAGGTTCCAGCCAACCAGGAGGCTCAAACACACAACCTTCATGCTGTGAGGACACAGTGCTAACCACTGCACCACCATGACACCACCAACACAAAAACCTGTTGATGACACAGAGTTTACACTCATGCATGTTGGTCTTACCTCTGGATGCTGAGCTGCTCTCTGGTAACTTCTGCACCGGATCAGTTCTGTTCATGTGCATGAAAACTTCTCTGGTCACCTCCACAGACTGATGACCAAGTTTATCCACCATCAGATTCACTACATCTGCTCTGGTTGATGATGGACTCTGTGATTTGTATGACAGACTCATCCAAAGAAAAATTGACTTCAGGAATCTCTTGAACTCCTCGAGCTCAAATCATTCAAAGCTTCCAAAAGCAGTTGTTTCACAGCTGCCACCATTGCCACCTGGAAAAGTCATTCAATTTGCAGGACATTTATTTATTTATCCATTTTATCCAAATAAGCTCTTTTAGAAAGTTCAGTATGATTTCTCATAATCACAAAAAAGCAGAAATCATGAGAAAAATGACTCAACATGAGAACTGATGATACTTTAGTCCTCTGACTTTCAGCCTGCTGTCTTGTACTGAATCAGAGATGTGACATGACTCACTCTGTGGATCAGTGCAGAGCGTCGTTCATCCACAGAGTGTTTCTCTGAGGAGCAAAGTGCTCAAAGTCACTCACAAGAGACTTACTTACCAACTGACAGTTGTATAATCTTCAACATTACATTTAAAGCTCAACTATGATAGACACTGTTTGTGTTATTCAGTCTCTCAGACTGAAGGAGTCACTTTTTGTCATTTTTTTCTTCCTTGAACACTCATAAATTCTGATTTGGACAACAATCTGTCTTTTCTCTACAATATTTTTATGAAAGACAAAAACTTTACTTATGAGACATCTTATCCACCAGAGTTCATTTAACTTATTTCATCTTTGTTGTCTTACTTTTGGGTTCTGGGCTGCAGTCTGACGGCCTCTGAGCCAGATCAGCCCCCTTCGTCTCGTTTAAACCCTCCATGGTCTCCTCCACTGACCGCTCACCGTAAGTCAGGACCATGAAAAACACCGTGTCCTGCAGGTCTGTCCTCATGTAGATGATTCTTTGGATGTGTGACTAATGTTTGTAATGAATTTTACGCAGGACTTCCTTGAAAACCTCAAGTTCCCAGTAACTCAGACCAGCCAGGGTTTCCAAAATCAGCTCAATAACAGACGCCAACGTTTCTACCTGAGAAAAAAAAGGTAAATGCGACTTTTCTCCAGGTTTTTTTCCATCTCATCAACGTCTCATAAATGTTTAGATTACACCAGACACAGTTACAAGCAAATGATGTAAGTGATAATTACACACCTGATTAACATTTATTCCAACCTGATGAATTTAATCTTTCTGTTTATCTTTTCTACATGTAGGAGTTTTTTAAACTGAACATGTTCAGTGAACGCTGCATCATTTAAATACAGTCATAGGTGATATTACTCACTTTCTGGCTCAGCGCAGCCCAGTATTCATCCACAAAGTTTCTCTGGGAGAAATATTACAATATCATGGTTACCATGAGAAAAGAAAGTGTAGTATCCCCACAGCAGACTCGTCCACAGTTTAATGCTTTTCAGCACAATCTTTATTCATACTTACACTCGGTTGCTGTTACAAACACACACGGCTGCAGCTTTTCAGCCGCCACAACAACAACTCTCAGGATCAGGTACAGATTTTAAAGGCGATGCTGGCAAAGTTAGAAAGGTGCCGGCTGTGAACAACACCTCATCTATCTATTACTTCATTTGCTCTCTTTAGGCTCCACAATGATTGTCTGTCTAGTGTCTGTCGTCCACCTTAGATCCATTCATAACTTATTTAACGTCAGGGTTAATGATCAGAAAACAATTAAGTGTGTAAGGAAAGAATTTAGTCGTTTGTAATCTTAATATTACTGTCTGTGTTTTATTTAACAATATCTATTATTAAACACTTCAGTGAAAAAAATCCTCCTGCCTTCTTTCAGGAAGACAAAAAAACTTCCATTGTTCAGTTTTTGTGACTTGGTTCAAAGATTTTGAATCAACTCTTGATAATTTTTTTTATTAGGGATAATTATTCTCTTACCTTTGAGTCCTGAGCTGCTCTCTGACAGCCTCTGCACCAGATCAGTTCTCTGCATGTCCCTGAAAACATCAATGGTTACCTCCACAGACTGTTGGCCACATGTTTGCACCATCGCGTTCACTATATGTTTTCTGTTTGTACTCGGTGGGAATTGTGGAAGGCCCCTCTGAAAACATGTGAACTGCAGGAACCACATGAACTCCTTGAGACCCTGATCACTCAAATCCTCCCGTGTTTCTAGAAGCAGATCTTTAACAGCTGCCATTGTTGCAACCTGGAAAATTCAAACATTCATGAAGAAAAATTAAATATTAATGTTTCTGTTGCTGTTTTAAATATTAAAACTAATTGAAATCACGTTTTCTCTAAAAACTTAAAGATAAAAAAGCCAACATTTATAAAGAAAATATATCATTTCCACACTAAGACATTTTTTGGCATTTCTATGATAATGTATGATTTTCACCTAAAACACTCAGACACTGTGCAAACGAGCTGGCCCCAGTGTTTTCTGGCATTTTCAACTCCTCACTGCAGGCATGTCATGTGCCTGCCTGCTTCAAGTCCTCTACCATAATCCCTGTCCCCAAGAAACCTAGGATCACTGGACTAAATGACTACAGACCCGTGGCTCTGACATCTGTGGTCATGAAGTCATTTGAGCGCCTGGTTCTCTCCTATCTCAAGACCCTCACGGCCCCCCTCCTGGACCCCCTGCAGTTTGCATACAGAGCCAACAGGTCTGTAGATGACGCCATCAACATGGCCCTACACTTCATCCTGCAGCATCTGGACTCCCCAGGAACCTACGCCAGGATCCTGTTTGTGGACTTCAGCTCTGCCTTCAACACCATCCTTCCAGACCATCTCCAAGGCAAGCTTTCCCAGATGAATGTGCCTGATCCCATCTGCCGGTGGATCACTGACTTCCTGTCGGACAGGAAGCAGCACGTGAAGCTGGGAAAGAATGTCTCGGACTCCCGGACCATCAGCACCGGCTCCCCTCAGGGCTGTGTTCTTTCTCCTCTGCTCTTCTCCCTGTACACCAACTGCTGCACCTCCACCCACCAGTCTGTCAAGCTAATCAAGTTTGCAGATGACACCACCGTTATTGGACTCATCTCGGACAGGGATGAGTCTGCCTACAGGAGGGAGGTTGAACGTCTGGTGTCTTGGTGCAGCCACAACAACCTGGTGCTGAATGCCCAGAAGACAGTGGAGATTATTGTGGACTTCAGGAAGCACACAGCTCCACTCCCCCCCATCATCCTGACTGACACCCCCATCACCTCTGTGGACTCATTCCGCTTCCTGGGTACCACCATCACCCAGGACCTGAAGTGGGAGCCCACCATCACCTCCGTCATTAAGAAAGCCCAGCAGAGGATGTACTTCCTGAGGCAGCTGAAGAAATTCAACCTGCCAACACGGACGATGATGCAATTCTACACTGCAATCATCGAGTCCATCCTCACCTCCTCCATCACTGTGTGGTACGCTGGAGCCACTATCAGGGACAAACAGAGACTGCAGCGTGTTGTGCGCTCTGCTGAGAAGGTGATTGGCTGCAGACTCCCATCTCTGCAGGACCTGTACACCTCCAGGACACTGGGGCGTGCAGCTCGGATCTCAGCTGACCCTTCTCACCCTGGACACAGTCTGTTTGACCTGCTCCCCTCAGGCAGGAGGCTCCGGTCCATTCGCACCAGAACCTCTCGCCATAAGAACAGTTTCTTCCCCTCTGCTGTTGGACACATGAACAATAACCATATGACTGTTCGCACCACAAACACATGACACTGCACTGTCATGTGCAGTGCAGTGTGTTCACTGCATCATTCCATGTTTGCACTGATCACCACCTGCACTCATGTATATATCTTTCTACATAGCACTTTTAATTCTTATTCTTATTTTTATTTTCATGTCTATTTAAGCATTTATGACAGTATGTTTGCACTGAAGCACCGCAGCAATTTCCTAATGTTGTAAACCTGCTCAACATTTGGCAATAAAACCCTTCTGATTCTTCTGATTCTGATTCTGAAAACACAGATACATTTAGTAACGAGGGCCTGAGCATTCACAGTGTGAAGACCTTGTTGTGTATTCACTATTATTATTATTATTGTTTGTGAAGGTTCTCAGTCATCCAGGTCATCGTAGTCTAAGGAGCTTAGAAAGAAAAGTGTCTGGACTTCTTTAAGTTGCTTGAAGACGTTTCACCTCTCATCCGAGAAGCTTCTTGAAGACCATGGCATGAAGACCATCACTGGATTCAGGCCAACCAACAGCAGGGGAGCTGAGGGAGGTGAGAATAGAGCCAACGAGTTGAATCTGTTTTTCAATAGATTTGACACCACAGTGTCTGCTCACTCCCCCACAACCTCACCTGTAGTCAGCCTGGAACCCAGAGCCACACCACTGTGCCAGCCTCTCTCTTCACATGGCGCTGTTGCCTCCTGTGAGATTCCTGACACCACTCCCCCACCCATCACCTTCACTCAATACCAGGTTGAGATACAAATGAGGAGACTTCACTCAGGCAAGTCTGCTGGACCAGACGGAGTGAGTCCCCTTGTCCTCAAGACCTGTGCCCCCCAGCTGTGTGGAGTCTTTCATAAACTGTTTATGCTGAGTCTGAGTCTGCAGAGGGTCCCGGTGATGTGGAAGACATCATGCCTCGTCCCTGTACCAAAGACGCCACGTCCCAGTGGCCCCCAGGATTACAGGCCCGTGGCACTGACCTCCCACATCATGAAGACCCTGGAAAGGCTCATCCTGGACCAGCTGCGACCCATAGTAAGACCACATCTGGATCCCCTTCAGTTCGCTTATCAGCCTCGTCTCGGAACTGAGGACGCCATCATCTACCTGCTCAATCGTGTCTACACCCATCTGGACCAGCCGGCGAGCACTGTGAGGGTCATGTTTTTTGACTTTTCCAGTGCTTTCAACAGCATCAGGCCGACCCTCCTGGGTGATAAGTTAGCAGCGATGCAGGTGGATGCTTCTCTGGTGTCCTGGATTGTTGATTACCTGACAGGAAGACCACAATATGTACGTCTCCCACAGTGTGTGTCTGACAAGGTGATCAGCAACACAGGGGCACCACAGGGGACTGTCCTCTCCCCCTTCCTCTTCACCCTCTACACCACAGACTTCAGCCACTGCACAGAGACCTGCCATCTTCAGAAGTTTTCTGATGACTCTGCGGTGGTTGGATGCATCAGCAGGGATGATGAGACAGAGTACCGGGCTGTGATCGACTCCTTTGTCACGTGGTGTGAGCAGAATCATCTGCAGCTCAACGTGGCAAAGACCAAGGAACTGATCGTGGACTTCAGGAAGACCAGGAAACACTTGACCCCTGTTTCAATCCAGGGGGTCAGTGTTGACATTGTGGAGGACTATAAATACCTTGGAGTACACATTGACAATAAACTGGACTGGGCTAAAAACACCACAGCACTTTACAGGAAGGGCCAGAGTCGTCTCTATTTTTTGAGGCGACTGAGGTCCTTCAGCATCTGCCAGAAAATGCTGAGGATTTTCTATGAGTCTGTTGTGGCCAGTGCGATCCTGTATGCTGTTGCATGCTGGGGGAGCAGGCTGAGGGTCGCAGATGCCAACAGACTTAATAAACTAATCCGTAAGGCCAGCAATGTTGTGGGGATGGAGCTGGACACCCTCAAGGTGGTGTCGGAGAGGCGGATGCTGTCCAAGATAAAGACAATGTTGGATAACACCTCCCACCCACTCCATGACATGCTGGTCAGTCACAGGAGCTCGTTCAGTGAGAGACTGAGATTACCGAAAAGCACCACTGAACGACACAGGAAATCTTTCCTGCCTGTGGCTCCCTGTACAACGCATCCACTTAACACACTGTTTGCTGCTATAACTACACATGTTTCTTTTCCAACTATTTATTTATGAGTGACTTATGTATGTATGTATGTATGTATGTATGTATGTATATATATGTATATATTGTACTATTCTTAGTTAGTGTATTGTCTGTCTTGTCTTAATGTTGGTTTAAAATGGAGCACTGTAACAAAAAATAATTTCCCCCAGGGATTAATAAAGTATTCTGATTCTGATTCTGATTCTGATTCTTCAGTTCTAGGATCAAATGGTGGAGAGTCCCAGATTTAAACCCAGTGGGAGTTTCCCCCCAAAGACGGACGAAGGACCCCCTGATGATCCTCTACCTAATCACATGAGCCAAGGTGTGAAAACGGGTGTGGGTCACAATCAGCCAGGGTTTCAGGTGAGCTCAATGTGAAACCTGGCCCCACCCTATCATGTGATTTCCTGAGGTCAGACGCCCCAGGATGTGAGTGGGCGTTAAGGCGTCTGGGAAGGATCTCAGAACTGGATTATAGATGGCAGAGAGTTGGTGTCATAAGCCGTGTGTACATTGGCATCCTCGAGGATGCCAATGTACACACGGACAGACAGGACAGATGGTTTGAAAGAGGAGTGAAAGAAGCCATTTCTGTCCACTGTGAGCGACCATCTTTGAACAGTGGCGGTGGTTTACGACACCAACTGTCTGCCATCTATAATCCAGTGTTGAGATCCTTCCCAGACGCCTTAACACCCACTCACATGCTTTTCTTTCCAAGCTTCTTAGACCACTATTATTATTATTCAGGCAAATGAATCACTTTTTTTAGGACACACATATAACTGAGAATTGGATAAGAAGGGCCTCTGCCTTTGACCACCACTCAGTACATGTTAAACCCACCCACTGCACTGCCCCCTGCAGGTGGTGGGCCTACAGGACGATGGGCCCGAGCCACCCAAAGAGCTTATCCAGTCTAATTGATTACATTATGATTGTCATTCTGCATCTTACTGAATAAAAGCTGAGCTCTGCACAGAGAGGATGAGGGAATATGTTGAGAACAAGTTTTGGTATTTTTAACTATTTACTTACTTGTTGGCTCTGAGCTGCTGTCTGACAGCTGCTGAGTCAGATCCGTCATCTTCATCTCCTTTAAAACCTCCATCGTTTTCTTTACTGACTGTTGGCCATAAGCCTGTAACATTAAAAACACTGTGTCTGCCACCTTCAGCAACCTCCATGGGACGGCTGAGTTATATTTCCTCTTGAGGCCTTTCTTTAAGTCCATGAGCTCGCTGTCACTCAGATTCCCCAGTGTCTCTGAAAGCAGCTGAATGAGAGACTCCATCGTTTCTACCTGGCAAAAACAGAGGTCACATGACAGACATGTGCAATTCAAATGGTTGTTCCACCTCTGATTAACAGAAAATTGTTCAGTTTGTTAAAGGAAGATTCATTTTCAACATGATACTTTTCAAAGCCCGAAAATACAACTTTTCACCTCTGACCCATTTTCAGGCATGAAAGTTGTCTTTTATACTGCCATGACTGAATTTCTGCAATCCTTCTTATCCACTGCAAACCTATTGCAACTATTATATCATGATGAGATGCTGTGGGTGAGGACACGTTCAAGTGCAGCAGTAGAGACACCACAATGTTTGGAGCAGGGGCGATTTTAGCCCATTTTCGGGGGTGCTGAATGAATCAAAGCACCCCCAAAGATTTCTTACTTTTTTTGACAATATTTGCTGTTTGTGTGACACACTGCTAAAAATATAAAAAGCATACAGTACTTGGTTGAGACATAACATTTTAACAACAAAAGTATAGATAACCCCTCCCCCCTCCCAAAATGGTTTGTTCCAGCTCCCCCCTCCTCTGGCTCTGGCGCTCTTGCTGCCAGAGCGATGGTGGCTGAGACGCAGGGGAGTGGAGGTGTAAGTGCCTGGCTTAAAACAGGACATATTAGCTGCATTTAACCTTCAGTTGCTCTTTATATAGTTAGGTAGGAGTCAGGCCATGTTTCTTTTTAGCTGAAAAACATTACACCAGGCAAGGGCGTAGATTTGGTTTTGGCATTGGTGGGGACGGATGATTCAACCACCGAACCCCGCCCTGTTTCTTTTTTTCCCCTTTTTGTCTTTGCTTCTTGATAAAAGGAGAAGTATACTTGCCTACATATGCTATTCTACATGCTTTTAAACCATTTAAAATCACAACTCATAGTTTTATATGTGAATGATATAATGTTAAATTACTATTAAACAAATGACTGACTAAGTATTTCAGGCTTTAGTTTACTTCAGCCATATTCCATATAAATCAGGTATCATACAAAAATAAAAATAGCTTCAAATACTGTCATGACAATAAAAGAATATGACTTTAAGGACTTAACAACATTACTTCAGTTATAGTACACCAACATCTCTGATACATTAGCACTAAGGGAACACTGAATGACCTGCTGGTTTTTGTCCATAAAACTACTCATCTCAGATTACCACAAAGTAAAAGATCTCTCAGCAAGATTATGCAACATTTTAGGCACTATTGCCCCGATCAAGTCAGTGAGCTGAGATTTTCTATTCTAAACATGAACTACTGTTGCAGCAACATGGACTACTGGTGTCCCACACAACTCAATGTCCACTATGTGAAGCAGCCAAACACAGGCCTGCTCCTCTCGTTAACTGAGATAAACTGCTGGCATATTGGTTTTACATCTATACTGTCCAGTCTCTCCTGGTGGACACACAGCAGCATTGTTTAATCTCATTTGAGTCATTGTTGACCTTAGCCATGTTTTTAGTCTTCTGAGAGCACTGAAGCTTCTTTCAGCCTCAGTACATGCGTTTTATCCTCAGATTAAAATTATTATTAAGTGCCTGATGTGCCTCATGTTTGGCCCTGGCTCTTCCCCTCTGACTGCACTAGGACATATTGCCACCTGATAAAATAACACATTGATTTGTGCCATATAAAACGTGTCAATTCAGATTCTTTGTCAAATACACTAATGAATCAATTTACATCAGCAGCCTAACAATTGTCATGATAATAAATACTATTTAATCTACAGCACCAAATCATCAGTCAGTCACCTGTGAGCTCACCTCTCCACCTCTGTCTGAGCTACAACATGGCAGAGCTGCCTCTGTCACCTGATCAATAACAGTGAGACATTCCACATACATGCAGTCACACATGTGCTTCAAATACAGTCATGAACCAACAAGTCATCATCAAATTTCACCTGTGATCTTGTATCACCATTGCTCTCTGAGCTTTGTGTTGGTTCTGCTGTCACCTGACAAATAGGACATACATGACAATAAGAATAAAATGTGGAGCTGCTTCAGTGTTTCTGTGACTTTGTGCAGATCTTGACTGATCAGTAATGTTTGTAGGCTGAGTGCATTTTTAAAACAATGTGTGCAAACTGCACTACAAGGTGGATATTTGCAAAAGCATGACTTCCTCATGACATTTTGTCTCAAAAATAACCCTATGAATACGTCAGTGCCATTAGGATGTAATTATTGTGTCACCAACATTTTAACGTTAGACATATAATTCTAACAGCCTCTGTAAACTAATACTGTTCGAGGCTGCTGTTTTCTCTGACAGTTTCAATCAAAATTAGAAATGCTGCTCTGAGACTGAGAGAACTAATAGTGCTGCCTGTTGTGCAGTTAGTTTCCAAAACACGTTATTCATGGTTACATACAATTTTAGACTGATGTGGGCCAAAGCCTAGCACAGCCTGTAACGTTATTATGACGGACACATTTTATGAGTTAATTTGGCTTTAAGTGACTTGCAGGTTTCTTTGAAAAATACTTTCTTATATCCAGGTTCTTCCTTTTTGCTGCCATCCTCCTCTCCTCCTCGCAGCGCAGGCTTGCAGCTGCTAAAACTAAACAGAGCTCCCTGAAAGGCTCAGCCAATCACATTGGCCATATTTGTCACATGAGGTAGGACTCCAGTAGAGAACGTAATTTAACCCTTTCTGCACCGCTGGGTGAATGAGACGCTGACAGATCTTTTTTTTTCTTTTCTTTCTATCGGGTTTGATTTTCTTTACTCGAATAGATCAAATTATTGGTGGGGACATGTCCCTTCCGTCCATGCCAAATCTACGCCCTTGCTCCTTAGACTATCTGGGATAATAAATTTCATATTGGATGCATATATGTCTACCAATTAAATCTGGCCTGAGGTCTGCCATGTTTTAAATTCAGTTATTTCTCTCAGAAATTTGAGATCAAAATTACGACTGTGTTACCTTTATACTGTCACTAGTTAGTGCAAATAGCTCAATGGGACATAGAAACCTTTAAATTAAATTCCATCACCTGATATATATTCTCAAATGATATCAACGCTTTGAAAGCTGTTTACGGTCAGAATTTTTTGAAAACTGTAATTGTAAATAAATTCAAACAATTGAGCTTCTCTCTCTGTGTTAAATATAATTCCCCAAAGCAATGATAACTTCATTGTATCCACAGAACGGAGTTCCAAGCTCGAGTGAATAAATAACTACTTGATATCTTCAGTGGCACAGGAGACGAGTGGACATCATATTTCTTGCAATGATGCAATAAATGACTTTGCCTCTAGAAAAACTAGAAAACAGGTTCAAAGAAGAGGGAGGAGAACTGAGGAAAAGTAGAGTTATGTTTGATTTCTAAACCGTGTTTTGGGAAGCTCAGGTAGATATTATTGGCTCATCATTCAAACCCTTTTTACTGCAGACAGGCACAGTGCAATACTCATTACACTAGAATTTAAAATCTGACATTTTACTTGATGCCAGAGGAGAGTCCTGAGGGTCGTTTTACATTTAAAAAATGCAAATTTAAAAATATGTACAGTTTGAATATAGATACAGTCACCTAACACTATATAACAAATTCAAATCAGCTGCAACAAAAGGCTAATACACACATTAATGAATCAGTAATTAAGGCCAGTGACATCATGTAAATGATCCTGATTTCATTTTAGGTACTTTAGGTGAAGTCTGATGCTCAAAGCTTTGCAGATTAATTACAAAGTAAGTTGATTGAGGAGGATCGTGACTTTATTTGTTTAGCCAGTTTCAAAGGTCAATTTATTAAATTCTTTTAATTCTTCGAGTTTAATTCTGGTTTATTTTTAAGGACAATAAATGTTTGCATTATATTTTACTTTATAGAAGATAATGAAATCTGAAAATAAATTTATGACAGTTTGAGTCATGGATAAAAACATGGCTGATGACATCGTCAGTTCATCTTTAAGTGATACAATTTACATTTTTAATATAAAAAAATTTAAATATCCAAAGTGTTTCATGTAAAATGGATCAATTAAAGGAGAGTCACTGAGGAGCAAAGGCACCACATAGCAGAACAATTTTCCACAAAGAAAAGACATCTCCACCTTTTTAATGTAAACATGTTATGTTCAGGTAGATCGTGTACGTTTGGTCTAAAAATGTGTTTTTTTTTCCCAACACATTTACTTCTTTGAAAGGTCTTCAACGAGAAATTTCTCATTTGCCAAAAGGCTTTCATAGAAGATGTCTTTGCAGGCTGCACTGGCTTTCAGGGGACCACTGTAGAGCTCCCTCATCCTGTCCTGAGAGGTAGGCAGAGCTCTAATTTTGTCATATTGTTCTTGGTCGATAACTCCCTTGTATTGGAGCTCATCCAAAATGGGTGCGATGTTGCTCACTCTCTGGATCAGCTGGACTCTGTGTTTATCCACAAAATGCTTTCCTGGAGAAAAAAGGAAAGAAATGACAATAAAAGTTTACGGTTGTTTATCATGTGAAAATTTTATTCACTTTATTCTCAGCTTTCATAACAAAATGCTTTAAAAAAAAAATCACACTTATTTCATAATTAAAATTAATTAAATGTTAAAAATAGAACATAAATGATGTCTGTAGGAGCCATATGAGTTGTTCCTTTTTGACTAAGTGGGTTGGTTTAAATGGACTCACTGTATTGGTGCACAGGCGTGTGGGGCGTGTTTCATGGGTGTGGTAGATGATAAATGTGGTTGCACTCACCTGTTTACAGCACCTGATGTTGATGAGCAGAAAGGTAAGGTGAGCATGAGGCAAAACTTTCTGTTGACCGCAGCTTGAATGATTTTGATGTATTTTAACTGGAACTTGATGGTTTATGTGTATTTATGCACTAATTGATGCCATAGGCCAAGTTGTAGTTTGGTATAGTAGTTAGTGCAGTTCTTTGTGAGTAGCAGTTATTTGTTTGTGCAGTCTGTGCATTTGTTTAATAGTTAATCCCACGTGCTGATTTGTATATTGGACAGCTGCATGTGGAATAAAAGAAGCAAATGGTACAGAAGTGTATTTTATGCTTTTATTGTTGCGCGTCATCTGTATCCTCATGTTTAGCCTGCCGCGGCCATAGTTGGAAGAGCCACAACAAATTGTCAACAGAAAAGTTTATAGGTTTTATTGGATTGTTTATATATAGATGAGTTTTATTGGTGAGAGTCTTATGGTTTGCTGTTGCCTTTGTCCACGCAGCTTTTAGATTAAGCCTTTGGCTACACAATACAGATTTCTTTCAGGAGTCTTATTCCCCTGTTAGGTTTCAGCAGTACAGCTGCACAAGGCGTTGTACTGATTTGCTTTCTAGTTATTGTGCATCAGGCGGCTGAAGCCATTGGCTTGGGAGTACCGCCGCAGTTTGTGTTTAAGACAGTTTGTCTTCCTCACAGCTGACGGTATGGAGGTACATAAATACCCACCGCTAGTATGTACAGAAGACTAGGTTGAGTTAGTTAGGTTTAATAGGCAGATAGAGGGGGATATTGCTCCTGTTAATTGTGTGTGTCCAAGGTTGATTGAAGGGAATGTCATCAAGTTGATGTGTTGGGATGAGGCTGTGTGGCATAGGTGCAGTTCAGCGTTTGGATTTTGTAATGTTTTGAAGAAAAATGGAGACACACCAATTAATACAATGTGGTGATGTGGATGGAAAGAAAAGACAGCCGAAATCGACTGCTAAGGCTTTGGAGAATCAGATTGAAAGGCTGCAAACAGAACGTCATACTAAGATTAATAAAATTAAAAAGGTCGTAAAAATTATTAAAGAGTTAAAGCAATCTGAGGATAATGTTTCCACTGTTCAGGCTCAGTTAGAGAATTTGTCTGTGTTGCTTAATGAGGCAACTCGTCTGCATGAAACCTTGCTTCCTTTGCTTCCTCAAGAAGAGCAAGAGAAACAAACTGCTTGGTTTATAAGTGTGAAAGCACATAATACTGAGTTTGTGGAAGAGATAAAGAAATGGCTTCGTGATGCAAAGGGAAACCCTCAGAGCAAAAATCAGGTGTCTGAGCTTGATTTGCCACATTTAAATCCACCTGGTGTTGAGTCTTCTGATGTATTACCTGCTGGAAATGGTTCTGGTGCTTCTAGGCACACCGGGAATGTTGGTAAAGGTGCTGCGATAGATGATGTTAATCCAAGTGATAGCGTCTCTAATGTTGCAAGCAGAAGTTGTAGGAAAAGTAAATCATCACTCAGTGGCTCAATGGTTTCATCTGCCTTGTCAGCACGCATAATGGCAGAAGCTGACATGGCTGCCCTTCTTGTTCGACAGAGGTTGTTGAAAGAAAAGCATGCTTTGGAAGAACAAGAAACACAGCTTAAGAAAAGAAAGGAGCTGCTTGACTTAGAAACTGAAATAGCAGCTTCAGCAGCAGAGGTGAATGTTTTAAAAGTTTCTGAAATGTCCCGAGTCTCAAGTGCGGTTAATGGTAAATCTGATGGAATGAATTCGTATTTAGAACGAGAGCAGGGGCGTTTGGGCGTTTTAAATCCTAACGCTCCTACGTTCAAACCTGTTACCAGAGCCCCAGGCCCACCAGAGGTGTACGAAGACCCCGAACCTCCCTCCACCCGCTCATGTGTAGTGTTGCTGTGTCCTGTTCTAAAGTGCTTTTAAAACATGGCAGGGCATGGCTTCCTGCCAGAGAGCAGCGAGTGTCAGCACGGCCCCTCTTGAGAACCCTCAATGTTTACATGCATTTAAAATTCAGAGGTGGCGCCAGAGGTGAGGCTGGACGCTGTATAGTGTGTCCACCCCCTCAGCCCTATATGTATGTGTGAGTGTGAGTAATGTGGATGTCTAAGTTGTGGAATAACATTTTATGGCCCGCAAGATCATTTTATATAGATTTATTATTATTGTTATGCATGCCCCGGCGATATGGGGTCCTCAGGGACTAGTAAAGCGCTATACAAATACAGGCCATTTACCAATTCAGCAGACGTTTGTCACCAGAGCAAAGCCACAAACTGAAGCTGTTGTGAAAGCAAGTTCTATTGTAGCAGAGGAGCCAAATCAGCCCGGCCATTTACCGAGGGAGAGTTTCTGAAGAGCTGCATGATGAAGCTGTGCAACGTCTTGTGTCCAGACAAAACGCAGATCTTGGCAAATGTGAGCCTGAGCAGAAATACGATTGCTGATCGGGTTGGTGAGATGGCCACTGATTTAAGAACACAGTTGTGTGAAAGAAGCAAAACCTTCATTGCATACTCTCTTGCTGTGGATGAAAGTACAGACATGATGGACATTGCACAGCTGACCATCTTCATCCGTGGAGTGTAAATATTGAACATTAAATCAATGCACGGGACAACGACAGGAAAAGACATGTTTGAAAAAGTATTTCAAAGTGTAACCGACATGAAACTGCCCTGGGACAACAGATGGAGCGCTGGTGTTGTGCAGGATGTAGGATCTAGTAAAGATGCAGGAGAACTGTACGGTGAGTTAACAGCATATCACTGCATCACACACCAGGAAAGGCTGTGTGGTAAAGTCCTAAAAATGGAGCATGTAATGATCACCGTAACGCAGACCGTAAATTTGATCTGAGCTAAAGGTGTAAATCAGCGTCAATTTCAGTCTTTTATGTGGGAAATAGATTCAGAGTTTGCCGACATTCCTCATCATACAGAGGTCCGCTGGCTGAGTTGGGGAAAAGTTCTCAACAGTTTTTGAGCTCAGCAAGGAAACCTGTCAGTTCATGGCATGTATGATGCGGTGGAGGCATTTCAAGTGAAGCTGTCACAAATGCACCAGTGCAACCTGCCTCACTTTCCCTGTTGCCGAGTAATGTTGAACAAAGTCGGCGCACTTTGCTCGTCTACATGCGGCTCCAACCTTGTGTTTGCTTTCATTTATTTTTTCTGGGTTTTTTGGCAGCATGTTCATATTTCTAATTTGCATAATTTTGACAGGATCTATTTTTATGGAGAGCAAAATATAAAATAAATACAAAGTTAAAGTTTATTTTAAGTGCATTTATTCTGGAATAATTATTAACAACAGAGTAAACATTCGTAGCCTGTATGATGTCACCAGGTCCAAATTATAACCAGTGTTATAAATCCGTTATAAACACAAAATGGATTTCAGCAAACGTCCTTTCAGCAGAGGTCATTAAGAAGGAGTCTCTCGTGTGTCTGAAGGATTTGGTAGAAGACATCTTTGGAGGCACTGCCAGCTTTCAGGGGACTGCTGTAGAGTTCCCTCATCTTTTCCTGAGAGGTCTGCAGAGCTCTGATTCTGTCATAACTTTCCTGCTGGATAACTTTTTCTTTCAGGAGCTCATCCAGAATCGGCTCGATGTTGCTCACTCTCTGGATCAGCTCCACTCTGTGTTTATCCACAAAGTGGTTTTCTGAGGAAAGATTGCAGAGATTCATCACATATGTTGATAATCAAAGACTAAATCCATGCATAGCTTACATCCTCTGTTACTTATTTCCAAACAGAACTCACTGATATGTGTTAAACATTAAAGACTGATTTATTGTTGTGCTTCTTTTTACTTTGTACATAATCAAATCTAACTCAGTATCTTTCTGCACTAATGTTGTCATACCAAAGGGAACCCACCACAGCCAAACACAAAGTGCAGTTCTTTTTATACACAAATCATGTGAAACATCTTAGCTTGTACTTTACCACTTCTTTGGGATTCATCTGAAAGTGAAACAGATGAACCAGTAAAAATACAGAAACACCGTATTTACTGGGCTGATCTACCAGTAGGCGTTAGCTTTAATAATAACTGTCGTCTAGCTGAATACAGCCACAGATGATGTCGTCTTCACTGCCCTGCACTCTCTCTTCATACATGTGAAATATAACAAACTCTCTCTCAGCAGGCTGTTTGTGAAGCTGACTGGCAGACTCGTCACTCTGGTCTTCAGGAACACATTGTGCAACTGGATACTGGACTTCCTGTCAAACAGGCTGCTGTTCAGATTGTTAATCTTCATGAAGTTAGAAGACAACACAACCATCATCACTCTGTTGGAGGGAATCAGCTGTTCAGGAAAAAGCCTGGGACTCACAAACCCTTCCAGCATGATAAGGAAGTGATTCACAGAGGGCTGAATACATGAATATTATATTTATCTCTGTAAAGAAATAAATATAAGCAGGATTGAGTTTAGTGACTCGCTGCCACCGAGAGCTGAGAGACTGAGAGCTCCTCCTTTAGAATGAAAACTTGAAGACAGAACAAAGTATGTAAGCTAACGAAAAGTAAAATTGTGGCGGGAGAAAAGGTGTGATTGACGGTTCACTAGGATTCATCAGCGTTTTATGTGTCACATTATATAAAACCACAGAACAGGTAACATTGATGAACCTACCAGCCGACTGAGAGCTGACAGCAGCTGCTCCCACTGAGGATCCTGCAGCTGTTAATAAATAACAAGGAAAGTTTTTAATTTCTTAACAAATGTTCAAACTTTTTAACTTTCATTATGCTAGCAAACTGAAACATTTTTCAGTCTTTCAATCAATTTATTGGGAAAACCAGGCTCCCAGTATACAAATTGGTGTCCATCACCACGGATGGTTTGCCACTCAAATGGATTCACTGCCAGGTGCAGGGAGGACAATGTTATTCCGGATTTCCTCAATTACCGCTGCATAATACACCAACAAGCGTTATGCGCAAAATTGCTCCACATGAAAGAGATAATGGATGCAGTCGATACATTCACATGCTACCCTTTTTGGGAAGATGCAGAGGTTGATTCACTCGCATCAAAATTTGAAACACTGTGTAGCTGTTGGCATGATGATATTGTTTATATAATTTAGATCATTTCTTTATCTTGTCAAGGTCCATGTCATCGTTGTAAATTGTTTAAGCTGTACATTATTTATGTCATTTTATGTAGTTCAAGTTATGGTGCTTTTATTTTTAAGGTCAAGCCTGCTTACAAGTCTTGTTGTCTCCTTTTTGGAAGCCTAAGAAAACACCTGCAAGCAGGTAGCAAGAATGAGCCGTAATGCTCTTTATTGAAAGTTAAGTGGAATGGACTTTAACTAGACACTTATAAGGAACCCTCAGAAGAATGGGGAGTAATTCCCTTTTTGCAGCATGCAGCCAACAAGGTATTTATTGATTTTATCTTTGTTTTCTTGTACAGTGTCGTTTTAGGTGCTGTGTCTTACGTTGAGTGTTTATTTTCTTAATGCTGTGTAGTTTCCACAGTGGCTTAGGAGAGAAGTCTTCGAATGAACCAATGAAGAAAAACAGGTGAATTATACACTGTTTCACCGGAACTTTTCTGAAATAGAGGATGAGATTTTGACACTAAGCTGAGTTTAAGTCCAGGGCTAACGGACAGTTCTGGAACTTGCAGAGGAAAAGTACCCCAACATTAGGAAATGTGTTACCTCCTTGACTGCAGCTGCACTTATTCATGTGAGTCAGCCTTTTCCCAGAAGATTATTAAGTCCAAATACCGTTCCACCATGACTGATGATTATTTGAAAGTGTACTTGAGGCTGACTATCAGCAGCTACCGTCTGGACTGTGCATCCCTGGTTGATTCCATTCAGTGCAAGTCATCAGAGTAAGGTAATATCAAAAAATGTACAGAGTTGTGTTGTGTAATATGGGTTCATACAGTTATGCAACATGCCTGAATGAATACTCCATATGTTTATAAATAAATATATGTTTTGCATTTTCATAGTAGGTCAATCATTTTGACTTGGTCATTTCATAAGTCGCTCGCATGCTGAAAAAGTGTGTGCACCCCTGATTTAAATTCTCAGAATTCTAAATGAAGTCCTCTCCTCCTCAGGCACAAGTTGCAGCAGTATGAAATACGACCAACAATTAACAGTGGAGTCATTAAGCGCTGGAATTGGGCTATGGCATGGATGAGCAACGTCTCTGGATTAACAACAAATTTTGGTAAATTTTGGTAAACTTGTGAAATTTAAACCAAAGAAAACTCACTACTGTAAAATGTTAAATGCAGTTATTATACAAATAATTTGAAATATCTTACCTTGTGCTTGATCAGTGCTTTGGTATTCGGCTGAAAATAATCAAGGAACATAAAATGTATAAATATAAAATTTTAAAGAAACTTTACTCCAATCCATCGGCCATATTTAAGTATTTTGTTATGATCTTTAATTTGTGTTGTTTCTCATTTTAATCTTCAATATTTTATGTTGTAATTTAATATATTACGCTCTATAAATTCATCCCGCTTTGTTCTATTGTGTTGTTTGTAGGTGTAATAAAACGGTGTGCACTGGGCCACCGTGTGGTGATGAAAGGTTGGACAAGTAAGCAACACTTTTCTGACCGTCACTGTTTATAGCTGTTTTAGGTATAATATCAGGAAAATGTCAACGGGGCTCCAACCAGAGATATCTGTTCTGTAGTTTTGGGTTTTGCGTGGAATAAATAACATGTTTCCTGTTTTACATTCGCCTTGTTTCTTCCTACAGAATAAGACACAAACTATCTTAGAAAAGGACGAGTCAGAAAATGTACGTCCTGCAGAAGCGGCAAAGAAGGACCGAAGATTGCTGCTACATATAGCTTACTGACAATGTTGAGCTAACATGTAATTGTACTCATTTAATACAATAAAGTGATGATAAATTTGAAAATGTAAAGTTAACCTTTTCGAACTGTACAGGTCCATACTGGCTGAAGATCTTTTTTTGATGTGAGTTTAAGGTGGAAGTTTCCATCTGGATTTTCAGTGTAAACTTCAAAGAAATTTGGCTTTCCACTTGGATATCTGAGCTTTAAATCCTGTTAAAGAAAGAAAGAGCAACGGGAAAGAGAGAGGTATGGTATGGATATTTGTAAGTTACTATTTCTGCCTTTACTACTCCACAGTGATATTTCAAAAGCTGCAGCTTCAGCAGGTTCTCAAAGCTTTCCACCTTCTCTCGTCCACAAATGGACTGCTGGTCTGCACCGGCCTATGGTTCATGCATCTGATCCAGTTCCAGCATCATCCTGTATCCATGTTTTCTCTCATCATTCATGTTTTTTCTTTTCCTGGTTCAAAGTCACTCAAATGTTAAAGTCCTGGTAAGTCAGCATATAGCTGGTGGTGTATCAAAGCCTTTTGTATCTTTTGTCATGTTTCTGCTCCTGCTAACAAGCGTTTCACTCTCTGAGCTTCATCAAACTTCAATCTCTTCTGTCTGCTCTCCATTCACCATCCAGGACTCCAGCCTCTGATGTAGGCTCGGTCTCTATTGTGCTTGTGCCTTCTTTTTGCTACGATCACTTAGTATATCCTATTTATTATAATATATTACACTCATTTTCTGTGCTTTGGTCATGCTTGAGCTAACAATACTGTTTTCATTCTATGGAGTCAAACTTCCCTGCCACAGTAAGAGCAATCTTACTGTGGCAGGAGCTCTGCCACAAAGTTCAGAGAGGAATGGAAAAACCAATAGAAGAATATTAACCATATTAGATGGTTAGGAACAGCTAGTTTCAGCAGCCGCTCCACCATCCTAGAAAAGTCCATTTCCTGGAACGGTTTCATTGAGTTCTGAACACTTTATGGATCAGTGCAGACAGATGTTCATCCAGATGTTTGTCTTAAAAAAGAGAAAATAACAAAAATGGAAATAAGTGTTTAATAAAAGCTAATCGAGCTTTAAAAAAAATACAGAGAGATCAACAACAAAAAAAAGTTACATTTAAACCTGCTGAACATCATTTTCTGCTCGTCAACAATGCTCTCTTTGCTCTGTAAATCTGACTGTTTCTAATATGAACTGAAGCAGAAACACTTTTATGATTTTAACATGTTTTGTCTTTATCTTACTTTGAGCTTCTGAGCTGCTGTCTGTCAGCCTCTGAGCCAGATCAGTCCTCTCCATCTCCTTTAAGACCTCCACGATCTTCTCCACTGACTGTTGGCCAAAAGTCCTCACCATCAAAAACACCACGTCCTGCACATCCTGCAGGTGTGACATCTCAGGCAGACTCATGGGGATCATTGAGCCATGTTTTCTTCTCAGGATCTCGATGAAGTCTCTGACCTCGCTGCCTCTCAGATCAGCCAGTGTCTCCAAAAGCAGCTCAATAAGAGACTCCATCGTTTCCACCTGGTAAAAACAGAGGTCACATGACAGCGATGCACCATTCAAATATCTGTTTGATTGTTAATCAACAGAAACATTTTAGTGTGCTAAAAATAAATTCATGTTTGAATCCAATTCTTTCTAAAAACCTGAAAAGATGACCTTTGACCTTCAAAGCTGCGTCTTTTTAAGGTCATGACCGGTCGACCAGATGTAGAGCAGAAAATAACCTCCATGAACATCTGGTGCTCAGTGGGTACCTGCTTGGATTGGTTTTTTATTTCTTGGCTCATTTTTTCCTCTTTTTGAAGGATTTAATTTTCATGAACAGGTTTGTGACTCTGTTTTACTGCCTGACTGTAACTCTGTCAAAGACTGAGCTACAAAAACTGCAGTGAGTCTCCTGATTTTACAAACAGAGGGGAGCTTTAACTGCTCACATCTTTACTGATAAACAGAAAGACTTGAGTTTAATCTGCTTTTAAAATGTAAATAAGGTTTAATATTTCTATACCAATCATGTATAAAACTCATGTGTACATGACAAAGCTGCAGCTTGAATCTCATGTGTATGATTTGTGTTTAAGATGAAGATCATTTTCAGTCTTCATCTACTGAATCAAAGCTGAACTGTGTGAAGTCGACTGATGTGACGTTACTCACTCTCTGGCTCAGTGGAGGAAACTGTTTGTCTGAGGAGAAAAGAAAGAGAAAAAGTCAGATTAGAAACTGTTTTATCATCAGGCTTTATGAGGATTTAGAACATGAAAGATTTCACATCAAAGTGACACTTAAACCTCGTTAACTCGTTAATAATGATTTTAGAGAGAGGCCTAACTTTGTGAATGAGAGCACACACAGGATACTCTGATCGCTGATCACTTTTATGTGTGTGTGTGTGTGTGTGTGTACATACAATTATTGAAGTTAACTCAGAAAGATCAATTGGAGAAAAGAGTCTAACTTAACATCAATGGTACTAAGAGTAGCTGTAGATAATATTACATCTGTGGGATGATTATTGGTAATTTTTTCTCTAATGATTAAAATTTTATTTGTGAAGAAGTTCATGAAGTCATTACTAGTTAACGTTAAAGGGATGGTTGGCTCAACAGAGCTCTGACTGTTTGTCAGCCTGGCTACAGAGCTGAAGAGAAACCTGCGGTTGTTCTTATTTTCTTCAATCAGTGATGAATAGTAAGATGTTCTGGCTTTGCGGAGGGCTTTCTTATAAAGCAGCAAACTATTTCTCCAGGCTAAATGATGATCCTCTAAATCTGTGACACACCATTTCCTCTCCAGCTTACGACTTTACAGAGCATGTGACCTCTGTAACTGTCTAACTGTTAATAAGAAGAGTTTCAGTGGTTTGTTGTAATTGTGAAGTCCTGAAACAGTCACATAATATCACTGCACACCGGCTATAAGCTGCTATTATTTTGTAGTGTGCTGTGTTTGAGCCTCCTGTAATGAGCCAGCCTGCCTGACCTGCACATATTCTGCTCTAATCCACGTTATAAAAAGCAGCACGAAAATATAAACGTCTTTGTTCATCATTCACTACACAACACAGAGTCAAGAGATTTTTCTATCAGTCAGCACCTGGTTTCATATGAATGTGATAAACTATGTGCAGTATTCTCACATATTTAATTCTTTGTTGTCTCATTTGTGGTTCCTGAGGTGATACCTGATAATCTCTGCACCAGATCAGTCCTGTTCATCTTCATTAAAGCCTTTCTGGTCTCCTCCACACTCTCTCCTCTGTACGTCTCCTCCATCAGCTCCACTACATCCTGTGTGTTTGATGTTTTCAGTCGGCCCCTTGGCTCGGATGATAGATCTTTCTCCAGTTCAGTGAGTGACTTGAACTCAGCAAAGTCCTCTGGACTCAACTGGTTCAGTGTTTCAATGAGCAGCTTCTTAGTCGTCATAGTTACCACCTGGAAAATGAAGAAATCATATTATACATGAAGGACAGCATGTCTGCTGTTTGTTCATTTGATGGATGGAAACTGACTGCTTTGTATTTCACTAATGACAACATTACTGACATGGACGTTTGTTACTTTTCTATCACCCAAATGAAAGCTGTGATTGGACGTGAACGTCAAACATCAGCTTGAAACTTGAGTAAAATTGTGTAATAAAAACATGCAACACAGCAGCGTGAGTGTGTGAGTTTGAGTTCAGCTTGTTGGAAAGGCCCTCCACAACAGTTTCGTTTTCAAATCTGCCTCCTTGCAACAATGAATTGCCCACCCCTGGTTTATACAAACTCTTTCAAATTAAAAGCCCTCTAGATTCTCACAGGTGAGAAACACTTTAATTCTCAACAAGGCTTTTATTTACTTACATGAAGAAGCCTTTTAAAAACAAGCGTGTCCATGCTCACAGGTGTACACACGGGGACTCACACACACAAACTACACCCTTTTTGGCTCCTACCTCAAAGCACACTGTGCGCTGTCGATCTTACGTGCTGCACAATAAGGTTTAATATTTACTATTTACTGTTATATTCACATATATCATCATGATGTTGTTTATTGTATTGCTCTCGTCTTCTTCTGCTTGTTTTCTTTTTTCTTTCTCAACAGGTGATCCAGGTAAAAAAAAAAAAAAAAACTCTTTCTCTCCCTCTCTTTCTTTCATTCTTTCTCCCTGTCCTATCCCCCAGTCATGTCTGTCCCGTCTGTAACAACCAAAAATAAAATAAATACATAATTATAATGAAGGTCAATCAAATGGACAAATATGGCAAGGCCATGATGATCCAATTGGTAAAGTAAAGCATCTTTCTTGGCCTTCAGGCAACAATTCTGATGGCTAAAGATCCAAACGGGACACACACAAAAAAAAAAGTCTTTCCTGGAGAAATTTGAGGTTGCAGATGTTTCAGGGCTGAAGCCTTATCATATGTGTGCTCTTTGGTCCAGGTCGGACAATGTATGACAGAGTGAGAGGCAATAAGATTTTCATGGCGAATCATAGAAATTCGCCGTGGCGCCACGGCCTCACCGTGTTCCGAAAACTCAAAAGCTCCGCAGTTTAACATGGCCCGGGTGATATTCTGGGTTAGGCTCTTTGAAAAGATCAGGACAGAAGGACGTGGATAGGTGCCTTTATTGAACAGCAGGACATCACACACTAACTTGTTGTTTTCTTAGCGTGCAGAAACTACCCTTTTTTGTTGTTATATATTGGTCAACCAAGAACTAGCCCTGTAATGGGCACTTCTGTATTTTACCACTGGGGGGCAACAATTCACTCTATTACATTCCTCCCCTTTTAGATTTGTAATTGAAATAAGCAACCCTTTAAAGAATGTATTTCACTGCCCCCACCAAAAGAAATATTCTGTGGCCCTTACGAACAAAGAACAAATGTAGCCATTACTTTTATTATTAAACTGTTCACTTCTAAAATAACTGGCAGTAAATAGCTAAAACATAACTCTACATTTGCAAAGATTCAGTCTCTTTGGGGGAACTCTGCGTCTCTCTGGGTATCTGCGTTCCACAGATGGGCTTTGGGTGGTTTCTGGGGTGGATACTGGTGGTTCATCGGTTGTCTGTTTAGGTGGTTCAGGAGGTAAGGGGTGTGATGTTAAAATCCCAGGTGGACTTGGTGGTATCTCTGGAACAACACCGTCCATAATCACTTCTGGCCGTCCCTCCGAAACCGGTGAAAATATAACTGGGGGTTTCTCCACAGTCTGTCTCCATGGTAACAGGTGGTCCACATGTATTGTGCATGTTCTCTGTCCCTCTTGTATCAGGTAAGTAACACTTCCCATTTTCTTCAGAACCGTTCCCTGAGTCCATTTTGTTTCCCCCCCCCCTGAAGTTTCGGATACGCACAGTGTCTCCCTCCGAAAAAACACGAACAGGTTGGGTTTTGTAATCATGGTGTCGCTTCTGCTCAGACTGTTTCTGTTCAATGTGTCTGCTTAGTTCAGGTTTCAGCAGGCTGAAGCGAGTCCGGATCTGACGTTTCAGGAACAACTCTGCTGGTGTACGACCCGTCACAGTGTGCGGTGTACTGCGATACATGATAAGGAAGTTTGCCAAACGATGACTGAGTGGCAATCTGGCCTTACCATCTGCTTCCAGCACATTCTTCATCAGGGATCGTTTCAGGATTTGTACTGACCTCTCTGCTGCCCCGTTTGATGCAGGATGATAGGCAGGAACAGCTGTGTGTCTGATTCCATTTAACTCCAAAAACTGATTGAATTCCTTTGACACAAGTTGAGGTCCATTGTCTGAAACAAGCTCTTCTGGAAGTCCATATGAAGCAAATAACCCTCTCAAAACCTCAATGGTGTTGTGTGAGGTAATGGATGGCATAGGGAACACTTCCAACCATTTTAAATGACTGTCAATGACAACTAAAAAGTACTGCTTGCCTTTTTCAGCGAAATCAATGTAAATCCGTTGCCAAACTCTCTCAGGCCACTTCCACGGATGGAGTGGTGCAACAGGTGGTGACTTCTGTACAGCCTGACAGACTGAGCAGCTTTGAACCAGTTCTTGTATATCACCATCACAGCCTGGCCACCACAGGTAACTGCGAGCGTGTGCTTTCATACGACAGATACCTGGATGTTCATGATGCAGGTCTTCCAGCACTTTCTGTTGGTAAACTGGTGGAATGATGACCCGTTGTCCCCAAAGAACATGTAAATGTCCAGTTTTGTTTATTGATCTAAGCCTGAACAGCTAGGCGTAGTGTCCAGTAGAGGGCTCTGTTGTTTAGTTAGCGGCAAGCTGCACTTCCAGCTCAGACCGGTTTTTGTGGCGCACATGTCCCAGTTGGCAGCTCTCAATGAAGCGTGAACCAGCGTGATACCGGACTCTAGCGAAATTAACAATTTGCAGCCCTTGGAATGCGGAGTACGTTTTAAGTGCGGTACATGTTTTAAGTTGTATTTCTTTGCTTAACTGATATTTTGTTGTATTTTCTGCTTTATTTGAGTTCATAGTTGTAATAAGCGTCTAAGAAAATGTATTTTGTGTTTCTGTTTAGTTTTCACGGTGCATTGGTGCACCTCAGCACTGTTAGATTCTGAATGAATCTCAAAGTAAAAATTACTGCACCCGTCGAGGCTCTCTCTATTTATTCCTTAGTCCGAGGGACTGCTACAGTGAAAACTCGATCGCTGAATGAAGGCTTCTTGCTAGCTCCCGTGCCAGATGAGTGCAGCCCGTGCCACGAGGTGGGTCCGTGTGTCAGCTGTGAGAGATTTCTACACCAGTCAAGATCATCTTTGCTTCGTCGCCTACCTCCCCTTTGAACTCTGATGGTCACTTTACAAAGGTCCAGGTATTATGCCCATTAAGGACTTTGCTGATAACAAAGTTAAAATGTCTGCACACTAATTCAGAGTTACTTGCCTTAAATATTTTTGTTGTTACAGCCTTAAAGGTATACTGCATTGCACTGAGTAATTACAATCTTTAAATTGTATGGGTTTATTCTTCTTGAAAGCAACGTTATGGTGTATCAGCAGTATTTACAGTTACATTTTGTCTAATATGTGGATGCTAATCTGTTTATTTATGTGATGTAAACGTCTGATGTGAGCATTGTTTCCAAAAGTAACACTCACATAAGTTTAAGTCCAGACGTTATCGCATAGAGCAGGGCTGCCCAATCCCAGTCCTCGAGAGCTACTATCCTGGAGCTTTTAGATGCATCCCTACTCCAACACAGCTGAATCAAAGCATACTGTCAGTGATCTCATCCCTGTACGACCCACTAGGGTTCGTAGCTCCCTTCACCTTAAGAGGCAAAGGTATCCTACAGGAACTGTGTCGCAGAGGCATTGAATGGGATGACCCCCTTCCTGACAACTTACGTTCACGGTGGGAGGACTGGAAAGATGGGTTGGAAAGACTAAAATCGGTTGCAGTGCCTAGATGTTACCACCCACCAGAACTAACAGACATTGTAAAGGTGGAACTGCACCACTTTTGTGATGCTAGTGATTTAGGATATGGCTTCATGCTCCTACATTAGGTACCTCAGCAACGAGAAGGTCCACTGTAGTCTTGTTATGGCTAAGGCAAGAGTCGCACCTACCAAGGTGACAAGTATCCCACGATTAGAACTCTCAGCCGCAGTCACATCAGCCAGAATGAGCAGCATGCTAAAAGCAGAGCTTCAGATGTGCATTAATGAAGAGTTCTTTTGGACTGACTCCCAAGTAGTCTTAGCTTGTATTAACAATGAGGCACAACGGTTCCACGTCTTCGTTGCCAACCGTGTTCAGTTAATTAGGCAAACTACAGATCCCAAACAGTGGCACTACATTGACACAGCTCAGAATCCTGCAGATTACGCCTCTAGAGGGCTCAGTGCATCAGAAATCATGTCAACATGTTGGTTGTCTGGTCCAAAGTTTCTGTGGGAACATGACATTTCATATGCACCCAGCCCCTCAGCTGTGTTGTTAGCAGGGGATCCAGAAGTCAAAGCAGTCAAAGCTCTCACAACTCAAACAAGTGAACAAGACAATATCCTCAGCCGTTTGTCAAGGTTTTCAAGCTGGTCAATGCTCCTTAAAGTGGTTGCAAGGATAAAAAGATTGAGATCCAGCAAAGCCCAGTATGGAAACTTTGTAACAGTAGATGAACGGAAAACAGCTGCTGACACAATAATAAAGCTCCTTCAGCAGCAGGCCTTTTCTCAAGAGATGGAAGTGTTGAAGGTGGGAGATAACCTTCCGAGTTCAAGTCCCCTCTTTAGAGTAGATCCAGTACTAGATCAAGGACTTCTCCGTGTTGGAGGAAGACTGAAGAAGTCAACACTCTGTCAGGGACTTAAGCACCCCATCATCCTCCCGAAAGACCATCACATTACAAAGTTGATCATTGCTCATTTTCATGCACAGATTTGTCATCAAGGTAGAAGCCAAACTCTCATGGAAATCAGATCGAACGGATTTTGGGTGATTGGTGGGAGCAAGGAAGTTGCAAAACTAATAAGCAAATGTGTTCAATGTCGAAAACTAAGACGTTCACCAGAAGAACAACGCATGTCTGAACTTCCAAAGGAACGAGTTGAAATCTCAGATCCTTTCATGTATTGTGGAATGGACTGTTTCGGACCATTTGTCACAAAACAAGGTCGCAAAGCGCATAAAAGATACGGACTCCTCTTTACTTGTCTTTCCTCACGTGCAGTCCACATTGAGATGCTTGAGGATCTTTCTACTGACTCTTTCATCAATGCTCTGAGATGTTTCATCAGCTTAAGAGGAGCTGTTTGTAAGTTGTACAGTGACCAGGGTACAAACTTTATTGGAGCCAAAAATGAGCTAAGAGAGTCTCTTAAACAATGTGACACAGATGCCTTAGAAGCATTCCTTGCCAATAAACAGTGTGAGTTCGTCTTCAATGCCCCATCTGCTAGCCATGCTGGGGGTGTGTGGGAACGACAGATTCGAACCATCCGCAATGTTCTCAATGCCACCATTGCTCAATGCCAAGGCAGGCTGGATGACAGCTCTCTAAGAACTCTATTCTATGAGGCGATGTTTATCGTTAATGGTCGACCACTGAGCGTCGATGGAATCAATGATCCTAAATCTCCTGAACCTCTAACTCCAAATCACCTAATATTGATGAAATCAAAGGTTGCACTGCCTCCACCAGGAAAGTTTGTGAAAGAGGACTTATATGCAAGGAAACGTTGGCGCAGAGTCCAGTATCTCACTGAGCAGTTTTGGAGTAGATGGAAAAGAGAGTACCTTCTGAACATATCTACGAGACAGAAATGGCACGTACCACGTCGAAATCTTAAAGTCAATGACATAGTCATTATCAAAGAAGACATGCTTCCCAGAAATCAGTGGCAACTGGCTCGAGTGGTTGAAGCACCAGAAGAAGATGACGGTTTGGTCCGCAGAGTCAAGCTTCAAGTTGGCGATCGAGGCTTAATAAAGAAGCAGGGAACAGCACACAAACCTCACGTAGTTGAGCGACCTGTTCAAAAGCTTGTAGTTCTATTAGAAAATAACTAATTGATGTTTCAATCAATACTGTCACATCAGGCGTATTTTTGCGAAAGTTTATTGATGATGTATTTGAAATTGTGTTCGTTCTTGTAGTAATGTCCATATGTTAAAGCTGGAAATCATGTAAAGAATGTTGTTTGTTATACATGATTTGGTGGGAGTGTAAATGTCCAGTTTTGTTTATTGATCTAAGCCTGAACAGCTAGGCGTAGTGTCCAGTAGAGGGCTCTGTTGTTTAGTTAGCGGCAAGCTGCACTTCCAGCTCAGACTGGTTTTTGTGGCGCACATGTCCCAGTAGGCAGCTCTCAATGAAGCGTGAAGCAGCGTGATACCGGACTCTAGCGAAATTAACAATTTGCAGCCCTTGGAATGCGGAGCGAGGTACATGTTTTAAGTTGTATTTCTTTGCTTAACTGATATTTTGTTGTATTTTCTGCTTTATTTGAGTTCATATTTGTAATAAGCGTCTAAGAAAATGTATTTTGTGTTTCTGTTTAGTTTTCACGGTGCATTGGTGCACCTCAGCACTGTTAGATTCTGAATGAATCTCAAAGTAAAAATTACTGCACCCGTCGAGGCTCTCTCTCTTTATTCCTTGGTCCGAGGGACTGCTACAGAACACATCCTTATTCTGCTGACAGCTCGTGTCTGCGTGTAAAGTAAGGCTTAAGTGATTCGTCTTGCATATAACTCGGCCACCCATTCATGGTGTAGCTCCAGACCTTGCTGAGGATTGGATCCTTCATGGTTGCTCTCTCAATGTCTTTAGCTACTATTGGTAGCTCTTCCACATGTGAGAAATAGAAGATACTTCCCTCCTCTGCAATGTTGTCTGGCGTATTCCGAGGTAGACGTGACAATGCATCTGCATTAGCATGTTCAGCTATCTTCTATATTCAATGTCATAGTTGTATGCCATTAGAATAAGAGCCCAGCGTTGCATTCTTAGTGCAGCGAGTGTTGGGACAGCTGACTTTGGCCCTAGTATAGCCAGCAGTGGCTTATGATCTGTTATGAGGGTGAATTTCCTTCCATACAGATATTTATGGAATTTCTTTACTCCGAAAATTATGGCAAGGGCCTCTTTTTCTATCTGGGCATACTTTCGCTCAGCTTCAGTTAATGTTCTTGATGCGAAAGCCACAGGCCTTTCCTCTCCATTTTCAATGACATGAGAAATGACTGCGCCCAATCCATAAGGTGATGCATCGCAGGCTAACTTCAATGGCAGATTTGTGCTGTAGTGGACCAACACTTTGTTCTGCAGCAGTAGACTTTTTGCATTCCTGAATGCTTTTGCACATTCCATGGTCCAAATCCATTTAGCATCTTTTCTCAACAGGTTATGCAAAGGCTGAAGAATGGTGGATGGATTTTCCAAAAATCGACTGTAGTAATTTAGAAGACCAAGAAAGGACTTCAGTTCAGTGACGTTTGTTGGTTCTGGTGCATTTGCTATGGCTGCTACCTTTTCCTCTAAAGGATGCAGACCATCCCTGTCAATACGATGTCCCAGGTACTCCACACTGCTCTGAAGAAAGTGGCACTTGGAAAGCTTCACTCTGACACCATGCTTCTCCAGACGTGTGAGTACTTCCTCCAACCTCTTCAAATGATCCCTTTCAGATGAAGCAGTGATGAGGATGTCATCCAAAAAGCAGGTTACATGCTCCATCCCCTGAAGGATTTGATCCATCACAGACTGGAAAAGAGCCGGAGCACTGGAAACACCATAGCTGAGGCGATTGTACTTATAGAGACCTTTATGTGTGTTGATGACCAGATACTTCTCTGATTCTTCATCCAACTGTAGCTGCTGATAGGCATGAGAAAGGTCAAGTTTACTGAAGGATGTTCCTCCAGCTAAAGTAGCAAACAAATCTTCCGTATTAGGAAGTGGATATCTTTCCTCTTCAACACACTGGTTGACACTGACTTTGTAGTCACCACATATCCTAATTGTTTTGTCTGCTTTTGGCAAAGTAACAATAGGGGATGCCCACTCACTTTTCTCAACCTTTGAAATAACCTTCACCTTTTCCAATCTGTCCAGCTCCTTTTCCACAGCTTCTTTTAGTGCATAAGGAACTGGGCGAGCTTTACAGAAAATTGGTGCAGTGTTTGGTTTAGTGTGGATTCTAGCTTTAAATCCCTTTATGCAGCCTTGGTCATCCGAAAACACTGCCTGATGGCGCTGAATCACTTCTAGTACTCCTGGCTTTGCTTCTTTCTGCACCAGTACCTTGTGTACTGTGAAAATCTGTTTCCAGTTCAGCTGTAGTTTCTTTAACCAGTTTCGTCCAATCAGAGCTGGTCTGTCTCCCTGAACAACGATCAGTGGTAGGGTGATGTTTTGAGTCCCATACTGTACTGGTAACATAATATATCCACGCACAGCAATGTGTTGGCCTGAGTAGGACTTGAGCTTTAGCCCACTGGCTGGTTTTATAGGGAAATGAGTGAGATGCATCTGATAATACTTGTCTGATACCACCGACACTGCTGATCCTGTATCCAGCAGCATGGTGGTGTTCTTGTTCCCAAGCGCAACATCCACTGTGTATCCCTTCTCACTGGAGGTGATGGAGTACATTGAATATACTCCAAAAAGTTCAGCTTCATCATTCCTACTTGAGCATTCATCCTCAGTTTCCAAATACTGAGTTTGCTGACTGAATTTTTTATTCCAGCAAGCACGTGCAATGTGTCCTATTTTTGCACAAACATGACACTTTTCACTCTTAAATTTGCACTCACGTGCTGAATGCTTTCCACCACAATAATAACATGGTTGCTTCATTCCTGTGTTTTTTTTAGGTCCCTTCCAGTTCTTTGGCTTGTTATTGCCCTCTTGCCTGTTCTGTCCTTTCCATCCTTTGTTGAAAAAATTTGGAGCATTTGTCAAGGCATTTACGTGGTGAGGGTCCTGGCGTCCTGAGAACTCCATCGTATTTTTCGAAGCGAGTTCCATGATGGAAAATCATTCTTCAGTGTTTGTGAAGCAGCTTAGTGTGAGGCACTGTTCTCCCGCTGCTTTCTCTCACTTTCTGTAAACGCTGAGGCGGAAAAACTTCCGCGTTTCTGGGTCTCTCTCCTCCCAGCTGTCAGCCCGCCTGGATAACGGAGGCGCCTTGATGCGACTGTTGTTCTAATTTTGCGCCATAGAAATAAACCGAGTTGAAATAGATGTTACCGCCTTTCCATCAACGTTACCTTTGGCTCAGGTATGAGTAGAAAGAGTGACGTCGTGTCTCTTTAATCAGTCTCTGCATCTCCAAAGCAACAACGGATACACCCCCAGATAGCAAGGAGACATTGAACAGATGTTGATTTTCCATCTGAACCATCAGAATCGTCAGGATTGAAATGTTAACACAAAACCAATGTTGAAACAACATTGAAATGCTGATGAAACCTGACACTGACATTGAAATAACATTGATTCACTGTTGTTCTGTCATCGTTGATTGTTGATCTATTTATAGTTGACAAGTTGACAACAATCACGTTGAAAAACCAATGATTTATGGTTGAGCGGGAAATTGAAGCTGCAACCACTTGGACTATTCCATAGCACCCCTCTCAGTGGTACATCCCTCCAGGTAACCATTGTCTTGTACAGTAGAGCGGGACATTCGATTTACTCTCAGCGGAATTGACCGGAGAAGGCATCAGTTCATGCATTGCACTGGCCCGCACCACGATTAGTATAAGGTAAGAATGAATGAATTTTCTTCTATTCGTTATTTCCACGGTCGCATTTGAATAACAGTAAAAAAAAAAACTGGTTAATGTACAGTTTCGGACAAAATGTGGGAGCCCGAAATCGTGTCTACTTTCATCATACAATCCGGCAACAAGTAAATTGCACTGCGAACAAAGTCTATCAACAAAGAAAACATTTTCGTTTCATACTTTTCTGTTATATTCCCTTACAAAACTAGCTTTAACGCTTCGAGGGTTCCTTTGTTCTTGCCGTCGCCTCGGCGCTTGACCCAGACTTTCACTCTGTAGTTGCTTTTTAGCATAGTACTACAAAAAAAATTGTAAATCTGTGATATATGATTGATAAGCGTAACGGTAACTGTATAAATGTGTTCAATGACTTTGTTACTTTTAATGATTGGAGAGCACCCGCTTCGATTCGCACTCAATAGTTGGGTTGCGGTCACGTGGTTCTGATGACGTGCGGAGGCAGCGCGATTTTTGAGTGGAGGGCGGAAGTAAACATGGAGGACACTGTGGAGAGTCAGGAGAGCAGCTATTGTGCAACTTTAGACCCCGTTTCTCGGGAGAGATATAAACAGATAGTTAAAAAATATATCGGACGTGATCCGTATTCTTTGAAAATGTCCGAATACACCACAGAAGTAAAGGATTTGCCTACTATCGAGGCTGTGGATATCACCAACTACTTGGTCCTCCAGACTTCTTACTACACTAGGCAGCAAATGAAAGCTTTCAAGAGTCTGGAGGCGTACAATTTTTTTTGTCAGCGGGTGGGTCCACAACCTTGGAACAAAACGTCTCCGTGATGGATACAGTTTGGTGTTTGCAAGGGTGAGTGTTTGTTCTTATATTGCTTTATCTTAAACACGCTAACAGTTAGCGGTAGCGGCTTTAACGTCAACAAACATGCCACATCCTTAGGACTTCGTTAGAGTGACAGTTGTTTGTTTCAAGGTAAACCATTCAACACATCGATGCTGTTCTGCCTTAAGCTTCATTCTTTTCTCTCGTTTGAGAACTGATTCCGATCTGGGTTTTCGTTCGTAGCCGAGATTGACCGTCGGAGCCCAGTCCTCCGACTCTTCGTCATCCAAAGCACTTGGGCAGCCTATAGTCCCAATCAAGTCAATATTAGACTACTAACTTAAAAGCACTAAGTAAACGAGAATTTAACGACAACCTAATGCTAATAAGTTCGTTTGCAAACATAACATTACCTCTGACGAAGTGGTCGCTGCAGACACGGGCATTGGCAGACTCTGCTCCTCCCGACTGTAAACGTAAATTTAAAATCCATTTTTTCCTACGTTTTTCGGTTAGAATTTTCCATTTTTCTCCTCTTCGTTGGGCTATTTTTGGTACCCTAAAATACCGTTTATCAGTTTCTCTGGTCGACCTACTGGAGCATCCGTAAACACAACAGGACATAGGCATTTTGCGTACTGTCTGTCTGTGATTTTGCGCTTATCTTTTTCACTTCCGACCGCCAGTCAAATTTCGCGCTTTACGTCGACGTCTACGTCAAATGAAACCTAGCTAATAGCTAGTAGCTAGGTTTCATTTGACGTAGACGTGACGTCGACGTTACTTTACGTTGCACGCTCACCTAACTTTACGTTGCACGCTCACCTAACTTTACGTTGCACGCTCACCTACCTTGCGTTTCCACCTTTTGTCCACACTGTGTGTGCAAACCTGGTAAAAACCTATAGTAAACGTTTGACCTCTGTTATTGCCAACAAAGGTTATGTTACAAAGTATTGAGTTGTATTTTTGTTATTGACCAAATACTTATTTTCCACCCTGATTTATGAATAAATTCTTTACAAATCCTACCATGTGAATTCATGGATTTATTTTTTTCACATTTTGTCTCTCACAGTTGAAGTGTACCTCTGGTGCAAATTACTGACCTCTGTCATCATTTTAAGTGGGGGAACTTGCACAATCGGTGGCTGACTAAATACTTTTTTTGCCCCACTGTTTAAGAATCCTGAGCGTTCATAAGGACGCAGAGGGGTACCTTTCGCATTACTATGAATCATCTGTGGCCGTGAAGCTGTGAATGAGTTTTATCCATAAATCATCCAAAGCCTCATTAATCTGTTTTTCAATGTCATCATCTTATTGTAACTTGAAACATAGTGACAAAGATTTACTGTCCTTAAAAAAATAAACCAAAATTAAACTCTCACGTTTTTCTTGTTCATTTTGATGATTAATTAAAACGTTTTATAATTTAATCTTTGAAATAAAATCTTTATTTTTATCAAATGATTTATTCAAATAATAATGCAGTGTACATTATGGAGGGACGGGGGAGGCAGAAAATCAGAATATTCATTCAAAAAAATATAGTGGTAAAACACTGGGAACAATTTCTGCACAAGATTTTAAATTATGTTTAAAGGTCACAGACTTTACCGCGGAGGAGGCGCTTCGGTGGTTCTGGAGATCCTGAAACAAATCGACAGCAGCGCAGAGGTAAGAATCTGCGATTAGATTCATATTTTAAACCCGACACAAACCGCTGCGCTAGCTCGGTGTCAGGGTTTGAAGACTGAGTGTTAGATTATTGTATCGTACGGAGCGAAACCTAACGGCTGATCGCCTAATAATGAGCAACTACTGGAAGGACCGCTGACGTATCCGCACATCTGTACAACAAATAAAGTTTAAAACGGAAGCAAAAATGTTTGAAAAACAAAACAAAATAAACAAAAAACTTCCCGCTCGTCTTTGCTCTTTTTTCAGTTTCACTTCCGTTCTTCAGAGCCTCTCGATTTTACCCCCCAGTCCCCGTTTATAACAGCTAACAGAGTCACTGATCCTTACACCGTCCGAGAACATTTTATTCCCAAATCGCAGTTTTAAAACGCAGTTTGGCGAATTTGTGCGAGTTGCCTACAACGTATTTCCACGACGGTGTTTCAGCTCATATTTGTCCCCAGTGTGATTCCACAGTGTTCCAGATGTTGCTTCCGCAGGTTGATCATTTTCACTGCCTCTGACTGCAGATGTCGTGCGGTTTGACAGGATTAAAGACCTCGGATGAAGAAAAACGTTGTGGAATAAGGTGCAGGTTTATGAGAGAGAGAAAGCTAAATAATAAAAATGAAATTAAAAAGCGTAGGTCTCCGCGGCTAAGAGGTTCAGCTCCACAGCTCCAGTTTCACATTACAAATCAAAGTCTTGACTTCTTGTGTAATAACAATCATATATAATGTGCTGATGGAGCTGCTTCATTCTTCTGTATAAATGTGGAGCTGAAGCCATTATACGTGACGGCTGTGAGGGTCACTGCATTTAACCTCCAATAGTTCTTTAATGCCTGTAACATTACACCCATGTATGGTATTTTAATATTACTGCTCTTAGCACCATCACACATTCATCACACATCAAACTCTAACACTGTGTCTTCCTCATTTCCGCAGAGAACGCTACAGGTGGACAGTCCTCAAAACGTGGTTCCAGTGACGGTGAGTTCCGTATTGTTTATCAAAATGACGTAGTATAAGCTTAAATTTTAGTCTAAATTATTGTGCCGTGTGCTTTGACTATAGAACTTCAAGAGTGGAAACTCGTCTTTATTGTCCCAAAATACAAAAACAACAGAAAAAAGCCGTAAAAAACTAAAGAAATGCAGAGAACAACATTCTCAGTATTTAAGAAAATGGAGAACGTGCAGAGTTGTTGTTTTCTGCAGATTTGCAGTTTTTAATTTTAAAAGCTGGAAACTAATGAAAGCTGAAACGATTTTAATCAAAGGAAGCCTTTGAATAAATATCATGGTTTCTGTCTGAAGGGGGAACATTTTCTCAGCTATTCTCACAGTTGTAATCAGCACATTGGTTACTAGGGCAGCGTGCTGTTTTTATTAGCAATGTTTTATTAGCAATAGATCGAATAAAATAAAGAAAAGAAAAGATAACCTAATCCTGAAATGAGCTTATCTATGTATGTTCAGTGGAGCCAAATATTAATAACCTAAAGAAGAGCCATGATTTAGTTGGTTTTAATGTTTTCTGGTGCATCAGCCCATCGTTTATTGTTTTCAACCAACTGGAAACAAATAAGGTGCACAGTTTTAAATCTGAGTAGCCCTTCATCCTGTGGACAGAAGGAAGTTGTTTATATTCTATCAGTGTAAAACATCATCATCAGTATTAATCAATAGTTTTTCCCCTCTGCTTGTTCCAGCTGCAGCATCTGGTGGATGTACAATGGCAGACGGTAGGTGCAGCATGAAGTCCTCTCCCTGTAACTGATCCTGACTCAAACTATAACTTAGCCTGAGGTCAAGAGTAATGGAAAAAAAAAAAAGATGTGTGCACTGTGAGGCACAGAAATGAAAATAAGTCTTTGAGATTTTGGTGACGTGTGCTTTGTGGTGTTCCTGCAGTCTAAAAAGAAGTATCATTTTAGCCAGCTCCTGATTTTAAAGAGTCTGCACTCAGCTGTTTGGTCTCCAAAATCAATGAAATGCAGCCAGATGCTGCTCCTTTTCCATTTTTGCTTGTTTCTTCACTTTTCTGTGGTGCTCTGAGTACCTGGTCCGTACCACTACACTCGCTGTTCGCCCCCTTCCTTTATTCACATAACTGTCTGATCCTTATCTGTCCCTGCATGCCATTGGTCACACGGTGTGCCCATCAAAGCTGCTGGTTGCATGGATTCTCAGCAGGGCTGAGTGGTTGAGGCTGAAGAGTCGGCTTTTGTCATTTGCTACAAAGAATGAGCTCTTTGTGTCGGCTCGTTTGTGAATGACACATCACTAAACCCTAAGTTCGGCTGTGGTGCTGCAGCATGAGGACAGAAATCACTCAAAAATAAATCATAATAATTTCTCTTGTGAGCACAGGTGGCTTCTGTGTAAAGGTTATGATCAGCTGACCGACGCTGCTACTATTTGTGGATTTAGCCAACTGAACTCAGCAGGCTTATAAGCAGATGTTCCATGAGCTGTGATGGCTGATTTCCAATTCAATCAGTTCAATTTTATTTATATGGCACTGAATCAACGATTGCCTCAGTGTTCTTTAGTACGAAGAATGAAGCTGCTGTTAAGGTGGAATTCAGTATCATTACCTTAAATTTAATTTGGTGTTTGCTGCCCTTGATGTAACCTTGACCATGAGCACCACAGTCTGTTCTGCACAATCCAAAAACAACAACTAAAGCAACCATTCCCAAAGTCAGGAGTGCTGCTGCTAAAAACCCAGGACAGGTCTGGGCTGAGACAAAAATCGGTGGCGGCTCATCATGATGGGTCTGTCTGTCTAAAAAACCTGGACCCCCTGGCTGACAACCAAGATCATGTGAAGTACCCTCTGAAAGTCAGCTAAAAGATGTGAATAAAGCATCCAGCAGCGAGCGAAACCAGCTCATTAGATTCTCTGTAATAAAAGAGGAAACTGCAACATTAACTTGACTCTTGGAAATTCATCCATCCATCCATCTTTATCCGAGGCCGGGTCGCGGGGGCAGCAGCCTAAGCAAAGAGGCCCAGACCTCCCTCTCCCCAGCCACCCCCTCCAGCTTATCCGGGGGAACACCAAGGCGTTCCCAGGCCAGCCGAGAGATATAATCTCTCCAGCGTGTCCTTGGTCTGCCCCGGGGCCTCCTCCCGGTGGGACATGCCTGGAACACCTCACCCAGGAGGCGCCCAGGGGGCATCCTTGTCAGATGCCCGAACCACCTCAGCTGGCTCCTTTCGATGTGGAGCAGCAGCTGCTCTACTCTGAGCCCCTCCCGGATGGCCGAACTTCTCACCCTATCTCTAAGGGAGAGGCCAGCCACCCTTCGGAGGAAGCTCATTTCTGCCGCTTGTATCCGCGATCTCGTTCTTTCGGTCACTGCCCACAGCTCGTGGCCATAGGTGAGGGTAGGGACGTAGATCGACCGGTAAATTGAGAGCTTCGCTTTTACGCTCAGCTCCCTCTTCACCACGACGGACCGGTGCAGCGTCCGCATTACTGCAGCTGCAGCCCCAATCCGTCTGTCGATCTCCGGCTCCCTTCTCCCATCAGTCGCGAACAAGACCCCGAGATACTTGAACTCCTCCACTTGGGGCAGGAACTCATCCCCGACCCGGAGTGGGCACTCCACCCTTTTCCGGCTGAGAACCATGGCCTCAGATTTGGAGGTGCTGATCCTCATTCCCGCTGCTTCACACTCGGCTGCGAACCGTTCCAGTGCGAGCTGGAGGCCCTCACCCGATGAAGCCAACAGAACCACATCATCCGCAAAAATCAGAGATGAGATTCTGAGGCCACCAAAGCCTTCATGTGATTACAAACTGATTACAATGTAAGCACATCACATAAAACAAACATCTTAAAAATATTGGTTTTATTTTAGAAGGGAAAACAAAAAGTTATGAGTCCATGGACCGGGTCATGATCTCACTTGGAAATTCAGGAAACACAATAATGTTTCAATGTCTGGCTGAAAAAAGTGAAAGACATCATTTATGTTCTATTTTTAACATTTAATTAATTTTAATTATGAAATAAGTGTGATTTTTTTTAAAGCATTTTGTTATGAAAGCTGAGAATAAAGTGAATAAAATTTTCACATGATAAACAACCGTAAACTTTTATTGTCGTTTCTTTCCTTTTTTCTCCAGGAAAGCATTTTGTGGATAAACACAGCGTCCAGCTGATCCAGGGAGTGAGCAACATCGCACCCATTTTGGATGAGCTCCTAGACCAGGAAGTTATCGACCAAGAACAATATGACAAAATTAGAGCTCTGCCTACCACTCAGGACAAGATGAGGGAGCTCTACAGTGGTCCCCTGAAAGCTGGTGCAGCCTGCAAAGACATCTTCCATCAAATCCTTTTGGCAAATGAGAAATTTCTCGTTAATGAGCTCCGAGCTGCAGGATCCTCAGCGGGAGCAGCTGCTGTCAGCTTTCTGTCGGCTGGTAGGTTCATCAATATTACCTGTTCTGTCTTCTCACTAAGTTTTATATAATGTGAACAGTGAACAGTCAATCACACCTTTTCTCCCGCCACAATTTTACTTTTCGTTAGCTTACATACTTTGTTCTGTCTTCAAGTTTTCATTCTAAAGGAGGAACTCTCAGTCTCTCAGCTCTCGGTGGCAGCGAGTCACTAAACTCAATCCTGCTTATATTTCTTTCTTTAGACAGATGTCAAAATGCATAAATCGAGTCAGTTCTACTTTTACCACCAGTTTTTAGCACCAGTTAACGAATGTTTTTAGATGTTAAAGAATTCAACAGAACTTGTGGTAAAATACCAAATATAGAACTGTACCACATAGTGCCATTTTCTGTATGAAGCTGCTGGCTCTGTGGACATGAGGACGATCAGTTTGAGATATTCTCAGATATCTATTATTTGCAGCACTGAACTGGTGTCCCTGACTTGACTGAAGACAGGTGGGATAGAGTTTTATCCTTAATGGGGACGATGTTCAGGAAACTGGAAGTGTCAGCAGGTGTTCTAAGGAGCTCTGAAAGAAAAGCGTCTGGACGTCTTTCAGTTTCCAGATTTTAAGCCCTATGGGAGTGTCCCCAAGAGGGTCGGGGACCCCCTATTGATCCTCTGCCTAATCACATGAGCAGTACTAGAAAAATTACCATTCCTGGTGCAACTCTGTAAGCCTTAGTCTTCTGCAAGAACAACACATTTCACAGCTGTCTGTGGCTGTTTTATCATGTCATCAATACTTGCATGCAATGTGGCAGCAGTTGGAGAGATGTGATATAAAACTCTACAGAAAGATCCACAGTAAACACTGGAGTGGAGCTTGAATCTGAGGCTGAAGAAGATGAGGAGCAAGACGGTGCACTGAAGTGTTCACACTGTGTACACTTCTCTGTCTCGCTCACCTTCCTGTGAACTCATCAAAATCATGCAGAGCAACAAAATCTGCAACCTGGGGCAGTCCTTATTAAGGGTTACTTACTGTGGACTACATCTCAGAGTGTTCATATTTAATATCACTGATGCTGGGATTCTTATATTTACATAACACAAAACTAAGAATCAGCTGGACAGGAAATGTTTGAAAGGCTGCCTGAATCATTAAGAAGGGTCTGATGTGATCAGCACCTGGATGTGAGCTGATTGTCAGCAAAGTTTCCTTCACTTTGTCTGGAGTCAGTCTTGGCTGTTGAATCATAGAGAGTGATGGATTCAGGATTTGCTGATTGGGCATTTTGTGACAGAGAAAAGTTGTTTCATTTATTATGTATCATGTATTTATTTTTGTTACATCCCCACGATGAAGGTCTAGGGGTGTGTGTGGGGGGCCTGGTAACAAATGGGTCCAGAACAGAATGAAAGGAGAACAGACAAAAATGTGTAGTAAATAAGGTAGTTTTTATTATAGAGAACCTTAACATAAAGAGCCGGCAACGCCGTTTTACCAATAACACCAGAAAAAGAAAAAGGTTGCAAAAACAAAGAACACAACAACCAAACAAAAAACTCCACACCACGAGGAGGCACTTCCAGGGGCCCACAAGCTCACCCTGTCACTAGCAGCAGCTAGCTTTACTGTGTTGAGGCCAACAAGCCCACACTACTCACATGAAGCAGCTACACTGCTTCCACAACTCCACACATCAAGAACACAAAGCGGAGAAAACCACACTCTCACATCCGGTTCATCCCCAGCTTATATGACCTCAGAGAGGTGATTGCTGACCGGGCCCAGGGTGTAAACGAGAACGAGGCCAATGAACAGCAGCTGTGTCCTGGGGATAGAGGAGCGAGAAAGGGTGGAGCAAGAGGAGGCGGAGAGAGAACACCACACCCACACAAAGCAGTTAGAGGCTGTATCCCAATTCAGGGTCTGCAGCCTTAAAGTACGCAGCCTCAACGATCCTCAAGGGCCGCGTACTCAAAGACCGCTAAGGCCGGAAGTGCGAGGCTTGTGAAATGGGACGGTCTAGCCTCCGTTGCGCTGCCCAGGTTGCCTAGCAACCATGATACTAACAGCTGGAAGCGTGTCATACAGCTTTGTTTGACAGAGATGAAGGAGAAAACCTTTTGTTCATTTGTTTGTTTCTTTCTACATGAGCTTTGATCATTCTCTGTAAGATGAAGCTCAGCTATTGGACGGCGTATATTTTAAAGTAAAGGCTTTAAAACCGAGTTAGTACAAACGTCACTAATGTCACATAACTTTGCCGACATGTGGCCAACAGGAATGTTTTAATGTTCTTCGTTATTAAACATTTGCACATAAATAAGTGACATAATATTCAGTACTTAAAGTTTACTCTTCGGGCGCCCCTCATCCGCTGTTTTTTTTCGGCAAAATTATCCACACCCACCGCCACGCTATGCATTCTGGGATATGTTGGGCCACGAAGTCTACACCGCCACGTCCTTAAAATTCATCGAAATGAAGGACGCATTTGAGGGCCGCATTTCGAGCAGCCTTCGAATTGGGACAGCCTTCGTCGCATCGCTGTGACGTAATCGGCCTTAAAATGCGGCCTTTAAGGCTGCAGACCCTGAATTGGGATACAGCCTAAGTTTCAAACTTGGTCATCAGTCTGTGGAGGCGACCATGGAGGTTTTAACAGACATGAACAGACCTGATCTGATGCTGAGGCTGTCAGAGAGCAGCTCAGGTGAGACCAAACAAAGTTTAATAAACAGATTTTCATAATTTACAATAAACTTGTTTAAACAACTTCTAATCAACAAACATTAAAATAAACAGGAAACACAACAGACGTCCAAAAGTAACTTTGCATAAATGATCAGAGCTGAATCCAACCTTTCTCTCTGTCTCTGTCTTGTTCTGACATCACTGGTGAGAATATTTGGATTCATCAGCTTTTGATCATCTTAGACATCACTCAGCTGCACGTCCTGCTGAACATGTTGTTCTGATGTTGAAGCAGCACTGCACAGCATAAAGTGATCAAACAGCAAACATGTGGACAGTTAGAGGATGATTTTATATGTCAGCATAACATCATTCATTTGTGTGTGGAAGGATTTTAAATATAATATTACACCTTACAGTAAAAATTAATTTAAAGAATTAAATCAGAGAAACTCACAACAAGAACTGCATAATATAAACTTTATTATCATTTATAAATGAAAGAATTTGTTTCCTCTGATTTATTTTGGACAGACGTTGATAAATGAACACATTCAGGTTGTACAAACACAGTAAAATTAAACAGATTTGTTTTCATATTTCAATGTTTAAAGTAAAAATATTCAGCTTATTGAATCAGTGACTTTCTTTAGTAAATGTTCTTTTAAAGCTCTTTGAACTTCTTTCCTTTGAAAATATTTTTCTTTGTTTTTTGCATTTTGAGCTCATTAATATCAGTCTTGTGTTGTAAATGGATCTTTATGTTAGCTTTGAAACTCCACTATGGAGACAGACGACCTGTATGAGGTAAATGATTCAAAGTCTTTTCAGTGATTTCTCTGTGATTGTGTAACTATGGCCTCCTCCTGCCTTCAGTCAGCACAGCTGAAAGTGAAATATTAAAGCTTTTTATTGTCAGGACTCAGTGTTATACTCAGGATGAGCACACATAAAGGACACACACAGTGTCTGTATCATGTAGTTACAGTTTGTATTCAATGTGTTGCAGCTGCAGGATCATCAGCTGAAGGATTTGATGTGGAGGAAACAGAGAAAGGTCAGTGTCCAGAAAACACATGAATCAATAAATACACTCATTGATATGAAGATGAAGAAGATGAAGAAGAAGAATTACTGAATGAAACAGAACTGGATCATTTCCTCACACGTTGATAGTTTCCCATCAAATATGACTTCATGTTAACAAGTTTAATGTTGTTATTAATCCAACTTACAAGGATCATCAGAATGAAATCAAAGCATCAGTTATTTCAAAGTGTCTGATTATTAACACTGATGTTAAATCAGTCATGAATGAAGCTTTTAATCTTTCTTTTCTGTCAGAGAAACACTCTGAGGATGAACGTTGGCCTGCACTGATCCACAAAGTGAGTCATGTCACATCTGTCTGACTTCAGATCATCCAGCTTTCATTTCATAAACACAGGATAGAAATCTTCAATAGAAACAAATGATTTGATTTTGATTGGAAAAGTCAAAGTTTGATAAGTTGAGCGTGTGCAGTGAGGGAGGTCTGCAGCAGGTCAGAAAAGTCCTGAACTTGTTAACAGAAGCAGAATAATTGTTAATCAGCTGTTTGTGATCATTGTGACAAATATGACCAATGACATCATCACCTTATGTGATGGATGATGTCATCTAAACACATCTACATTTGTAAAGTGTTGATGAGAAAACAAACAAACCTGAAAGTGAGAAATGTCACATTTATCTCATGAACATTTTCTTTGAATTTTCCAGGTAGAAAGGATGGAGTCTGTTATTGAGCTGCTGCTGGAAGCTCTGGATGGTCTCAATGAGCCGGAGCTCAGGGAGTTCAGTCAGACCCTGCGACAAATTCATCGCAAATATTCATCCGACTTCTCATGGATGTGGTACATGAGGACAGACCTGCAGCACACAGTGTTTCTGATGGTGCTGATTTACGGCCAACAGTCAGTGGAGAAGACCATGGAGGTCTTAAAGAAGATGAAGAGGACTGATCTGGCTCAGAGGCTGTCAGACTGCAGCTCACTGCCTCGAAGTAAGACAACAAAATCAAAACTCATTAAAGTCATAAAACTGTTTTCATGTCTCATAAACGTCTGACTAAAGTCTTCTTTGACTTTATAAATAATATTTGTAATAAAGACAAAATAAAACATCTTTAAAACATATTTTATGGCTGTTCTGGAAAAATCTACTTCAATAAATACATAAAAATGAGACCAGATTAAATCCAAATACTTTGTGAGGAGGAGTAAAAATGACTCCTTCATACTGTTTATTATTGCTGAGGAGGTTTCAGTGTAATTCTGCATATTGTCCATTTTTCCAAAGTCATATTTCCTGAATAATTGTCAGTTAGTTGTTAAATGTGTTTGTCATGAGTGACTTTGAGCACTTCTCTCCTCAGAGAAACACTCTGTGGATGAACGACGCTCTGCACTGATCCACAAAGTGAGTCATGTCACATCTCTGATTCAGTACAAGACAGCAGGCTGAAAGTCAGAGGACTAAAGTATCATCAGTTCTCATGTTGAGTCATTTTCTCATGATTTCTGCTGGATGTTTGTGACAAACTGAAGCTTCATTCAGTTTGACTTCTTCAGCAGTAATTTTCTGCAACACTAATGTCAGGATGTCTTTACCACTGAGGATGAGCTGAGGAAGTGTCAGCATGTACATTTGTCCTGACTCTTCAACAGGACAGAGAAATCTGAAAACATCAAACACTTTCAGATTAAACAGGAAACTTTATTCTACTTACAAATATTAATAAAGAATGAAAGATGATGTGAAATCAGGGAAAGATTCTTGATGGATATATTTCAGTTTTTATCTGCACAGTGAGAGAAGAACTGCAGCCTGTAAAGAAAAAGTATTCAAACCCATAAAAGTGGATCACAGTTTTAGATTTTCTTCATTTTTTTGATAAATGTACCACAACTAGTAAATAGGCGCTTGTGTTTGGCTAAATAAATATGTGACCCCGTGATTGTGTTTATTGTTCCAGATGGCAACAATGGCAGCTGTTAAACATCTGCTTTTAGAAACTTTGAATGATTTGAGTGATGAGGAGCTCAAGAAATTTAAGAGGCTCCTGCAGACGATCCTTCCTTGGAGGAATCTGTCATTCTTCTCACGGAGGTTGAGTCGATCATCAACCAGAGCAGATGTAGTGAATCTGATGGTGGATGAACTTGGTCATCAGTCTGTGGAGGTGACCAGAGAAGTTTTCATGCACATGAACAGAACTGATCTGGTGCAGAAGTTACCAGAGAGCAGCTCAGCATCCAGAGGTAAGACCAACATGCATGAGTGTAAACTCTGTGTCATCAACAGGTTTTTGTGTTGGTGGTGTCATGGTGGTGCAGTGGTTAGCACTGTGTCCTCACAGCATGAAGGTTGTGTGTTTGAGCCTCCTGGTTGGCTGGAACCTTTCTGTGTGGAGTTTGCATGTTCTCCCTGTGCCTGCATGCTTTTCCTCAGAGTGCTCTGGTTTCCAGTCCAAACACATGCTTGTTGGCTTTATTGCTGGTTCTAAATTAAATGTGGGTGTGAAAGGTTGTCTGTCTGTTTAAAACCTGAGGTGGACAGGTGTACCCTCTCTCATTATCACAGCTGGGAACCCCCAGTTACTTTGGTTGGACAGGATGGAGGGTTTCTTTGTTGGGTTCTTGTGTCATTTTATTTAGTTTCACATGATTTTCTCTTTTAAATCATCTGTGTCGTCTGAAGGCTGATTCTACTTGGATGTGTGATGATGTTTGAATCCTCAGAGTTGATGGTAAATGTCTTTCCTCCTCAGAGAAACACTCTGTGGATGAACATGGAGCTGCACTGTTGAAGAGAGTGAGTGTGACTTTAACTCAGCTTTTACAAAAAATAGTTTTTAGTATTGATAGAAATGAAATAATGTTTTCTTATGAAACTTGAAGTTTTGCAGTTCATAAAGAGAGTGAAGTAAATATCAAAACCGCCAGCTGTCTCTTCAGTGATTATTCTAAAACATATAAATATTAATGAAGACATCTTTTTTTTATTAATATTTGATATTTCTACTACAGTTTCTCTGGAAATTAAATAAAAAGAAATATTTAAATTGTCCAACGGAGATATTATACAGTAACTTAATACATTGTTTTGGTTTTACAGGAAAAAGAACAGGAAGCTGTCAGACAGATTCTCTTGGAAACACTGAATGAATTTAGTCAAACAGATCTAAAGAAATTCAAGCAGTTGCTGCCGTTCACGTGCTTTAAGATGAGCCTGCCACAAATGGAGAGTTACCGGTGTCAAAACAGGACAGAAGACCTTGTGAATCTGATGGTGGATAAACTTGGTCATCAGTCTGTGGAGGCGACCATGGAGGTTTTAACAGACATGAACAGACCTGATCTGATGCTGAGGCTGTCAGAGAGCAGCTCAGGTGAGACCAAACAAATGTTTAATAAACAGATTTTCATAATTTACAATAAACCTGTTTAAACAACTTCTAATCAACAAACATTAAAATAAACAGGAAACACAACAGACGTCCAAAAGTAACTTTGCATAAATGATCAGAGCTGAATCCAACCTTTCTCTCTGTCTCTGTCTTGTTCTGACATCACTGGTGAGAATATTTGAATTCATCAGCTTTTGATCATCTTAGACGTCACTCAGCTGCACGTCCTGCTGAACATGTTGTTCTGATGTTGAAGCAGCACTGCACAGCATAAAGTGATCAAACAGCAAACATGTGGACAGTTAGAGGATGATTTTATATGTCAGCATAACATCATTCATTTGAATTCTTTGTGTCTCAACAAGGACGAAAAACTGAAAGAAGTTCAGAGCTTGAAGGTTGTCAGAGCCTGACGGTAATCCCTTCCATTCATCCATTTATTGCTAAAGTTTCTTTCTTTATAAACATGTGTACTTATTGACTAAAGAGACTGTCCTCTGCAGCAGGACTGCAGTGATTGGACTAAACTTGAACCTGAGGTGAACAGTACAGATGCAGACGAGGCTCCAACTTACAGGTAAATCAACTTCCTGAATGCTGCAGCACAGCAAACTGGAACTACAGGAAACAGTTCAGCTTTGGATTTATTCCCAGAGGAAATTCTTCATTTTGCATCCGATTCACACGACTACTCTCTGTGTTTCCATTCACTCTGTTGTTCCTTCATGAGTGTGTATTTAATTCCTGTTTCAGCCTTCAGTCTGCAGCAGGACACTTTGAATGCAGAGTCTCGGGCTTGCGCTGGGTCTGTAAGGGAAAGACCACTGCTGGGAAGTTAAATGAAGTTCACCTGCCACACTGGATCTGCATCGGTAAGAGGACATGAAGGAAGACTTTCAGATGTTTGACATTTCTGACAGTGAGCGCACAAACTGTTATAAACTGTTTTCTTCTTTTTTTTTTTTTTTTTCTTTTTTTTAAGTAGACCAGAGTTTAGTGGAATATTCTTTGGTGTAGTTGTTTAATTGTTTTAATTTGGTGGCACTGAGTCTCTAATGTTTCAGTTTGCTAGCATAATGAAAGTTAAAAAGTTTGAACATTTGTTAAGAAATTAAAAACTTTCCTTGTTATTTTTAACAGCTGCAGGATCCTCAGTGGGAGCAGCTGCTGTCAGCTCTCAGTCGGCTGGTAGGTTCATCAATATTAACTGAGTTTTATATAATGAAACACAGAAAACTGATCAATACTAACTGTACTTATGTTCCCCAATGACTAAGATGTTGCTTTAAATTTTAGAGATGATTAAATTGAAACTGAAGCTTTGTCCTGTATGGCATGACCCTGACCTTTGACCTTGAAGTATTGCATACTAAGATGGTGTGTTTGATCATCTTCACCCATGTGATTGGAGCAGAATTGGCTGAAATCTTTGGCTTCTATAAGCCTTCAAAACTTTATGGCATCATTGTGAACTGAAAAAATAAAAAATGTGTTGCACATCTCCTTCCATGCTGCTCACATGTCGTATTACTGGATATGGATTTTTGTTTTTTTACTTGATTATGGTTTGACCTTAACCTTCATTGTTAGCGTCCAAGGTCAAAGTTACCAGTGATGGTCAAGGTTATATGTTACATATAACCTTGACCAAGGTTCTTTGTCAAGGTTATAAGAACCTTGGTCAAGGAAATAACTTCAGACATGGTGTGTTTTAACATTAGTAAAGGAAAACTGAAGGAGGGACAAAGAACAAACTAGCACAGACAGACAGGATGATCTGGAGCTGATGCTGTTAGGTATCAGCTTGTGATAAGAAACAAAATGGCACCATTTATTACAGAAAGGTTTTAGAAAAGAGCTCCATAGAACAGAAGTATGGTTTACTTGGAGAGGAAAGGATGCTGGTTTGATTCCAGTCAGAGGCACAAATCCCCCTTTGTGTTATGTCAGGAAGGGTATCGGCTGTAAAACTGCCAAATCAAACATCTGCAGTGACCCCGTATGGCAGGGCGCAGTTGAACGTAGCTTATTCCAGATTTCAAAACACATTTTTCAACATTATTCTGAAATTGCATTGAAATGGTCTGAAACCAAATCTCAGACATGACGGCTACACCTGTTTAATCAGATGACACAGCTCATTATTAAACTCTGATGCATCAAACAATGACATCAAGCGTCCATATTCCAATTTTCCTTACATTAAACGTGTCATCCAGTTTCTGGCCACGTTGCAGGTTAGAGAATTACATATATTACATATATATAATAAGTATTTATGTTGTGTTAGAGCTGAGATGACCCCTTATACAGGAGATACTGGACTGGTTTAAAGGTTTGGGGTCTGTTTTACTGTAGAGTATTACCCTAGTAGTAATCACCAGAAATCAGTTTAAGCTGCTGGTGGGGAGACTCGCCTCCCTGTAACTGCCTTTGTCTGTATCTCTTTCTTGGCTCTTGACGGAGGCAGTCGCACTTTCTCTTTTTATCATTCACCATCCTCTGGTGAATAATAATCGAACAGGACCGCCTACCATGTGTTTCTCTTCAGGTTTAAATCGTTTGGATGTTTGGAGGCTGGCAGTGACGAAATAATAACTCGACTAAAATGCGTTAAGGCAAAAGTAACGAGCCGGTTTAGAAAATGTGAGAAGTAGAAAGTACAGATATTTGTTTATAAAGGCAGGGAGTAAAAGTAAAAAGTAGTGAGAAAAAGTAAGACTCGGGTAAAATACATTTGTATTTGTACTTCGTTACTTCTCACCTTTGTGCCCGAGGCCTTGAAACTGCCAAGCAGATGCACTCTCATGCAGCTCCTCATTTCCTGATAATAAAAGAGAAGACTGCAACATTAACTAGATACAATAATCTTTAAATGTCTGGATGAAAAAAGGAAAGATGTCATTTATGTTCTTTTTAAATAGTCGACCAAAAGGAACGAATGTGTTTTTAACATTTAATGAATTTTAATTATGAAATAAGTGCGAATTTTTTAAAGCATTTTGTTATGAAAGCTGAGAATAAAGTGAATAAAATTTTCACATGATAAACAACCGTAAACTTTTGCCGTTTCTTTCCTTTTTTCTCCAGGAAAGCATTTTGTGGACAAACACAGAGTCCAGCTGATCCAGAGAGTGAGCAACATCGCACCCATTTTGGATGAGCTCCTAGACAATGAAGTTATCAACCAAGAAACTTATACCAGAATTAGAGCTCTGTCTACCACTCAGGAGAAGATGAGGGAGCTCTACAGTGGTCCCCTGAAAGCTAGTGCAGCCTGCAAAGACATCTATGAGATCTTCTATGACATCCTTTTGGCAAATGAGAAATTTCTCGTTAAAGAGCTCAGTGAAAAGGATTAAATGTGTTGGGGAAAAAAAAACAGTTTTTAGACCAAATATAGATCTACCTGTTAGCGCCATTTATAGTCATTACATGTTTTATTTTGAAAGGCCTAAAAAGGATATGGTGCTTTGTTGTGAAAGGTTGTAAAAAATAAAGCAAGCGAATGGCGGAGCGACACGATGGTTTTACCGTCGTTGTTGCACAAACCGACACGTAAAACAGCCTCTGTCCATCCAGACTCTTATTTTAGATATAAGAGAAATAGAGAACTCCAAGAAGAAACAAAGATAGCCACTACATTAAGTAAAACCATCATGCTCCCGAGCAAGACGACTGCATCGCTATGAGATCGTGCAAAGTTTGATACAGCAAGTCAGTTAAGTGCACAGAGCTGTATGCATGAAGAATCTAAGAAAAGAAGAAATAAACTTTCATGGATAAAGTTTTGGACTATGATATGCTGCTAAGCTACAAGTCGTGTTAAAACTGAACAATTGCGATTCTCAACTTCTTACAAATAAGTCAGTGACAGTGTTTTTGGTCTTAAGAAGATGACACTAACTACGAAAGCCTCAGCTTTGTGTCATAGACCATTTTGTTTCATGAACACTTTTTGAATAAGAAGTTGTGTAAAAGGAGCAGAGATGGCAGATAAAGACCCGCAAGATTGCAGGCCCAGGGCACAGAGCTGCAGTAGCGGGACTGGCCATAAGAGGGCGCAGAAGTACACCGAAAGAGGTTTGGAAGAACAGCTCGGCAGGCACATAAACGCAAGAAGGTCCAAGCTGTCACAATTAACTTCAAAAATGAATAAAATTAGCGGACTGATGAAAGAGAATGAAAGCCTTGACATTGTTGATGAATGTTTAAGCAACTTTTCAAAGCTGCATGAAGAATTCTTACAGGCAAATGATGATGTACTGTCGCTGTTGCCAGAAGATGAAAGGAATGTGGACCAGATGCTCTGGTTCAATCCAAAAAAGGAGCAGTTCAGTGCATTTATGACCGAAGTTGAGAAATGGATCATCGTAACAAGACATCAGCATCAAGACGACGTGAGCCCAGATGACAGCGTGTCAGTGACTGCTAGACCAACTGCAAAGAAATCAGGTACCAGCGTTGGAAGAAGCTCAGTCAGTAGCCGCTCATCAAGATCGTCCAGAGCTTCTTCGGTATCATCTGTACGGCAGAAAGAAGAAGCAGAGCGCGCTGCTCTGCTCGCACGAGCCGCATCCTTGAAACAGAGACAAGCCTTGGACATTGAAGAATGTAAGTTAAAGGCAAGAAGAGAACAGCTTGAGATCGAGACAGCTATTGCTGCTTCTACAGCCAAAATAAAAGTGTTAGAGGACTGTGAATATGACAGCTGTAAAAATGATGTGGAACAGTGTGAATCGGCTGTTAAGCACTTCAGCTTCCAAGAGCCAAAGGTACAAGGTGAACATGATGGGCATTCAAAGGTAAACAGTCACAGTGTAAAACAAGAAGATGACTTGCACCAAACTGATGCCAGTGTTATTCCAATGAATCTATGTGAAGTCATGTTGAAACAAAATGATATCACTGAGATGTTAGTCAAACAACATAGACTGTCACATTTGCCTCAAAGAGACATTCCCATTTTTAGTGGTGATCCACTTGAGTTCATACCATTTACAAGAGCCTTTGACCATACAATTCATGATAAAACTGACAGTGACAGGTTATATTACCTTGAACAGTTCACCAGAGGTGAGCCCAGAGATTTGGTAAGAAGTTGTCAGCACATGGATCCTCAACAAGGCTACAGTGAGGCAAGGAAGTTGCTGTTTTGTCATTATGGTAATGAACTAAGAATTGCAACTGCCTACATGAACAGAGCATTCAATTGGCCACAAATCAAAACAGATGATGCAAAGGCTCTTCATAGCTATTCACTGTTTCTCACTGGTTGTAACAATGCAATGCAAGACATCAGTCAACTGCAAGAGATGGAGATTCCCACGAACCTCAGAGTTATAGTCTCCAAACTGCCATATAAAATGAGAGAAATGTGGAGAGTCTCTGCCTTTGACATTCAAGAAACAAGTGGAAGGAGAGCAAAGTTCTCAGATCTGGTTAGATTCATAAACAGACAAGCAAAAATAGTTGCAGATCCTTTGTATGGTGACATTAAGGATGCTGAAGACAAAGCAAAGTCATCTGCAAATCTGAGAATGACTAGGTCAAAGTCAAGTCAAAGTCAGCTTTATTGTCAATTCTGCCACATGTACAGGACATACAGAGAATAGAAACTACGTTACTCTCAATCCCTAGATAAAATAGCAAATGAACATTTAAATATAAGAGTGATTAAAAATGCAAGTAAAAATTTAAATAAATAAATACAATACAATTTTACATATAACAAGAAAGCTATACAATATACAATATAATGAGTAAATGACATTGAGTGCAAACCAGGCAGAGTAGTGCAAATGGGCAAATAGTGCAAATGGAGATTTGGTAATGTACGGTAAGAGATAGTGTAACAACAAAGTCTTATGAGGTAATGGCAGTCCAATGCTCCACAAAGTGACTGGTAACTGGTGCAGGCCAGTGAGTGAGTCAGAGTGTGTGTGTGTGTGTGTGTGTGTGTGTGTGTGTGTGTGTGTGTGTGTGTGTGTGTGTGTGTGTGTGAGACAGAGTTCAGTAGGACCGTGGAGGGGAGAGGGGGCAGAATCGGGAGGGAGTTAAGCTTCCTGACAGCCTGGTGGATGAAGCTGTCCTTCAGTCTGCTGGTCCTGGCCTGGAGACTCCGCAGTCTCCTCCCCGACGGCAGCAGCTTGAAGAAGCTTTGCATTGGGTGCGTGGGATCAGCTGCTATGCAAAGGGCTTTTTTTAGTGAGACGGGTGCTGTAAATGTCCTGGAGGGAGGGGAGAGAGACACCAATGATCCTCTCTGCAGCTCTCACTATGCTGCTCTCACTATGCTGCTGGTCATCCAGGCAAAGGGGAAGCACATTTGCTACAAGTGTAACACAAGCTGCAAATGAAAGGTCACCTGAAATTAATAAAAGCGCTTCTTGTCACACTAGCAATGCCTTCCAGAAACCATGCATATACTGTGAAAAACTCCATACACTGGCAGAATGTCAAAAGGTCAGAAACCAGCCTTACAAAGAAAGACTGGAGTTCCTTAAAGCAAAGGGTCTGTGCTTTGCATGTCTGACACAAGGTCATCTGAGTAAGGACTGTAAGAAAAGATCATTGTGTGAGTACTGCTCTAAGAGACATCCAAGTATGCTTCATTGGACAAAGGAGGAGGACAGTAAGGCAGACGATTGCATCCAGAGAAATGTCTCAGACATTCCCACAACAAGTGATGAAACACACACTCCAGGCAGAATTTGCGGAGTCACAGGGGCCGGAAAAGGCATTCATGTGTTATCGATCGTTCCTGTGTGGGTTAAGTTGAAGAAAGGCAATAAGTTGATTGAGACTTATGCATTCATGGACAATGGGAGCCAAGCCACGTTTTGTTCAGAAAAACTGATGAGACAACTGGGTGTAGAAGGTAAGAAGACAAAATTCATGCTTTGCACAATGGGACAAGAAAAGATGATGACAAGTTACCATCTGTCAGGATTAGAAGTGTGTGGTTTAAATGAGAACACCTATATAGATCTTCCTGACATTTACACTCATGCAGACATTCCAGTGTCTAGAGAGAACATCCCTACACAGGATGACTTAAAAAGGTGGCCACATTTTCGGCAAATCAAGTTCCCACATTCAGATGCAGACATTGGACTTTTGATAGGATGTGATGTGCACAAGGCTATGGAACCATGGGAGATTATTCATAGTAAAGATAACGGTCCATATGCTGTTCGAACAGTCCTGGGTTGGGTTATCAATGGCCCTCTCAAGAGAGATTCCTGCTCTACTCCTTCTGACAGAGAGCTGAGTGTTTCAGTAAATCGCATCTCTATCACTAATGTTGAGAATCTTTTGATGCAACAGCTCAACTATGATTTTCCAGAGAAAGCTTCTGAGGAAAAACGGGAAATGTCACGAGAAGACATTATGTTTATGGATTCTGTCAATGGCACAGCTGAAAGGATTAATGGTCATTATAGCATAGGTCTTCCTTTGAGAAACAATCAGCTCTCTGTCAGAAGGAGTAGAGCAGGAATCTCTCTTGAGAGGGCCATTTTTTTTTTTTTTTTTTGTTGATGAGTGAGTATAGGGGTGGGATTTAATAAGTTTTCTTCGTCCCACTCCTTTTTCAGGCAAGTTTTGTTTTTTGTTTTGTGTATTTTATGTTCAATATAGGTATTTGTTGTGCCTGAAAATGAATAAATAAATGAAAAATGAATGAAATGAAAACAAAGCTGTCAAAATGCCAAACAACCGCAGTGCAGTAATGCAGAGGGCAGAGAATCTGAAAAGAAAACTAATCAGATACACAGAGTTTCATAAGGAGTATCAGAGCTTCATGTCTGACTTGCTGAATAAAGGCTATGCAGTTCAGGTACAAAACATAAAGACTACCCCTGAAAATGAGAGAGTTTGGTACATACCACACCATGGGGTGTACCACCCTCAGAAAAGAAAACTCCGTGTAGTTTTTGACTGTGCAGCATCCTTTCAAGGGAAATCACTGAACGAAGAACTCTTGCAAGGGCCAAACCTAACGAACACACTGATTGGAGTACTAACAAGGTTTAGGTGGGATCACATTGCCTTGATGTCAGACATAGAAGCTATGTATCACCAGGTGCGAGTACCTCCAGAGGACAGTGATCTTTTGCGTTTTCTCTGGTGGCCAAACGGGAACTTGAATGAACCTCTGCAAGAATACAAAATGATGGTGCACTTGTTTGGGGCAACATCCTCCCCAAGCTGTGCAAACTATGCACTAAAAAAGGCAGCAGAAGATGCTAAAGAAAAAATGCCACTAGCAGCAGTTAATGCTGTTCTGAACAATTTTTATGTAGATGATTGTCTTCTGTCAGTTTCAGATGAAACAGAGGCATGTACTATGGTCAGGGACCTGTCTGCATTGTGTGAGAGTGGAGGATTTCACTTAACAAAGTGGATGAGCAACAGCAGAGCTGTCCTTGCTTCCATTCCTGAAAAGGAAAGAGCAAAGGAGATGAAAGATTTGGATTTGAGACATGATGCACTACCAGATGAAAGAGTCCTAGGAGTGAACTGGTGCACAGAGACAGATGTATTCAAGATCAGGATAACTGAAAAACCTGTGCCAACGACTAGGCGAGGCATCCTCTCATTTGTAAGTGCAATATATGACCCATTGGGCTTTTTGTCTCCTGTCATTCTGACAGCAAAAATCATCCTGCGAGAGCTATGTGGCAGGAAGATTTCATGGGATGAGGAAATCCCAGCTGAACTGGCTCAAAGGTCACAAGTTTGGCATTCAGAGCTTTCAAAACTTCATGGCTTCACCGTCAACAGGTGTTTGAAACCTGCTGGATTTGGAGTGGTCATATCTACACAATTGCACCGCTTCGCTGATGCCAGTGAGAGAGGTTACGGAGTCGTTACTTACCTCCTTATCACAAACCAGAAAAGAGAAACTCACTGCTCATTCATTATGGGCAAGTCCAGAGTGTCTCCTCTGAAGCAGATAACAATTCCACGTCTCGAGTTGACAGCGGCTGCAGTTGCTGTAAAAATGGACAAGCTCATGAGAAAGGAGCTGCAAATGCCACGAGAAGAATCTGTGTTTTGGTCTGACAGTAGCACTGTTTTAAAGTACATTTCCAGCGAGAACATCAGATTTAAGACATTTGTAGCAAACAGAGTGTCACTTATTAGAGACAACACAAAACCAAGTCAGTGGATGTATGTAAACTCTGAATTAAACCCTGCTGACCACGCTTCAAGAGGAATGAACACAGAGACATTCATGAAGTGTTCAAACTGGATTGCTGGGCCAGAGTTTTTGACAAAAGATAAGAAAAACTGGCCAATTCCACCGGACATTAAAGAAATACCAAAAAATGATGTCGAAGTCAAAGAGGTAATGAGTGTAGATGTTACAAAATTACCTGAAAATCCAGTGAACAAACTGATCTCTCACTATTCAGACTGGTACCGTCTAAAAAAGGCAGTTTCCTGGATACTTACGTTCAAGCAGCTGCTTGGCAGGTTAAGTGCGCATCGGAGGCTTCTCATGTCACAAGCAAGTGGCTGTGACAGCAGCAAAAGGAAATCTGAAAAGGTTGCAGGTCAAATGCAGCAGTTCAAAACATGTATTAAGGGATCTTCACTTACTACTGCAGATGTTGCAAAGGGAGAAACTGAGATTGTTAAGTTTTGTCAAAATCAAAGCTTCGCAGAAGAAATTGCAAGTCTTCAAAGGGGTGACAAGCTTAAAAGGAGCAGTCACATTGTGAAGCTGGATCCTTTTGTCCAGGATGGAGTTTTAAGGGTTGGCGGTAGGTTGCATGAGTCTGCACTACCAACCGATGTTAAGCATCAGGTGATTCTCCCTAAAGGTCATCATGTTTCTACTTTGATTCTGAGACACATTCACCAAGAAACAGGCCATGGAGGAAGGAATTACATATTATCCAGGCTGAGAGAAAGATTCTGGATTCCACAGGCAGATTCAGCAATAAGAAAGATCCTGTCAAAGTGTGTAACATGTAGAAGGACATCTGCGAAACCTGGTGAACAAAGAATGGCAAACTTGCCACAAGATCGCCTGATTCCTGACAAACCTCCATTCACGAATGTGGGCGTAGACTATTTTGGACCTTTTGAGGTCAAGCATGGGCGCAGCAGAGTTAAGCGATATGGTGTATTGTTTACATGTCTTGCTGTTAGAGCAATACACATAGAAGTTGCCCACTCACTTGAGACTGATTCTTGCATAAATGCATTCAGGAGGTTTATTGCAAGACGAGGTCAAGTTTCTGTCATGAGATCAGACAATGGCACTAACCTTGTGGGTGCAGAAAGGGAAATGCGTGAAGCAATCAAGGGATGGAATCATTCAAAAATCTCGGAAATGCTCGTGCAAAAGGGCATCACCTGGATATTTAACCCCCCAGCAGGGTCATATTTTGGAGGAATCTGGGAGAGACAAATTCGCTCAGTTAGAAAAATTCTTAACCAGATCCTAAAGCAGCAACCTCTGGATGATGAATGCTTGCGGACATTGCTATGTGAAGTTGAAGCAATTGTCAACGGCAGGCCAATACCGTAGCAGTGTTGAGTAAAATGACAATATTGTCATTAGCTCTGAATATAGCAAATGTAGTTATCACCGCGACTACTAGCACAGAATAGGAATAAAGACTGAGTAACTTTAACATAAAATATACCTCATATTGACAGAGATAATTATTTTTTTCAAGCAGTTAAAGCAGTTTTTGCATCTAGTATGATTAACTAAAGTATGTGCACATTATTTTTTAAGGCTTATTGCTGGAAACATGCTCTGATATAGTTTCTTTTTATGCAGAAATTCTGAGGAAGTAATATTTAGTGTTATTAAAAAAACCAAACAACAGCAACTTGACCATGCAAATTATCTTACTTATTTAGCCATGTGTTTCATTTTTTCAGCACACATATGACAACTTAGAATCTGTCAAAGTCCTTGTAACCACTTTTATAGATGAGAAAGAAATTTGTAAAAAAAAAGAAAATTCTTATTGTCAGCAGTGCCACAGACATCATAGGTCAAAGCCAAGCTCAGCACATGGGCTGTGTGCTTGATAGTTGCTAAAGTATAACACTGATTTCATGGAATATATTGATGTTGACAGTGAGGTAGACGTGAGGCTATCGTCCTGTCAGCTGGAGGGCCACCGATGGAAACCTCTCTTGGGGAGACAAAATCAGGTACACTTTGCATTTCTCCAGTTTCCTAAGACATGAAATGTGTTTTAACAGTTATTAACTATTAGTCAGGATCAGATTTATTCACCAAGTAGCAACTAGAAGAAAATCAATTTATTTATTATTCAGAATTTATTTTATTCATTGAGTTATAATCACGGTAGTTAAGAAACCGCCTTCTTCTGCTGCAGCTTTTTGAGTAAACTCATGCTTTTATGCTCTGTGGAAATTTGCTGTCATGACTTTGAAGATTATTGCAGAGAGGTAAAGTCTCTGGTGTTGCCTTTACACAGTCTACCATTACCACAGAAGAACAAATTCAACCCCTGAAGTCACTCAGGAAAGCCCCACAGATTCTTAAGGAGTATGAAACCTGTCGGTGCCATCGAGGAGGCTCCTTGTGAAGACTTGCATTGGGGATTTGGTGGAGAGGTGTGGTTAGTAAGTATCGCACTTTACTGTACTTTGTTAAAATTTTGCAATGAATGTTTTCCTTTAAAAATGTTGAAGTGCACAGAAGTAAAAAAGTTTACCTTTGTTTTCCAGTTACCCTCTTAGTGCAGAGAAGCTAACTGTAGCGAAAAGCATCATCACCACTTTTCCATCCCTGAGTGGCAGGACAGGGGGAAGGATTTGTAAGTAAATTTAGCATTTTAGTAATTTAAATTCCACTACATACTGTAAATTGCACTTGTTCCCACTTACTGTGTATCGTTTAACCTTTATCTAATTATTTATTAGAGCTTTTTTTCTCAGTTAAAATTGCTCAGCTGTTACCCATATACCTCTGTCCTTTCTAACTAAGGAGCATTATTATGATCCAGTCTCTCATTGTGGATTCCTAGAGACTAAACTGCGCAACCTTAGACGGAATCTCGACCAGGGGCAGAGACGTTATAAGAAGTGAGAAGTGACAGATGACTGTGGTGAAGACAAGAAGCTCATGCGAGAGGATGGGAATACCAGCAGCACAGATGAGTGGGTCACCCAAGTTATTGCGGCCCTCAGCTGAGAACCTTCCAATTATCATGTCAGGCATGGAGGAAACATACACCAGTCTCAGAGCCTGGAATATTCGGAGAGTACCCACGGTTTTTGGACTTGCCAAGTCTGGTAAGTTGCTTGGTTCCCTGGTAATGGTTTATGTACTCCTTCTCCACTCAGTTGTGTTTTGCATACAAAGTATGTAACAGGAGTCGATACATTTGGAGGTATGTTTATGAGCTCCTAGTGAATATTTTGAAAGTTTTATAACTTCAGAGTTTGATCATTACTCACTGCGCACTGATTACAATGAGCATCACTTTTCACATGGTCCAAAATCTTAGTCGTACCACCAAATGACTATCTAATAGTAGGGACATCAAATAACTATATATTCAAGTTTCATTCTATATATTCAAGTTTCATTCTATATATTCAGACTTTGGTTGGAATATATATATAATATTTTCCTAAAGGGCATGCCATAATATATATATATATATATATGTGTATATATATGTGTATATATATATATATATGTGTGTTAAATTGCGTATGAGGAGACAACAGGTCAGTCGGTTTCCCCTGCCGTCTGTTATCCTTGGAAATGTTCAGTCTCTTAGGAACAAACTGGATGAACTCCAGGGAAACGTCAGGTTCCAGAAAGACTTCAAGCACAGCTGTGTAACAGGGAAATCTCAAGGAGGGGGAGTATGCTTGTATGTGAACAAACGTTACTGTAGCGCTGTGACTGTTAGAGAATGTATTTGTACACCAGATGTTGAACTTCTATCCGTGTCACTACGCCCTTTTTATCTCCCTCGTGAGTTTCCACAACTTTTTATAACCGTAGTTTATATTCACCCGAAGGCTCACCCCGCCTCCACTTGCAGCATCATTTCAGACGTAGTGCAGAAGCTGCAGGCGCTTTCTCCTGATGCACCAAACTTTATAATGGGGGATTTTAACCATGTCTCCCTTAAATCAACTTTGGGCAATCTGTATCAATATGTATCCTGTCCTACCAGACGGGATAAAATGTTGGACCTCTGTTACGGATCGGTGAAGAATGCTTATAAATCCCTCCCGCTTCCTCCTCTGGGATCTTCTGACCATAACTGTGTGCATCTTCTGCCCATCTATAAAACTGTCTTAAAACGAGAGAAGACAAAGACTAAGGATGTTGACATATGGTCAGAAGAATCTGTGCTTACCTTGCAGGAATGTTTTAAGTGTACAGATTGGGAAGTTTTTATTCAGTCTTGTGGAGATGATCTCGACGCTTTGGTGGATGTTACTAGCTCTTATGCAGTATTTTGTAAAGACATGATTATACCCCGTAAGCGTGTTAAGATTTACGCTAACAATAAGCCATGGGTCACTAAAAGTGTCAAATCCTGTTTAAGGAAAAAGAGACAGGCCTTTAAAGAGGGGGCTGTTACCGATTTTCAGACAGCCACCAAGGAAATGAAAATCGAGATTTTGAAAGCAAAACAGAGCTGCAAAAACCTTCTTGAAAGCAAATTTGCTGCAAAAAATTTGGGGTCTGCCTGGACTTGTATGAAAACCATAGCAGGGTTTCAAAATCCCCAGAGCGGCAGTCAGGTCATTTTAGATGGTTTTAATTCAGACAGAGATTTTGCAAATGCTTTGAACATGTTTTATGCTCGTTTTAGTTCTTCTGATTTTAGCGAGGATATTTTGGAACTGAAACAGAAACTGAGAGATACTCAGCACTTTATTATTGAACTCAGCGATGTTAAAAAGGCCTTTCATACAGTCAGTGTGAACAAGAGCCAGGGTCCTGATAATATTAGTGCCGCCTAATTAAATCTTGTGCTGATGAACTCAGTCCTATATTTGAGGTTATTTTTAACAAATCCTTGCAAACACAACATGTGCCCTCTCTTTGCAAAGAAGCAGTCGTGGTTCCTGTCCCTAAATCTAGTCGTCCAAAAATTCTAAACGACTTCAGGCCTGTTGCCTCACTTCAGTTGTCATGAAAGTCTTTGAAAAAAATCATCAGAAATGTGATTATGAAAGAGACTGAAGGTCAGCTGGATCCAATGCAGTTTGCATACAGGCCCATCAGAGGAGTGGAGGACGCACGTTTGACTTTACTAAATCTAATTCTTAAACATGTAGAGAGTAAAGGGACTTTTGCAAGACTTCTTTTCATTGATTTTTCTTCGGCTTTTAATACAACACAGCCCCATATTTTAATTAAAAGACTTTTAGAACAGTTTGAAATCAGGAAAAACCTGGTGGGCTGGATTTTAGATTTTCTAACAGACAGGTCACAAAGAGTGAGAATAAATGGGGTTCTGTCTGACCCAGTGTTCTCCTCCACAGGTTCTCCTCAAGGGTGCGTCCTATTGCCCTTATTATTCACTCTCTATACAAATATGTGTCAGGGCAGACATGAAAACAGGGTCATTATTAAATATGCAGATGACTCTGTTATTGTCAGCCTACTGAAAGAGGGTGAAATTAACCACGGTCCAGTCATTGATGACTTTGTTCAGTGGTGTGAGGAGTCTCATCTCCAGCTGAACATATCTAAAACAAAAGATATGGTTGTTGATTTTAGGAAACAACAAAATGGGGACGGATCACTTTAATTAAAGGTCAGAAAATAGAGCAAGTACAATCATATAAATATCTTGGGACCATAATAAATGAAAAACTGAACTTTGATCAAAATTGCAAATCAGTTTGTAAAAAGGGTCACCAGCACCTTTATTGCCTTAGGAAACTTGTTCATTTCCACATTGACCAAAAAATTTTAACTTTGTTTTATCGTTCTTTTATTGAGTCTGTTTTATCCTTTTGTTTGGTGGCATGGTTTGGTCAGACCTCTGTCACAGAGAAAAACTCTCTAAATCAGATAGTGAGATGGTCCAGTCGTCTGATAGGTGAGCCACAGTCTTGTTTAGCCTCCCTGTACTCTAAGCAGGTACAGAGGATGGCTTTATCAATCCTTAAAAATGGTTCCCATCCTCTAAGGGGTGAATTTCAGCTTCTTCCCTCAGGACGGAGGTTTCTATTTCCGAGATGCAGGACAAAGCGTTATAAAAATAGCTTTGTCCCCGTTGCTGTCACTGAATTAAATAAGAACTGTTTTTGATTCGAAATATTAAAATTACTATATATGTGCCACAGTGAGGTTTATATCTTTACTAGGTATGTGTGTTTTTAAAGGGATGTCAAATGCTGTCATTTTTCTGTAAAGCAAATTTACCTTGCCTTTGGGTATAAATAAAGTTACCTTACTGAAACCCGTCACACCCCGCTTAACGACACTGCAATCGTGGCACACACTGCAAACAATTCGGGTCTCAGCGCAGCTGGGAATCAGTGCTATGCATGGCCTGCGATTGGGAGATGAAGGGAAGTGGCACAAACAATTAAACAAAAAAAACAAAAGTGAGGTCACACTAAAAAAGTCCAATGACACATTAAAAATAGGCACATGCAATAGCAAACGATCCAAACAAAAATGGCAAAAGTCTCTTACCGATAGTATACCCACTCGCACCTGAGTGAATTAATTGCCTCTGGTTTTTTCCACAGAGGAGCGCTGACTTCACCCCACACACCCACTACCTTTTCACAGTTCTTCAGCCAATCACCTGGCAGAGAGCAACAAACTGCCAGGTGACACTTGTTACAACCCTCCCCTTCAAAGGGCATCGGCGACCCGACGATGAGCTGAAAAGAGAGCACACTTAAAATTTTGCTCATTTTATAATGGATTGTGGCAATTTAAATGGGTTTGAGTGCTGTCCAGCAGTCTTCCTCATTGACCTACGAGACCCTTGCGCCAAGCTGGCAACATCTTCCTCCCCAGGTTCTAGAGTGCAACGATGACCCAAAAGATACTCCCTAAACTTTTCAGTGACGGCCCACTTGAGAGCTACAAGCTCAAGCTTCATGGAACTATAATTCCTCATATTCCGCTCTGTAGGCTTTAAGGTCCGACTGGCAAAAGCTATTGGCCGCAACTTACCCTCATACTCCTGGGAAAGCCCTAGCTGCTCTTTCATGCTGATTTTCATCAGAATTGGGTAATGTCGGGCAATATGTCCAATTTGCTCACACCTAAAACAAATTGGTTTATCATTTACCGTCCTTCTACGTCGAGAAGTGTGATTGCTAGAAGCAGCCACCTCCTGTGGGTTTAATGCCTTAATGACCAACTCTAATTGTGTCTTGTTGGGGGAAAACTGTAAAAAACCCAGGAGAAATAAAGACACAATGAGACAAAGTTACTTTCTTTATCAAACGTGTACACGGGTGAGCTGCTAAGAACAACTCACACCATGCACAGTGGCTTGGTAATTTTTATAGGAAAGACAGTGAGAACAGGATAAGAAAATACAAAACAAATAAAATAAACAACTCCATATGTGGCGCTAGTCTCGTCAGCAGAGAGCTGGGAGAAGGCTGTGAGAGATAAAACAATCTAAAACAATATGTCCCAAAACAGTATGTCTTTGCTGAGAAAGTCTAAAAAGATAATTCTAAACTAATCTAACCATAGACAAAAGGGCATGCTTGCACATTTAAAAGGAGGTAAAGAAACAGAAACATTTTTCCTGTAACATTCCCTCCTGTTTTAACTTATTTTAAATGTATACAACAATTGTCTGTGAAGGTTATTTATTAAGTATCTTAAGCAATTTTTAAATTTTCAAAATGTCAGCATAGCAGAAATGGAAGTCATTTGGTCTAAAGAATAAAACAAAAGAAAATAATACAAAGAAAAACATAGTAAATGAAAGTCATAGTAAATGAAATAACAAGTGGAATAAACAAGAAAAAATAATAAAACTAAAACTACAAAAAATAAAGGATAAAAACCTTATTTTAAAACGAAAACTTACAAAAATAAAAGGGTGAAAAGTAAAATGAAAACTTTATATTTAAAAATGATGAAAACCTAATATGTAAAATGAAAACTTCAAAAAATACAAGGATGAAAACCTTATATTATAAAATGATGCAAACCTTAAATTGAAAACTTTATATTTAAAATGAAAAAACTTATGTTTAAAACTCAAGACTTCAAAAAAATAAAAGCATGAAAACTTGCATAACCTACTAATGTTTTAATCAGTGCATGATCACTTGACAAGTCATTTTTAATCACCACGTCATTTATTAGCAGCTAGTACAAGTTCTCCTCTAACAGAATTGCAACGGGATGTTGTTCTTCTTCAGGCACGGCAACATAAGCAGTCATTGTAGTTGTTATCATCTGTGAAATCATTACTCTTAGGCATGGCAACACACACAACACTAATATGAGCAGTGCTATCATGATGAGACCTAGAAGGAAAAATGGCTTTGCTACAGCAGCCAGCCATGAACCGCTGAACAGCCAGTCCAGCCAGCTTTGTGCTGTAGCTGCTCCAGGTGTGTGTTCAGTGACATATTTTTGCAGAGCGGTCAAATTCTGCAAAGCTTCATAAATGTCTCCTCCAGTTTCGTATCCATCAGGGATAAAAGTGCAACATGTTTCCCCGATCAGCTTGCAAACTCCTCCTTGTGATGCTGTTAGCAGGTCTAGTGTCAGTCTGTTCTGCAGCACCATCGTTCTGATGGCCTGCTGTTCTCCTGCTAAGGCGGTTCCCAGGGTCTTAGTCAAGTTGATGTGTCGTAGCAGAGCATATCGGTTGATTTCCACATGATCCCGCACCTCGGCAACTCCAATGCCGGGGATCAAGCTCTGTAAGAATTTCACTCCTCAGATGCGAAACTCTGGTTCCTTTACTGCTTGGTGCCGTCCGTGCACATCCTGTCTGGTAATGAGTCTTTGTTTGTAGTATCATTCGGTAGCTGTAGTTGGAGCGACAGTTGAGGCTCATCAGTGTCGCGTTACTGGCACAGGTTTCGTTGAGTGAACAGTCCATACACTTCCTCTCGTTCCTTGGTGGGCAGAAAGTGTATATGTATTTGCATAGCAGTCAGTTTTATTATTCAAGTAAGCTGTAGTGTTCATAAACTGCCACCAGAAATTAGTGGCATAGCCATGGGGAAACTTGGTGTACTTTCCTTTGTCATACAGTGTCTGCCTTTTCTTCATATTGCGTGACTTGTTGTCCCTCACGGAAGCAAAGATGAGGAGCCCGGCCATGGTCAGGGCCGCTGCAGTTATTAAGAGCCACCACCTCATGACGACGGAACACACCCTCCTGTCGCGAGTAGACCCCCCCGGCCAGGAAAGCTGACCCCTCCACCGGGCGAGATCACAACAAGTGGGCAAGCCTGCCGTCAGCTGTGTTTAGATGGCTTCACTTACTGGCTCTGATGGATGCAAGATGGTCGTTCCGCTATTTTGCAAGCTCCAGTTTTTCCTTTGGAGCACTTTGATCAGAACCCAGTCACCGGGCTGTGATCTGCAAGACACTTGATAGACATCATTACATTCTTCGTCATTTACAATCATCTCTTTATTTTCCTACAACTTAGACATACATTTTGCTACTGAAATTGTATCTGCCTTTTTCACTGGGTAGATTTCTGGCCACTTTGAGAATACATCTATAACCACTAGGGTGTATTTTTACCCTTGGCATTCATTTAGCTCAATAAAGTCCATATGGATTGTGTGGTCTCAGGTTTCCCTGAGCATTACATTTTTGACACGTCATGCATGTTCTGACAAATTGTTTTGCTGAGGTTTCAAAACTTACAGTGTAGAATTTACAGTGTAGAAATGAGAGTTGACAATACTGGTCAGTCCCCCCGTTGACAAATGCGTACAGCCATGAGTCACTAATGCCGCCATTTTGTGGAGGAATTTTTTGGCAACACTGGCTTGCCATAACACATCATTAAGTCGTTTGTCAGAACTGCACCGTGTTTTAACCATTTTGCCTGCTCTGCTGTGCTTGCTGCTTTTGTTCATTTTTCAACACATCCAGTGGAATCTGATGTGTGTTCACTGCCATCAATGTGATGTTTGTCTTTTGTGCCGCCTATTTTGCTGCTCTGTCAGCAAAATTGTTGCCTGTAGTAATGAAAGAGTCAGTAGGCGTTGTAAGAGGTTGGCATGCTGGTTTGCCAGTTGGTGTAATCATTCCTCTGTTATGCCAAATTTTTTGCAAAATGATGCACAGCAGAGAAAACATACTGGCTGTCTGTATGTATGTTTATTAGTTTGTCTTTGTGTATTTAGCTTTCGCGTATCACAGCTATCAGCTCAGCGCTCTGTGCAGGACATGAAGAAGAAAGTGGTTTTGCTTCTATTATTTTACTATCTGTGGTTACTGCGTAACCTACACAATTTCGGCCTGTGCTGTAAGGTCAAATGCTGTTCTCCTAGCTTTCACACTTGCTGATCATAAGGTGGATCTGGGCCTGGAGTTTGTTTAAATCTCAGAATGTTGTGATACTCGGTCGGTTTCTGGCACTCAGGTGTAATACCAGAAAAGAATGGCATGACTGCTATCTTAAGTTTTGTCAGAGCGTCTCTACCTAGCAAATTTACTGGACACGACGGGTCATATATGCATTTAATAAAGAACCTGCGGCCACTTGCTGTGTGTACTAGTTCTAAAAGGGCAGTTAATTGTTGTACAGTTGTGTGGCCTGAAGCTGACTTTACAACTAATTTGTCCTCTACTCCTACAATCTCGTGGGAAGTGACCTTCCTCTCCACGGTTCTAGCAGGCGTTGTCTCTATGTTATCTGCTGTTTCTGCGTGGCTGTCTGCAGCCTTGGTGTTTGTGACTTTGCTCGCCTCTCTGTTCCTGATAGCCACCTGCGAAGTAGTGTTTTAGTCTGTTGTCAACACGTCAGCCTTATTTCTAAGTTACAGAATGCTTCTTCTCCTTTTTTTTTTTGGTTTGGGAGAATAGATGCAACTCTACATTTTCACTTAAGGCATTTTTAGATAATTTCTAGTTCTTCAAACAATTCATGGATCTCACACATTTCAAACTTTCAAGTTAGGGTTGTTTCCCATTTATACAAATATATATATTTAACTTTGCATTGCTCACAGCTCATAGCTCACAGCTCTAAACCTAGGCATTTTTCAATCATATGCCTAATCACTATGTGTCACTGTGATTCTCAAGTATTGTCACAAGTTCGTTTAAATTCGTTTCCAAAACCAACAAAATAATCAAACAAAAACAAAAACATAAACGTGTCAGGACACAAAAGAAAAAAAAAGAAAAATGCTGCCACCCGAACAAGGCAGAAGTCTGCATATGTTGGCTTGTAATAGCATGCAGCTTGTAACATGGTAGACTAATGTGCCTGTGTTAATTCAGCTCCATATTATTGTGTGAAGTTGCACTGGGTTGGGAGTGGTTTTGTGTGTGTCACATTTTTGGTGAGCCAATGGCTGGAATGGGGTTGGACTAATTAGAGGCAGGTGTACTTGATTACACTGATACACCGGTCTACTTATAGCCCACACTACAAACACTGCTGTGTTGTTTTGTCTCTCTGTGCAGGTATGTAATGTGATGAAATCAGATATGTTTGGGATGGACGGGTTTTGCCCTATGAATTTTATATTAGGTGTGTCGTTTTGTCTCTCTGTGCAGGCCAGGGCCTATTATATGCCACAGCCTAAAGGCAGCAGGGTTGCAGAGGCTTGAGTGACCACTGACTATATGCTTGCAGGGTGGTGGGTCTCCAAGGACAACTTCTAACCCTGTTAAAGGCAACATGTGGAGTGCAACTTGGCCGTGTGGCATAGCTGGCTCTGGCCTTGGGACTGTTTTTATACAATTCTTAAGTGGGACACTGGACTGTTTTATCTTTTATCTCTTGATATATTTTTTGTCAATAAATTATCTTTTAGAATTTTATTGACTGACATCTTTTTGCCCATGACTGAGATGGTTGGTCAGACCTAGAGTCTCTTTGGGTGTGTTACAGCAGCTTCTGCTCTAAAAGAAACAAATAAATAAAAAGAAAAGAAAATGTGGAACATGCTCATCAGCTTAGCAGTGTCTACATATTTAATTCAGCTTCTCAATCCTGTAGTTGTAGCTGTTGTCTACAGGGTTTTGCTTATTGGTTGTTATTACAGGTGTGCTCTATCTCAGCAATGTGTCATTCTAGGATGATAAGTTTCAAGCTGGTCAAGTGCCTCTATGCACTTCATTAGTTTAGTTATTCTCCGTATTGTCTTCATCTCACATGTCATTACACTGAGTTTCAGCAAACCTTAAGCTTGATGCAGACTACTGCTTAACAATTATTCACCTCACATCATAACCGACTAAGGTGCCTCTTCATATTAATATTATGTCATTGTTAATATTATCCTCTTTGTCTTATATGACAGCAATAGCATATTATAATATTTTATCAGTGTGTACCACTATACTACTGAGCCAATTTGTTAGTTAGGATCATCTTATTCAGCAAACAGATAATTTTGAATTCATCCAATCTGCGGTCACATTTGTTCTCTCTGTTGCATGGCGGACCAGGCAGTTCTATTATAATGTATATTTTATTTTGTATCCATCAAGGGCTTCAGATGACCTGCAGAATCATCCTTTTCCCAAGGTGGAGACCGTTACCTTTTCACACACTGTCCTTGGCTGAACAGTGACAGCCTTAATATACTTTATTTATGTTATTAAAATATTTGTGTGAATTATTTGCTTTATATTCATTTTATACATTGTGGGCATGGTCATCATGCCAACTGTGTGTCATTGTTAATATCACTTTACAGGTTGTTATCCTTGCTATTATTAATTTCAAATACTCTAAAGATAATTTCTACTGTAATTTTCCCTTTGTTCATCTTTATTTCGTACTTTTTATATTTCTATCTACTCAGTGGGGTCTGTTTTCAACCCTTTTGAACTACTGCAAAACTACTGTGATCTCTAGTTTTCACTTAATAAGGGATTATTATGTTCTTCCTGATATGGGTGTTGCTGCAGATGCGGCTGCAGGAGTGAGTGATGGTTTACTAAAAGGATTGTGGGAACTGCACAGTGTCTCGTCTTCTGGTTTTACTAAACTGGCAGTTGAGTTCTGTTCTTCTGACTGTTTATATTTTGTTTTCTTAAATCTCTCAGTTTACAGACACTGTTTTTGTCCGGCATCTGGACTTTTCTTTTCTCACCACTGCTCGTCAGCAGGAGTGAGTTTTAATTTCACTTGCTTGATTACCCATCTTATTTATGTATTTACTTATTTTTGTTTAAGTAATATATACACGATACAGCTGCTATCACCTTCGCTGGTATTAGAGACGAGAGTGGTTGCTCACACGCCCTTCTACTTTCGGACTATTTCCAAAAGCGGTGTGAACTTTACGAGACAGAACTCGACCGTTCTCTCAACTCACCAGCACGTCAGTGAATAGCAGTAAAAGAAAAAACACAGTAGGAGCAGCTCAGTCTCTTATTGGACCGTGAAAATTCAGCTTGCTCCGTTAATTAAAACAATACACACACACACATACATTCACATTCACACTTATTCGCGCGATCGGAACCCTTATCATAAGGGGAGCTGCCAGTCTTTCTGTAGACGAGCTACTTATTCCCTTGACCCAGCTGGGGGAGCTACCCAGAGCTCCAAACCTAACCCACAAGAGTGGGGAGCTTCCAGTCGACGAGCTCCAAGCTACCAGCCGACGAGCTACTTTAAACCCACAGAAGTGGGGAGCTTCCAGTCGCGACGAGCTACTTTCGCTATTTTAAATTCCCTGAATTTAAAATACGCTTTTACGCAAGATTGTGTCAGTGTGTCTGTATCTACCTGGTCGGTGTCGCCGGGTCTGGTCCACCTCGATCGGGCCCCACCACCGTGGGTCGCTTTCTAGAACGTTGGCCAAGACTCGAATTTAACGCCCTTGGTCTTTGACCACACACCTAGTGTGTGGGCTGTCGACAGACGAACAACGTGGACTGGTCACGGAGATGGGACACGATGGAGGTGATCCGGCTGTCGAAGGACCAAGAAATGTTGGGGGAAAACTCTGTAAAAAACCCAGGAGAAATAAAGACACAATGAGACAAAGTTACTTTCTTTATCAAACGTGTACACGGGTGAGCTGCTAAGAACAACTCACACCATGCACAGTGGCTTGGTAATTTTTATAGGAAAGACAGTGAGAACAGGATAAGAAAATACAAAACAAATAAAATAAACAACTCCATATGTGGCGCTAGTCTCGTCAGCAGAGAGCTGGGAGAAGGCTGTGAGAGATAAAACAATCTAAAACAATATGTCCCAAAACAGTATGTCTTTGCTGAGAAAGTCTAAAAAGATAATTCTAAACTAATCTAACCATAGACAAAAGGGCATGCTTGCACATTTAAAAGGAGGTAAAGAAACATAGAAACATTTTTCCTGTAACATGTCTGTTGGGCTTTAAAAAGGGACACCAACTCAGCATATTCTGATGTTCTAGAATCTACACTTTCACAAGAAGCTTGCATATCTGCAGAGACTGAAACAGACTGATTATATCTAGACCTAAAAGGCTGATTCTCATACTGTGCTATCCACCTGGTCGCTTCGGCTCTCGCCTCACGAATTGTCCACTGTGGATTGGCATTAATCAAATCTCTCAGCCTGATCCTCAGTGTCAGATCTCTAACACCATCACAAAATTGATCACGCAGATCTTTTGAAGCTTTTCTTGCGGCTTCCTCATCCGTTTTAATAATCTGGTCCATTAACGCCATCAGAGAATGAGAAAAGTCAATTAAGGACTCTCCTTCTAATTGTTTACGATTGAACAATCTGCGTTGCAAAGAAATGTGGGAATCTAAGCAGCTGTACATTTCTTTCAGTGTAGCAAAAATTTCTCAACATTTTCTTTCTGTTCCTTTGGCAAAAACTTTATCTCAGTGCGTGCAGTATCCTCTAAATGGTTAAAAATAATTTGAGCTTGCTCTTTTTCTGTTCTGCCTCTCGTGCGCACAAAGTCTCTCATTTGCTCAATCCACTCATCTAGAGTCAGTGAGCCCATATTGTCCAACTTCCCTGTAAATGTTGGCAACTTTCTATCCTGTTGTACATATACCACAGGATTGGGTCTCACAGTCTCTGATTCACTTCCTGTAGCTCCTGTTGATGTAGAGTGCCTCTCTGTACCCACAGATGCCGTTTTCAAGTCTAAGTTCATTCTCCAACTCCTGTATACATTGGGCCATTGTTTGTTGCTCGCTTCCCTCCATGATGGCGATCGAGACCTGGCTGCTCCTTTGCTCCAATCTTACAAACCTGTCCCTGCTGTCCTTACAAAATAACAAAACAAAATGGCCACTCCCTTGAATCCTGTTCGTAACAACGCCAAAATGTAACCGAGGACAAGGGATGAGTAAACGGGGCAAAGAAATAAATTGATCATTTATTTATTACATACGTTAGACATACTAATTCCCAGTCACTTCCAGACAGGACTTACAACACATCCTGCTGATATCCCAGCTGCACATGAGACTTACCACACAAACTGTGCGAAAATAACAACACTGAAACCCGTCACACCCCGCTTAGCGACACTGCAATCGTGGCACACACTGCAAACAATTCGGGTCTCAGCGCAGCTGGGAATCAGTGCTATGCATGGCCTGCGATTGGGAGATGAAGGGAAGTGGCACAAACAATTAAACAAAAAAAACAAAAGTGAGGTCACACTAAAAAAGTCCAATGACACATTAAAAATAGGCACATGCAATAGCAAACGATCCAAACAAAAATGGCAAAAGTCTCTTACCGATAGTATACCCACTCGCACCTGAGTGAATTAATTGCCTCTGGTTTTTTCCACAGAGGAGCGCTGACTTCACCCCACACACCCACTACCTTTTCACAGCTCTTCAGCCAATCACCTGGCAGAGAGCAACAAACTGCCAGGTGACACTTGTTACACACTTAAAGCCAAATTAACTCATAAAATGTGTCCGTCATAATAACGTTACAGGCTGTGCTAGGCTTTGGCCCACATCAGTCTAAAATTGTATGTAACCATGAATAACGTGTTTTGGAAACTAACTGCACAACAGGCAGCACTATTAGTTCTCTCAGTCTCAGAGCAGCATTTCTAATTTTGATTGAAACTGTCAGAGAAAACGGCAGCCTCGAGCAGCCCGGATATTAGTTTACAGAGGCTGTTAGAATTATATGTCTAACGTTAAAATGTTGGTGACACAATAATTTCATCCTAATGGCACTGACGTATTCATAGGGTTAATTTTTGAGACAAAATGTCATGAGGAAGTCATGCTTTTGCAAATATCCACCTTGTAGTGCAGTTTGCACAAATTGTTTTAAAAATGCACTCACACTACAAACATTGTTGTTGGTTCATGACTGTATTTGAAGCACATGTGTGACTGCATGTATGTGGAATGCCTCACTGTTATTGATCAGGTGACAGAGGCAGCTCTGCCATGTTGTAGCTCAGACACAGGTGATATGCGAGGTCACAGGTGACTGACTGATGATTTGGTGCTGTAGATTAAATAGTATTTATTATCATGACAATTGTTAGGCTGCTGATGTAAATTGATTCATTAGTGTATTTGACAAAGAATCTGAATTGACACGTCTCACGTTTTATATGGCACAAATCAATGTGTTATTTTATCAGGTGGCAATATGTCCTAGTGCAGTCAGAGGGGAAGAGCCAGGGCCAAACATGAGGCACATCAGGCACTTAATAATAATTTTAATCTGAGGATAGAACGCAGGTACTGAGGCTGAAAGAAGCTTCAGTGCTCTCAGAAGACTAAAAACATGGCTAAGGTCAACAATGACTCAAATGAGATTAAACAATGCTGCTGTGTGTCCACCAGGAGAGACTGGACAGTATAGATGTAAAACCAATATGCCAGCAGTTTATCTCAGTTAACGAGAGGAGCAGGCCTGTGTTTGGCTGCTTCACACAGTGGACATTGAGTTGTGTGGGACACCAGTAGTCCATGTTGCTGCAACAGTAGTTCATGTTTAGAATAGAAAATCTCAGCTCACTGACTTGATCGGGGCAATAGTGCCTAAAATGTTGCATAATCTTGCTGAGAGATCTTTTACTTTGTGGTAATCTGAGATGAGTAGTTTTATGGACAAAAACCAGCAGGTCATTCAGTGTTCCCTTAGTGCTAATGTATCAGAGATGTTGGTGTACTATAACTGAAGTAATGTTTTAAGTCCTTAAAGTCATATTCTTTTATTGTCATGACTGTATTTGAAGCTGTTTTTATTTTTGTATGATACCTGATTTATATGGAATATGGCTGAAGTAAAGCCTGAAATACTTAGTCAGTCATTTGTTTAATAGTAATTTAACATTATATCATTCACATATAAAACTATGAATTGTGATTTTAAATGGTTTAAAAGCATGTAGAATAGCATATGTAGGCAAGTATACTTCTCCTTTTATCAAGAAGCAAAGACAAAAAGGGGAAAAAAAGAAACAGGGCGGGGTTCGGTGGTTGAATCATCCGTCCCCACCAATGCCAAAACCAAATCTACGCCCTTGCCTGGTGTAATGTTTTTCAGCTAAAAAGAAACATGGCCTGACTCCTACCTAACTATATAAAGAGCAACTGAAGGTTAAATGCAGCTAATATGTCCTGTTTTAAGCCAGGCACTTACACCTCCACTCCCCTGCGTCTCAGCCACCATCGCTCTGGCAGCAAGAGCGCCAGAGCCAGAGGAGGGGGGAGCTGGAACAAACCATTTTGGGAGGGGGGAGGGGTTATCTATACTTTTGTTGTTAAAATGTTACGTCTCAACCAAGTACTGTATGCTTTTTATATTTTTAGCAGTGTGTCACACAAACAGCAAATATTGTCAAAAAAAGTAAGAAATCTTTGGGGGTGCTTTGATTCATTCAGCACCCCCGAAAATGGGCTAAAATCGCCCCTGCTCCAAACATTGTGGTGTCTCTACTGCTGCACTTGAACGTGTCCTCACCCACAGCATCTCATCATGATATAATAGTTGCAATAGGTTTGCAGTGGATAAGAAGGATTGCAAAAATTCAGTCATGGCAGTATAAAAGACAACTTTCATGCCTGAAAATGGGTCAGAGGTGAAAAGTTGTATTTTCGGGCTTTGAAAAGTATCATGTTGAAAATGAATCTTCCTTTAACAAACTGAACAATTTTCTGTTAATCAGAGGTGGAACAACCATTTGAATTGCACATGTCTGTCATGTGACCTCTGTTTTTGCCAGGTAGAAATGATGGAGTCTCTCATTCAGCTGCTTTCAGAGACACTGGGGAATCTGAGTGACAGCGAGCTCATGGACTTAAAGAAAGGCCTCAAGAGGAAATATAACTCAGCCGTCCCATGGAGGTTGCTGAAGGTGGCAGACACAGTGTTTTTAATGTTACAGGCTTATGGCCAACAGTCAGTAAAGAAAACCATGGAGGTTTTAAAGGAGATGAAGATGACGGATCTGACTCAGCAGCTGTCAGACAGCAGCTCAGAGCCAACAAGTAAGTAAATAGTTAAAAATACCAAAACTTGTTCTCAACATATTCCCTCATCCTCTCTGTGCAGAGCTCAGCTTTTATTCAGTAAGATGCAGAATGACAATCATAATGTAATCAATTAGACTGGATAAGCTCTTTGGGTGGCTCGGGCCCATCGTCCTGTAGGCCCACCACCTGCAGGGGGCAGTGCAGTGGGTGGGTTTAACATGTACTGAGTGGTGGTCAAAGGCAGAGGCCCTTCTTATCCAATTCTCAGTTATATGTGTGTCCTCAAAAAAGTGATTCATTTGCCTGAATAATAATAATAGTGGTCTAAGAAGCTTGGAAAGAAAAGCATGTGAGTGGGTGTTAAGGCGTCTGGGAAGGATCTCAACACTGGATTATAGATGGCAGACAGTTGGTGTCGTAAACCACCGCCACTGTTCAAAGATGGTCGCTCACAGTGGACAGAAATGGCTTCTTTCACTCCTCTTTCAAACCATCTGTCCTGTCTGTCCGTGTGTACATTGGCATCCTCGAGGATGCCAATGTACACACGGCTTATGACACCAACTCTCTGCCATCTATAATCCAGTTCTGAGATCCTTCCCAGACGCCTTAACGCCCACTCACATCCTGGGGCGTCTGACCTCAGGAAATCACATGATAGGGTGGGGCCAGGTTTCACATTGAGCTCACCTGAAACCCTGGCTGATTGTGACCCACACCCGTTTTCACACCTTGGCTCATGTGATTAGGTAGAGGATCATCAGGGGGTCCTTCGTCCGTCTTTGGGGGGAAACTCCCACTGGGTTTAAATCTGGGACTCTCCACCATTTGATCCTAGAACTGAAGAATCAGAATCAGAATCAGAATCAGAATCAGAATACTTTATTAATCCCTGGGGGAAATTATTTTTTGTTACAGTGCTCCATTTTAAACCAACATTAAGACAAGACAGACAATACACTAACTAAGAATAGTACAATATATACATATATATACATACATACATACATAAGTCACTCATAAATAAATAGTTGGAAAAGAAACATGTGTAGTTGTAGCAGCAAACAGTGTGTTAAGTGGATGCGTTGTACAGGGAGATGGCCACAGGCAGGAAAGATTTCCTGTGTCGTTCAGTGGTGCTTTTCGGTAATCTCAGTCTCTCACTGAACGAGCTCCTGTGACTGACCAGCATGTCATGGAGTGGGTGGGAGGTGTTATCCAACATTGTCTTTATCTTGGACAGCATCCGCCTCTCCGACACCACCTTGAGGGTGTCCAGCTCCATCCCCACAACATTGCTGGCCTTACGGATTAGTTTATTAAGTCTGTTGGCATCTGCGACCCTCAGCCTGCTCCCCCAGCATGCAACAGCATACAGGATCGCACTGGCCACAACAGACTCATAGAAAATCCTCAGCATTTTCTGGCAGATGCTGAAGGACCTCAGTCGCCTCAAAAAATAGAGACGACTCTGGCCCTTCCTGTAAAGTGCTGTGGTGTTTTTAGCCCAGTCCAGTTTATTGTCAATGTGTACTCCAAGGTATTTATAGTCCTCCACAATGTCAACACTGACCCCCTGGATTGAAACAGGGGTCAAGTGTTTCCTGGTCTTCCTGAAGTCCACGATCAGTTCCTTGGTCTTTGCCACGTTGAGCTGCAGATGATTCTGCTCACACCACGTGACAAAGGAGTCGATCACAGCCCGGTACTCTGTCTCATCATCCCTGCTGATGCATCCAACCACCGCAGAGTCATCAGAAAACTTCTGAAGATGGCAGGTCTCTGTGCAGTGGCTGAAGTCTGTGGTGTAGAGGGTGAAGAGGAAGGGGGAGAGGACAGTCCCCTGTGGTGCCCCTGTGTTGCTGATCACCTTGTCAGACACACACTGTGGGAGACGTACATATTGTGGTCTTCCTGTCAGGTAATCAACAATCCAGGACACCAGAGAAGCATCCACCTGCATCGCTGCTAACTTATCACCCAGGAGGGTCGGCCTGATGCTGTTGAAAGCACTGGAAAAGTCAAAAAACATGACCCTCACAGTGCTCGCCGGCTGGTCCAGATGGGTGTAGACACGATTGAGCAGGTAGATGATGGCGTCCTCTGTTCCGAGACGAGGCTGATAAGCAAACTGAAGGGGATCCAGATGTGGTCTTACAATGGGTCGCAGCTGGTCCAGGATGAGCCTTTCCAGGGTCTTCATGATGTGGGAGGTCAGTGCCACGGGCCTGTAATCCTGGGGGCCACTGGGATGTGGCGTCTTTGGTACAGGGACGAGGCATGATGTCTTCCACATCACCGGGACCCTCTGCAGACTCAGACTCAGCATAAACAGTTTATGAAAGACTCCACACAGCTGGGGGGCACAGGTCTTGAGGACAAGGGGACTCACTCCGTCTGGTCCAGCAGACTTGCCTGAGTGAAGTCTCCTCATTTGCATCTCTACCTGGTATTGAGTGAAGGTGATGGGTGGGGGAGTGGTGTCAGGAATCTCACAGGAGGCAACAGCGCCATGTGAAGAGAGAGGCTGGCACAGTGGTGTGGCTCTGGATTCCAGGCTGACTACAGGTGAGGTTGTGGGGGAGTGAGCAGACACTGTGGTGTCGAATCTATTGAAAAACAGATTCAACTCGTTGGCTCTATTCTCACCTCCCTCAGCTCCCCTGCTGTTGGTTGGCCTGAATCCAGTGATGGTCTTCATGCCATGGTCTTCAAGAAGCTTCTCGGATGAGAGGTGAAACGTCTTCAAGCAACTTAAAGAAGTCCAGACACTTTTCTTTCTAAGCTCCTTAGACTACGATGACCTGGATGACTGAGAACCTTCACAAACAATAATAATAATAATAGTGAATACACAACAAGGTCTTCACACTGTGAATGCTCAGGCCCTCGTTACTAAATGTATCTGTGTTTTCAGAATCAGAATCAGAATCAGAATCAGAAGAATCAGAAGGGTTTTATTGCCAAATGTTGAGCAGGTTTACAACATTAGGAAATTGCTGCGGTGCTTCAGTGCAAACATACTGTCATAAATGCTTAAATAGACATGAAAATAAAAATAAGAATAAGAATTAAAAGTGCTATGTAGAAAGATATATACATGAGTGCAGGTGGTGATCAGTGCAAACATGGAATGATGCAGTGAACACACTGCACTGCACATGACAGTGCAGTGTCATGTGTTTGTGGTGCGAACAGTCATACGGTTATTGTTCATGTGTCCAACAGCAGAGGGGAAGAAACTGTTCTTATGGCGAGAGGTTCTGGTGCGAATGGACCGGAGCCTCCTGCCTGAGGGGAGCAGGTCAAACAGACTGTGTCCAGGGTGAGAAGGGTCAGCTGAGATCCGAGCTGCACGCCGCAGTGTCCTGGAGGTGTACAGGTCCTGCAGAGATGGGAGTCTGCAGCCAATCACCTTCTCAGCAGAGCGCACAACACACTGCAGTCTCTGTTTGTCCCTGATAGTGGCTCCAGCGTACCACACGGTGATGGAGGAGGTGAGGATGGACTCGATGATTGCAGTGTAGAATTGCATCATCGTCCGTGTTGGCAGGTTGAATTTCTTCAGCTGCCTCAGGAAGTACATCCTCTGCTGGGCTTTCTTAATGACGGAGGTGATGGTGGGCTCCCACTTCAGGTCCTGGGTGATGGTGGTACCCAGGAAGCGGAATGAGTCCACAGAGGTGATGGGGGTGTCAGTCAGGATGATGGGGGGGAGTGGGGCTGTGTGCTTCCTGAAGTCCACAATAATCTCCACTGTCTTCTGGGCATTCAGCACCAGGTTGTTGTGGCTGCACCAGGACACCAAACGTTCAACCTCCCTCCTGTAGGCAGACTCATCCCTGTCCGAGATGAGTCCAATGACGGTGGTGTCATCTGCAAACTTGATTAGCTTGACAGACTGGTGGGTGGAGGTGCAGCAGTTGGTGTACAGGGAGAAGAGCAGAGGAGAAAGAACACAGCCCTGAGGGGAGCCGGTGCTGATGGTCCGGGAGTCCGAGACATTCTTTCCCAGCCTCACGTGCTGCTTCCTGTCCGACAGGAAGTCAGTGATCTACCGGCAGATGGGATCAGGCACATTCATCTGGGAAAGCTTGCCTCGGAGATGGTCTGGAAGGATGGTGTTGAAGGCAGAGCTGAAGTCCACAAACAGGATCCTGGCGTAGGTTCCTGGGGAGTCCAGAGGCTGCAGGATGAAGTGTAGGGCCATGTTGATGGCGTCGTCTACAGACCTGTTGGCTCTGTATGCAAACTGCAGGGGGTCCAGGAGGGGGGCCGTGAGGGTCTTGAGATAGGAGAGAACCAGGCGCTCAAATGACTTCATGACCACAGATGTCAGAGCCACGGGTCTGTAGTCATTTAGTCCAGTGATCCTAGGTTTCTTGGGGACAGGGATTATGGTAGAGGACTTGAAGCAGGCAGGCACATGACATGCCTGCAGTGAGGAGTTGAAAATGCCAGAAAACACTGGGGCCAGCTCGTTTGCACAGTGTCTGAGTGTTTTAGGTGATCATCAGAAAAATCATACATTATCAGAAATGCCAAAAAATGTCTTAGTGTGGAAATGATATATTTTCTTTATAAATGTTGGCTTTTTTATCTTTAAGTTTTTAGAGAAAACGTGATTTCAATTAGTTTTAATATTTAAAACAGCAACAGAAACATTAATATTTAATTTTTCTTCATGAATGTTTGAATTTTCCAGGTTGCAACAATGGCAGCTGTTAAAGATCTGCTTCTAGAAACACGGGAGGATTTGAGTGATCAGGGTCTCAAGGAGTTCCTGTGGTTCCTGCAGTTCACATGTTTTCAGAGGGGCCTTCCACAATTCCCACCGAGTACAAACAGAAAACATATAGTGAACGCGATGGTGCAAACATGTGGCCAACAGTCTGTGGAGGTAACCATTGATGTTTTCAGGGACATGCAGAGAACTGATCTGGTGCAGAGGCTGTCAGAGAGCAGCTCAGGACTCAAAGGTAAGAGAATAATTATCCCTAATAAAAAAAATTATCAAGAGTTGATTCAAAATCTTTGAACCAAGTCACAAAAACTGAACAATGGAAGCTTTTTTGTCTTCCTGAAAGAAGGCAGGAGGATTTTCTTCACTGAAGTGTTTAATAATAGATATTGTTAAATAAAACACAGACAGTAATATTAAGATTACAAACGACTAAATTCTTTCCTTACACACTTAATTGTTTTCTGATCATTAACCCTGACGTTAAATAAGTTATGAATGGATCTAAGGTGGGCGACAGACACTAGACAGACAATCATTGTGGAGCCTAAAGAGAGCAAATGAAGTAATAGATAGATGAGGTGTTGTTCACAGCCGGCACCTTTCTAACTTTGCCAGCATCGCCTTTAAAATCTGTACCTGATCCTGAGAGTTGTTGTTGTGGCGGCTGAAAAGCTGCAGCCGTGTGTGTTTGTAACAGCAACCGAGTGTAAGTATGAATAAAGATTGTGCTGAAAAGCATTAAACTGTGGACGAGTCTGCTGTGGGGATACTACACTTTCTTTTCTCATGGTAACCATGATATTGTAATATTTCTCCCAGAGAAACTTTGTGGATGAATGCTGGGCTGCGCTGAGCCAGAAAGTGAGTAATATCACCTATGACTGTATTTAAATGATGCAGCGTTCACTGAACATGTTCAGTTTAAAAAACTCCTACATGTAGAAAAGATAAACAGAAAGATTAAATTCATCAGGTTGGAATAAATGTTAATCAGGTGTGTAATTATCACTTACATCATTTGCTTGTAACTGTGTCTGGTGTAATCTAAACATTTATGAGACGTTGATGAGATGGAAAAAAACCTGGAGAAAAGTCGCATTTACCTTTTTTTTCTCAGGTAGAAACGTTGGCGTCTGTTATTGAGCAGATTTTGGAAACCCTGGCTGGTCTGAGTTACTGGGAACTTGAGGTTTTCAAGGAAGTCCTGCGTAAAATTCATTACAAACATTAGTCACACATCCAAAGAATCATCTACATGAGGACAGACCTGCAGGACACGGTGTTTTTCATGGTCCTGACTTACGGTGAGCGGTCAGTGGAGGAGACCATGGAGGGTTTAAACGAGACGAAGGGGGCTGATCTGGCTCAGAGGCCGTCAGACTGCAGCCCAGAACCCAAAAGTAAGACAACAAAGATGAAATAAGTTAAATAAACTCTGGTGGTTAAGATGTCTCGTAAGTAAAGTTTTTGTTTTTCATAAAAATATTGTAGAGAAAAGACAGATTGTTGTCCAAATCAGAATTTATGAGTGTTCAAGGAACAAAAAAATGACAAAAAGTGACTCCTTCAGTCTGAGAGACTGAATAACACAAACAGTGTCTATCATAGTTGAGCTTTAAATGTAATGTTGAAGATTATACAACTGTCAGTTGGTAAGTAAGTCTCTTGTGAGTGACTTTGAGCACTTTGCTCCTCAGAGAAACACTCTGTGGACGAACGACGCTCTGCACTGATCCACAAAGTGAGTCATGTCACATCTCTGATTCAGTACAAGACAGCAGGCTGAAAGTCAGAGGACTAAAGTATCATCAGTTCTCATGTTGAGTCATTTTTCTCATGATTTCTGCTTTTTTGTGGTTATGAGAAATCATACTGAACTTTCTAAAAGAGCTTATTTGGATAAAATGGATAAATAAATAAATGTCCTGCAAATTGAATGACTTTTCCAGGTGGCAATGGTGGCAGCTGTGAAACAACTGCTTTTGGAAGCTTCGAATGATTTGAGGAATTCCAAGCTCGAGGAGTTCAAGAGATTCCTGAAGTCAATTTTTCTTTGGATGAGTCTGTCATACAAATCACAGAGTCCATCATCAACCAGAGCAGATGTAGTGAATCTGATGGTGGATGAACTTGGTCATCAGTCTGTGGAGGTGACCAGAGAAGTTTTCATGCACATGAACAGAACTGATCTGGTGCAGAAGTTACCAGAGAGCAGCTCAGCATCCAGAGGTAAGACCAACATGCATGAGTGTAAACTCTGTGTCATCAACAGGTTTTTGTGTTGCTGGTGTCATGGTGGTGCAGTGGTTAGCACTGTGTCCTCACAGCATGAAGGTTGTGTGTTTGAGCCTCCTGGTTGGCTGGAACCTTTCTGTGTGGAGTTTGCATGTTCTCCCTGTGCCTGCATGCTTTTCCTCAGAGTGCTCTGGTTTCCAGTCCAAACACATGCTTGTTGGCTTTATTGCTGGTTCTAAATTAAATGTGGGTGTGAAAGGTTGTCTGTCTGTTTAAAACCTGAGGTGGACAGGTGTACCCTCTCTCATTATCACAGCTGGGAACCCCCAGTTACTTTGGTTGGACAGGATGGAGGGTTTCTTTGTTGGGTTCTTATGTCATTTTATTTAGTTTCACATGATTTTCTCTTTTAAATCATCTGTGTCGTCTGAAGGCTGATTCTACTTGGGTGTGTGATGATGTTTGAATCCTCAGAGTTGATGGTAAATGTCTTTCCTCCTCAGAGAAACACTCTGTGGATGAACATGGAGCTGCACTGTTGAAGAGAGTGAGTGTGACTCTAACTCAGCTTTCATTCAGTAGATTCAGGCTGTAAATCATCCTCATCTTGAACATTAAACACGATGAAACAGACAAAGCATCTTTGAAACTGGATGCTTCTCACAGTGTTAATGTGGAGTCTGCAGCAATAATGTTTCCACTGACGACAGAGTGAAGGACTCCGCCCTCAAACCAGCGTTCGTCCCTGTACCATTGTTAATTCAGTGGGTTGGTTTCGCCCCCTGTTGGCTCTCCAGGAAACTGCAGGTCTTCCTGGTCGTTGACAAAAGTTTAGTGAATAACAGAAACACACAGTATTAAAGATTTATACCGTCTGTGGTAAATTACAGCTTAAAAACTTGCGTGTTCAGTCAGACATAAGTAGCTCTAGTTAGCATGTGAATGTGATGCTTACTTTGTGTAACAAGTGTCACCTGGCAGTTTGTTGCTCTCTGCCAGGTGATTGGCTGAAGAGCTGTGAAAAGGTAGTGGGTGTGTGGGGTGAAGTCAGCGCTCTTCTGTGGAAAAAACCAGAGGCAATTAATTCACTCGGGTGCGAGTGGGTATACTGTCGGTAAGAGACTTTTGCCATTTTTGTTTGGATCGTTTGCTTTTGCATGTGCCTATTTTTAATGTGTCATTGGACTTTTTTAGTGTGACCACGAATTTTAATAGAAGAATTGATCAAGCCCTAGATCGACTGCGCGCAGGGAAACTGATCAATATTGTAGGTATATTGAGTTTGTTTTAGCTTCATGATTTTGAATGGTTTTATAAAATTGATATTTTATTGGGTAATATTTTAATTGATAATGTTGTTTGTTTTTCAGCTGTGCTGTCTCTGCTGTCCTTTTTTCGTTCTTTTGATTGATTTGTAATTTTGTTTTGGTTAGTCCGTCCAGCCGTAAAGGTGGTTATTGATTGAGAGTAAGTTGTGTAAGGGCGGACTAACCTCCCTTTTGTTTTTGTTTTTTTTGTTTAATTGTTTGTGCCACTTCCCTTCATCTCCCAATCGCAGGCCATGCATAGCACTGATTCCCAGCTGCGCTGAGACCCGAATTGTTTGCAGTGTGTGCCACGATTGCAGTGTCGCTAAGCGGGGTGTGACGGGTTTCAGTGTTGTTATTTTCGCACAGTTTGTGTGGTAAGTCTCATGTGCAGCTGGGATATCAGCAGGATGTGTTGTAAGTCCTGTCTGGAAGTGACTGGGAATTAGTATGTCTAACTCATGTAATAAATAAATGATCGATTTATTTCTTTGCCCCGTTTACTCATCTCTTGTCCTCGGTTACAATGGGATGTCCGCATATGTGGACAACAAATGCAAAACATCATTTAAAATCTTGTGCAGAAATTGTTCCCAGTGTTTTACCATCATATTTTTGAATGAATATTCTGATTTTCTGCCTCCCCCGTCCCTCCATAATGTACACTGCATTATTATTTGAATAAATCATTTGATAAAAATGAAGATTTTATTTCAAAGATTAAATTATAAAACGTTTTAATTAATCATCAAAATGAACAAGAAAAACATGAGTTTAATTTTGGTTTATTTTTTTTTAAAGGACAGTAAATCGTTGTCACTATGTTTCAAGTTACAATAAGATGATGACATTGAAAAAGAGATTAATGAGGCTTTGGATGATTTATGGATAAAACTCATTCAGCTTCACGGCCCCGAGGATTCATAGTAATGCGAAAGGTACCCCTCTGTGTCCTTATGAACGCTCAGGATTCTTAATTGAAGCACTCCCCTTTTTATTCTCTTCGCGGCCCTAACCCTAGCATTAACCATCACCTTACATTTATCAATTTCAACCCGCTCTCACGCCTGGGAACGAGTAACATAGCGACGATTTGTCACATATATGTTACGTTTTGGGATGAAACGTGTTTGGATAAAAACATGGCTGATGACATCGCTGATTCATTTTTAACATATATAACATTTACATTTTTTAATATAAAACTTTCAAATATCCATAGTTTTTCCTGTAAAATGGATCAATTAAAGGAGCCACCGAGGAGCAAATGCAACACACAGAACAGTTTTTACAAAAATGTAAGTGTAAAATAAAACCCCCACAAAGAAAAGGCATCTAAACCTTTGTAATGTAATCATGTCATGTTCTGGTAGATATTGGTAGATCTATATTTGGTCTAAAAACTGTTTTTTCAACACATTTAATCCTTTTCACTGAGCTCTTTAACGAGAAATTTCTCATTTTTCAAAAGGCTGTCATAGAAGATCTTTTTGCAGGCTGCAGCTTGCAGGGGACCACTGTAGAGCTCCCTCATCTTGTCCCGAGTGGTAGACAGAGCTCTAATTCTGGTATAAGTTTCTTGGTTGATAACTTCATTTTCTAGGAGCTCATCCAAAATGGGTGCGATGTTGCTCACTCTGTTGGTCAGCTGGACTCTGTGTTTGTCCACAAAGTCCTTGTCTGGAGAAAGAAAAGGAAAGAAATGGAAGAAGTTTACGGTTGTTTATCATGTGAAAATTTTATTCACTTTATTCTCAGCTTTCATAACAAAATGCTTTAAAAAATTCGCACTTATTTCATAATTAAAATTCATTAAATGTTAAAAACACATTCGTTCCTTTTGGTCGACTATTTAAAAAGAACATAAATGACCTCTTTCCTTTTTTCATCCAGACATTTAAAGATTATTGTATCTAGTTAATGTTGCAGTCTTCTCTTTTATTATCAGGAAATGAGGAGCTGCATGAGAGTGCATGTGCTTGGCAGTTTCAAGGCCTCGGGCACAAAGGTGAGAAGTAACGAAGTACAAATACAAATGTATTTTACCCGAGTCTTACTTTTCTCACTACTTTTTACTTTTACTCCCTGCCTTTATAAACAAATATCTGTACTTTCTACTTCTTACATTTTCTAAACCGGCTCGTTACTTTTGCTTTAACGCATTTTAGTCGAGTTATTATTTCGTCACTGCGAGCCTCCAAACATCCAAACGATTTAAACCTGAAGAGAAACACATGGTAGGCGGTCCTGTTCGATTATTATTCACCAGAGGATGGTGAATGATAAAAAGAGAAAGTGCGACTGCCTCCGTCAAGAGCCAAGAAAGAGATACAGACAAAGGCAGTTACAGGGAGGCGAGTCTCCCCACCAGCAGCTTAAACTGATTTCTGGTGATTACTACTAGGGTAATACTCTACAGTAAAACAGACCCCAAACCTTTAAACCAGTCCAGTATCTCCTGTATAAGGGGTCATCTCAGCTCTAACACAACATAAATACTTATTATATATATGTAATATATGTAATTCTCTAACCTGCAACGTGGCCAGAAACTGGATGACACGTTTAATGTAAGAAAAATTGGAATATGGACGCTTGATGTCATTGTTTGATGCATCAGAGTTTAATAATGAGCTGTGTCATCTGATTAAACAGGTGCAGCCGTCATGTCTGAGATTTGGTTTCAGACCATTTCAATGCAATTTCAGAATAATGTTGGAAAAATGTGTTTTGAAATCTGGAATAAGCTACGTTCAACTGCGCCCTGCCATACGGGGTCACTGCAGATGTTTGATTTGGCAGTTTTACAGCCGATACCCTTCCTGACATAACACAAAGGGGGATTTGTGCCTCTGACTGGAATCAAACCAGCATCCTTTCCTCTCCAAGTAAACCATACTTCTGTTCTATGGAGCTCTTTTCTAAAACCTTTCTGTAATAAATGGTGCCATTTTGTTTCTTATCACAAGCTGATACCTAACAGCATCAGCTCCAGATCATCCTGTCTGTCTGTGCTAGTTTGTTCTTTGTCCCTCCTTCAGTTTTCCTTTACTAATGTTTGGTGTTTTTAGTGGTTCTCCCTCCGTCTCTCGTCATCTGTGTCATCTTCTTCATATTTCTCTGACTCTGTTTTGTTCTTCTTTTTTTGTACTTGTACTTTTTGCCACCTCTGTGAAGCACTTCCTGTCCCTTTGAACGTTTTGATTAAAGAGAGTGAGCATGTAATCACTTCTGTTTGGTTGGGTTGTCTATTAGCAGTCTAGCATCCACAGTTTTCAGGATAACATTTTCAGATTCTGGGTGATGGTAGATACTGAGAACAGCTCGAGCTGATTTAATTTTGGTGAAATTTGGGTCAAGACCACACTGAATGTGAAAATCGGTAAAATAAATAAATCAGTTTTTTATGGATTTTTAAACTTCACAACAACTGAAGTTTAAAAATCAGGTATTCTTTTGTGCATTAGCAACAAAAACTTAATTTGAGCCTGAGAGGGTTAATAGTGTTCCGTGTGTTTTACAGTGCCTTAAAACACACCATGTCCGAAGTTATTTCCTTGACCAAGGTTCTTATAACCTTGACAAAGAACCTTGGTCAAGGTTATATGTAACATATAACCTTGACCATCACTGGTAACTTTGACCTTGGACGCTAACAATGAAGGTTAAGGTCAAACCATAATCAAGTAAAAAAACAAAAATCCATATCCAGTAATACGACATGTGAGCAGCATGGAAGGAGATGTGCAACACACTTTTTATTTTTTCAGTTCACAATGATGCCATAAAGTTTTGACAGCTTATAGAAGCCAAAGATTTCAGCCAATTCTGCTCCAATCACATGGGTGAAGATGATCAAATACACCATCTTAGTATGCAATACTTCAAGGTCAAAGGTCAGGGTCATGCCATACAGGACAAAGCTTCAGTTTCAATTTAATCATCTCTAAAATTTAAAGCAACGTCTTAGTCATTAGGGAACATAAGCACAGTTAGTATTGATCAGTTTTCTGTTTCATTATATAAAACTGAGTTAATATTGATGAACCTACCAGCCGACTGAGAGCTGACAGCAGCTGCTCCCACTGAGGATCCTGCAGCTGTTAAAAATAACAAGGAAAGTTTTTAGTTTCTTAACAAATGTTCAAACTTTTTAAATTTCATTATGCTAGCAAACTGAAACATTAGAGACTCAGTGCCACCAAATTAAAACAATTAAATAACTACACCAAAGAATATTCCACTAAACTCTGGTCTACTAAAAAAACAAAAGAAGAAGAAAATCATTCATTTATAATCTGAGTAAAAGGTTCGTCTAAATGCTCCTTTCGTGTGATATCTTACCTTCGGCTTGACCAGACTCTGGATGGTCATCTGGAATTCAAGGAAAATCAAAATATGGATACTTGACATTAGAGTTAAATATGAAAGTTTCATCTGAATAAAAGAGTGTTCAAGCAGCTGGTTGCCATGGGAACCCATTCTCTGAAACACTCTATGCACTGTTGTTGAGCTAATCTGAAGGCCACGTGAAGCTTGTAGCGACTGACTCTGCAGAAAGTTGGAGACCTCTGTGATTTTACGTGGCCCGTCACTTTGTGGCTGATTGGCTGTTGTTCTTTGTTATAATACCACTAACAGCTGACTGTATGTATAATATTTTGTAGCAAGGGAATTTCACCACAGCACTAATGTTGTGGATTTTCTATGATATATATGACATATGTACCTGTACACACTGGACATATACTCACATATGTAATCATATATACTTCTATATACTAAATATATACTTATACTGGAGTATTTTTTCTACTCGTTCAAAATCACAAGACCCACATATTTAGGTCAAAGATTATCTTCAATAATATTAATGAAGTTTGTGCCCTTTATTGTACAAACACATGCTGATCAATACTGTTTGAAAATGTACTAGTTAGGATCAATAAGTAACCTTTGACTGTGTTATGGCCAACGGTGACTGGTTCAAACAAAGGTTTCTTTGGCACTGCTAAAGTATGCGCATAGGACACTTTCTCTGCGTTTCTCTGTAGCGCCTCACGCTGTGTCCAGCCCTTTCGATGCCTATACGGCAAACAAACCTGCCCCCTGTGCGTGAAGCTGGGATTCTGGTTCTCACCTCAGCCACCAGAAGGCAAGAAAAACCTTTACTCGGCATAGAAAGCAGCTTACGTCTGGCATGCGTACCTGACAAAATTGTCAAATTGATTAACTGTTAACTGCCGTTTTCTCATCAAACGGACAAAGTGAGCCAATCCAATGATGGATGTAAAAGTTATGGGGCAGGGTCAGAAAGTTATGCATCATACGTGGAAGATGAAAAGAAAGAACAAAGGATGAAAGAGTACCCAACGGCAGGCGGAGGGGTCACTGATCCCATATAAGAGGAGGGTCGATATGCCCCGCTCTGCTGCTTCTTCCCTGTCTGTCTGTTGTGTGTCTGTGCTGTTTGTGCTTTGAGGCTCTACACTCCGGGGTTGCTTCGCTTTGCTTGTTCACTTTTTCTGTCATCCTGGTTTATTGTACTGATTTCTGCTGTTCATATGACACTGTTTAATAAACTCTGTTCTAAGAATTCTACTCTTTTCCAGAGGATCTTTTTGAGTGATTGGATTTTAACTGGATCTGAAAAGCTGGACGTCCACAGCATTGGTGGGATAAGGTTATCATACTGGCTTCAAAATGTGCGACTCGACACTTGTTGCACAGGTGGCGTCTTATCACAGGACAACTGAACTGCTGAGAACGAGTGATTCTTTCACATGTTTGTAGAAGAGTCTGCATGTCTTAGTGCTGATTTTATACACCTGAGGCCATGGAAGCGATTTTAACACATGAATGAAAGGATGTGGATGAGCGAGTGAATACTTTTGGAAACTGTGTCAATCAAACTGCTGCAGACTCTTTTAAGTTTGATGGAAAAAAAAACATCTTACATTTGACATTATATGACATACAGTATTTCTTATATTAGTAACAGTGTGGGTAATATTGCTTCATAACCACTGACCTGCTTGAATTTCACATTTCCATAGTGGCTCATCAGCTGGTTCACCATCAGCTGGGTGAGTGTGCACCAGTCTAAGTATGAGTTCACTGCCTGGATTCTTAACGTACACCTCATAGAAGTTTTGCCTATTGTATCTGAGGGTTAACTCCTGTGTTTGAAAAACAAAACAAAGGAACTTTAAAATACCTCTGTGAGCGCGCGCGCGCACACACACACACACACACACACACACACACACACACACACACACACACACACACACACACACACACACACACACACACACACACACACACACACACACACACAATTTAATGCAGGCAATAAAGTTACAGTTGTGGTTCTTACATCTGGCTATTAGTACAGAAATGGAGCCTCCAAGTTTTACATTTTACTTTTGAAATCTACTCATTTAAATATATTTGATGGACAAAGTGTAGGTGACAGAGACTAAAGATAAAAAGACAGTTTATCTGTGGACTTGTGATATTATTTAGATGCAGTAAGACAGATGTAAGTGATTTTCAGTCAAAACAATGTTGAGGCTCAAATATTAATTTTAAAATATTTTTAAATAAACTCTAAATTATGATCTCAGCGTATGCCCTTTGACCTTGTTCACATCAAGAGTTTTATAATGAACTAAAACTAAAACCAAAATTACCAGAAAAATGTGAACTGGAATAAAAACATAATGACCTACAGACCTTTTTACTCAGTTTAATCACATTTGTTTGTTTTTTTATTATTATTCTTTTTAAATACACAACTTCTTACTTTCCTTATCTATCAGGTCATTTTGGAAAAAGGTGATGGCATTTAAATGAGCCATTTAAAAAAATAGCAGCACACTAATATAATTACTTTGCAACTCAATGTTTGAACTGAGATTTTCCTGAAACACTAATGTTGACTTTTACCATTATTTTATGTTCTTCAGGTAAAACTATCATCAGCACCTGAAGAAGACTGAAATACAGCATCAAACACTGCTGTGTTAAAGTGTGTGCAGCTGTGCTAACAAAGACAGCTGATAGTCCCTGGTGTGATGGCCCTCACCTCACTGACTCAGCCAATGCAAAGACACACGTATGTTTCAGAGCAGCCGTGTCATTCTGGCTAAAATAAGGCCTGATGTGTTTTCTGCCAACAAGGTTTCGATCCACATGTAGCACAAACTTTACAAACTTTACCTTCGGCTGAATTTTTGCACTTGTGTTGTCGGCTTTGAGGCTGAAAAGACGCTCGGTTTGCAGGTACTGGTCTGGGGGATGCTTTATGATTTTTTTAAAGTTCAAATGGGATTTTGTCTCATCATTTTTCTCACGATATTTCTCAGCAATTTCCTGTTTAAGAAAAAAAAAGGAAACAAAAAAGCAAAGTAATCAAAAATAGGGGTTAACTTTACACCAACTTACACCATCTGTGTTTGAAATGACATTTATAACCAAGCAATAAGATTTTTGTGAGAGAGTATTATGGTCTGCTGGAAAAGAAAAAGGGAGGAAAAAGTCACATTAATGAGAATAAAGTCAGAGATTGTTGTGAAATATTGTGTCAAACTCTGAGAGGGAGAGTATCACCATGTGAAGGTGATCAATATTTTGCATCTTCGTGGGTGCTTTGAGAACTCTCGGGTTAATAACAAGTGACTAATGTTTATGTTAAGTCTAATTGTTGAATGTGTCATTGTGTTTCTTAAATTTGTAAGGTGTTAGTTCAATCTATAGGATCAAGACATTCCTTTGTCTCAGCCACTCTGTGCTGGGGGAGGATTATTGTAGACACATCCCTTGTGAAGATTCTGTTTCTTGTGTGGTCAGCTTCCTGCCCTTTTGTGGCTTCACTGTGTTGTGCACGGTGAACCAATACAGGAATTGAACCATATATTGGGTGTGGGGGAGATTACTATTTTATGACCAGGATGTTGTTAGAAACAGTTGTGATCAGGAAGTCACGCACACAGAGACACACACACACACACACACACACACACGCACACGCACACACGCATAGAGATTCTGAGACACCGGCCGGGGCCTCCCTTGCTAGCAAGTAAAAGATGTTCGTCTTGTTTTTGTCGTTAACGAGAATAAGTTTCTAAACCAGCGGGGCTTGTGGAAACACAAACCCAACAGTTTTCTTATCAGAGTTTTGTTATATGAAGTCTGTATGATGTAATATTATAAACTCTGGTCTGGATCCAAATAATCTCCAGATTACAGTGAAGAGATTTAACAGCCAAGTGACTCTCACAAGTGCTGCTGATGTTAAAAGAAAAACTATGATTAAAAAAATCTTCCTATAATCAAACAGAAGAGATTTATTGTAGCAATAGAGACATTTTTACAATTGGGTTCAATATAAAACACATTTTTCTTTCAGTGTCTCTTTTGTCTTTTGTCAGTCGGTCCTAATGTTTGGAATCTTGTCCTGTTTCACATCATTAAGATGTTCAGTTACCTGTTCCAGAGCAGGATCCTGTCGTATCAGGTAGACGTGGAGTTTGAGGAACGATGTGTTGGGTTTATAGTACATCAACATGTAACAGCTGATTTTTGGAGGAAATATGAAACGTATCAGGGTCGCGATTAGAGAGAAATGTGGCTCAGTTAACTTGACATGTGTTGGTGTGACCTCAGACACTTTTTCCACAACATCTCCACAGTCATCTATGTGAAGGACTGCAAACGTGTCCAATATGTCAGGGATGTCATCTGCAGGAGAACACAACAACACAAACATGGTGAGAAGAACAGTTTATAACAGTTTGTGCGCTCACTGTCAGAAATGTCAAACATCTGAAAGTCTTCCTTCATGTCCTCTTACCGATGCAGATCCAGTGTGGCAGGTGAACTTCATTTAACTTCCCAGCAGTGACTGTGACGTCCATCAGAGGACCTGCAGGCATGTATTGTCTGCTCTCCATCCTCTCCATGTGTCCCTCCCAAGATCTAAACTGGTACTGAAAGCTGGTCTTTCCCTTACAGACCCAGCGCAAGCCCGAGACTCTGCATTCAAAGTGTCCTGCTGCAGACTGAAGGCTGAAACAGGAATTAAATACACACTCATGAAGGAACAACAGAGTGAATGGAAACACAGAGAGTAGTCGTGTGAATCGGATGCAAAATGAAGAATTTCCTCTGGGAATAAATCCAAAGCTGAACTGTTTCCTGTAGTTCCAGTTTGCTGTGCTGCAGCATTCAGGAAGTTGATTTACCTGTAAGTTGGAGCCTCGTCTGCATCTGTACTGTTCACCTCAGGTTCAAGTTTAGTCCAATCACTGCAGTCCTGCTGCAGAGGACAGTCTCTTTAGTCAATAAGTACACATGTTTATAAAGAAAGAAACTTTAGCAATAAATGGATGAATGGAAGGGATTACCGTCAGGCTCTGACAACCTTCAAGCTCTGAACTTCTTTCAGTTTTTCGTCCTTGTTGAGACACAAAGAATTCAAATGAATGATGTTATGCTGACATATAAAATCATCCTCTAACTGTCCACATGTTTGCTGTTTGATCACTTTATGCTGTGCAGTGCTGCTTCAACATCAGAACAACATGTTCAGCAGGACGTGCAGCTGAGTGACGTCTAAGATGATCAAAAGCTGATGAATCCAAATATTCTCACCAGTGATGTCAGAACAAGACAGAGACAGAGAGAAAGGTTGGATTCAGCTCTGATCATTTATGCAAAGTTACTTTTGGACGTCTGTTGTGTTTCCTGTTTATTTTAATGTTTGTTGATTAGAAGTTGTTTAAACAAGTTTATTGTAAATTATGAAAATCTGTTTATTAAACTTTGTTTGGTCTCACCTGAGCTGCTCTCTGACAGCCTCAGCATCAGATCAGGTCTGTTCATGTCTGTTAAAACCTCCATGGTCGCCTCCACAGACTGATGACCAAGTTTATCCACCATCAGATCCACAAGGTCTTCTGTTCTGTTTGTATACCAGTACCTCTCCATTTGTGGCAGGCTCATCTTAAAGCACGTGAACGGCAGCAACTGCTTGAATTTCTTTAGATCCTTTTGACTGAATTCATTCAGTGTTTCCAAGAGAATCTGTCTGACAGCTTCCTGTTCTTTTTCCTGTAAAACCAAAACAATGTATTAAGTTACTGTATAATATCTCTGTTGGACGATTTAAAGATTTCTCTTTATTTAATTTCCAGAGAAACTGTAGTAGAAATATCAAATATTAATAAAAAAAAGATGTCTTCATGAATATTTATATGTTTTAGAATAATCACTGAAGAGACAGCTGGCGGTTTTGATATTTACTTCACTCTCTTTATGAACTGCAAAACTTCAAGTTTCATAAGAAAACATTATTTCATTTCTATCAATACTAAAAACTATTTTTTGTAAAAGCTGAGTTAAAGTCACACTCACTCTCTTCAACAGTGCAGCTCCATGTTCATCCACAGAGTGTTTCTCTGAGGAGGAAAGACATTTACCATCAACTCTGAGGATTCAAACATCATCACACATCCAAGTAGAATCAGCCTTCAGACGACACAGATGATTTAAAAGAGAAAATCATGTGAAACTAAATAAAATGACATAAGAACCCAACAAAGAAACCCTCCATCCTGTCCAACCAAAGTAACTGGGGGTTCCCAGCTGTGATAATGAGAGAGGGTACACCTGTCCACCTCAGGTTTTAAACAGACAGACAACCTTTCACACCCACATTTAATTTAGAACCAGCAATAAAGCCAACAAGCATGTGTTTGGACTGGAAACCAGAGCACTCTGAGGAAAAGCATGCAGGCACAGGGAGAACATGCAAACTCCACACAGAAAGGTTCCAGCCAACCAGGAGGCTCAAACACACAACCTTCATGCTGTGAGGACACAGTGCTAACCACTGCACCACCATGACACCACCAACACAAAAACCTGTTGATGACACAGAGTTTACACTCATGCATGTTGGTCTTACCTCTGGATGCTGAGCTGCTCTCTGGTAACTTCTGCACCAGATCAGTTCTGTTCATGTGCATGAAAACTTCTCTGGTCACCTCCACAGACTGATGACCAAGTTCATCCACCATCAGATTCACTACATCTGCTCTGGTTGATGATGGACTCAACCTATATGAGAAGAATGACAGATTCGTCCAAGGAATGATCGTCTGCAGGAACCTCTTAAATTTCTTGAGCTCCTCATCACTCAAATCATTCAAAGTTTCTAAAAGCAGATGTTTAACAGCTGCCATTGTTGCCGCCTGGAACAATAAACACAATCACGGGGTCACATATTTATTTAGCCAAACACAAGCATCTATTTACTAGTTGCGGTACGTTTATGAAAAAAATGAAGAAAATCTAAAACTGTGATCCACTTTTATGGGTTTGAATACTTTTTCTTTACAGGCTGCAGTTCTTCTCTCACTGTGCAGATAAAAACTGAAATATATCCATCAAGAATCTTTCCCTGATTTCACATCATCTTTCATTCTTTATTAATATTTGTAAGTAGAATAAAGTTTCCTGTTTAATCTGAAAGTGTTTGATGTTTTCAGATTTCTCTGTCCTGTTGAAGAGTCAGGACAAATGTACATGCTGACACTTCCTCAGCTCATCCTCAGTGGTAAAGACATCCTGACATTAGTGTTGCAGAAAATTACTGCTGAAGAAGACAAACTGAATGAAGCTTCAGTTTGTCACAAACATCCAGCAGAAATCATGAGAAAAATGAGTCAACATGAGAACTGATGATACTTTAGTCCTCTGACTTTCAGCCTGCTGTCTTGTACTGAATCAGAGATGTGACATGACTCACTTTGTGGATCAGTGCAGAGCGTCGTTCATCCACAGAGTGTTTCTCTGAGGAGAAAAGTGCTCAAAGTCACTCATGACAAACACATTTAACAACTAACTGACAATTATTCAGGAAATATGACTTTGGAAAAATGGACAATATGCAGAATTACACTGAAACCTCCTCAGCAATAATAAACAGTATGAAGGAGTCATTTTTACTCCTCCTCACAAAGTATTTGGATTTAATCTGGTCTCATTTTTATGTATTTATTGAAGTAGATTTTTCCAGAACAGCCATAAAATATGTTTTAAAGATGTGTTTTTTGTCTTTATTACAAATATTATTTATAAAGTCAAAGAAGACTTTAGTCAGACGTTTATGAGACATGAAAACAGTTTTATGACTTTAATGAGTTTTGATTTTGTTGTCTTACTTCGAGGCAGTGAGCTGCAGTCTGACAGCCTCTGAGCCAGATCAGTCCTCTCCATCTTCTTTAAGACCTCCATGGTCTTCTCCACTGACTGTTGGCCGTAAGTCTGCACCATCAGAAACACTGTGTCCTGCAGGTCTGTCCTCATGTACCACATCCATGAGAAGTCTGAGTCAAATTTGCGATGAATTCGTCGCAGGGTCCAGTTGAAGTCATGCAGCTCCGGCTCATTGAGACCATCCAGAGTTTCCAGCAGCAGCTCAATAACAGACTCCATCGTTTCTACCTGGAAAATTCAAAGAAAATGTTCATGAGATAAATGTGACATTTCTCACTTTCAGGTTTGTTTGTTTTCTCATCAACACTTTACAAATGTAGATGTGTTTAGATGACATCATCCATCACATAAGGTGATGATGTCATTGGTCATATTTGTCACAATGATCACAAACAGCTGATTAACAATTATTCTGCTTCTGTTAACAAGTTCAGGACTTTTCTGACCTGCTGCAGACCTCCCTCACTGCACACGCTCAACTTATCAAACTTTGACTTTTCCAATCAAAATCAAATCATTTGTTTCTATTGAAGATTTCTATCCTGTGTTTATGAAATGAAAGCTGGATGATCTGAAGTCAGACAGATGTGACATGACTCACTTTGTGGATCAGTGCAGGCCAACGTTCATCCTCAGAGTGTTTCTCTGACAGAAAAGAAAGATTAAAAGCTTCATTCATGACTGATTTAACATCAGTGTTAATAATCAGACACTTTGAAATAACTGATGCTTTGATTTCATTCTGATGATCCTTGTAAGTTGGATTAATAACAACATTAAACTTGTTAACATGAAGTCATATTTGATGGGAAACTATCAACGTGTGAGGAAATGATCCAGTTCTGTTTCATTCAGTAATTCTTCTTCTTCATCTTCTTCATCTTCATATCAATGAGTGTATTTATTGATTCATGTGTTTTCTGGACACTGACCTTTCTCTGTTTCCTCCACATCAAATCCTTCAGCTGATGATCCTGCAGCTGCAACACATTGAATACAAACTGTAACTACATGACACAGACACTGTGTGTGTCCTTTATGTGTGCTCATCCTGAGTATAACACTGAGTCCTGACAATAAAAAGCTTTAATATTTCACTTTCAGCTGTGCTGACTGAAGGCAGGAGGAGGCCATAGTTACACAATCACAGAGAAATCACTGAAAAGACTTTGAATCATTTACCTCATACAGGTCGTCTGTCTCCATAGTGGAGTTTCAATCAAAGCTAACATAAAGATCCATTTACAACACAAGACTGATATTAATGAGCTCAAAATGCAAAAAACAAAGAAAAATATTTTCAAAGGAAAGAAGTTCAAAGAGCTTTAAAAGAACATTTACTAAAGAAAGTCACTGATTCAATAAGCTGAATATTTTTACTTTAAAACACTGAAATATGAAAACAAATCTGTTTAATTTTACTGTGTTTGTACAACCTGAATGTGTTCATTTATCAACGTCTGTCCAAAATAAATCAGAGGAAACTAATTCTTTCATTTATAAATGATAATAAAGTTTATATTATGCAGTTCTTGTTGTGAGTTTCTCTGATTTAATTCTTTTGATTTTGTTTTCAGTTTGAGCTGTAATATTATGTTTTTAATACTTTTACACTCCGTTAAAAATAATCCCACCATATTTATTGACATTATTACAGAAACTCTGACAGATTATTTCCTCTTACCTTTGAGTCCTGAGCTGCTCTCTGACAGCCTCTGCACCAGATCAGTTCTCTGCATGTCTGTTAAAACCTCCCTGATCACCTCCACAGACTGATGACCCCATTTATCAACCATCTGTTTCACTAGTTCATCTGTCATGTTTGTATATATCTGTATTCGTGGCAGGCCCATTTTAAAGCACGTGAACTGCAGCAACAAATTGAATTCCTCGAGATCCTTTTGATTCAAATGTCTCAGGATTTCCACAAGAATGTTTCTAACAGCTGTCAGTGCTTCTTCCTGAAAAATACAAAGCATTTATTAAGTTACTGTCATTTCACTGTGAGGAGATTTAAAGTTTGATTTCTCTGAACTTCCTCAGTGTCTCTGAAGTAGACATGTAGAATATTAGAGCTGCATGATTATTGGAAAATCAAAATCACAATTATTTCGTTCAGTATTGATTTTTCTGACAGACAATTGCGCTCTCGTGTAAACAGAACATTTCCACATCTGTACAATTCTCCTTTCTCGTCTTCCACCTCTTTATTTATGTATTTATTGTGTGTGTGTGTGTGTGTGTGTGTGTGTGTGTGTGTGTGTGTGTGTGTGTGTGTGTGTCTCTTCACTTTTCATTTTAAATTATGCTAATTTAATTTGTAAAGACAAATCAAGATGAAGTTCAAACTAGTTGTGCAGCTTTATAAAATCTATCCATCCATCCATCCATCCATTCGCTTCCGCTTCTCCTTTTCAGGGTCGCAGGGGGCGCTGGAGCCTATCCCAGCTGTCATAGGGCGAGAGGCGGGGTACACCCTGGACAGGTCGCCAGTCTGTCGCAGGGCCAACACACAGGGACAGACAACCATTCATACTCACTTTCACTCGCACATTCACACCTAGTGACAATTTGGATTATCCAATTAACCTATCCCCACAAGCTGCATGTCTTTGGACGGTGGGAGGAAGCCGGAGTACCCGGAGGGAACCAACGCAAACACGGGGAGAACATGCAAACTCCACACAGAAAGACCCCGGCCTGATGGTGGAATTGAACTCAGGACCTTCTTGCTGTGCGGCAACAGTGCTAACCACCGTGCCACCGTGCTGCCCAGCTTTATAAAATTGTAATAAAACCCATAAAAAATTTACAATTAATAATATTCTTCAGAATGATCACTGAAGGAACAGCTGGTAACATCTGTGGTGCTGATGATGTTTACCTCGCTGCCTTCATGAAATGTTTTTATGTGTCTGTAAAACTTTGGTCTCATAAGACTCCCTCTCCATCAGGACTAAAAACTAAATGTTCTTATTTCTCTAACTGAATGTTTGTGTTTTGATTTTTTAAAAAGTAAAGTGAGTGCATGAAAGGTGGAAATGGATATTTTAGGACTTTTGATGTTGAAGATTTTCAAAGACAAAGAAAAATCTAAAGATGTCATTTCCTGGTTTTATCGTCAGGAGTAGATCCTTCACTCTGTCGTCAGTGGAAACATTATTGCTGCAGACTCCACATTAACACTGTGAGAAGCATCCAGTTTCAGAGATGCTTCGTCTGTTTCATCGTGTTTAATGTTCAAGATGAGGATGATTTACAGCCTGAATCTACTGAATGAAAGCTGAGTTAAAGTCACACTCACTCTCTTCAACAGTGCAGCTCCATGTTCATCCACAGAGTGTTTCTCTGAGGAGGAAAGACATTTACCATCAACTCTGAGGATTCAAACATCATCACACATCCAAGTAGAATCAGCCTTCAGACGACACAGATGATTTAAAAGAGAAAATCATGTGAAACTAAATAAAATGACATAAGAACCCAACAAAGAAACCCTCCATCCTGTCCAACCAAAGTAACTGGGGGTTCCCAGCTGTGATAATGAGAGAGGGTACACCTGTCCACCTCAGGTTTTAAACAGACAGACAACCTTTCACACCCACATTTAATTTAGAACCAGCAATAAAGCCAACAAGCATGTGTTTGGACTGGAAACCAGAGCACTCTGAGGAAAAGCATGCAGGCACAGGGAGAACATGCAAACTCCACACAGAAAGGTTCCAGCCAACCAGGAGGCTCAAACACACAACCTTCATGCTGTGAGGACACAGTGCTAACCACTGCACCACCATGACACCAGCAACACAAAAACCTGTTGATGACACAGAGTTTACACTCATGCATGTTGGTCTTACCTCTGGATGCTGAGCTGCTCTCTGGTAACTTCTGCACCGGATCAGTTCTGTTCATGTGCATGAAAACTTCTCTGGTCACCTCCACAGACTGATGACCAAGTTCATCCACCATCAGATTCATTATATCTGCTCTGTCTGATCGCCTCAACCTGTTTGAGAAGAATGACAGATTCGTCCAAGGAAGGATTGTCTGCAGGATCCTCTTAAATTTCTTGAGCTCCTCACGACTCAAATCATTCAAAGTTTCTAAAAGCAGATGTTTAACAGCTGCCATTGTTGCCGCCTGGAACAATAAACACAATCACGGGGTCACATATTTATTTAGCCAAACACAAGCATCTATTTACTAGTTGCGGTACGTTTATGAAAAAAATGAAGAAAATCTAAAACTGTGATCCACTTTTATGGGTTTGAATACTTTTTCTTTACAGGCTGCAGTTCTTCTCTCACTGTGCAGATAAAAACTGAAATATATCCATCAAGAATCTTTCCCTGATTTCACATCATCTTTCATTCTTTATTAATATTTGTAAGTAGAATAAAGTTTCCTGTTTAAGCTGAAAGTGTTTGATGTTTTCAGATTTCTCTGTCCTGTTGAAGAGTCAGGACAAATGTACATGCTGACACTTCCTCAGCTCATCCTCAGTGGTAAAGACATCCTGACATTAGTGTTGCAGAAAATTACTGCTGAAGAAGTCAAACTGAATGAAGCTTCAGTTTGTCACAAACATCCAGCAGAAATCATGAGAAAAATGACTCAACATGAGAACTGATGATACTTTAGTCCTCTGACTTTCAGCCTGCTGTCTTGTACTGAATCAGAGATGTGACATGACTCACTTTGTGGATCAGTGCAGAGCGTCGTTCATCCACAGAGTGTTTCTCTGAGGAGAAAAGTGCTCAAAGTCACTCATGACAAACACATTTAACAACTAACTGACAATTATTCAGGAAATATGACTTTGGAAAAATGGACAATATGCAGAATTACACTGAAACCTCCTCAGCAATAATAAACAGTATGAAGGAGTCATTTTTACTCCTCCTCACAAAGTATTTGGATTTAATCTGGTCTCATTTTTATGTATTTATTGAAGTAGATTTTTCCAGAACAGCCATAAAATATGTTTTAAAGATGTGTGTTTTTGTCTTTATTACAAATATTATTTATAAAGTCAAAGAAGACTTTAGTCAGACGTTTATGAGACATGAAAACAGTTTTATGACTTTAATGAGTTTTGATTTTGTTGTCTTACTTCGAGGCAGTGAGCTGCAGTCTGACAGCCTCTGAGCCAGATCAGTCCTCTTCATCTTCTTTAAGACCTCCATGGTCTTCTCCACTGACTGTTGGCCGTAAGTCTGCACCATCAGAAACACTGTGTCCTGCAGGTCTGTCCTCATGTACCACATCCATGAGAAGTCTGAGTCAAATTTGCGATGAATTCGTCGCAGGGTCCAGTTGAACTCGTGCAGCTCCGGCTCATTGAGACCATCCAGAGTTTCCAGCAGCAGCTCAATAACAGACTCCATCGTTTCTACCTGGAAAATTCAAAGAAAATGTTCATGAGATAAATGTGACATTTCTCACTTTCAGGTTTGTTTGTTTTCTCATCAACACTTTACAAATGTAGATGTGTTTAGATGACATCATCCATCACATAAGGTGATGATGTCATTGGTCATATTTGTCACAATGATCACAAACAGCTGATTAACAATTATTCTGCTTCTGTTAACAAGTTCAGGACTTTTCTGACCTGCTGCAGACCTCCCTCACTGCACACGCTCAACTTATCAAACTTTGACTTTTCCAATCAAAATCAAATCATTTGTTTCTATTGAAGATTTCTATCCTGTGTTTATGAAATGAAAGCTGGATGATCTGAAGTCAGACAGATGTGACATGACTCACTTTGTGGATCAGTGCAGGCCAACGTTCATCCTCAGAGTGTTTCTCTGACAGAAAAGAAAGATTAAAAGCTTCATTCATGACTGATTTAACATCAGTGTTAATAATCAGACACTTTGAAATAACTGATGCTTTGATTTCATTCTGATGATCCTTGTAAGTTGGATTAATAACAACATTAAACTTGTTAACATGAAGTCATATTTGATGGGAAACTATCAACGTGTGAGGAAATGATCCAGTTCTGTTTCATTCAGTAATTCTTCTTCTTCATCTTCTTCATCTTCATATCAATGAGTGTATTTATTGATTCATGTGTTTTCTGGACACTGACCTTTCTCTGTTTCCTCCACATCAAATCCTTCAGCTGATGATCCTGCAGCTGCAACACATTGAATACAAACTGTAACTACATGACACAGACACTGTGTGTGTCCTTTATGTGTGCTCATCCTGAGTATAACACTGAGTCCTGACAATAAAAAGCTTTAATATTTCACTTTCAGCTGTGCTGACTGAAGGCAGGAGGAGGCCATAGTTACACAATCACAGAGAAATCACTGAAAAGACTTTGAATCATTTACCTCATACAGGTCGTCTGTCTCCATAGTGGAGTTTCAATCAAAGCTAACATAAAGATCCATTTACAACACAAGACTGATATTAATGAGCTCAAAATGCAAAAAACAAAGAAAAATATTTTCAAAGGAAAGAAGTTCAAAGAGCTTTAAAAGAACATTTACTAAAGAAAGTCACTGATTCAATAAGCTGAATATTTTTACTTTAAACATTGAAATATGAAAACAAATCTGTTTAATTTTACTGTGTTTGTACAACCTGAATGTGTTCATTTATCAACGTCTGTCCAAAATAAATCAGAGGAAACAAATTCTTTCATTTATAAATGATAATAAAGTTTATATTATGCAGTTCTTGTTGTGAGTTTCTCTGATTTAATTCTTTAAATTAATTTTTACTGTAAGGTGTAATATTATATTTAAAATCCTTCCACACACAGTTAAGAATAATCCCAACATATCTGTTGTATTAATTTATGCAGCTTATGATTATTGTACAGCTGTCCTTCTTGGCCAGGACACTCTTGTAAAACAGATTTTTAATGTCACAAGTTTATTTTTTCCTGGTTAAATAAACTTTAATGAATAAATAAAATGTATTAAAGTTATTACAGAAACTCTGACAGATTATTTCCTCTTACCTTTGAGTCCTGAGCTGCTCTCTGACAGCCTCTGCACCAGATCAGTTCTCTGCATGTCTGTTAAAACCTCCCTGATCACCTCCACAGACTGATGACCAAGTTTATCAATCATATTATTCACTATTCCTCTTCTGTCATCATTCAGTTTGATTTGTGGAAGACTCTTCTGAAAACAAGTGAACTGCAGGAACAACTTGAATTTGTTGAGATCCTGATCACTCAAATCCTCCAGTGTTTCTAGAAGCACATCTGTAACAGCTGCCATTGTTGCAACCTGGAAAATTCAAACATTCATAAAGAAAAAATGTTTCCTCACTGAGAAAATTACAGATTTATGTTTTTGTAGCTGTTTTAAACTTTGAATGTTTTCAATGTTTTCTCTGAAACACTTTGTTTTCTTTTATTATCTTATTTATTAAGATGTATTTATGTAAACACACTTTTTAATAATCTTTGATTTTAAATCTAAAAACATTTCTGTGACAACTGTTTAATCTAAATGATGAAATTATGATTTTCAAACTGCATCTTATTGAATCAAAGCTGAACTCTGCAGAGTCAGACAGATGAGACGTTACTCACTTTATGGATCAGTGCAGACAGATGTTCATCCACATGTTTGTCTGAAAAAAGAGAAATTAACAGAAATAGAAATAAGTGTTTAATAAAAGCTAATCGAGCTTTAAAAAATACACAGAGATCAAAAAAAAAGTTACATTTAAACCTGCTGAACATCATTTTCTGCTCGTCAACAATGCTCTCTTTGCTCTGTAAATCTGACTGTTTCTAATATGAACTGAAGCAGAAACACTTTTATGATTTTAACATGTTTTGTCTTTATCTTACTTTGAGCTTCTGAGCTGCTGTCTGTCAGCCTCTGAGCCAGATCAGTCCTCTTCATCTCCTTTAAGACCTCCACGATCTTCTCCACTGACTGTTGGCCAAAAGTCCTCACCATCAAAAACACCACGTCCTGCATGTCCTGCACGTCCTGCAGGTCCTTCAGGTCCTGCACGTCCTGCACGTCCTGCACGTCCAGCATGTCCAGCACATCCTGCAGGTCTGACATCTCAGGCAGACTCATGGAGCTCATTGAGCCCCATGAGTCTGACATCTCAGGCGGACTCATGGGGATCATTGAGCACCATGAGTCTGACATCTCAGGCGGACTCATGGGGATCATTGAGCACCATGAGTCTGACATCTCAGGCGGACTCATGGGGATCATTGAGCACCATGAGTCTGACATCTCAGGCGGACTCATGGGGATCATTGAGCCATGTTTTCTTCTCAGGATCTGGATGAAGTCTCTGACCTCGCTGCCTCTCAGATCAGCCAGTGTCTCCAAAAGCAGCTCAATAAGAGACTCCATCGTTTCCACCTGGTAAAAACAGAGGTCACATGACAGCGATGCACCATTCAAATATCTGTTTGATTGTTAATCAACAGAAACATTTTAGTGTGCTAAAAATAAATTCATGTTTGAATCCAATTCCTTCTAAAAACCTGAAAAGATGACCTTTGACCTTCAGACATAAAGCTGCGTCTTTTTAAGGTCATGACCGGTCGACCAGATGTAGAGCAGAAAATAACCTCCATGAACATCTGGTGCTCGGTGGGTACCTGCTTGGATTGGTTTTTTATTTCTTGGCTCATTTTTTCCTCTTTTTGAAGGATTTAATTTTCATGAACAGGTTTGTGACTCTGTTTTACTGCCTGACTGTAACTCTGTCAAAGACTGAGCTACAAAAACTGCAGTGAGTCTCCTGATTTTACAAACAGAGGGGAGCTTTAACTGCTCACATCTTTACTGATAAACAGAAAGACTTGAATTTAATCTGCTTTTAAAATGTAAATAAGGTTTAATATTTCTACACCAATCATGTATAAAACTCATGTGTACATGACAAAGCTGCAGCTTGAATCTCATGTGTATGATTTGTGTTTAAGATGAAGATCATTTTCAGTCTTCATCTACTGAATCAAAGCTGAACTGTGTGAAGTCGACTGATGTGACGTTACTCACTCTCTGGCTCAGTGGAGGAAACTGTTTGTCTGAGGAGAAAAGAAAGAGAAAAAGTCAGATTAGAAACTGTTTTATCATCAGGCTTTATGAGGATTTAGAACATGAAAGATTTCACATCAAAGTGACACTTAAACCTCGTTAACTCGTTAATAATGATTTTAGAGAGAGGCCTAACTTTGTGAATGAGAGCACACACAGGATACTCTGATCACTTTTATGTGTGTGTATATATACTCACACACATATATAAATATACACTACATGTCTTTGAACGTGACGGGAGTCGACTCCAGACCGGGGCGTTTCTGTCCAATGAGGGTCCCAGGCTGCCTCTCCCATGCTAACCAACCGTAACTTGGAGTGAGAGACATAAATATGAAGCCATACCAGCTGGGACGTCACCCAGGTGGCATAGTGGCTCCAGCAGATCCCAGGAAAACATTAGAGATCTCTGTCCAGAAGAGCGCTGTCAGAGTTTTACCCCTGATACTGCTGGATAAACAGAAACTCACTCAGGAACGAGGTCACACACAGCTCAAGTTTTCACTCGCGAGAGGGAAGCAGTTGATCTCCAACCCACTTCAACTTGCTTCCCCCCTGCAGGTCGTTTTTATTGTTTACACACATGACTATTCATAAAGCTCGTTGCTGTATTAACTAAGACAAATTACTATATATGGTTAGAAAGTGTGTTGTGCAAGCGTGGTTATACAGTGTGAGTGGTTATATGATGTGAGTGCAGCCCTCCCAGGATGATGTCAGTATCTTGTCCCGCCAGGTGGCTTCCTTCACTGCGTACAGTCTGTTCTTCTCAAAGTTACTTGTTCCCTTTATGGAGGTCGTGCAAATGCTCATATTTGTGGGTTACATAGCGAGCAAATAAAACGCAGCTTCTCAAGACTCCCAGGGTTTCCCTGTGGATTATGTAGCTTTGAGAAGATATGGGATCTATGAAGGAATCCTGCGTTTCAGATTGTTTCCATGAAGGTGGAACACATCTTCATGCTGGAAGTGCCTCTCTCACCACCAACCTCTCCCCCAAAGATAAGAACATAATCAGCATTAGCTTGGAGTGCGTTAATTAAGTTAATAACTAAAATTAAACGTAAACTATTAATTACAATTGATGTGATTTGATTATTCTTTTTACATTATTTTAGTTTTTCACTTTTTCTGTACAAGAATGTGTGTGTGTGTGTGTGTGTGTGTGTGTGTGTGTGTGTGTGTGTGTTGTTTATGGTGAAATGCACAGTGAACAAACAAGCTGATGAGTAAGATAACCTGCTGAGAATGACCTACAGTAGCGCTCCTTCCTACGCTGTGAGTGTAACAGTGCTCCTACAGTCCCATGCAGGGGGTGGGTGTCAAGGAGCGGCTGTGTGCTGGCAGGAGAGGACCCAGATGCAGACTCACAGAAACAAGACGTAACTCAAAAAATGGCTTTGTTTACAGAAAGGGCAAATAAACAATACAAAACTCAACTGGGAAAAACTAGTCAGCTGAACACTCGGAGAATTCCACACAACCATGAGTGACGACGCGACACAGATCCAAGGGAGACTCCGACATAAATACACAGAAAGCTAACGAGGGACGTAGGAGCACACAGGGAACACAGCTGACACTAATAGTAACAATGAGACAAGGAAAGAGCAAACACAACATGACGTACACTGACGAGAGACTGTCAAAGTAAAACAGGAAGTACACGACAGACACAGAGACCCAGACTAGACACTGAACAGAGGGAACACTGAGTACAGGGACAAGAGCAACATGAGACACTACTGACTGGGGAACGAGAAGGCAAACACGAGGACAGAAGTAAACTACACAGAACATGGGGGTACAGGGACCCAAACCTAAGCAGTAGAACTCTCAATCCAAGGAGAACAGAAGAGCTAGAAGTACAAACTGAAACCCAAACCACAATCATCCTAAGAAAACAAAAGTACAAAACTCAAAACACTGGCTCACCGACCCAGGACCGTGACAGTGGGAGGTGCTGTCCATGATGAACGTTAGGTTAGACAACATCAGTTTTCTCTGTGGTGGGGTTGGGTGGACTGTCCCGGGCTCTGTGGGGCCGGGGGGCGCTGCTGCACTGGGCCCCGGTCTGGATGGGCCTGGGCCCCCTTTTCCCTGGCGGGTCGCGGAGTGTGGGAGTGCCTACTGGGGTCAGCTGGCCCCAGGGAGGGGTCACTGCCCCTCCCTTCCTTCCCTCCCCATCTCCAACTGCCTCCCTCCTCCCGCTCCACCACAACCACCCACACATGCAGGGCCTTGGAGTAGGGGTATGTCACCAGGATGCAGAGGAGGCTACCCCCCCCTCTGTCCCCTTCTGGCTGCCTCTGCCTCAATTTTATCCCACAACTTAGACATTCACATTATTCACACTCTCATTACACATACATATAGGATCTTGGGGGTGGGCACAATACACGGAGTCCAAGTTACCATCAGGGTGTACACCTCACCCCTGGCATCGTTGCCCACCTCTCAATTTTAAATACACGTAGACATTGAGGGCTAACAGGAGGGACTATGCGCTTACCTGCTGCTCTCTGGCAGGTAGCTCCAAGCCCTCCTAGGTTTTAATTGCACCTTAGAACACACATGCGTCAACACTACTATGAGCGGGTGGAGGGAGGTTTGGAGTCTTCTCTCACCCCCGTTCTCTGCGGCCTGCTGGAGCGGGAGGGCTAGTAGGAGGAGTTGGCCGTCCGGCTGCGGTCTGGGGTGTGGGGCCTCCCTGCTGCTGCGGAGTCGGGGCGGTCTGCCTCCCCCCACCGCAGGGAAAAGGGTAACACCACCTGGGTCTGGGTGCAGTTCCCCCCTCCAGGGGCAGGGGTACCTAGACCCGGTTTGTAGAGTACGCTTGGGGAGTGTGATCGCGTATACAGTGTCTCTTTATATTTGTCTCCACGTTGGTTGAGTGTGGAGTGAGTGCATATGAGAGCATGAGGGTGGGAATGGATGTTTGTGTCTGTGTGCGCCTGTATGTTTGTATTTATATGTCAGGTTGGGTGTCAGACGCCACCTCTCTGGGGACATCTCGGGCCTTCCAAGGTTTGGAGGCCTATCTCCACCCACCACCACTTCCCCTGCCGGTGGCGGACTCCCTCAGGTGTCGGTGCGTTGGTGGTTCTTTGTATCTGGGGGTGGGCGTCCGGGTACACACCGGCTCACTCCTTGGCGGCCGCTTATTGGGGCTCGCTCGGGCCATTTCGGAGGTGGGGTGCCCCCGGCCTCTCAGCCTGGGGCTCGGTCACTCAGGCACAGCTGGCTGCCGGCGGAGCTCACGGGCGCATCACTGCAACTCCCCCTGGCTTCTGCTCCGCGGCTGCTGAATGAGCCCTCATCTGGGACTCTCCTTAGCTCTTACTGGGACAGTGGCGCGGCTGCCCCTCTGTGGGTCTTCCTTGGTCTCTTGTGTTCTGGGGGCCTCTGGATGTCTGGAGTTTTGATCTCCTCCATACCCGCTTGATACCATAGAGGACAGGGCTGTGGCTCCCCACACTCCCTAGCAGATCATTACATGGAGAAATCTTTGGAATGCAAGCATGCTGATCCACACAGGTGTTACACATGGGTATTCACAGACGCGGACTAAAGCTTTCTTGGCTGCTGCCTCAAAGCACACTGTGCGCTGTCTATCTTGCGTGCTGAACAATATCGTCTATTATTTAGTAACTATTGATATCTATGACTAGCTAGTTTATTGTGATGGTGCTTTTTTTTTCTATTATTATGTTGCTCTTTGTTGTTTGCCGTCTCCTCTGTTTGTTTTTTTGTTTGTTTTCTCCATGCAGGTGACCCAGGAGTTTTTTTTGTTGTTTGTTTGTTTTTTTCTCTCTTCCCCCCCTTCTCACCGTCTCTTCTCCCCTTTGGTTTTCTTTCCTTCTCTCCCCCTCTTTCTTTCATTCTTTCCCCCTGTCCTATTAAAAAAAAAAAAAAAGAAAAAAAAAAGAAGAAAAGGTTAGACAACATCCTCTCCTGAAAACATCCTCGATGGACTTCAGCGGACAGTCCTGGACAGTCCTGGCCCTTTGGACCAGAGATTAGAGAGATTTGACCTGCAAGGCTACTCAGGTTTCTTCATATCAGGGAAAGTAGGGCAGACACTTGCATGTCAAGGCAGTGAGGCTGGACCAGTCCCCTCACCTACATCGGCTCCAGAACCCTGCATTATCTACTGGATAAGACTCAGAGGATCAGCCAGATATGTCTAGATCTGTCCAGCAGCCTCCTCCTGGTAGGACATTCCCAGATAGACTTAAAGGAAACTCATTTCTGTTTGTATCCATAATCTCCTTCTTTCAGTCCTCAGAGCTTGTGACCATATGCATGGGCAGGAACATAGCTCCACCTACAAATCTAAAACATCAGGGCCCGCTCTCTCCTCACCAGGGCAGATCAGCATAGCATCCACACCACTGCAAACACAGCACTAATCTATCTGTCAGTCTCCTGCTCCACTCTCCCCTCCCCTGTGAACGACACCCTTAGATACTTAAACTCCTCCAAATGGGGGAACTCGTCCGTGACCTGGAGTGAGCACTCCACCCTTTACCAGCTGAGAACCATGGCCTAAAACTTGGAGGTGCTACTTTCACCCACTTGTTGCACATTCAGATTCAAACTGCCCCAGTGAGAGCTGGAGGTCATGACTCCATGAAGCGCTTTGTCTCTCCAAAGCGTGCTGCACATGCGTGTCTGTTACATGCTTCCTTGATATGGGTTGCGTGACCAGAGAACTCCAGCTCTCTCAGGTACAGTAGATGCAGCTACGTCTCCAACATTCTGATAACTTCTGGAAAGTTCCCCATCCAGACGATGAAGGCAGTGATGGCATCTGAGTCTTTCTTCTTTATAGACACTGACAGATACTAGATACTGTGTGTTACTTTAATTTAGGACCAGCTGCAACTGAATAAATTCACAATACAGTTAATAAGTCCCATTTATTAAAACTGTAAAGGTGGAATTGTTTGACTGGAGTCCTCTGACACCTACAAACATTTGTATTTTTAAAGAAGCACCAATCAAAGCAGAAATAGAAAATTGTGTGAAACATTAGCAACAAACTGACAAATTCATTAAAAATTTAAATGATAGAAAAAAACACATCTGTGAGGTATGACAAAAATCTACCACAGACTTCAGTCAGTATGATGAGGGTTAATAGTGACATAATTATAACCTGTAGAGCTGCTTGAAGACTTTCCAACCATGTTGAATGATGTTGGATGTTTTTGTTCTGATCTGATCAAAATACTGTAACTGAGCTTGTGTAACAGTGTTTATGTTGTATGTGATTCCATAATAACCACAATGGATTTGTGATGTTTATTGGCTCAATGGCGCCCTCTCTCAGAGGCAGTGGATCACTGCACTGTGTGGGATCATTAGGTATCAGCATGAGTGCGACCACTATACAGAGCATGTGACCTCTGTAGCTGTCTAACTGTTAATAAGAAGAGTTTCAGTGGTTTGTTGTAATTGTGAAGTCCTGAAACAGTCACATAATATCACTGCACACCGGCTATAAGCTGCTATTATTTTGTAGTGTGCTGTGTTTGAGCCTCCTGTAATGAGCCAGCCTGCCTGACCTGCACATATTCTGCTCTAATCCACGTTATAAAAAGCAGCACGAAAATATAAACGTCTTTGTTCATCATTCACTACACAACACAGAGTCAAGAGATTTTTCTATCAGTCAGCACCTGGTTTCATATGAATGTGATAAACTATGTGCAGTATTCGCACATATTTAAGTCTTTGTTCTCTTATTTGTGGTTCCTGAGGTGATACCTGATAATCTCTGCACCAGATCAGTCCTGTTCATCTTCATTAAAGCCTTTCTGGTCTCCTCCACTCTCTCTCCTCTGTACGTCTCCACCATCAGCTTCACTACATCCTGTGTGTTTGCTGTTTTCAGTCGTCCCCTTGGCTTGGATGATAGATCTTTCTCCAGTTCAATGAGTGACTTGAACTCAGCAAAGTCCTCTGGACTCAACTGGTTCAGTGTTTCAATGAGCAGCTTCTTAGTCGTCATAGTTACCACCTGGAAAATGAAGAAATCATATTATACATGAAGGACAGCATGTCTGCTGTTTGTTCATTTGATGGATGGAAACTGACTGCTTTGTATTTCACTAATGACAACATTACTGACATGGACGTTTGTTACTTTTCCATCACCCAAATGAAAACTGTGATTGGACGTGAACGTCAAACATCAGCTTGAAACTTGAGTAAAATTGTGTAATAAAAACATGCAACCCACAGCAGCGTGAGTGTGTGAGTGTGTGTGAGTTTGAGTTCAGCTTGTTGGAAAGGCCCTCCACAACAGTCTCGTTTTCAAATGTGCCTCCTTGAGAAAATGAATTGCCCACCCCTGGTTTATACAAACTCTTTCAAATTAAAAGCCCTCTAGATTCTCACAGGTGAGAAACACTTTAATTCTCAACAAGGCTTTTATTTACTTACATGAAGAAGCCTTTTAAAAACAAGCGCGTTCACAGGTGTACACACGGGACTCACACACACAAACTACACCCTTTTTGGCTCCTACCTCAAAGCACACTGTGCGCTGTCGATCTTACGTGCTGCACAATAAGGTTTAACATTTAGTATTTACTGTTATATTCACATAGATCATCATGATGTTGTTTATTCTATTGCTCTCGTCTTCTTCTGCTTGTTTTCTTTTTTCTTTCTCAACAGGTGATCCAGGTAAAAATAAATAAAAACTCTTTCTCTCCCTCTCTTTCTTTCATTCTTTCTCCCTGTCCTATCCCCCAGTCATGTCTGTCCGGCCTGTAACAACCAAAAATAAAATAAATACATAATTATAATGAAGGTCAATCAAATGGACAAATATGGCAAGGCTACGATGATCCAATTGGTAAAGTACAGCATCTTTCTTGGCCTTCAGACAACAATTCTGATGGCTAAAGATCCAAACGGGACAGGCAAAAAAAAAAAGTCTTTCCTGGAGAAATTTGATTGAAATGAAAGTTGCAGATGTCACCCATCACTATACTGTACCCCAAAGTGTCCCGAAAACTCAAAAGCTCCGCAGTTTAACATGGCCCGGGTGTGTAGTTGACACTGACCAAATATGAAGGTTATCAAACCCCAAATAGGTGGCGCTACGGAGCCATTTTCAAATGCTCATATGTAAAACCATTAAAATACGAAATGTTTCACCAGACCTGATGCGTGTGCAAAACTTCATGAGTCTTTGAGCATGTTTAGGCCCTCAAACAGGCCCTTGTTTTGCCTGAATAATAATAATAATAAGAAACAGAGCAGATAGAGGGCCTTCGCACTCCCCTAACAAGGAAGCAGAACTACGAACGTGAACTTCAACGAGGAAGCAGAACTTAATGCCGCGCTTACCTTCAATACTTCATGTAAAATGTGAACACCAGGAATCACTGCTGATGGAAAATCATTCTTCAGTGTTTGTGAAGCAGCTTAGTGTGAGGCACTGTTCTCCCGCTGCTTTCTCTCACTTTCTGTAAACGCTGAGGCGGAAAAACTTCCGCTTTTCTGCGTCTCTCTCCTCCCAGCTGTCAGCCCGCCTGAATACCGGAAAAAGTTCCATAATCCAAAGTAAGCATCACATTCACATGCTAACTAGAGCTACTTATGTCTGACTGAACACGCAAGTTTTTAAGCTGTAATTTACCACAGACGGTATAAATCTTTAATACTGTGTGTTTCTGTTATTCACTAAACATTTGTCAACGACCAGGAAGACCTGCAGTTTCCTGGAGAGCCAACAGGGGGCGAAACCAACCCACTGAATTAACAATGGTACAGGGACGAACGCTGGTTTGAGGGCGGAGTCCTTCACTCTGTCGTCAGTGGAAACATTATTGCTGCAGACTCCACATTAACACTGTGAGAAGCATCCAGTTTCAAAGATGCTTCGTCTGTTTCATCGTGTTTAATGTTCAAGATGAGGATGATTTACAGCCTGAATCTACTGAATGAAAGCTGAGTTAAAGTCACACTCACTCTCTTCAACAGTGCAGCTCCATGTTCATCCACAGAGTGTTTCTCTGAGGAGGAAAGACATTTACAATCAACTCTGAGGATTCAAACATCATCACACATCCAAGTAGAATCAGCCTTCAGACGACACAGATGATTTAAAAGAGAAAATCATGTGAAACTAAATAAAATGACATAAGAACCCAACAAAGAAACCCTCCATCCTGTCCAACCAAAGTAACTGGGGGTTCCCAGCTGTGATAATGAGAGAGGGTACACCTGTCCACCTCAGGTTTTAAACAGACAGACAACCTTTCACACCCACATTTAATTTAGAACCAGCAATAAAGCCAACAAGCATGTGTTTGGACTGGAAACCAGAGCACTCTGAGGAAAAGCATGCAGGCACAGGGAGAACATGCAAACTCCACACAGAAAGGTTCCAGCCAACCAGGAGGCTCAAACACACAACCTTCATGCTGTGAGGACACAGTGCTAACCACTGCACCACCATGACACCAGCAACACAAAAACCTGTTGATGACACAGAGTTTACACTCATGCATGTTGGTCTTACCTCTGGATGCTGAGCTGCTCTCTGGTAACTTCTGCACCAGATCAGTTCTGTTCATGTGCATGAAAACTTCTCTGGTCACCTCCACAGACTGATGACCAAGTTCATCCACCATCAGATTCACTACATCTGCTCTGGTTGATGATGGACTCTGTGATTTGTATGACAGACTCATCCAAAGAAAAATTGACTCCAGGAATCTCTTGAACTCCTCGAGCTCAAATCATTCAAAGCTTCCAAAAGCAGTTGTTTCACAGCTGCCACCATTGCCACCTGGAAAAGTCATTCAATTTGCAGGACATTTATTTATTTATCCATTTTATCCAAATAAGCTCTTTTAGAAAGTTCAGTATGATTTCTCATAATCACAAAAAAGCAGAAATCATGAGAAAAATGACTCAACATGAGAACTGATGATACTTTAGTCCTCTGACTTTCAGCCTGCTGTCTTGTACTGAATCAGAGATGTGACATGACTCACTCTGTGGATCAGTGCAGAGCGTCGTTCGTCCACAGAGTGTTTCTCTGAGGAGAAAAGTGCTGAAAGTCACTCACAAGAGACTTACTTACCAACTGACAGTTGTATAATCTTCAACATTACATTTAAAGCTCAACTATGATAGACACTGTTTGTGTTATTCAGTCTCTCAGACTGAAGGAGTCACTTTGTCATTTTTTTGTTCCTTGAACACTCATAAATTCTGATTTGGACAACAATCTGTCTTTTCTCTACAATATTTTTATGAAAGACAAAAACTTTACTTATGAGACATCTTAACCACCATAGTTCATTTAACTTATTTCCTCTTTGTTGTCTTACTTTTGGGTTCTGGGCTGCAGTCTGACGGCCTCTGAGCCAGATCAGTCCCCTTCATCTCGTTTAAACCCTCCATGGTCTCCTCCACTGACCGCTCACCGTAAGTCAGGACCATGAAAAACACCGTGTCCTGCAGGTCTGTCCTCATGTAGATGTTTGTTTGGATGTGTGACTAATGTTTGTAATGAATTTTACGCAGGACTTCCTTGAAAACCTCAAGTTCCCAGTAACTCAGACCAGCCAGGGTTTCCAAAATCAGCTCAATAACAGACGCCAACGTTTCTACCTGAGAAAAAAAAGGTAAATGCGACTTTTCTCCAGGTTTTTTTCCATCTCATCAACGTCTCATAAATGTTTAGATTACACCAGACACAGTTACAAGCAAATGATGTAAGTGATAATTACACACCTGATTAACATTTATTCCAACCTGATGAATTTAATCTTTCTGTTTATCTTTTCTACATGTAGGAGTTTTTTAAACTGAACATGTTCAGTGAACGCTGCATCATTTAAATACAGTCATAGGTGATATTACTCACTTTCTGGCTCAGCGCAGCCCAGCATTCATCCACAAAGTTTCTCTGGGAGAAATATTACAATATCATGGTTACCATGAGAAAAGAAAGTGTAGTATCCCCACAGCAGACTCGTCCACAGTTTAATGCTTTTCAGCACAATCTTTATTCATACTTACACTCGGTTGCTGTTACAAACACACACGGCTGCAGCTTTTCAGCCGCCACAACAACAACTCTCAGGATCAGGTACAGATTTTAAAGCTGATGCTGGCAAAGTTAGAAAGGTGCCGGCTGTGAACAACACCTCATCTATCTATTACTTCATTTGTTCTCTTTAGGCTCCACAATGATTGTCTGTCTAGTGTCTGTCGTCCACCTTAAATCCATTCATAACTTATTTAACGTCAGGGTTAATGATCAGAAAACAATTAAGTGTGTAAGGAAAGAATTTAGTCGTTTGTAATCTTAATATTAATGTCTGTGTTTTATTTAACAATATCTATTATTAAACACTTCAGTGAAGAAAATCCTCCTGCCTTCTTTCAGGAAGACAAAAAAGCTTCCATTGTTCAGTTTTTGTGACTTGGTTCAAAGATTTTGAATCAACTCTTGATAATTTTTTTTATTAGGGATAATTATTCTCTTACCTTTGAGTCCTGAGCTGCTCTCTGACAGCCTCTGCACCAGATCAGTTCTCTGCATGTCCCTGAAAACATCAATGGTTACCTCCACAGACTGTTGGCCACATGTTTGCACCATCGCGTTCACTATATGTTTTCTGTTTGTACTCGGTGGGAATTGTGGAAGGCCCCTCTGAAAACATGTGAACTGCAGGAACCACATGAACTCCTTGAGACCCTGATCACTCAAATCCTCCCGTGTTTCTAGAAGCAGATCTTTAACAGCTGCCATTGTTGCAACCTGGAAAATTCAAACATTCATGAAGAAAAATTAAATATTAATGTTTCTGTTGCTGTTTTAAATATTAAAACTAATTAAAGACATTTAAATCATGTTTTCTCTAAAAACTTAAAGATAAAAAGGCCAACATTTATAAAGAAAATATATCATTTCCACACTAAGACTTTTTTTGGCATTTCTATGATAATGTATGATTTTTCTGATGATCACCTAAACCACAGATACATTTAGTAACGAGGGCCTGAGCATTCACAGTGTGAAGACCTTGCTGTGTATTCACTATTATTATTATTGTCTGTGAAGGTTCCCAGTCATCCAGGTCATCGTAGTCTAAGGAGCTTGGAAAGAAAAGTGTCTGGACTTCTTTAAGTTGCTTGAAGACGTGTCACCTCTCATCCAAGAAGCTTCTTCAGTTCTAGGATCAAATGGTGGAGAGTCCCAGATTTAAACCCAGTGGGAGTTTCCCCCCAAAGACGGACGAAGGACCCCCTGATGATCCTCTACCTAATCACATGAGCCAAGGTTATTGGTGAGGACAATTCAATAATCGCTGATTATTGGTGGGGACATGTCCCTTCCGTCCATGCCAAATCTACGCCCTTGCTCCTTAGACTATCTGGGATAATAAATTTCATATTGCATGCATATATGTCTACCAATTAAATCTGGCCTGAGGTCTGCCATGTTTTAAATTCAGTTATTTCTCTCAGAAATTTGAGATCAAAATTACGACTGTGTTACCTTTATACTGTCACTAGTTAGTGCAAAAAGCTCAATGGGACATAGAAACCTTTAAATTAAATTCCATCACCTGATATATATTCTCAAATAATATCAAAGCTTTGAAAGCTGTTTACGGTCAGAATTTTTTGAAAACTGTAATTGTAAATAAATTCAAACAATTGAGCTTCTCTCTCTGTGTTAAACATAAATATAAACAGCGGCTTGGACAAGGCATAGAAGCCAAACAGGTTCTCCAAAACCTGTGTTTGAAGTCTGGGTCTGCTGCTCTAAAAAATTAATATACATAAAGCAAAATGTGTCAAATTAACCAACATGTTAGCTGTAGGGACTGCTGCTGCAGCACCGTCAACAGCAGTACCAGCATAGTAACAAGACCTCACACTCACAGTAGGCGGCTGTTGATAGCACCATCCATGGAGAAGTGCAACTGATAAGAAACCAACAACAACTTCACTAGCCTAATTAAAAAAATGGTTTCAATATCAGTGATCAAAACAAAATTAAATATATACATACTATATATATGTGCATAATATTATATCTTATTTCATTTGTTTGTTTCACTCAGAAAAGCAAAGAACATGTAATCAGTTATGGGGCAACGCATTTCAAAGATGCACAGGTCTCAGTAAAAGAGATATGTGAACAAATGAAGACTGAAGCCGTCGTACTCGACCAGAACAGGGTGCAAACCAGAAAAGAGGCTGATATTGATGGAAATGCGCTGCCTACCAAGATGGAGAGCCTTCCCGAATTCCCCAAAGCAATGATAACTTCATTGTATCCACAGAACGGAGTTCCAAGCTCGAGTGAATAAATAACTACTTGATATCTTCAGTGGCACAGGAGACGAGTGGACATCATATTTCTTGCAATGATGCAATAAATGACTTTGCCTCTAGAAAAACTAGAAAACAGGTTCAAAGAAGAGGGAGGAGAAAAGTAGAGTTATGTTTGATTCCTAAACCGTGTTTGATATCTTGTTTTGGGAAGCTCAGGTAGATATTATTGGCTCATCATTCAAACCCTTTTTACTGCAGACAGGCACAGTGCAATACTCATTACACTAGAATTTAAAATCTGACATTTTACTTGATGCCAGAGGAGAGTCCTGAGGGTCGTTTTACATTTAAAAAATGCAAATTTAAAAATATGTACAGTTTGAATATAGATACAGTCACCTATATAACAAATTCAAATCAGCTGCAACAAAAGGCTAATACACACATTAATGAATCAGTAATTAAGGCCAGTGACATCATGTAAATGATCCTGATTTCATTTTAGGTACTTTAGGTGAAGTCTGATGCTCAAAGCTTTGCAGATTAATTACAAAGTAAGTTGATTGAGGAGGATCGTGACTTTATTTGTTTAGCCAGTTTCAAAGGTCAATTTATTAAATTCTTTTAATTCTTCGAGTTTAATTCTGGTTTATTTTTAAGGACAATAAATGTTTGCATTATGTTTTACTTTATAGAAGATAATGAAATCTGAAAATAAATTTATGACAGTTTGAGTCATGGATAAAAACATGGCTGATGACATCGTCAGTTCATCTTTAAATGATACAATTTACATTTTTTAATATAAAACTTTCAAATATCCAAAGTGTTTCATGTAAAATGGATCAATTAAAGGAGAGTCACTGAGGAGCAAAGGCACCACATAGCAGAACAATTTTCCACAAGGAAAAGACATCTCCACCTTTTTAATGTAAACATGTTATGTTCAGGTAGATCGTGTACGTTTGGTCTAAAAATGTGTTTTTTTTCCCAACACATTTACTTCTTTGAAAGGTCTTCAACGAGAAATTTCTCATTTGCCAAAAGGCTTTCATAGAAGATCTCTTTGCAGGCTGCACTGGCTTTCAGGGGACCACTGTAGAGCTCCCTCATCCTGTCCTGAGAGGTAGGCAGAGCTCTAATTTTGTCATATTGTTCTTGGTCGATAACTTCCTTGTATTGGAGCTCATCCAAAATGGGTGCGATGTTGCTCACTCTCTGGATCAGCTGGACTCTGTGTTTATCCACAAAATGCTTTCCTGGAGAAAAAAGGAAAGAAATGACAATAAAAGTTTACGGTTGTTTATCATGTGAAAATTTTATTCACTTTATTCTCAGCTTTCATAACAAAATGCTTTAAAAAAATCACACTTATTTCATAATTAAAATTAATTAAATGTTAAAAATAGAACATAAATGATGTCTGTAGGAGCCATATGAGTTGTTCCTTTTTGACTAAGTGGGTTGGTTTAAATGGACTCACTGTATTGGTGCACAGGCGTGTGGGGCGTGTTTCATGGGTGTGGTAGATGATAAATGTGGTTGCACTCACCTGTTTACAGCACCTGATGTTGATGAGCAGAAAGGTAAGGTGAGCATGAGGCAAAACTTTCTGTTGACTGCAGCTTGAATGATTTTGATGTATTTTAACTGGAACTTGATGGTTTATGTATATTTATGCACTAATTGATGCCATAGGCCAAGTTGTAGTTTGGTATAGTAGTTAGTGCAGTTCTTTGTGAGTAGCAGTTATTTGTTTGTGCAGTCTGTGCATTTGTTTAATAGTTAATCCCACGTGCTGATTTGTATATTGGACAGCTGCATGTGGAATAAAAGAAGCAAATGGTACAGAAGTGTATTTTATGCTTTTATTGTTGCGCGTCATCTGTATCCTCATGTTTAGCCTGCCGCGGCCATAGTTGGAAGAGCCACAACAAATTGTCAACAGAAAAGTTTATAGGTTTTATTGGATTGTTTATATATAGATGAGTTTTATTGGTGAGAGTCTTATGGTTTGCTGTTGCCTTTGTCCACGCAGCTTTTAGATTAAGCCTTTGGCTACACAATACAGATTTCTTTCAGGAGTCTTATTCCCCTGTTAGGTTTCAGCAGTACAGCTGCACAAGGCGTTGTACTGATTTGCTTTCTAGTTATTGTGCATCAGGCGGCTGAAGCCATTGGCTTGGGAGTACCGCCGCAGTTTGTGTTTAAGACAGTTTGTCTTCCTCACAGCTGACGGTATGGAGGTACATAAATACCCACCGCTAGTATGTACAGAAGACTAGGTTGAGTTAGTTAGGTTTAATAGGCAGATAGAGGGGGATATTGCTCCTGTTAATTGTGTGTGTCCAAGGTTGATTGAAGGGAATGTCATCAAGTTGATGTGTTGGGATGAGGCTGTGTGGCATAGGTGCAGTTCAGCGTTTGGATTTTGTAATGTTTTGAAGAAAAATGGAGACACACCAATTAATACAATGTGGTGATGTGGATGGAAAGAAAAGACAGCCGAAATCGACTGCTAAGGCTTTGGAGAATCAGATTGAAAGGCTGCAAACAGAACGTCATACTAAGATTAATAAAATTAAAAAGGTCGTAAAAATTATTAAAGAGTTAAAGCAATCTGAGGATAATGTTTCCACTGTTCAGGCTCAGTTAGAGAATTTGTCTGTGTTGCTTAATGAGGCAACTCGTCTGCATGAAACCTTGCTTCCTTTGCTTCCTCAAGAAGAGCAAGAGAAACAAACTGCTTGGTTTATAAGTGTGAAAGCACATAATACTGAGTTTGTGGAAGAGATAAAGAAATGGCTTTGTGATGCAAAGGGAAACCCTCAGAGCAAAAATCAGGTGTCTGAGCTTGATTTGCCACATTTAAATCCACCTGGTGTTGAGTCTTCTGATGTATTACCTGCTGGAAATGGTTCTGGTGCTTCTAGGCACACCGGGAATGTTGGTAAAGGTGCTGCGATAGATGATGTTAATCCAAGTGATAGCGTCTCTAATGTTGCAAGCAGAAGTTGTAGGAAAAGTAAATCATCACTCAGTGGCTCAATGGTTTCATCTGCCTTGTCAGCACGCATAATGGCAGAAGCTGACATGGCTGCCCTTCTTGTTCGACAGAGGTTGTTGAAAGAAAAGCATGCTTTGGAAGAACAAGAAACACAGCTTAAGAAAAGAAAGGAGCTGCTTGACTTAGAAACTGAAATAGCAGCTTCAGCAGCAGAGGTGAATGTTTTAAAAGTTTCTGAAATGTCCCGAGTCTCAAGTGCGGTTAATGGTAAATCTGATGGAATGAATTCGTATTTAGAACGAGAGCAGGGGCGTTTGGGCGTTTTAAATCCTAACGCTCCTACGTTCAAACCTGTTACCAGAGCCCCAGGCCCACCAGAGGTGTACGAAGACCCCGAACCTCCCTCCACCCGCTCATGTGTAGTGTTGCTGTGTCCTGTTCTAAAGTGCTTTTAAAACATGGCAGGGCATGGCTTCCTGCCAGAGAGCAGCGAGTGTCAGCACGGCCCCTCTTGAGAACCCTCAATGTTTACATGCATTTAAAATTCAGAGGTGGCGCCAGAGGTGAGGCTGGACGCTGTATAGTGTGTCCACCCCCTCAGCCCTATATGTATGTGTGAGTGTGAGTAATGTGGATGTCTAAGTTGTGGAATAACATTTTATGGCCCGCAAGATCATTTTATATAGATTTATTATTATTGTTATGCATGCCCCGGCGATATGGGGTCCTCAGGGACTAGTAAAGCGCTATACAAATACAGGCCATTTACCAATTCAGCAGACGTTTGTCACCAGAGCAAAGCCACAAACTGAAGCTGTTGTGAAAGCAAGTTCTATTGTAGCAGAGGAGCCAAATCAGCCCGGCCATTTACCGAGGGAGAGTTTCTGAAGAGCTGCATGATGAAGCTGTGCAACGTCTTGTGTCCAGACAAAACGCAGATCTTGGCAAATGTGAGCCTGAGCAGAAATACGATTGCTGATCGGGATGGTGAGATGGCCACTGATTTAAGAACACAGTTGTGTGAAAGAAGCAAAAACTTCATTGCATACTCTCTTGCTGTGGATGAAAGTACAGACATGATGGACATTGCACAGCTGACCATCTTCATCCGTGGAGTGTAAATATTGAACATTAAATCAATGCACGGGACAACGACAGGAAAAGACATTTTTGAAAAGGTATTTCAAAGTGTAACCGACATGAAACTGCCCTGGGACAACAGATGGAGCGCTGGTGTTGTGCAGGATGTAGGATCTAGTAAAGATGCAGGAGAACTGTACGGTGAGTTAACAGCATATCACTGCATCACACACCAGGAAAGGCTGTGTGGTAAAGTCCTAAAAATGGAGCATGTAATGATCACCGTAACGCAGACCGTAAATTTGATCTGAGCTAAAGGTTTAAATCAGCGTCAATTTCAGTCTTTTATGTGGGAAATAGATTCAGAGTTTGCCAACATTCCTCATCATACAGAGGTCCGCTGGCTGAGTTGGGGAAAAGTTCTCAACAGAGTTTGAGCTCAGCAAGGAAACCTGTCAGTTCATGGACATGGCATGTATGATGCGGTGGAGGCATTTCAAGTGAAGCTGTCACAAATGCACCAGTGCAACCTGCCTCACTTTCCCTGTTGCCGAGTAATGTTGAACAAAGCTGGCGCACTTTGCTCGTCTACATGCGGCTCCAACCTTGTGTTTGCTTTCATTTATTTTTTCTGGGTTTTTTGGCAGCATGTTCATATTTCTACTTTGCATAATTTTGACAGGATATATTTTTATGGAGAGCAAAATATAAAATAAATAAAATAAAAAGTTAAAGTTTATTTTTTTAAGTGCATTTATTCTGGAATAATTATTAACAACAGAGTAAACGTTCGTAGCCTGTATGATGTCACCAGGTCCAAATTATAACCAGTGTTTTAAATCCGCCCACTATGATATTAAAGCATAAAACAAAGAGTCTGATATTTCTTATGTTTACATCAGAAACAAAAGGCCAAAAGGCTTTCATATAAAAAATTTTTAAATATCCAAAGTGTTTCATGTAAAATGGATCAATTAAAGGAGAGTCACTGAGGAGCAAAGGCACCACATAGCAGAACAATTTTCCACAAAGAAAAGACATCTCCACCTTTTTAATGTAAACATGTTATGTTCAGGTAGATCGTGTACGTTTGGTCTAAAAATGTGTTTTTTTTCCCAAAAACGTTTACTACTTTGAAAGGTCTTCAACGAGAAATTTCTCATTTGCCAAAAGGCTTTCATAGAAGATGTCTTTGCAGGCTGCACTGGCTTTCAGGGGACCACTGTAGAGCTCCCTCATCCTGTCCTGAGAGGTAGGCAGAGCTCTAATTTTGTCATATTGTTCTTGGTCGATAACTCCCTTGTCTTGGAGCTCATCCAAAATGGGTGCGATGTTGCTCACTCTCTGGATCAGCTGGACTCTGTGTTTGTCCACAAAATGCTTTCCTGGAGAAAAAAGGAAAGAAATACAATAAAAGTTTACAGTTGTTTATCATGTGAAAATTTTATTCACTTTATTCTCAGCTTTCATAACAAAATGCTTTAAAAAAAATCACACTTATTTCATAATTAAAATTAATTAAATGTTAAAAATAGAACTTTCACTTTTTTCATCCAGACATTGAAACATTATTGTGTTTCCTGAATTTCCAAGAGTCAAGTTAATGTTGCAGTTTCCTCTTTTATTACAGAGAATCTAGTGAGCTGGTTTCACTCGCTGCTGGATGCTTCATTCACATCTTTTAGCCGACTTTCAGAGGGTACTTCACGTGATCTTGGTTGTCAGCCATGGGGGGTCCAGGTTTTTTAGACAGACCCATCATGATGAGCCCCCACAGATTTTTGTCTCAGCCCAGACCTGTCCTGGGTTTTTAGCAGCCGCACTCCTGACTTTGGGAATGGTTGCTTTAGTTGTTGTTTTTGGATTGTGCAGAACAGACTGTGGTGCTCATGGTCAAGGTTACATCAAGGGCAGCAAACACCAAATTAAATTTAAGGTAATGATACTGAATTCCACCTTAACAGCAGCTTCATTCTTCACACTAAAGAACACTGAGGCAATCGTTGATTCAGTGCCATATAAATAAAATTGAACTGATTGAATTGGAAATCAGCCATCACAGCTCATGGAACATCTGCTTATAAGCCTGCTGAGTTCAGTTGGCTAAATCCACAAATAGTAGCAGCGTCGGTCAGCTGATCATAACCTTTACACAGAAGCCACCTGTGCTCACAAGAGAAATTATTATGATTTATTTTTAAGTGATTTCTGTCCTCATGCTGCAGCACCACAGCCGAACTTAGGGTTTAGTGATGTGTCATTCACAAACGAGCCGACACAAAGAGCTCATTCTTTGTAGCAAATGACAAAAGCCGACTCTTCAGCCTCAACCACTCAGCCCTGCTGAGAATCCATGCAACCAGCAGCTTTGATGGGCACACCGTGTGACCAATGGCATGCAGGGACAGATAAGGATCAGACAGTTATGTGAATAAAGGAACGGGGCGAACAGCGAGTGTAGTGGTACGGACCAGGTACTCAGAGCACCACAGAAAAGTGAAGAAACAAGCAAAAATGGAAAAGGAGCAGCATCTGGCTGCATTTCATTGATTTTGGAGACCAAACAGCTGAGTGCAGACTCTTTCAAATCAGGAGCTGGCTAAAATGATACTTCTTTTTAGACTGCAGGAACACCACAAAGCACACGTCACCAAAATCTCAAAGACTTATTTCCATTTCTGTGCCTCACAGTGCACACATCTTTTTTTTTTTTTTTTTTTTTTTTTTTTTTCTTCATTACTCTTGACCTCAGGCTAAGTTATAGTTTGAGTCAGGATCAGTTACAGGGAGAGGACTTCATGCTGCACCTACCGTCTGCCATTGTACATCCACCAGATGCTCCAGCTGGAACAAGCAGAGGGGAAAAACTATTGATTAATACTGTTAGAGCCAATCTATAGAGAAATATTTTTGATACTGTTTCAGTTATTATGTTACATGTTTAATTTTGTATGATATGTTGTTAGAGAATAAATGCTGCGCGTTTAATTTGTGTCGGGTAAGAAAAACATTACAGCGCATGTGTGGTAGCAGGTTAGAGTGAGCCAGGATGGCAATGGAAATGTGCGCTGTAGCAGCAAATAGTTTTTTGACCGTGACATCTTTTGTTTGTATGTACGAATCAGAAATAAATCTGCACAGCTCACATTAAAAAGTGGAAGAATTATTTTTTCGAAGCTTGGGACAGAAATTCGCCACTACAAATACTGATGATGATGTTTTACACTGATAGAATATAAACAACTTCCTTCTGTCCACAGGATGAAGGGCTACTCAGATTTAAAACTGTGCACCTTATTTGTTTCCAGTTGGTTGAAAACAATAAACGATGGGCTGATGCACCAGAAAACATTAAAACCAACTAAATCATGGCTCTTCTTTAGGTTATTAATATTTGGCTCCACTGGACATACATAGATAAGCTCATTTCAGGATTAGGTTATCTTATCTTTTCTTTATTTTATTCGATCTATTGCTAATAAAACATTGCTAATAAAAACAGCACGCTGCCCTAGTAACCAATGTGCTGATTACAACTGTGAGAATAGCTGAGAAAATGTTCCCCCTTCAGACAGAAACCATGATATTTATTCAAAGGCTTCCTTTGATTAAAATCGTTTCAGCTTTCATTAGTTTCCAGCTTTTAAAATTAAAAGCTGCAAATCTGCAGAAAACAACAACTCTGCACGTTATCCATTTTCTTAAATACTGAGAATGTTATTCTCTGCATTTGTTTCGTTTTTTACGGCTTTTTTCTGTTTTTGTATTTTGGGACAATAAAGACGAGTTTCCACTCTTGAAGTTCTATAGTCAAAGCACACGGCTCAATAATTTAGACTAAAATTTAAGCTTATACTACGTCATTTTGATAAACAATACGGAACTCACCGTCACTGGAACCACGTTTTGAGGACTGTCCACCTGTAGCGTTCTCTGCGGAAATGAGGAAGACACAGTGTTAGAGTTTGATGTGTGATGAATGTGTGATGGTGCTAAGAGCAGTAATATTAAAATACCATACATGGGTGTAATGTTACAGGCATTAAAGAACTATTGGAGGTTAAATGCAGTGACCCTCACAGCCGTCACGTATAATGGCTTCAGCTCCACATTTATACAGAAGAATGAAGCAGCTCCATCAGCACATTATATATGATTGTTATTACACAAGAAGTCAAGACTTTCATTTGTAATGTGAAACTGGAGCTGTGGAGCTGAACCTCTTAGCCGCGGAGACCTACGCTTTTTAATTTCATTTTTATTATTTAGCTTTCTCTCTCTCATAAACCTGCACCTTATTCCACAACGTTTTTCTTCATCCGAGGTCTTTAATCCTGTCAAACCGCACGACATCTGCAGTCAGAGGCAGTGAAAATGATCAATCAGCGGAAGCAACATCTGGAACACTGTGGAATCACACTGGGGACAAATATAAGCTGAAACACCGTCGTGGAAATATGTTGTAGGCAACTCGCACAAATTCGCCAAACTGCGTTTTAAAACTGCGATTTGGGAACAAAATGTTCTCGGACGGTGTAAGGATCAGTGACTCTGTTAGCTGTTATAAACGGGGACTGGGGGGTAAAATCGAGAGGCTCTGAAGAAGAAAGTGAAACTGAAAGAAGAGCAAAGACGAGCGGGAAGTTTTTTGTTTATTTTGTTTTTTAAACATTTTTGCTTCCGTTTTAAACTTTATTTGTTGTACAGATGTGCGGATACGTCAGCGGTCCTTCCAGTAGTTGCTCATTATTAGGTTTCGCTCCGTACGATACAATAATCTAACACTCAGTCTTCAAACCCTGACACCGAGCTACCGCAGCGGTTTGTGTCGGGTTTAAAATATGAATCTAATCGCAGATTCTTACCTCTGCGCTGCTGTCGATTCGTTTCAGGATCTCCAGAACCACCGAAGCGCCTCCTCCGCGGTAAAGTCTGTGACCTCTTCCCTTCTACTTCCTCTTTTTTAACATTACGCGCGCCTTTTTCACGTTTTCTCTGCAGTCCAGAAGCAGATGATTTCAGACCATATGTTGTGCCAGAGTGATTCATTCAGTGTTTCGTTTTTTAGGTACTTTGGGTGAAGTTTGATGCTCAAATCTTCACAGATGAAGTTGATTAAGGAGTTGAAAGTGTTTGTTTAGCCACTTTGAAAAAAGTCCTGTAACTTCCTAAGACCCGAACGCTTGATTGGGACGTGATGAATGTGAAAACAAAGAATTATCTTTTTACCTAATTTTGCTCTACAATGGCCTGATATTCACATATGAGCACATTCGTTTTAGATTTCGATAGAACAGTGGCAGTATAATGTCCCCGTAAGTGGATATCAGGCCCTTGTAGAGCAAAATTTAGTAGTGTGGTCGAGACAACCCAAAATGGGATGTCCGCATATCTGGACAACAAATGCAAAACATCATTTAAAATCTTGTGCAGAAATTGTTCCCAGTGTTTTACCATCATATTTTTTGAATGAATATTCTGATTTTCTGCCTCCCCCGTCCCTCCATAATGTACACTGCATTATTATTTGAATAAATCATTTGATAAAAATGAAGATTTTATTTCAAAGATTAAATTATAAAACGTTTTAATTAATCATCAAAATGAACAAGAAAAACACGAGTTTAATTTTGGTTTATTTTTTAAAGGACAGTAAATCTTTGTCACTATGTTTCAAGTTACAATAAGATGATGACATTGAAAAACAGATTAATGAGGCTTTGGATGATTTATGGATAAAACTCATTCAGCTTCACGGCCCCGAGGATTCATAGTAATGCGAAAGGTACCCCTCTGCGTCCTTATGAACGCTCAGGATTCTTAATTGAAGCACTCCCCTTTTTATTCTCTTCGCGGCCCTAACCCTAGCATTAACCATCACCTTACATTTATCAATTTCAACCCGCTCTCACGCCTGGGAACGAGCAACATAGCGACGATTTGTCACATATATGTTACGTTTTGGGATGAGAACGTGTTTGGATAAAAACATGGCTGATGACATCGCTGATTCATTTTTAACATATATAACATTTACATTTTTTAATATAAAACTTTCAAATATCCATAGTTTTTCCTGTAAAATGGATCAATTAAAGGAGCCACTGAGGAGCAAATGCAACACATAGAACAGTTTTTACAAAAATGTAAGTGTAAAATAAAACCCCCACAAAGAAAAGGCATCTAAACCTTTAATGTAATCATGTCATGTTCTGGTAGATATCGGTAGATCTATATTTGGTCTAAAAACTGTTTTTTCAACACATTTAATCCTTTTCACTGAGCTCTTTAACGAGAAATTTCTCATTTTTCAAAAGGATGTCATAGAAGATCTTTTTGCAGGCTGCAGCTTGCAGGGGACCACTGTAGAGCTCCCTCATCTTGTCCTGAGTGGTAGACAGAGCTCTAATTCTGGTATAAGTTTCTTGGTTGATAACTTCATTGTCTAGGAGCTCATCCAAAACGGGTGCGATGTTGCTCACTCTGTTGGTCAGCTCGACTCTGTGTTTGTCCACAAAGTTCTTGTCTGGAGAAAGAAAAGGAAAGAAATTTAAAAAAAAAAAAAAAAAAAAAATTAAGGGTTGTTTATCATCTGAAGTTTTTATTCACTTTATTCTTAGCTTTCATAACAAAATGCTTTAAAAAATTCATTTATTTCATAATTAAAATTCATTAAATGTTAAAAACACATTCGTTCCTTTTGGTCGACTATTTAAAAAGAACATAAATGACATCTTTCCTTTTTTCATCCAGACATTTAAAGATTATTGTATCTAGTTAATGTTGCAGTCTTCTCTTTTATTATCAGGAAATGAGGAGCTGCATGAGAGTGCATCTGCTTGGCAGTTTCAAGGCCTCGGGCACAAAGGTGAGAAGTAACGAAGTAAAAATACAAATGTATTTTACCCGAGTCTTATTTTTTCTCACTACTTTTTACTTTTACTCCCTGCCTTTATAAACAAATATCTGTACTTTCTACTTCTCACATTTTCTAAACCGGCTCGTTGCTTTAACGCATTTTAGTCGAGTTATTATTTCGTCACTGCGAGCCTCCAAACATCCAAACGATTTAAACCTGAAGAGAAACACATGGTAGGCGGTCCTGTTCGATTATTATTCACCAGAGGATGGTGATCTCATGGTAATCTATGGGGCCTTATAAGGCTCACTGGCCTTAGATTTGATGGTGGGCTGAAGGTTTCAAACTTTGATCCTCGTGCTTCTCTTTCAGCTAATCTAATTAATGCTATTTAAACATATGTTAGGGTGTAGGAACACAACAAAGCACATGTCAACAAAATATGAAACACTTAATTTCTGTGAATCCAGCGGACATGTTTTTGTTTTTTACGCTTGACCATGTCCGAAGTTTTAGTTTGACTCAGGATCAGTTACAGGCGAGGTCTTCACCTACCGCCTGCGGTTCCACCAGCTGCTCCAGCTGACGCACTCGAGGCTGGAACAAGCAGAGATCTAGTGTAAGAGCATTTTATTCTTTTGTTTGTGTTGTTGCACATTTTAACACTCAGTTAAATAAAAACTGATGCACGAGGAAAATAACTGGTTAGATACTCAAGGAAATAAAAACGGGACTATAATGTTCTGGGGAGACGACAAATCATTCAGAATTAATTAATGGTGTGTAGAGGCGGGAGGAGCGATCCAGTAAGTCGCCCCCCTTTTACGCACAATTTGATCTGCCACCAATAATCAGAATGGGAGGGGCAGACAAAGCGTCCACGCTCCATGTTTCCCGTGAAAACAGGACAAAATGTCGACGCTTGGAAGAGAAGAGAAGACACATGGACACATTTCGCATTTGACGTCAAGGAAAGTACGAGCACAGAAAACCTTTACAGACTTTAATCAACCGAATTAGCTTTAGAATTAGTCTGCGATAATCTTCCGATATTTAGTCAACTAAAGCTAAAAGAATTTAGACAAAAATTATGATTAAAACTAAATCAAACGTAGCACTGGTCTATACTGTGAAATGTCGGTAAAGAAGAAAGGAAAACAGCAAATCAGCCTCGTCCCGTCGAGGCTGATTTGAAAGGTGAAGCAGCGCAGAAACTCACCGTCAGTGGGAGCAGGTTTCGAGGAATTTCCACCTGTAGCTTCCTCTGCAAAAATGAAGACACAGTGTTAGAGTCCGTGACGGTGTTTCAGTGGATCACACAGAGACGAACAGTAATATTAAAATATCATACATGGGTGTAATGTTACAGGCTTTGAAGAACAAGTGATCCTCACGTACTATGGCTTCAGTTCCACATTTATACAGAGGAATGACGTATCCCTCAGCTCCATCAGAGCTATCAGGACATTTTATAAGATTATTATTACTCAAGAAGTCGAAGTCCAGACTTATCGTGGGACTGGGAAATCGCATCTGTGCGCATGCGCCAAGCGCATGGCGCCAGTGCCTGATCAACGTCAAAGAGGTCTGTCATTTCCATGCTCTGGCAGCCGATAAATGCGGAACTTATACCAGCATTATCTCCCCATTCTGGCTAGCGTTAACGACATCAACACAGTCACACGGACGTACAGTCCTTCTGTACGGGTGTAGGTTCTGCACAACGTTTCCTCGTACACATTTCTAATTGTTACACGCGAACGGCGCATAAAGTAGCTGCTCTAATTAGGCTCGGTCGCGCCCGCTGACTTCACTTTTAATCTGCAGATCGGGAGTAAAACGGGCTCGGACACGTATGGAAGAGTGACTCTGTTCGCTGTTATTAAATAAACGCTGAAAAACAATCGAGAGGCTCTGGTCAGATAAGAAAAATGAAAGTGAAAATGCAGCATCCGAACACTCAGCCATCATTAAACCCTGACCTCCGTCTGTGCAGGTTTTAGGCTGCAGAATCACAGTCGTTGATCTTACCGAGTTCTTTCGCCTCTTCGCTGCAGCCGATCTGTTTCAGGATCTCGAGAGTCACCCTCAGAGCCCCCTCCTCAGTAAAAATAGACACCAGCGCGTCTGTGACCTGCAGACGGCTTTTGTCCTCCACCCTGTTGCGTCTTACGCGCGGCGGTTCTCTGCGGTCCAGAAGCTGGTGGCAGAACTTCTCATAGTTCCCCTTTTCCAAGTCCTCCAGAGTGTCTGCCACAGCGGATTTGATAGTTTTGGCCATTATTCACCGAGATCCAAAACTGCACCTCTGATTGTAACCGCTGTTGCTTTCCGGTGTGGTGCCAGAGTAGCTATGTAAAGCTGCTTTAAGCAATTTGGAACTGTAAGAGAGAAAAAAACGGTGCATTCAAATGCCTTCGGAAACAGAAATACTCTTTATAATAGCTCAGTCTGTTTCACAGCTTTTACAGATTATTTCACAGTGTAGTGATTTCACAGGCCTAACAATTCTGTGATGTATCTCAGGGCAGATATTTCAATTATTTGTATTTATTTTGTTATTGTCACATTGCTTCGGAGCAACACTAGCAGTGTAAGTGCAAAACTAACATAATTATGATTAATAATATATCAGTAACATCATTTAACCCTTTACATGGGCAACAACCACAGTCATGAGCCTGGGAACGGACACTTTTATCTAAGCTTAAGCTACAAACTCAGTCTTCTTTAACTGCACCACCACAAGCCCAAAACAGATTCGGCCTTTCTAAAGTAACATAAGGAAACCTGTGATGTCTGTCAGCATGGAACAAACGGGAGAAGCCCACTAACCGCAGGTCCTCACAGGCTCACTGGATGGGTCACAGTGTAACAAGCACAGTTACAGTTATGCAATTCCTCGTTCATCACTCATTTCCAGCCGACCACCTTATAGATCACATCCATCTATTACAGTATAATGGCATATTTTCAACATATGAGAGCTAACATTTCATTCCTTTAGAGAAACACAAACAACTTTCATCTTTTGGGGCTTCGATTCACAAGTCAGTGATACCACTGCTTAAATCCAAAAGAAAAACTCACCACGCTGTTTGCTTTGCTTGCTAAACATAATTTAAACTGCTGCTGCGCTGACAAACTACTCAGTAACTGACAGGGAGCAAGGTCAGGTTGTATAAGTAATGTTTTTCTCAGCATATAAAACCTTTCAGAAAATCACTGGAGTGTTTAATGAATGCAAATATTTTCAAAGCCAGAGTTTATATCCATAAGGAAAATGTAAACTGCACAAAGCAGAACCACATCATGAAAAATAATGCCAGACCAGATCATTTTTACTTTTAGTGTCCCAGAGAGCAGGGTACAGTGAAACGTGTTTCTGCTTACACCCTAAGCAGAAAAAAGCAGAATCCATGTAATGCATGGATGTGCTTTATTTTAATGGATGGATGTAAAAATAGTACAGTCTCAGCCACAGTTAAAATAAAAGTGCCACAGGCCCCCAGTCAGGGCCTTATACTATGAGTTAGTGCAGGAATTTATATTTGCAACCGTGATAAAAAAACTAAGAAAAATAAAAACAAAGTTAGTTAAAAACAGTAAAAGCAACCCTGACATTATGTAGAGAGAAGTGCAAATGGCATTAATAAGTGATATGTACACTTTAAAGGTAAGAAAAACGTTTGGATGAAGGTATAATAGAAAATATGTTTGGGATCTTGTGCCTCACAGGTGTGTTCACCTGTGACAGACTGAAGCCTTATTGTACAGATATAACTAAAGATCAGTAGGAATGATTCCCCGAAGTGTTCTTTATGGCAGTGAGGCTGAAAGGTCTGAGGGAGAAGTGTGAAGTGGGAGTGACGGGTCGTCCATGAAGGAGAGCAGCTTATCTGTTTCTTCAGTGACCTTTGACCCTCACCGACTAAATTGCCTCCAAATTCTGACCGGTGATGCTTCCAGCTTTGGAGATTAGTTTATTAATTTACACAATACAGTTAAATAATAATAATGGATTGCATTTATAGAGCGCTTTTCGGGGCCCTCAAAGGGCTGTACAATCCCACTATTCATTCACTCTCACATTCACACACTGGTGGAGGCTACAGGTGTAGCCACAGCTGCCCTGCAGACTGACAGAAACGAGGTTGCCATATCACGCCATTGGCCCCTCTGGCCAACACCAGTAGGTGGCAGGTGAAGTGTCTTGCCCAAGGACACAACGACAGAGACTGTCCGAGCCGGGGCTCGAACCGGCAACCTTCCGATTACAAGACGTACTGCCAACTCTTGAGCCACGATCGCTCTTGTAAATTATATAAACAGACGTGGAAAAGTCACAATAAGAGTGTCCAGGTGGAAAAATAGACAAAGAGGCAAAACTGGCAACTAAAAAAATGACCAATACCTCAAATCGACGGCCAAATCGCAAAAATCAGACACTAGAAAACACCTCTGCAGGTAAAACCACAGCAGCATAAAATCCCTTAACATTGTTTTTTATATTTCTGACAGTTGCTTTTGAGTGTCCATACAAAGTAGCAGAGGATGAACATCATTTCAAAGGTGAAGTGAGGCATGATAGTAGGACGATGCTTCTGTTTTTTTTTTCTTTTCGTATATTATGGCATAAACCTTGGTTATTTAACTTAACCTGTAAGTTTAACTGTTACTATTACAGAACATGTTCTTCATTAAAAACACAAAGTTTCATCAAACAATAATAATATCCTAAATTTAAAAAAAGAATAACAGCATATTAACACTGATTTGCTAACGTTTGAGCTTCCTCTGAGCTCCACGTTTCAGTTAGTGTGAACACCTAGGAGAGTAAAAGACGATGTGGTTTTCAAAAGGCATAAACTTGACACATTTCTTGACTGTTCTGAGCAAGAATACTTTATTTCCATCTTTTACAGTTTTAAAATAATAAAAAGGGCTCAAAGTAGATGTTTAGGGACCCCACAGTTCTTGCAAGCACCACTTTAGTATGACAGCAATGTAAAGCCTTTTTATAGCAGTTGAGTCTCTTTTAGTTCTTGTTTTGTGGATTTCTTCCTTCTGCGTTCTTCTGTTTCTGATTCTCAGTCCATCTTGCGTGTGGCTTTGTTTGGAACAGATTTTCTACAATGTTATGCTCAGGGAAGTGAGAGACAAGGTTAAACCTTCAACTTAAAACCTCTGAGGTAGTCCACTGTGGATTTTGAAGTATATATTGGCTCAAAGCAGGGTTTGGGAAAGCTTCCAAGTCTGCATTCTTGATAAGAGTGTAGAATGTTATGATAGGCTACCTCTGAACAGATGGACGATCCAGTTTTGGCAACAATAAAAACTGAAAACATTGAGCTATGACTAAAAGGAGGACCTGTTGAACCGCAATGAAATCTTTTTAGTTTCTCTGAAATTATTTTATTTATTTTATGAAATTCTTTAGGATTAAAATTTAATGACACAACAGTTATAAAGTCAATTGTTTTGAAATAAATCTGTAGTTGGAGCTTGTGTGTGAATACTAGAGCCTTTCACACAGTTTTCCAGCTGCTGTGAAGTCTTTCACCTGCAAAACATAAAAGAAATCATAGATAGCATATAGTTGTTTATATGAACAAGTTAACAGAAAGATCAACTCACTGTCCAGGTGAGATGTCTAATTTCCTCCACCGGCTTCTGTGACTGAAAAACACAAATGAATCAAAATGTTAGCCTCCATGTTAGCCTCCATGTTAGCCTCCATGTTAGCCTCCATGTTAGCCTCCATGTTAGCCTCCATGTTAGCCTCCATGTTAGCCTCCATGTTAGCCTCCATGTTAGCCTCCATGTTAGCCTCCATGTTAGCCTCCATGTTAGCGGTGTAACAGGAGAGCAGTTTTAGTTTCAGAATGAAAATAAACTCTGACAATTGCAATTTTAAAATATCAGTGTTGCATATGTTTTATCATTTCGCTGTTACAGCTGCCCTGTTGTTGCACTTTGTCTTTTTGAAGGGGCAGCCGTTCCAGATTTGTTTATCAAGCTGCAGGGCCAGACTCTCCATTGTTATGTAATTTCCATGGAACTAAATTTGACTGTTGAGCAGCAAGTCAGCACATGTCCAGAGTCACATCCTGACACTGGAGTGTCACACAGACTTTAGAAAAAGGTTGAAGAATTCAGAGATTCTGTCATTTCTCTGTTTTTCTCTGTTTTTACTGCATAAAGCTGGTTTCAAGTGTGATGCTACAAAAAGAAACTTTAGCACTTTGTTACTGTAGGGCTGCATTTTAACGCAGACCAGACCCGTGTAAATGCTGGGCGATTGAGAAAATAAAAAAAATTCAAAATGTTATTGCGCCAGAAATCGAATAACTGGCCAACTCTTCTTTGTAGAATTGCTTTAATTTGGCCATATTTGAAGGTTTCCAGCATGAACCGCATGTTTAAAGTATCTCAGTCTGATTGAACTTGAACTATTTAAGTTCATGCCAGATACAACTGGTTTTTCACACAAGTCTTGGGGATCATTCAGATGTGTTTTTTTTTTTTTTTTTTTTTTTTGGGTAAACGTGAGACGAGCCTTCATTTTTTTGCTTCTTTGGTTGGCAGTGGTTTTGTCCTTGGACTCTCCTATTGAGGCCATTTTTGCTCATTCTCTCTTTTTTTTGTTGAACCATGACCTCTGACCTTAACTGAGCCAGGTGAGGCCTGCAGTTCTTTAGAAAATGTTCTGAGTTCTTCTGTGACCTCCTGGATGAGTCATTGATGCACTCTTGGAGTAATTTTGGTCGGCTGGTCAGGTTCAGCACTGTCCTAAGTTTTCTCCATGTGTGGATAATTTCTCACTGTTGTTCACTGGAGTCCTGAAAGCCTTAGAAATGGCTTTGTGAACCTTTCAGACTGATAGATGTCAGTGCCTTTTTTTCCTCAGCTGTTTCTTTAAATCTTTTAGCTTACTTCACTTTGTCAGACAGCTTCTATTAAATGATTTCTTGATTGGTCTGGCAGTAATCAGGCCTGATTTAATATGATATGAGGGACAAGTCGTTTTGCTTCAGGTAGGTTTTTCTTCATAAATCAAATCATTATTTAAAACTGCATTTTGTATTTGGTCTGGTTATCTTTTAATAGTACTAACATTTTTAATGATCTGACGCATTAAAAATAGAAATCAAGAAGGGGAGCAGTTCTTTTCCACAGCACTGTATTAACTCTTGTTTTTGTTTTCTCATAATCAAATATTGAAGTCAGAGACCTCTGCTTGGTTTCACCCCTTTTGTGACACGGTAAGCCCCAAATGACAGCAGCGATCAGTTTAGGAAGTTTAAAAGTGAAAGTAAATAAATGAGACCCTTTTATTGTTGGTTAAAAATGTCTGCAGTATTGTTTCTGGTTCTGTTACCCATCGATCTCTGTAGTTAGTTTTTACCCTGTGATTAACTGTGATGACGCTTCTGTGTAAATCCAGATGTACAAATGACCACTAACTGAAACTTGGACATTGATCTCACCGAGTGTTTCCGCCTCGTTGCTACATCCAATCGCTTTCAGCAGGTCCACAGTCACCCCAAGAGCCCCCTCCTCGGTAAAGTGGGACACCAGCACGTCTGCGATCTGCAGGCGGCTTTTATTTTCCACCCTGTTGCGCTTGACGCGTGGCGCTTCCCTGCGGTCCAGAAGCTGGTGGCAGAACTTCTCAAAGTCTTCCTTTGATATGTCCTCCAGCGCGCTCACCAAAGCAAGCTTTATAGTTTTGTCTGACATTTCGTGGCCCAGAAAGTTCTTGTAGCTCTGTCTGAACTGCAAAATACGCTTTTGTCTCGAACTTTAAGGAAGATGACTTTAGAAGGCGCACCCGGAAAAAGACGCATTTACTGCGACTGGGAAATATGGGTGCTCTAAGAGCTATAAGCGGAACACACACAGCAGCAAACATCTGGAACACACTCTGTCTTACGATAACAGTGGGGTCATGTTCCAAGTACAGTAAGACTTGCTGTAGGGATCCACCAACAACGCCTGTGTGAGTAGATCTGTCGACTCATATTGTGCATTGGTTTGCAGTTTTCTTGGTATGTTTGATTTTATAAATCCTAACAACCACATGGTATAGCGCCGCTAGGGGGTTTCGTCCTATTATTGTAGCACGTCTGTGGAGGCTCTGAGTTATGGAGGATCACAAGAGCCATTATTCTCTCGCCTCTGTCAGTGCGCCCCAGGGTGGCTGTGGCTACAATGTAGCTGCCATCACCAGTGTGTGAATGGGTGGATGACTGGATGTGTAAAGCGCTTTGGGGTCCTTAGGGACTAGTGAAGCGCTATACAAATACAGGCCATTTACCATTATTTCGATGCGCGTGGCTCTTGTGGTCCTCCATACTCAGTCATCCAGGTCATCATAGTCTAAGGGCGATGGGGCGATCGTGGCTCAAGAGTTGGGAGTTCGCCTTGTAATCGGAAGGTTGCTGGTTCGAGCCCCGGCTTGGACAGTCTCGGTCGTTGTGTCCTTGGGCAAGACACTTCACCCGTTGCCTACTGGTGGTGGTCAGAGGGCCCGGTGGCGCCAGTGTCCGGCAGCCTCGCCTCTGTCAGTGCGCCCCAGGGTGGCTGTGGCTACAATGTAGCTGCCATCACCAGTGTGTGAATGGGTGGATGACAGGTTGTGTAAAGCGCTTTGGGGTCCTTAGGGACTAGAAAAGCGCTATACAAATACAGGCCATTTACAGGCCATTTAAGGAACCTGGAAAGAAAAGCGTCTGGACTCTGCCTTTCTTTCTCTTCCTTTCCAAGCTCCCTAGAATATTATTGTAGTTGTTGGAGAGTCTCCTAATGTGAGTGCCGCTGCAGCCTGCTGCTCTCCGTGCATCTGTTTAGAGCAGGGCAACTCCAGGTCTGTTGTTCTACACTGTTAAAAAAAAACATCTTAAAAAACAGTAATATTCCGGCAGCTGGGGCGCCAAAATACTACCGTAAAATAACAGAAAACAACTTCCTCATAAAAATATGGTTATTTCCAGCAATGACAATACAGTTTGTTGCGCTAATTTTACATGGGATCTTGCCTTTTCAAGTGATCTTAAACATTAAATTGGGAACATGTTAATGTGATTAAACAATGAAATTATCTATAAATAGGGGGAAAAAAAAAACAAATCCTAATAAAACAGTAATATTCCGGCAGCTGGGGCGCCAAAATACTACCTTAAAATATCAGAAAATAACTTTCTCATGAAAATACAGTTTTTTTTTTTCAGTAATGAAAATCGAGTTTGTTGCGCTAATTTGACATGGGATACTGCCTTTTCCAAGTGCTTTTAGACATTAAATTAGGAACATTTTAACGTGATCAAACAATGAAATTACCTATAAACAAGGTCAATGATTGTGGTAATATGATATAATACGTAAATGTACAGAAATATACAGTTAATAGTTGGTGTAAATTATAATGGATTGCATCCCCTGGGATAGACTGACAGAGGCGAGGCTGCCATATCGCACCACCGGCCCCTCTGGCCATCACCAGTAGTCTTGACCACGGACACAATACCGAGAGTGTCCGAGCCGGGGCTCGAACCGGCAATCTTCTGATCACAAGCGAACTGCCAATTCTTGAACCACGATCGCCCTAAACAGCAATGATAATAATACTTATGTGAAGTAACACAAGCTTATAGGAATCATGTTATATACTTTTCCATAGCATTACATTTGAATTCAACAGTTCAATCTTTCAAATAACGGACAGATATTTGTGAAATCACGATACATTTGTGAATGTATTTTAACAATCTAAATATGCATATGTACAAAAAATATATTAAAAAAAAAAACAAGTAAATTGTGTTTTTACTATATTTACAGTGATGTTATGTTATTTTACCTTTGACATGTAAAATCAGTCTACTTATGTAAATTTAATGATATTCTAGAAAGACAGCAGGCTACAACGCTTTAAAATATACAGTAAGATACTTTGACATTACTATTTTTTGGAACAGTGTATTTAACTGACTGGCCTCAGAGTTGTCCGGCCAACATCCACACCACATGCCCGCTGAACCTGCTTGGTGTTCCTTCCTTGCCAGACCGCGGTTACAAAATGTATAACTTCATTTTATGTATTTAAGACAAAACAAACAAAAAAACCCAACAACCTCAACTTGCCATAATGTCGTTGTACAATGAAAATAAAGAGCTGTTCTGTCCGCTTTTTCCTCAAACATGGACACGTGTTTTAGTATTTTGTGGGTGGAATATTTTCTAATCCATGTGTGGGGTGAAAATGTCCCATAATTGGGTCCTGTAAAATGAAAAATGTACAAGGTGTTATAAATGTCAGATTTGCATTCTTGATCAATAACAAGGGCATCAAATAATTTTCTAATGCATTTTCCTTACAAACGTGGCGCCATTTAGGGGGACATAAAAAGGCTTTCCAATAGTATACGATTTATTGCCAAGTAGCAAATAAACAAATGACCACAAGACACATTTCCTTGTGTTTTGTAAGTATGTAGTATGTTTACGTTGTTTTCCTGGGGGCTGAAACTTGACATGTTGTGTATATCCCGCTAATAGCCTGTATATGCCATACTGCACATTTTGGTATCAATTTGATACAAAGTAAATAAAGGGCAGTGTTGCTGATACCGATACTGTTGTCTTATAAAGGAATCTTGTGTAGAGGAGAGCTATGTGTCATGACTAATAGTTTACAATGAAGTATATGATATAGATGACAAAAGGAACCATTGTGGTGAAGTGATTCGATCTTTCTGTTAAGTTACGCCAGTGCAAAGCCAAACAAAGAGAAAAGAGCAGGATAGAACTCACGGAGCAAGTCATATAAGACGAAGGGGAGCAAGGAAGTGATGCATATGGCCAAATGAGTATAAAAGGGGGCTCTTAGGAACATTCAGGGTTCTCCCTCTAGTTCTGATCGAAGATCTGAACAGTTTGAAATTATTAGATTAGAAATCCGAATTAGCTCAAAGTAGATTAACTTGAAAAGTATAATTTAAGTGATTTGATTCTATTTGATTCTGATTTGATTTTGAAAATGAGAAAAAAACATATATAAGAAATCTTTCAAAATTGTTGAATTTTTAAAAAGTTCTCTTTTTTTAAATTAGTTGTAGACGCATGAATCCCTCTTTGTCCACCAGGGGGAGCTGCAGTATCATTAATTCCCCCAGCCTAATTTTATAAAAGAAGACTTTAATTCAACACGTTTATATACAGTTTATTTACATCAGACAACCATCACACGTCACTGAAACCTTCACAGCAAGTGCCTGAAAACCGCCAGTTTGTTATTCAGAGTATCAACAGAGGTAGACACGAGTTTTGTATTTAGAAAATAATAATAATAATAATAATATAAATGCACAAAACTCTACATAGGGTTCATATAAACACTATTTACAAATCCATTCTTTCTTTAGAAAACAAACAAACTATCAAACATAACAACCCCAGAGGAACAAAGTACAAGTAACCCGAGTGCTTAAAATACCCCTGGCTGGTGTCTGTGCTGCACTTAAAACAACCTGAGGTCAAGTAGCTCTTTTTATAGAAACATTTAAGAAAATATGATATGATGTCATTAAATATTGGCTGCACTATGGATCTATATACTTTTAATTATTATTCCCTGAAATGCAGCATCTGTAAACTGCCTACATCAAGTTCGTCCTCTTCCACGAGGCTTGAGGAAGCAGAGTTCACTTTGAAGGCTGAAGTACTCAAAACGTTCAGGTCTGTCAGCCAGCAGCACCGAGGCTCCTGGGGTCGGCCCCTACTGTGAAACCCACGTTTCACTGCTGTGATCAGAGGCTGTCGATACCCCAGAGCACTGCCAGGACTCTGTGTTTGTGGGTAAAACGTTCATACTGCTCAGGACCTCCTGTGCTGACTTCCCCAGCATGCCCTGCACGTCACAGACGAAGCGGTAGACGTAGCGCTTGCCCGCCGTCTTATGGATGATGTTTTTGTGGTAGTAGTAACGCAGGCCACGGCTCAGCTTCTCGTAGTTCATCTTTGGTTTGTTCTTGCACTGACCCCAGCGCTTCGCCACCTGTGGGATCACCAGCAAACACATGCTCAGAAAAATACAATAGAAATGAGTAATGTAATTAAGTAAATGTACTAATAAAAAAATCTGTTAAAGTTTATAATAAGTAAGATGATTTATTTAAGTGCTTCTAAAAACAGAAGAATCCAAGTGTTTATTCAAATGCATTACATGTTTGTGTAAAGCAGTAACATAAGCAGATTCTGTCTTTCAGTAAAGCTGTGCAATGCTCGTTTCTGCCCCCTGTCAATCTGGCTCTATAAGTACCAGGATGAGCAGCATCAGCACTGCAGGTAATATGAACAGGGGCCCCCATCCAGTCATTGCTCTGTTAAATGGTACAAAGTTTCAACACCAGCGGCTCCATTTTTAGGAAAACAAGTGATTCCCGGCCTGACTTTCTTAAATGTGATCAACGTTTCTCCCCAAAGTACAAAGACACACTCAAATGGAAAGTTTTGTGAAGCAGGTAAGAAATAACCTTTTATCGGTTCCATGTAGTGCTCAACAGTGGCTTTGTCTAAAACAGGATTCTTACCTCTGTGGGGTCAGACATCTTGAACTCCCATCCGTCTCCAGTCCAGGAGATGAAAGTGCGGCAGGCAGAGTCCAGCAGAAGCTCCAGTAAAAACTGCCACAGCTGGATTGGACCGGAACCTGAATGAAGAGTTTGTAGATAAATGAATGAGGTCAAAGTAAGTAGCTGGCGCTGTAATGTGTAATCCATGTGTCATTATACAAAGAGGAAAAGAAGCAAACTCTAACCTGGATAAGCCGACATTCCTGTCATCTGCCCCTCCCTGTCCAGCCTCTGTGGAGGGGTGTTTTTTCGTTTCACCACACGGGGGCAGTACTGCTCTGAGGACTGGAGGCCGGGGTTTGAGGGACATGAGGCCATAGATGGGTGTGATGGAGGGGCAGCTAAGTTGGGGGACTGATATTCAGACCAAAAGGACGAGGACTGTCTCTGTGCATCCGAGTCAAAGTAGCTCTGATCTGTTTTGCCTGCACCAAACAGAAGAATCACACACTGAACTACAAAGATCAGGTCACTGGAAAAGTGTTTGGTTTTAACCCACGAGTGAAATGTCTTACTTTGTACTGAGTTTGATCCCGCTCCTGTGAGGAAGGGGCTGTGGCTGCCTTCCACGGCAGGGCTGAACTGTCCGGTCTGGGGCACCAAGTTCTGGTATGTCTGAGGAGACTCCTGGTATCCAGTTTGTGACTGGTCCACTGCCAGTCCATCTGTGCACCAGGAGAGAGTTAGTCACAAACACAATTCCCTTAAAGTCAACTTTAAATGAGGTCAGTGTATGCACAAATAAGCCCTGTAAGCTCGGGCTTTAATCTGCTCTGGAAGCTCAGTTCCAGAAGATTTTTTTCTGCTCATGGTTCTGTGTGATGTCACAAAGAGGAGATACACACAAATATCTGTTTTTAAAAAGTAGCTACTCAAAAAGCAACTCTCTGGTGTTCTCGAATAAAACATATGAACACTATAGGTCTCCTTTAGAGTTATTTCACACGTAGCATCAGTGAACGTGAGACGCTCACCTTGTGGATACGAGGCCCACCAGTTGAACTCCTGGTATGTATCCAGGCTGAAGAGGGCAGCGTCACTCACTGAAGGTAAAAGAGCAAAAAATACAAGATAAGTCAAAAATATTTGACTTTAATAAGCAAGCAAAGTATACCAAAACACGTTTTTCTTTTTACCTTTGGTGCCATAAGGATGGGAAGCTTTTGGCGGCTCCGGGTAGCCGCTGTCTGCCGCGTACTGCTGCTGCTGCTGCTGTCCGGGCGCTTTACTGTCTAACAGAAAAGACAGGTCTTCACCAGGGTAGTCTGGAGGTTCAACATAATACAGACAGATGGAGTCAGTGAAGGATGGTGAAGACAGCAGGGAAGCACAGCTCTTTTTAAAGCACCAAGCCGATACAGGATTACCTGTTTAATCGTGCAAACCTTAAACTAATTCATTTTACAGCAGTTTTTTTGCAGCACAGGATGACACTGCTCTTTGTGTCTGGGGGGCATCTTATACATAATATATGTATAAGATTTGCTATAATGAGCAAACAATGAGGATAAACCTAATATTAGGCTACATAATTAAGATTACACTTTTTAATTTAGTAAAGGGTTGAAATACTTTTTTGTAACTTTGTAAAACAAAGTTTGTCTTGCTTACACAGCTGTACTTACAGCTGAGTAAGCAAGACCTATTTGCAAAACGCTTAATTCCTGATAGACTAAGGTGATCCGTGACTTTACTTTCTTTTGCAAATGTTTAAATTATGTTTGTTTTTAAGGTGGATTTTTTTTTCTTATGACTTAACAGATGTGATGACACTGTAAACTCTTTGGCACTGAAGGCACCACCAGCCCTCTGCTGCTTATAGCCTCATAAGGATAACTTTGATCCAGCAGTAAGAGCAAGTTAGCTGCATTATCTTTAAGCTGATTTTATGATTATATTAAGGCAAACAAATACAAAACATGAACTCAAAATCTGCTATGAATGTATAGTTTGCTGTAAATATGAAAGACTATGCTAAAATGCCGGTGTGGTGCTTTAAGAAGGAGGTTAATCAAAGCTCAGTTCTGCAGAAAAAGTCATGGAGAGAAGAATTGTGGGAGAAATCTATAAGTTAGACTTTGGAGTTGGGCTGAAATCGTGACGTGGGACATGAGAAAAAAGAAAAAAAGGCCCCCCAGGTTTTTTCAGTTCTATGGATGGAGGCAGCTTGGAGGAAACAAGGCAGGGAGGGGGAGGAAACGCCAGCGGAGGGAGTGTGACAGAGTAGTGATGGAGGGATGGGGAGTGGGGGGCGAGGGCTCTAAATCTGTTGGAGGAGGAAGTCTGGAGGAAAGGATTAGGAAAGACAGAGAGGGGAGTGCAACACAGAGACCGTCTTTAACCTGACCACCCTGCGTCTCTCTGTCTTTGCAGATCTCAGCCCATTCAGACAATTTCACACACACATAATCACGGGCGTGTCAAGGACTCGCAGGGAAAGCTCTGACAGATGTGATGACACTGTCTGCGAACATGTTTCCTCTGTCCTTCAGCCGCTCGGCTTCAGAGGAAACAGATCGCACAAACATAAAAAAAAAACCTGTGTCTGAGAGTTTCAGCGCCGTGCACCAGGATCAGCAGGAAAGCCAGATGAAGCAACATCAGAGGGATCCACTAAACTCACCATAAGATGCAAAGTCGAAACCAGCTGGCACTTCCTGCGTCCTGAAGTCTTCTGTGTAGTATCCGCTCTGGCAAACCTCCATCTGCGGTCATATGATTACAACTTTTTGTCACCATTGGGAATGAATTCAAACTTACAAACGCAGTTTAGAATCACGCGAGTGGGGCTGTAACGTTTCCCACTGGTGTTTATCTCGATGAATAATTAGGGAATAAATACATTTTTTAAAAATCGGAAAAGCCAAGAATCCTGCAGTTTTCTGTCAGCTGACGTCCATCCGTGCAGCACAGTTCACGCCCTAAACTGCTCGTTGTGGATGAACGACACTTGCTGCTCATTTTGTGTCGCGTTAAAATATATTTTAGTTTAAATGACCGAGCTTACCTTTACTTTGGAGTCGGCGCTTCTGTCTCCTGCTTTGATCGAAGTGTCCCAGTACATGTGGCTCCTTCACAGCTTCTCCTTCAAACTTGTACCGGCTGCAGCAGCGTGGAGTGGTCACTCTGCGGTCGGCCGCGTCCCGTTATAAACTCAGCGAAAAGAAGTGGGCGGGGCGCGTGCCCGCGGTGAGTCGTGACCTGCTGAGGCACTGAGGTTTGTTTAACACCCCCCACCCCCGACCCCCTTTCCCGACCCCCTCAGCAACAAGTCAATCAAACTTTCATTCATAAAAGCGTCTCAGGTAACAGACACGCGAATGTAGCTTATTCCAAAAAGAACAATTTATTTATTAACTACACAGAAGTTCAAGATTTAAAAGGGGGGGGGGGGGGTATAAATGTTGCTGTAGAAAACAAACTTGCATGTATGAGGGGTGTGTAATTGAGGAGAGAGGATTAAAAATGGGATTAAAAGAAGATAACACGCTGAAAATATAGTATTCATAAAGAACAACATTTGGAATTCAAAAATAGTCCATTATTGAAGTTAAAGTAAAGAAGTCCATTTCTTTCTTTCCATGCCATTCAGACTGAGAACATATACAGATACTGACAATTTTACCATCTTTCTTATTCCCTTTGTTATCGGTAAACTTGTTCCTCTTACACTGCACCCGTATTTAAGTCTTTTCTTAAAACTGACTGTTTTCTTCTTTTGTGGAGGGAAAATGGTCACTGCAGATGAAAAAGTGAGGGAGGAATTTCGTGACATGGTTTAGAATAAGGACAAAGAAAAAAAGGTGTCTTCAAAACGAGTATGCAGACATGATCACATTTAAAGGTCGTCCATCAGGACATTTGGACACATTTTCCTGCATTAAGGACACTTTGGTACCTTTGCATGGATTTGTGGGAGAAAAGTTTCATACAGAGGAGTTCAGCATTTAAATGGTGATGCTCCCGGGTACAATTTCATTTAATTATTCCAAACTATTCTCATTTATTATTAGCCATGCTGAGTCAACACACATTCAGACATGTTTTCCTGTTTTTCTTTTGTGTTTGTCTCCAGACTGAGTTCAATGAGTTGATTCAATTCCCTTTGATATTAGGCTTTTGTTAACCTGCTTAAACGGGGCCCCTCTTTGTGTCACAGAACTTTTACACACAAAAGTTCTCGAGTTCTTTTAAAGCTCAGGTGAGTTTTACTTTTAAACTTTCCGTACATTTGAAACTTGTTGCAGTCTGTTGTGATTTTCAAGACTTGTGAACATCTCATTTCTGTTACTGACTAAAATGAAGGAATACAGACAAACATTAACTTCAGATTAGTTTGAAGTGGCCCGACAACGTTGGGTTTTCAGATTTTTTATCGTAGGACTTCCTTTTCCCTTACAGCTCCTACATGACTCAGATTAAACTTCTATGTGTGTCAGAGGGAAAATTACTTTTGTGATGGGGGGTTTTCAGTCCAATCCTCCTCTTAAATGCAGGTGGCTGTGAAAGTTTGTGAAAATAGTCAGTAACACGACGTTAATTATCTTTTTGTCACACACACACACACACACACACACACACACACACACACACAGAGTTCATTTTTATCCTGATTATTCTACAATAAAGGGTTACAGTCAGCACTAAACGTACATTTATGCAGAGCTAGAGAACAAAGCAGATACCTGAAGGGTAAACATTTGGATACATAAAAATGGGCAAATTAATGGAGATTATAAAGGCACAGAATAATAAAGTCTAAGATTACATGTAATACTTAACACACTTTAGCCTAAAGTCATAACTCTACCACACAACTCATCACACTGCAGCTGTTAAACAGTTCATTGATGTCACTGCCAGTGAAGTGATTTGTAGGAATAAAACACACTAAAACAACAAGATCTGGATTTGTGAGTCAATTAAATGATTAGTCATTCGACAAATTAATAGCCAACACATCTAATAGTCGGCTAATTACTGAAGTCACACTTTTTTATGATAGAAACAAATGTTTTTTTGGACTGTAGGCCAGATAAAAGAAGACATTTGAAGATGAGATAAGGATTCCCGTTTAGTTTGACAAAAAAAAAATGTGTCAATTAATTAATTAGTTCCCTGAAAACATTTAAGTGAGAGATTTCTGTCTTGTCTTTCTGTGAGTGAAAACAAAGACAACCTTTCATACAGATCATGCAAATAGGATGATTTAAAAACTAACTAACTGAGAAAAAGTCAAAGTCACAGCACTTTCTCTTAATATCCTTGGTTTTTGGATATTTAGTCAAAACAAAACAACTAAAAGACTAAAACATGAAATTAGTTATTTAATCAGTTAGCAGATTAAGAAAATTAATAAGAAAGAATTCAGAGTAAAGACTGAATCGACTGTTTTTCCTTTCATGTCTGTGGATTTTTGACATTTTTAGCTTTTTATCAAATTTAGTCAAAGTAAGAATATCTCCCCAGCATGAGGCCCCTAAATTAGCCAAATATGATTAGCTGTAAAACAAAAATAGCCAATTTTGTCATGGACAATCATGATAATCAATTAATAATTCAATCATGTATGTCATTGTTTTTTCCACTGATAGTTGGACAAAAAAGAGACATCTGAATATCAAACTTAGTATTTCTTACTACTTTGAGTTCTTTTAGGCCACAGGCCGAACAATCGGTCGATAAAACAATCAATGAATGAACAAAGAAAAATCTGGTTATTAATTAATGGTTCTCTCACTTTTTTTCTTTCATTCCGTTGTTTTCTCTCAGTCTTCTCTGTGTGTGTCTGTAGTGTCTGGTATGTTACACAAAATAAAATTACTTTTCTTTTTCACATTTTGATATTTAGAGGCACCAAAGATTGACCCTCACGAAAATAACACATTAACTAATGTACCACCTGTAAAGCACGATTTTCAGTACAATAAAAAATGACAAATTCTTTCCTTGCTAAACATAATCAATAGTTCCACATACACCGCTGCAGGTTTTACAGCAGATGGGTGGCCTTGTAGAGTGTATTTTTATCGCGTCACTGAATGGCTTTAACATATTTCAGAGCTGCGGTCACTGATTGTCTGACCAAATAACTGAGCCATAGTTTGGGTGGGGTTGAAGTGGAGCCTTTTGAAATCAGAGCTTTTGCCAGTCGCTTTTTTTTTAATGAGGTGGGAGGAAGAAAAAATCTCAGTATCTTTAGCAACCATTCGACAAAACAATGGCCCGTAAAAAACACACAAGCAGCCGCTGAAGAAAGTCTGAAATCACGGCGTGAGTGGCTGCAGCAGATAAGGCCGAGCCCAGAGGCTTGTATAAACAAACATCTCTGCTATTCAGCTCGGACACACACACACACACACACACACACACACACACACACACACACACACACACACACACACACACACACACACACACACACACCGCGCCGACTCCATCTGGAAAAGTGCAGCCGGCTGAAATCGTGCGTGGAGACGGGAGTCGTGATTGGGGGCCCCACCCCAACACAAGGACACAACCGGGATAAAGTTACACAACACACCAAGTGATTAACAACCGTCTGCAGCAAACTGTCAGCTCTGGAATCCACCGGGAATAATCACACACACGGACAGCCTGCGAAAGGAAACTGTCAGCGACGGCACCAGAACGCCCCAGAAATGAAATTCATCAGATTTACTGGAAATCATGAAGGTGTAACCACAACGCAGAGACACACCGGTTACAAAGGCACGGGAATGAAACCGGCAGGGAGAAATCATTTCGACCAGAAACACCAAACTAGATTTAATCCGTGGCCCACGAAAAAAGCTCAATTTGATCCTTTAAGTGGGCCGGAACATTTATTTGAATGTAAATAGGTCTATTGTGATGACATCCACGGAGCAGACGATCAACAGCCTGAGACACAGTTCATTAAAGATGAAAAAACAAAACAGAAAAGCCTCACCTGCATTGTTTCTGCTGTTAAACAGCTATGTGATCATTTATTGACGTGATGAAGATATATCTTCAGTATATCTTCATGTCTGTGTTGTAATTTAATCTAAAAAAAAAAAAGATCACCATAATTACGTCACTGCTGTTTTCATTGACGCGTAAAGCAAAGTATGGGCCGGTTTGGATCTTCGGAGGATGTTTTCTCAGGCCCGGGCCGCATGTTCGACAGCCATGTTTAATACGTCAGCATAATGTTAACGCAAAGGTTACTTTAGCTCAGATGTTGAGAGCCATTTTAGGCCATCTTTTTTCGCTTGCAGTCCTTTACAGCAAGACTGCTACGTATCAGAATGTCACTTCACAGATCAAAATAAAATCAACATAACAATATTATTTTAAAAAACATGAAAATTGGTTGTGTTGTGTGATCTAAAAGTAAAAGAAATCCTGCTTTTTACTATCATATAGGCATTATTAAGAAAATATTGATATTTCATTTTAAATATCCTGATTATCACAAGTTCTCAGTGTTGTGTATGGTACACATTTATAAAGACAACATTTATTAAACACACACACACACACACACACACACACACACACACACACACACACACACACACACATTTAGTTCATTTAGTTCTTAAAGCAGCAGAAACATGAATTTCATCTTGTTGAATATAATCGTGTTTTGCGTGTATTTACTAACCTACAGTTACGTCATGCGGTTATGTGGGGCTTTGGATTGCACAGTACTTTTTGAATTGTGATGGCAGAGTAGTTTTACCTGCTCTAATCCCTTTATCTTTACAGCCAGTTTATTTTTTTGTGCTGCTGTAACATCTAATCCTCCCAGCAGGGCATCAATAAAGTGCTATCTTATCTCACCTTTCCCCTGCTGGTAAGTTTTTCAGTTTTACTTTAAAAACTTTGTTTGGTGATTTGTGACTGTTACTGTGTGGCTAAAATATATTTTCCCCAGAAGCCCCGAAGGATAAAAGTGGACTAATTAAAAATATATCTTTTATGTTTCATAAAAATCCAAAAGTTCCTTAGTTAACGAGCCAAGGGCCACATTTTCTACAGCAGTCCTGAATGAAACAGGAACCTCTTATTAAGAGGGCCTGTAAATTTCATGAACTGCACCGTGCTGATGCACTCTGTCAAAGCACTAACTGCCACCATGAACAGCTCTTTTTTCCCCACTGAATGTAGATCTTCTAAAGGTCAGACGCGTTTTTCAAAACGTTACGATCTTTATGAACATGCAGGAAGTTGAAGATTTTTTTTAAAGTGACAAAAAGAACACAAACAGGGTTTTTTTGTGATATAATCTTTCCTTCTCTTATAAGTGGGGAGGTGAGCATGGGGCTGCAGTACTTCTTATTGGAAAACTTACTCTTCACACCAGGGAGATGTGTCTACATTTTCTGAGCAATATCTTCTCTTTATGGTAGCATGACTTCACTGCAGCTCAGGAGGGAAACAAGACGACCATCTGCTGCACGATGCAAATTGTGGAAGTCTCATCTAAGCTGCAGGTGGACTTTTGAATACATTAGTGTTCATGTGGGCACCTATGCAGCAATTTCAAAACACTTAAAAAAAAGAGGCCTGTGCCCCAAATCCATCACTCAACACTAACATCTGCCACCAAAATGAGACAAGAGCTTGTTAACATAATGGCCCTTAATCTGCTACAGGTTCATAATATATGTGAAAGGTTAATATCCCATAACTGTCTGTTTGCACTTCAAATGCAATCAGGTGGGAGTCTGACAGGAAGTTTAAAAAACTGCTGCACACTGCAATCCCAAACCAAATGAAATAATTGAAGAGCTCAATCACCTACAACGCCGAGCTACTGCTAGAAATATACTTTTAATGTTAACTTTACTTGTGAAAGAAAAATAGGAGAGAGAAAGGGAGGCTTAGAGACAGTAGAGTCCAAAAATACACTTTTATGACTGGTAGGTGCTTCCCTGTTGGTGAAGTAACGGTGAATTATTTTTCTTCTCCACAGGCACAAAAAGGCCAGTTTTACTTTCTGCTTTTTCTAAATGAATCTTTTTCAGTGGGTTTCCTTAAGTGTAAACAGCCAAGGAAAAGCAATTTTTCACATGAGGAGTTTATTAGTCATGATACACACCTACATCTACTGTGAAATGAGACCAAATGACAACAACAGACACACAATTTCAGGCTGAGCCAGCTGTTTACAACGAGACACGTGCTTTGCTTGATTTTTTTTTTTTAAGAAAATACATATTTTTAAAAAAGGAACCAGTGCTCGCCAAGTACAACATAACTGCTGTTAATAATAAAACCTTATTTTCAAAATATGAGGATTAATTGATCTCATATGTCCTACTCTCAGGGAATGTTTGATATTTATCACAGGAATAAAGATTAAAAGTTGCAGTTATTTATGGAACTCTGTGTGTAGTTTCAGTTATTGTTGGATTTACACCATCGTGGGCGCTGAAACGTGTGGAGTGTAGGGTGTGCAGTGATGAACTTCAGCCTGTCCTATGACTACAGGCTAAAAATGGCCTTCATATGTTCATATAGTCAGGTTGTCTAAATATTCACAAGATCAGTGGAAAAAAAATCAAAACAAAATAATGGCTTCAGTACAACGTGGGACTGAATGAAACATACTCAAACACACAAACAGGAGTTTTATTTCTAGGAGATTTTGTGATTTTCCTTTAATAGCGCTTAAAAACACAAATTTACTAGACTCTATTTCTAATGTTGTGTAGTAAGTTGTTCTAAATCGTGGGCACCTATTACCCAATAAGAATATTTTTGTAATCAAATTACATGCAAATAGTGTGAAGTCTGGCTGTTAACCATTTAAAGCCGCTGGGACTAAAATCACAGAGGCTAGTTGTATTTGACAAATATATATATTCAGTCACATCTCTGCTCTGTCGAGGTGATGCTAAGCCTCGCGCGCTTCAGACAGTGTGTTGATGCTTTGACTTCTTATGAATCTAATAAAGCTTTTTTGTTTTTCCTTCTAAGCAGGACGTGTTGGTTTCATGAGAAGTGACTTTACTGCTTTCAGTGTTGAGAGTGACTTCACTTCCCAATTTAGAGTGTGAAAGAGAGAGAGAGAGAGAGAGAGAGCGGGTGAGAGAGAGGGGGGGGGGGGGGGGGGAGAAAAAAACTTGCCATCCGGTTTATGGTCTGTGAGCAAAAATTGTAACTGCAATGGTTTGCGCCATAGAGCCAATGCAGCCGTGCACGATTTGAAGTGAGGTTAGGAGCTAAATTAACTGAAACAATCACAAAACGACTAAATGACAAAGACCGCGAGGCTGCTGCTGCAATGGACTGTTCGATAAAGGTAGGTGTTTGCGCCGTTTTTTTAACGCCCGTGTTGAAGATGACAGGCGGCCACCCACACCGTGAGTCTGCTGAGTGAGAGAGTCAAGGCGGTGATGCGAGCTCCCCACTCTTTCCTTCTTGTACAAAATTTCCTCTTCCTTCCCGTTCGTGGTTGTATGTCGGCTCTATAATAACACAACTAACCACTACATCTTTACACTCAGATAAAAACACTAATTGGTGGCCGGTTATACGCGTAAAAGAGGATTTCCAAACGCACGCCTTTCGACTTTTTTCGTAATTTCGTCGAGCTCTTCCTGCATTATTCACGGACCCACAATTAACGACAAGCATAAGGCACGGAGAGTCAAATTACTGACCACCGATCGCTTTCATAAACGCTTTTGTTTCTTTAACGAAGATGAAGTAGATGAAAGGGATGCTGGACTTTCTCGGTGCGCGTAAGGCAGGTGTCCTCGAAGGCGTCATGGATCGAATTGGAGCAGGAGGATCCATTTCCATCAGATGACTGGTATTTCACATTCCACACTATTACAGCTACAGCTGTTTATCGTCTCCTGAGGACCGTTAATTGTTTCGATGTCTTATCTTCTAAGAGAAGCTGAAATAAAGGCCTCTGTGTCAGAGAGAAAACGAACTTTTTACCGAAATTAGCGCCGACTGTTGCGCAACGAGGGGAAAATGCAATTATTTTAATCCGATTGTGCACTCAAGTGACCCAATTCACGCTCGGTTTCTATTAAATTGCGCCTGTATGCAACACTGGGCCTTTATATGCATGTATATAATTCTGTACTGTGATTTTTGCAGTATGCACGATCACAATTCTTAATTTCGACGCTATTTTAATATTGACATTTTTAATTAGTTCAAAATTAATTACTATAACGAATTCCTTTAAAATTTCATTACGGCTGCAAAACCTTTTTTGCAAGAAAAAGCGTTCCTCGGATGCAGGAAGTCATTATTCGCTGATTTCTCGGGTTGTTTCTAACATGCATTTGTATGTGCAGCTGTTTTTAGGCGCTAAACATGACCGAGATACGTGGTTTCTCGTTATGAAAAGGACAGCAATTAAAGGGCTAGTACAAAAAAGGGGCAAAATGAAGCCATACTAAAAGTAAACCTTAAATTATTATTAACATCCTTTATGACGAGTTTTTTTTTTTTTTTTAATTCTTTTTAGTTTGTAGTTTCAGTGTCGGGAGACTCTTTGGGATTCTTTGTTATTTTTATATAATTATCCAGATGCTTATTCTCTTGTACTCTGTAGCTGTCGATTGTGTTTGAGGTTATTTTAAGAATAATTTATAGCAGCAAACGGGAGCACTTGTCAGGTGTCGTTATCTGAACGCAGCAGGCTTCCTGTCTCAAACCTCAGACTTTCCGCACACATTTCCGCTCCCTGGACCAGAAAAAAAAAGTCAAAAAGGCAACAAAGGCTCTGAAAGACAGAAACAAAGTGGACAGAGTGAGGCGTTGCGTTGTCGTAGCCGCGCTGCCCGCTCCCTCGCTGACAGGGAGCTGGAGCAGAGAGGCCTGGCCCCGAGTTTGCGGCCTGCAGAGGCCTGCGTGCTGTCAGGATCCGAGCTGTGAAAACCGCACCGTTGTTTGTGCAGCACAAAGCGCAGCTGCTCGAGCCTTTGCAAAATCAGCTCAACTTTTACTTCTCCTTTCTGCCACTTGTTGCTTCAGACATGGCGAGGACAAAGGGCTGTGCCTTTGCACAACGTGATCTCTGGTCTTTTACTGCAGCAGACACCTCATGCGTGGGCTGCACTTAAACACAAATGTAGGTGTTTTTTTTTATTATTATTATTATTTAAATTAAACTTAAATAACCCGAAATCAGACTCTTATGTAAGCAGGAGCTCAGTTAAGCTTTAAGACTTTTAGTCTCTATAAATAAAAACACCGAGGGGGGGAAAGAGGAACTCAGAAATCACCAAAATACAATGTTTCTCATTAAAATACCAGCGTTTGAGATGGATATGTGGAAGTCCTGTTTGCGCTGCACTATTATTTATTCAAATATCAATCCAGGTTATTTGTCAGGCTGCATGCAGCATATTTTACTGAAGGCAAGATAATGCAGGCATCAACATATATCACCCAATCCGCTTCTTCAGCCCAAGATAAGCCTTGAGGGGCGTCATAAACGACTAAATATAAAACAGATTTTAATCATGTAACTGCTTCTTGCAAGTTGTTAACCACATCCTTTGTTCCAGCTTAGGGTTAGTGGCTTACCAACCTTTTTGGCCTTTAACCCCTTCATACAGTGTATTGTTTTATTAAATATTGCGTAGAGGTAGAGTTATGGAACATTTATGCAGTGAGCCAGATAAAAGACATATCTTTAAAATAAAATTGTTACACAAATATTTTCTAGTTGTCTTGCTAACCATTTGGCAACCTGCTGGAAACTACGAATTAAATGAACAACAGTAAATTCATCTAAAAGGGCTACTTTTTGTTTTTAGTGCACCTAGATTCCAAACTGGGGAACTGACAGTTTTCCCTCCCCTTTAAAAAGTAGAACCAATGACCTTCTACCTCTATGGTTAGGGGATGTGGTGATTTTGTTATGCTGTGTTGCAAGCATGTTTTGGGTCAAATGATCCCCTCAGTGGTAAAGAGCCACTGTAAATCTATATAAAGTTGTTTATGAAATATTTTTCTCCTATTTAAGGATAACACTGCTTATCCAGGGAGTGAGGGTGAAAGGTGAATGGTTTGAAGAGAATGAAAATGATGTGAATCATAATTGTTTCAGAGTAACCAAATCTCAGCCCACCTTAACAGTTTTGTTAGACCGCAGTCTTCCCTAATATTGCCACACAACAAATACAGAAATAATTGGAAAACCGGTGTTTCATCCTTCCACTAAATGCTTCAGACTGCAGAATCATTTCATTTAGGTTAGTCTGGCTCACTAAGACCTTTTATGTTGGTTTCCTTTAATTTGTTACCCGTTTGTAGCATTTTAAGGCTTACACAGGAATTTCTACAATTTTTGTTTGTTTGTTTATAGATCAAATTATTAACCAGGACATATTCATTAGATTGTAGGATACCTAAATGGTAGTTTTTGGTTGCAGCCCTGGTTACAGGTGAACTTTAGCAGTACAAATACATGTAAAATAGTACATGCAGCAGGATATATTTAAGGGGAAATTTCCTTTAAATGAAAAGGTCTTGGCAGTAAAAACTAAGAGTCTTTGAACACCAACATCCTTCGTGTGTGATTCATAACAGACTACTACCTAACGTTATCTGATTCAGGCTCTGTTGCAATGGCCTTCTCGTGTGCTACTGAAAAATGACTTTTGCAGGTAGAGTTATTAAAGTGAGTCTTGGAATATAAGGCATTTGGATTCATGGTTAAATGTGGATAAACTATGAATCTTATACAAATTTATACAAAGATGAATAAAGATCCCCATCTCGACAGGCCTCCTGTGAGCACGCTTTTAGTTGCTGGCTTGGGCAAGACTGCACTGATGCAACCTGCAAAGCTGCTGACAGCCATGTCAAAAGTTTCCATGCAGGACTTCGTGTTTGTGCGCTCACTCAAAGTGGAAAGTGCGTGCTATCAAAGTGAGCAGCAGCGGCGTAAATTTTAGGACATCGAGGCACAAGGCGGCCTCAGTTTCAAGAAGGTCATGTTTTTAAAAGCAGTTTTGTGTCACTGAGCAACAGCCTGAAACGCTCTCAACAGGAAGTCAGTTGTGGCATCGGCGGTCAGGCCGCAGTTTGGTATATTTGTATCAGTGAGCAGAGGAGATGAAGAGAGAGGGAAAGAGCAGAAAGAAACAGATAAAGAAAGAGCGGGAGTGTGCATGAGCTTTTCACTGAGCTCACTGTGCCAAAGAGCAAACGTTTGGATGAGAAACTGCAAGTGACGATAATATCAGCTTGAATTTTGAGCTCTAAATAAAATTAAAAAACTAAACAAAGCAACAAAAAAAGATACAATCTTCAGCTACGGCTCACAACTGCCTACTATCACGCATTCTCGTGAGAATTTGCTGTCAGCAGCGAGTTTTATCCCGCCTTCAGTTGACTGTTTCACTTCTGCACAGAGCAAAGGGCCCTGGAGTGTGAGAAGACAAACTGACAACAAGAGGACAACAGAAGTAAAAGAAAGCAAAGAGATGGAGAACAAAGCACAACATGCAGTCCTGCTAACCACTTCTCAAACATACAACACACACACAGAGCCCTACATTTACAGCATTACATGCGTCAGACTCTGTTGCTGGTCTTTCATATGCGGAAGTATTCCTGTAAACAAAGTGTGAATAAGGTTTTGGTTCGGCTACATTAAGCGTGACAAGAAAAAAAACTGCAAACTCGAAATAAAAACAATATTAGATGGTAGTTTACAAAAGTGTCAGCGTTCATGTTGCATTATGGGTATTGTAGGCAGTTTTTTTTTAAATGACAGATATTCATCTGAAGTAACCATCTGCATGAATTTTGATCAAACAGCAGCCTGAAGCTGAGAGTCCCAAGTTAAAATCTCCAACTTTACAGCACAAATAAACATGTTTACAGTAGAAAGAAAAAACGCACCCCTGAATCGTATTTGTGTGTTCACAGTGACTATACTTGGCGGAGGGGGTTCTCATCTGTGTAGATTTTTATCACGTGGCATTATGAGGCCATCCTACTTTGTTGGTGACTGTAGTCACTGGCTTCATCTCCAGTAATATGAGTCAGAGAAATAGACCCGGCAGTTGTATATTTGGTGTTGGTGCTTTCTGAAGAATTTTCTAAATCAGTTATCTGATATACTGACACCTGCTTTGTAGCCATTTGTAATATAGGACCATCCAAGAAGTCTGGATGGTCCTATAGTGCAGCTTCTCACCTCATTAGTTAATTAGTTTAGAGGAGGCGAGTATTAGCATTGAATTTGGGCACATTAACACTAGTCAGCAGGTGTCTGTGTTTGTATGTAACACTGCCATCCGTCATCCAAATATGGCCACTTTTGGCTCAAATGTTTCCAACGACTCACATTTTGAAACCTAAATCTGAGGCTTCAACAAAGCAAGGAGTCCACAAACCAGTAGGTGCTGACATCCATCTTTTACATACAGTCTATGATTTTGACAGTAGTGCAGTGTTCAATATTTTTCGTAACAATTGTGTCTTTAAAATCTTGAGCAACTTTTTTGTGTAATCGTGGGTTGGAGTGAAATGAAAACGTAACCTTCTTCTAGAAAAAGGGCGTATCCATTACACAGCAGCAAACGCTCCACGCAGCAGAAGCAGTAGCTGACTTCTGTAGGAGTTTGTCTGCAGCATGAAGGAAATGCCGAATTGTGTGCCATGCATTAAGATGTGGTTCACAGTGCTCAGGCAACAATTGAGCTACAAACAAACAAACAAACAAACAAAACAACACACACACACGCACAAATGAAAAACAATGTGATGGCGGCACTTCAATCAAGGCTCATACTCTTCTTTCCGTCCACCCCTCTCCTCTCCTGACCACAGGCCTTTAAGGGTTGTTTTCCAGCTTTAAAATGACCCACATTTTTACACTATGCACCCCCTCCTCCACCATTTCCTCTCCCTTGGCCTGTGCCAAAAGGTTCCTGTGCACATGGCGGCCTGGTTTCCTGTAGGCCACTGAAAAAGCACGGCACTGACGTACAAGGCCCAAAGACAATGCTCAGCTCCTCTAAACAAACATGCACTTGCACCCACTTAGATGGCCGTGGTCGCATCACACATGCACGCACTTAATTTGAGCAGCAGACAGAACAACGGGTCCGGTCTCTGGCCTCCTGAGTACGTGGGATGAAAGTGCCATCTTCGAGCGGTTTTGAGGCCACATTTTGGGCGCTGAGCACAGGAAGACGGACTTAAATCTCAATTAGACTCCACCTTGAGCTAACACCCCTCCCCCTCCCTGCAACCCCGATCCTAACGGCAAAATAAAACTGTGGTTAAGGTTACTGATGTTCTTTATGATTAGACAGCCTCCTGGCTGCTTTCACAGTTCATTTCGCTCCTCATTGTAGTGGTTTCATAACCTCCTGTAGCTTTTTACGTTAAACATGCATTTAAAGTTTTAAACAGTCACAGGGGAATTCTTTATCGTGCAGAGAAGAGTTGAATCCTTCAAACTCAGCCCAGGGCCCAAATCTGGCCTCTTACAAAGGGAATTTCAGCCAGACAGTTGAAGTTCAGGAAAACTGCAATATGTTTGATTGACAGATTTTCATGTGCTTCTGTTTTCAAAAATATGCTCCATTATATCGACATGATTACATTTTTTTAGGGCTTTCTAAAAATACTTTTTCTTGAAATTTGTCATTCAAGTTCTCGTCTTGAGGCCTTCAAGAAATACATGAAAACACAATCAGGGATTATTTTGCTTTTACAAAATCAAAGGAAAATAATCTGCAATGTTATCAAAATTAACAAATTAAACACTTTTAAACATAAATAAAACAATGACAATCTAGACAACACACCACAACATAAACATACATTTTGCAACTTAAACAAAAAAACAAAAACAAAAAAAGATTTTCAACATTTTAAAGTTGACAGTTTTCCTGGTTTCTTGTGTAATTACTTCCATTCCTGCACAGTTCATCAAAAATAGTTCATCTGACTGAATTCAACCTTCCAACCAGACAGTTATGTTTCAACGCGGATTCGTCTATTTTGTGCCACTTAGCATTTCTTTATCGGATCCTAAAAACCCATCATTTTGTTTTTGGTTTTTTGGGTCAGAATTTTGCACATCTTTTAATTATATAAAGACCAAATCCCATGTTAGCAACTATTTTAAGTGAAGTATCGGTAACAAATCTACAATAATACCCAGGAACCCAGACTCCCAAACTGGGTTTAGAAGCAGTTAATTTATTAAAAAAAAAAAAAAAATTAGATCGTTTATTTTACAAAATGGATTGAACCAAATATAATGGTAAATGTCTAAAACACATTCAGAAGCAGTTTATCGGTGTAGCCACTGAGTGCAACTCTAAAAGTGTGTAATGCAGTCGTGAATTTAACTGAGTTTGAATAAAAGTGAACAAAAACAAACTGATTACACGTTTCATCCACAAGAAATCAAATTAAATATTAAAACGAGACTTCACAACGTATTCAGCCCATATTAACTGACATCGGCATTAATTTGTTGCTTTTTGATGTTTGCTGATTCTCAACCATCGAACTTCTGTTGGAAGCCATTTTTCCCTTTGTTGAGCAAGTTTCCAAAAATAGAAATGTGCTTCCTCGCAGCAGGTATCTGATCTGATATATATGTTTCCTCTCTGCCATTGTTGTCCAAAAACTATTAAGAACCCTTGACTGGGGGACTAGTTTGTTTTGACTCAGTCACACATACATCATCCTGTTGCTCACTAACGTGCATTAATCCACTGGCGAAAATAGTCGCCAACAAATTCATTACTTCCTGCTGTTTGAGTAACATTTCAGAAACAATGAAATTAATTCGTATTCAGTGAAGATCACTTAACCTTCTTCTTAAACTCTATATTTGTGACACAGATTTAACACTTCATGGCAGCATGAATTAATATACTTGAAATACGCGATATTATTTCCTGATTCCAAATCCTGGATGTGATTAATTCAATCTGGTTTCATACAAGCAGAAAACATTTTAGCATTAAAGCTTCAATGCTGCTGCTACAATCAGCTCCTGCTCGTTTCGGTGGATAAAAATAAGTGTTTTGAAAAAGCAGTTTCCACAGGTTGTGACCCGGCAGACACTGACCCGCGGTTCTGTTGAACAGGAAGCGCTGTCCGTGGTGAGTGAGGATCAGCCCATATTCGAGCCAACCTACCCCGCAGCCCCGGCCATGCACATGAAGACCGAGATGACGTCGCCCGGCGGGTTCAGCCAGACAAACAAGCAGAGCCCCGAGCCCACTGAGCCGGAGTGGGTGGGGCCAGGAGCACCAAGTGCTGGGAAGAGAGAACAACACGTCAATGGCACCAGGTGAGTCACGGCACGCCGAGGCCACAGGAGAGCGCGGGTTCCCGTATTATCTGACTCGAGTCCACGTTGGTATGTCGGGTTTTCCACATACTAAAAATATTTGTTTATCGTTCACTTCCCAGATTCCCGCCTCTGATTGTGATCACGGCTTTGTTCATTTCCCCCCCATCATCGCTACAAAGCGTGGGCCGGCTGTGATGGAAATTTGGGTCCCTATGTTCAATATTTTAATTTCCTGCATTATTGTGGTCCACCTGAACACGCTGCTCACTTTATACTGCGCTGCGTTTACACTCCGCAGCTACGTAATAAAACATGATACACCAAAAAACATTAAGCATATACTTTCCAAAACTTTTGGCTTCTGAGATATCAATGTTGTGAGCACCTCACAGATTCATTTGAAAACACAGACGTAAAATACAAATCAGTTGTTTGGTTTGTTTGTTTTTCTGTCCCCGCTTCTTCAGTCAGAAACCGCTAAACTACTCAAACGTAGGCTGTTTATCAGCATCCACCTCCCACTGTGAGACATAAACACTATTAGACTGTTGCCGTTCTATTAATTTCAAATGTGACATCCATCACAGCTGACATTTGAATGAATAAGTACTTCTACTTTTGCTACTTAGACTGAAAAAAGAAAAATCTTGTAGAACTTTTTTAAAGCATTTTTCCACATTTGCATAAGGCTCTGTGTAGATCTAATAAGATATCCTAACAAGGCTTGAACAGCTTTTTCATTTAGTAAAGTCAGTGTATTTTTTTAAGTCTTTCTTTTCCTATTTGTTGCATGTTAAATCTAATTGACAGGGATTTATGTCCATTTTTAATAGAAATCCTTTAATTCAAATGGACTTTTTTTAAAAGTTAACTTATTGCAGCACAAGTAATCCCTTTGCACTGAAAGCTCAGACTACTCTAAATGCTCAGTTTTACAGATTTCTTTGGCTCAGTATGATGTCAGAAATCATTATTAAGGCACACAAGCTCAGGCTTTAAGCACAGAAGCCACGTCTTCTTTCTGTTCTTACCTTGTGTTTGTGATAGGCACCCAATCACACTGCAATCCCATTAATGGCGAGGTAGCTAACCAAAACGGATTGTTTCAGACCGCATGAAGCAAGTGGCTGCATGAGTCATTCTCAACAGGACCAGCAGGTTATCAGTGCTGATATGGAGATGGTTGCCAGTTTAGCAACCAACTTTCACAACTTTGACCATCTAATGTGACGGTAAATATTACCGCTTCAATAAAAGAACTGTATAAATACAGAACGTGCAAAACACTTCGGGTAAAGCTCAAAAGTTTTGCTCCTACCAAAACTACCAGATACAAGTGCCTGTATTGTGTTTACTGGGATTCTATGATCAGCAAGATTTCAGCTGGACTTTGAATTTGAAGTAAAATCCCAAGTCGGTGAAATATTCTGGAACCTCCTTCAACTCTGAAGCTTTTAAACAGAATAAATCAAACAAGAATAACATGAAAAATGACTTCAACAAGTTACATTCACAAATACAAATGATTTTTAACCTTGACACATTTACATCTGCTTTCTATATTTAAGTGTAGTACACTCTGCTCATACCATTTCTGCACCGTTATTTAAGTAGGGCTTTTAATTCTAGATCAGCGCTACTGAGTGCAAGTATTTTCTAACAACTTCTATTTTTATGCAAAAACTGTCTATGTGGTGAAAACTGGGTTAAATTAGTGATGCACGCCACCTACTCCTGACAGGTCATTTCAGTGGAAATTGTTGCAGAGAAACAGTTTGACTAAATTTACCTCCTGTCATATACAGACTAGCAAAAACTCTGAGAGGAAATGTAGCTGGCTGAAACTGCATCCAGTCTATTGTCACAGATTTTTCTCTCTTCATAATTTGACTGTGGAGAGTAATTGATATATTCCCGAGACATTTAGAAGACTGAAATTGCTCCTCAGATGCTGACTAAAGCCTCTCTTTTCCTTTTGTCGTAGTCGCGAGTCCCCAGTGGATTGCAGCGTCACCAAGCGTTCCAGACACATGAGCAATGAAGGGGCCTCGATGCAGTACCAGGCCTCCTCGTACACGGAGCCCCGCGTCAGCCCCCAGGCCACCACCCCACCCAGCAGTGCCACTGAGGAGAAGAGGGTCATCGTGCCAGCAGGTGAGCTGAGCCACTCACATGAGCTGGCGCTCAGCCGCCATGATGCATCACTGTCCCCATCACGAGACGGTTTCCCAACAGCCGGCACAGCCTGGGCTTGTGCAACATCAGTACTAACTGAATCAGAGACGGGCATGTGCGTGTAATTATTCGTCTCTTAAAAGAGCCCCAAGAGCCCCGGAGCACAACAGATAAACAATAGCAGGTTTCTAGCAGTTGTGGCACAAGGTGACATCAGGCTTTCAAAAAAAGTGTGAAGTCTAAAGTGCAAAATTAACGCTCAGGACTGTGATATTAACAAAAGAGAGAACAAGCAAGAACAGACCTGATGAGCAGGCTTCAACATTTTCAGTTTTAATCAGCTCGCTTCCTTTTTCAGGACTGTAATGAAAATACATAAATAACCAGCAGCTACGTCTGAAAACACAGTATTTAAATATTCTTTGAAATGAATTCTTTTTTAAACTCAAAGCAAACCTAAGAAATCACATAAATATGTGTGCACCACATTAATACATCACAGGAATTTATCTCAAGGGATGCTTTAAATAATTAACTGAGCACTTCTGCCATAGTAGTTCATTTACTCTCACTTTATTTTACTTTTTATTTTAATGCAGAATTGCAACGAAGCAGGTATGTAATACACAGATTTCACTGTAATATACATCAGGAGATCACATGAAGATTATTATAATAGTGTAATGTAACTCAAACAGCTGGTAGTATTAGACTGCAAAGCTCCTATTTGCTGTGCTTTTATAGCAAGAAACTGTGTACAACATGGTTTTTATGGTATATTAATCAGCAGGAACATGCAGGCATATTTCAGCAGCTTTCATACCTGTTAGTAAATCTATATCGCTATAAAGCTAATAATAAATGTTTGTCCAACCAAACATCCAACGATTTAAAATCAACAAGCCACTGCTGCACTGCGGTAAGATTTTGTAAGGCAAAAGAAGTCCAATATCCAGAACTTGAAAGTTGCTTTTTATGATTTATTTATCCAGTTTGGCAAGCAATAAACAAAGATCCATTTTTGCTGCTTCCAGCTGCTTCTCCTGCTCTGGTAAAAAAACCATAGGCCCACCCCAGTGCATGCTGGTCCTATACCAGTCCCTTTACTTGCAGAAAATGGCCCTACTGTTCTTCCTGGCTGACTTAACAAGATAAACAACAAAACAAAGCAAAAAATGAAACAAGTATTGACCTACAAATAAAACTTATAACGAAAAATATAAGTAAACCAACAACAAATTTCAAAATAATAAAAATAACGAATAAAAAGCTCCAACAATAAATAAACAAATATTTACTTCACATTCTTCTACAGCAACAGTATCTATCTTTAAAAAGTACACATTTGAAAGGTATTAAAAAAAAATCTGAAATGAATGAGACTGATGTCGTAGCCACCGGCTGCTTTTCACATCTGTTGATCTTCTGAGAGTACAGAACAACACCAGCCCTAATATTTAATACACACAAGGCTGATACTCATCAGACGAATGTGAACATGACAAAACAGGAAGGATGTGTCGCTGCGACTAATTCAGTGTATCGTTTTTATAAGTCGTGGTGTCGATGCAAGTTTGTTTCAGCTGAGCGATGTGAAAAATGCACCGATCTCTCTGTTTGCAGAGGAAAAAAGTCGCCCATGCACAAACTGGATTAAACACGCCGATGTGTCATTTCTAGCTGAGTAGTTCAGTTTGCTGTCCCTTTTATCGCTGCTATGAATCACGGGTCCAGTCATCTAAATTCTTCCTCTGTCACAGCTTCCCTGATTTTGTCATCCCCAGAGACTCGTTAAACAGACAGCATGTTTCAGTGCACGTTTCAGCTGGCAGGTGAGGTGGATGATTTTAAAATTAATGTAAAAATCATCCGTGAGTCACCATCACAGAGTTATTCTGCCTTATAATACACGGATGTTGCATCACAGCAACACGTGTTGATCAGAACAATCAGGAGCTAAAGGGCAGGATAACGTCCGCTCAGAGCTGAAGCTGCCGTCCAACATCACAGCCAGTTCACAGCACACAGTCATTGTTTGCTGCTGGAAATGAGCTTCCTGAATCGGACCAGGTATATTTTAACAGATCAACACCAAGCCAAGCTGAAGCTGCCACTGACTTGAGCTTAAAAACATGTTAGGCTCTTAGCACACAGGATACAATTAAAGAGTACAATATTCAGCATTATATAAATGAACAAGAACATGTATTGGATCCCTCAAACAATAACAAAAAAGACAATGAAAATCTAAATGAGCAAAAAGAAATATTCAAGATGAAGTCTATCTCTGTGAGATGCATATTACTACAACACGATTAAAAAAAATACTTTTAAGGCTAGAATGAGTAAAAAAAACAGTAGAGTTTAGGAAATTTCATCATGCGGTGTATATATATCAGAAATATGTTCGTTATTACTTCTGCAGATTATATCAGTAAGGAAGCTGATTAAATATTGACTAATGACATATGGCAAAGGGGTGAGATTAAAAAAATATTTCTATGTCCGAACAAACGTGTAATCAGAGTTTACTCAAAAATGTTTTTGTTTTTTTTAACATGTATTGTATGTAGATTATGAAATATTGGACTCACACCAATGTTTCACCTTTACAATAATAATTTGACCAATAGCAGACCGGTACCATCAATACCAATGTTTCTCTCATTTATTCCCAGTTTGTGTGCAAATCGAATATTAAAATCTTTTTTCATTATTATAAGTTTCAAAGCCTTTCAGCGCTTCATAATAATTTAGAACACACAGCTGATGGGCCATTTTCAGTCCCACCAGCTGCCACTACAACACTAATGCATGTCAAAAATGTAAAACACTCCCACGTACATGAAATATGCTTAATGAACGTAAATATAGACGGCTTTGTCAAAGCCACTGTAATATTTCTAAAAAGCTGTTTTCAGCTCAGTATTATGGTCATTATTTACTCCCTGAATATTGAGCCCTTCAGGGAAATCAAGAGCGCAGATGGAGAAGCAGTTGAACAGTCAGAAGAAAAAAACAAAAAGAGAAAACACATGGCTGAAACCAAAGAACAGCTTATTTTAAATGTAATTTTCCTAATTATGCACGTACATATAACAGAAGTGTTGTCATAAATTTTAAGATGACTATTGATTTATTAAAAGAAAAAAGAAAAACAATCCCGGCCTCAAATTTCAGTTGACTTCACAGCCCTTTAAAGATCACCAGATACCCTCTGAATGGCTCCACTGGATGAACTTTTATGACTATAAATATAAGCAGGACCCATTTAAACGTGTTCTCTGGTTAGGGGTGTGTTATCTGTTTTGACAGTGTGGTTATTCCCACCCTACCACCTATTTTACAATCACTATCAGAATCACTAAGAAGTATCCGGTGTTAATCAGCACTTTCATGACCTCCAAAACAAACAGGTCGTATTTAGCTGTGTGCTGAGTGCTCTTTAGACCGTTGACTCTTTCATCCCCCCCAATGTGATGGTGTGAAGGATTACAGGCGAGCACTGCTGGTATTTAAAGATTCCTTCCTGACATTTTAGAAAACGTAATTTTCCTGACATCATAAAGGTAAAACTTCAATTTTGTAAAAATTAACATCTTAATAATCTTCACATCCAGGCTGCAGTGCTGAGTTAAAGAAAATCCAGGTTTTAAACTCGTGTGAAAGTCTTCACATCAAAGCTGAAGTTACTGCTTGAGCTAACCACTCCTGGAAGTGTTTTCACAGGAAATCAGTGACCAGATTAATCAGAGTAATTTATGGTAATTCCCCAGTAAGTAGCTTCTACAATTTCCTGTTTGAAAGTTTCTGATACACAAAAAGCAGAACAGCCTCACAAAGGATGTTCAACTCTTCAAAAAAATGCCAAACATGAGTGAAAGTCTGTGTAATAAATGACTAAGCGCCTCTCTTCAATTCCAGATCCTGAGGTGTGGACGCAGGACCACGTGCGCCAGTGGCTGGACTGGGCCATCAAGGAGTACGTCCTGGAGCAGGTGGATGTCATGCTTTTCCAAGCGCTTGATGGGAAAGCCCTGTGCAAGATGACCAAAGACGACATGATGCGGCTCACGTCGGCCTACAATGCAGACATCCTGCTCTCGCACCTCAATTACCTCCGGCAGAGTAAGGCTGGCTTCATGTGTGAGATCTTGCTCTGCAGCTGATAACATTGTTCACGTCTCGCAGATTTCAAAGGTTTTCAAGTGGCAAAAATGCATCGAACACGAGGATCTAACAGTTCCCCGACGCAGCTGCGTTAGTCTCGCTTCAGTCTCACTGAAGCATTTCCATTTTTGTCCGTGTAATGAAGATCTTCTGAAATTAAACACTCGGAAAAGAATTGCAGCAAAAACCATTTTTGAAAGTGTGCATTTGGATTTTTTAAATATTTTTCCTGAGGTTTGTTATCTCAGAATTGGATTTACTGATAAATAAACTCCACCCAGGTATCAGTGCAGTTAAGAGAAACGCAGATTCATTGGGGGCAAATAAAGAGTTCATGATGTTTTTTGTTTTGAGGAACATGATGTCACTTCAGGCTCTCGTTTGTTGTTCTGTTAACCAAATTTGTGGTCTTCACTGAGCGTTGTGGCCACTGTTCCTCTTTGCAAAAGCAGGTTTCCTGTGTTTCGCATAACACACGTACGTCACCATGAGTTTGGATCCGTACTACATTACATAATTTACCAAGTGTTTGTGACTGAAGCAGCAGCAGTTTGACGAGTGCAAATCACTGCAGTCATCGTGTCTGAGCTGGTTCGACAAGAGGTGGACAAATGAACAGCAGCATCCAGTGTTGCACTGAGGGTGGGCTGTGAGGAAGACAATGTGGGTGCTTAGTAGCCTTGAGGTTAGGGAAGCAGACATTTTGAATTAACAAAAATCAAAGTAAAGGTTGCAGGAAAAGGTTTGAGGTTTTAAATGTTCGAAAGCCGATTTAAAAAAAGATTAAAAAGTAGTGAAACAAAAACAGCAGTGGCGATTAATTTACTGCAGAAAATGATGCAGTGTTTGTAAAAGTATTTCTTTCAGTATCACAGGAAATGGTCCTCTCAGATCCTTCCAGAACTTTTCTGGTGAATTGGCACCTCAGTCTTTGATAGATCCTCATTTCTTTAAATAAAGCCTGAGTTTTCACCTTCAAGTTATCCTACTGGTTCACGAGGCATTCACAGTCCATTCTTTTCAACTGGCTGGACAAAAAAGTCGAGTCTGTTGAAGCAACAGGAAAAACAAAGCACCCCCACCCCACAGTTATAACGTTATGCTTCTGACACACAGGACAGACACTACTCTTTCTACTCTGCTGTGCTTGTTTAAAAGAATATAACATTGATTTTTATTTCATTCTTGAATCTTTTTTCCCCAGGTAGTCCAACGTTCTCCTACCCAACAACTCCCACCAACAACACACCACCACAACAACAGCCGCCCAGACAGGTGAAAACAGGTGAGATCAACCTCTGGCACATTTCACCCATTTTCAGGACAACACATTCTCCTAATCAGCTTCTTTGTGTGATGAGGTCCCAAATATTTTAATACCTAACATGAGGGATTTTGTGTTGTTGCTTAGTGAAAAATCATAATTAGCAACACTAACATCAAAGTTGTTCAGTTATCCACCGATTCCACATATACTAAAAGGTGCCCTTCACCTCAGAATTGAATATAAATATATATATTTTAATGTATTCATTTTGCTTTTGACTGTCTGCATCCATCACCCAAAAGTTGTGCACAGCTAGCTAACTTCAGTTCAGTTCAAAGAGGCGGTGTTGGTAATATTTACCTTCCGTCACGAGCACGAGGCCTAGTGTCAGATACACACTTCCTTCTGCACTGCGATACAGTTAGCGGGTGTAGTTTGATAGAAACAAATAGTTCCTACATGAAACCACTCACAACAAGGTTTGTGGAGGTTTTCAGTAACCTGGTCACGATTTCTGGTAAGACACACGGCTGCTTAGGTTCTCAGATGTATTTTTTGTTTTTGCCGCTTTCAGCACCACAAAGTTACTGTGAATTAGTTGCATTACGTACAAGGAAAGGACGACATTTCTTGGGGTCATGCAAGGTTCATTTTGGGGTGAACTGTAATTAAACTCAGTTATACCTTCATCGTGCAGATGAACCTGATTAGCTGACTTGTGTTAAATTAATAAATAAATTCTAATTTGAGGTTTCGGTTTACTGGGACTGTTATTTACCAAGTGTTGCATTAAAACCAAATCTGAAGGGAGGTGCATTTTTATTTTATGCATCGTTTCTATAAAAGTACATTTCCATTTAATACAGGATGTTAGGGTTCTGAAAAATAGAACAGTTCATAATATTGTGGTCATTCTTCAAAATGAGGTCGCGATAACAACTGTGCAGGACTGAAATGTATAAAACGCTTGGCTGTTAGACTGTCACGAGTCACTTTCTGCAGCAAAACCATCACAATCATCAGAACTGATACTGAAATGATAAAAACAAACCAGTTTTTAATTAAAATGCAGTGGATGTTTACTCGAGTATTGTAGTTAAAGTAAATTATGGGCACCTCAAAATAATTTGATTTTAGGGTATTTTTATGTGTTTAGTCTTAAATTTCAGAGGGAAACAATACGTTCCTTTCTCCTGCACTGCATTTTTCTAGCGGGCACGCTCTGTTTTGCATAACTATTTTTAAATCCAGGTAGCTCTGCAACCACGTCAGCTAGCGCAATAATTTTTTTTTTTGCATATGAAACCGGAGGAGTTGTACTTACATCTTATGCCATCAGCTTGTCCTCGGTCACAGTTTCCTTCCACATATAGCTTTGCAAAAACTGCATAAAAGCACTTGCAGCAACAAAAACATAATATTCCAGAAACAGGCTTTGCCGATCCGATCAGCTGTTCGTAACACTTCCTAAATTGGAATAGATGTCAGCGCAAACTTTTGCATGTCCGCCATGAACTGCCCGAAACAGGAAGTGCCGTCATTTTCGCGGAAATGTAGTTTTTTTTTACCATCAGGGCCTCATGAGCCTATACTGGTGTTTTTAAAAGTTATCTTTGACTTTCTAACTTTCTGTGTCGTTTCTGGGATGCTTAGAAGTCATATTGCACTGCTGGAAATAGTTTATTTTGATGCATATGCAGCTTTTTTGCTAATTTGCAGTATAATATTTATTTTCGTTTTTCCTGCAATATATAAAAATTGGTGTATTTCAGAAATAAAACTATGAAGACACTCAAAATAAATTTCCTGTGGTGGGAAACTATTTTGTGCAACTTTTTTCTATTTACAGTTTTGAGGGATAAGCCTCTTAAATTTCTCTAACTAGAAATATATGTTAAAAAACAAAAACCATTTAATTTTTTTGTAGTTTATTGCACTTTTTTGCAATTTATGTAATTACTATGCACTTAATGCAGACATATTATTAAGATTTGGGCTATAATGGTTGCATTGATGTATAGCAACTTGAAATGCTCCCAAAAATGGCTCTACAACATGTAAAAATATAATATAAGCTCTGGCGGGCTTGGTTCTATGGTAGGTCTTAAAGGGTTAAAGGTTGCTGATCACACAAACATAAAAACACACACACACACAAAAAACAAAACAAACAGCTACAGTAAATGAAACCATTGTGAGACGTCAGGATTTCCAACCTTTTCTTGTTTCAGGTTTATGTGAACAGCAGTCTTTCCTCTAAACCTCACTGCAGACTCTTATTTAGATCATGTCCTGAACTCTGAGGTTACATTTTCTAATAATACAAACAGCATAACTGTCTTTCATTTCTTTCATGCTTACTACCAAACTACTTACCTAAAAGATTTATAATTAAAAAAAAATTAGAGTAGTTCAAACTAGGCTTTCTACCATGACCAGTAAACTGTACTTGGTGTACTCTGTAACTGTTGAGCATGAGCACTATTATGGACAGCCTCTCCATTGCTACTTTAAGCATTCATAGCAGATACTGTGGTATGATTTTATTTGGAGCATTGGAGGATTCAAAATTAACCCACTGGGCTTTTTTTGTTTCATACTTTAATTGCTGTACTATATTCAAGTAGCTTAGTATGATCACTATTCAAAATAATCTATATGCATCTATATCCGCCCCCTTAATCCTCCATCTGAAAGAAGACATTGTAGCAGTTTCTCCTTTAAGACAACTTATGATTGGCTGCTGCTCATAAACAGTATCTGAGCTGGGTGGGGCTTTGTATTCACGGGTAGAGATGTCTGATACCATACAGAACCAAGAGTTAAATTAAAAATATATATTTTAGATGTGTCCTTGATCCAACACAGCTGATTTAAATGGCTAAATTTCCTCCTCAACATGTCTTGAAGTTCTCCAGAGGCCTGGTAATGAACTAATCATCTGATCCAGGTGTGTTGACTCAGGGCGATGTCTAAAACCTGCAGGACACCGGCCCTTGAGGCCTGAAGTTCCCCACCCCTGGATTACATGATGGTGGGGCAATGTCTTAGAGATGTTTCACACCTTGGCCCCGGTGACAGTAACTTTTTTTCTACACCTTGGCTCATGTGACAACAAATGATTAATAACTGATCAGTGACCCAGAGGTGAAACATCTTCACAAACATTTGAGATGGCTTCCTGTACAGCTTGTGTAGGAGGGAGTAGATTGTAATAAGTACTGATGTGTCTCAGCATTGATAAAGTGTTTCTGTAAGAGGTGGATCAGGACACATTAGCATCTACACTCAGTTACTGGACATTCAACTTGTAGTACTCACTGCACAACTGTGCAGTAGTTCATGTTTGCCACAGTTTGCTATTAGTCATAGTCTGTGTTTCAGGTTTCTTGATGCAACTGGTGGTTTTTTCCATTTTTTCATTTCCATCACCCACAGCCCCTCTCTGTGGGGGCCGGGTTCTGGTGGGGGTCTCTTCCTTTGACTTGTGTCGCCTACGATCATCTGATTATTGAGGTTCTCGCCTTGAGTTCAGAGTTATTATAGTTTTGTGTTGTTTCATCAATTTCCATTTCATTTGACTACAAAGCCTTGAGGTGACTGTTGTTGTGATTTGGCACTATATAAATAAAACTGAAATGAACTGAACAGACTTAAGTCTAGCTTGAAGAGGAGGTTTGCTCATTTTAGTTTGAGTTTTTATTATTATTGTGTGGAGGGCATATGTCAGGGTCAGCACAGGTCTTACAATAAAAACACAGTTGACTTACATTTTGTAGACATCCAAGACAAACTGTGATTAAATTTGACTTAAGTACGAAGTAATAAAACGTCCTCTATATTTTTGTTTCATTCGTTAGTTTTCCAAGTTCACAAAATTGTTTCAGTTGTATTTTCCAAGTCTATTTTTTTGTTGAGTAAAATATTTTGGGGGGGGTTTTACATCTAGTTTTAGAGTTTAGTTTTAGTTAACTAAAATTAACCTTGCTTGAGAGAACCATTGTTGTGAATTGGTGCCATATTACCAAAAAAACCCTGAATGAAATCAAAGCTTATGAGCGCAGGGTTTTAACAGAGGCCTGAACTACCTGAACATTTAAGGATTTAAAAATGATGTGCTGAGTTTCAGAACCATGTTGCCCAGTGCCAAAGTCTGAAAGGCTCCTTGGCACAACATTGGCCCCAAAACCGACGAGTCCAAACTCAGCCAGTTTCAAACAGGAAACAGCTGCACCGACAAAGGAAATGAGGGGGTATGGCTTCGGCTCCTGGGACAAAATTCACAATCTTGTGGCAACAAGGGTGGTCTGAACAAAAGAATGCTCTCCCAAGAAACTACGGGTCATCTCAAGACCTCCAAAGCCTTATCATTGTGGTCTCGGTTTACTAAACTTCCTTCCTACTATAGCTCACTCGTCTTAATGTCCACTTCAAAGATTTTAATGCTCGTCAGTGTCTGGTCTCATCCTCATTGTGTTTGTGTTCATACAGAGAACAGTTTTGATGAAATCAGCCGCAGGAACAGCTGGCCGACAAACACCATGACTACAGTGCCTAAAGGTATGAAAAAAAAGACGATATGAAACCGATAATGAGGATGAACTTTTTCATGCAAGAACACCCAATGGATTTTGCATTTTCTCTGGCTTTAACACAGCAGAAAAATCAAACAATTTCACACATTATACACAAGTTTTATTTATTTTTTTTTTTAGGTTCTTCAATGGAGCACCAGCACAGTACACGAGTTACAGAGCCTGCTCCAAGGATTGGGCAAGGTACGAAGACCACGTGTATGTTTAGGCAGATCCTGGTTTACTGCTAACATTTTCTTCTTCTTTTTTGGCTCTAACTCATTGCACCCCTCACTGTAGGAAGTATGGGAAAATGAGGAGTCACACAAAATGATATGCAAATGACATCGGTGCCTTTTTAAATGTTTGTTTTCAGTCTATCGAGTCAACGAGCTTCATCTAACAATTATTTCCTTCTTAGTTAACTCACCACAAGCACAATATGGGACAATGCTGTTAGTTTTAATTAAACTGATGCACAAACCTAAACTTTGATTGTAAAGAAAGACAAAGCTTGTGGCCTGAAAGGTCACAGGATCACCAAAGAAACTGCTGAAACACAAATCTGACTGCAATCATTTAACAGTTGGAGACGATCAGATATTGGTTGTGGCTAAAGTGGTGAACTGATCACACATCCCTTATCCCTTAGGCATTATATTAGTTTGACAGGTTTCATTGTGCTCACGTTAGAACATTTGAACTAACCTCCTCAAAAGACCACATTCAAAGCTCTGATTGGTCGAGCGTTTCTTCAATCTCAGCTTGAATTATGCTTATGTGTGCAAGAAAATGTGTTTTAACTCATTTCAGGGCATTTAAATCTTGGAGCATTAATATTAAAGTGACAATGTGTAAAAGTAATATTCCTTTTCTTCTTTACAGACCCATACCAGACATTAGGACCCATTAGCAGTCGGCTAGCCAACCCAGGTAAGAATCTGAACCATCATCAAGATAAATAGACAAGGACGATACAAATGAGGCCTTTACACTGTCTGCTTTGGCATCATGAGAAGCAAGCAAGCAAGCAAGGGCTGGCACACATGCACTTACTTTCCAAAGTGGAGTAAACACCAAGCAACAGCTGTTGTGTCATCACGCTTTACGCTATGACAAAATCCGGCTTCCCTCTCACCAGAATGACTGTTTGCCCTGCTGTTTCCTCACAGAAGGCCAAGCCCTCAACTCATCCAAGAACCGAACAGGCAAACAAAGTGCATACAAGCTCCCTGACCCCAGCGCTCACAGGCCTGTGGGTAGGTTTCTGCCCTGATGTCTATCACTTCAACCAAGCCACACAGTGAAAAGGTCACATTTGCTGAGAAAACAAATAAAGCATATTCTGACTTTTGTTTGGAACTCGTTACACTCAGAAAACCTGACGAGCTATCCAAGAGCAAATGGATCCATGATGAGGCATTTAATCCTATGAGGCTGAAGTAGCCAAGTTACCCCAACTCTGTATTTATTCATTCACTTATCCTGGAAACTAAAAGTGTTTTGACTTTTTTCCTGTCAACACTTGAGAGAACTCATTTAGAAATTGGAGAAAAAAAAAACAAAACCTTTATCTTTACACAAATTTAAATGCTAATTTTAAAGCCGACCTGTTTACATTTTTAAACACTGATGATTGTATTCCTTGAAAATAAATAAATATAGGCACAAACCGTTTCCTTTCTTGTTTTGAGCATGCAGTCACTGTTAAATCAGAACTCTGTGCCTTAACTCTCCTGCGTTTATCCTCCCAGGCTCAGGGCAGATCCAGCTGTGGCAGTTCCTTCTGGAGCTTCTGTCTGACAGCAACAATGCCAGCATCATTACCTGGGAGGGTACCAACGGCGAGTTCAAGATGACCGACCCGGACGAAGTGGCCAAACGCTGGGGTGAGCGCAAGAGCAAGCCAAACATGAACTACGACAAGCTGAGCCGCGCCCTGCGCTACTACTACGACAAGAACATCATGACTAAGGTGCACGGCAAGCGCTACGCCTACAAATTTGACTTCCAAGGCATCTCGCAGGCACACCAGAACCACTCAGGAGATGGTGGGATTGTTAAGTACCAGAATGAGATGTCTTATGTCCAGACCTACCACAGCCACCAGCCCAAAATGAACTTCATGGGTGGCCATCCTGCACCTATGCCCGTCTCCCCTGGAAACTTTTTCGGCCCACCGTCACCATACTGGAACTCACCCAACAGCCCCATCTATCCTGGGTCAGCCATGACCAGACATCCTGCCACTCACTCCCACCTGAGCTCGTACTACTGAGCATGATGCCAACTGAACAGAAAAACAAAAAAAAGAAACAGGAGAGGAACCCAAGTGCACCAAAGCACGCTCCGTCTCACCTGCCACCGAGCTGAACTCTGTTGAAAGAAGGCGAAATGACGCCATCATTCAAATTTTAAAGGCATTATTAAGTTGTCTTTGTTACGTTCCGTCTCAAAAACAAAAAAAAAAAAACAAAAAACAAAAACCACGGACAAACATGAGGGTATATTAACCCTGGTATTGTATGCTTCCAGGAGTTTTATAAATAAACTCATAATATACTATATTAATGGTTATTCAGTTATGAATTTTTTCACACATCTGTAAAATACTTTGTTTGATATTGACTGTTGTAAAGACAGACGTCATAGTAGCATAACAGATCTGCAACTGTTCTTTTCACTTCACAGGTCAAAACAGTTATCCCTGACTTTTTGTAAAAGGGAAATTGTACAGAATTAACATGTAGCAATAAAACAAATGCTTGATGTAAAGCTAATAAATAACGCCTGTATGAGGAAAAGAGATCTGATTTTATGTTTACAGTTAAACAAAAACAGCAACAACAACAACCACCCAATCCACTCGGAGGAAAGTTGACCAAAGAAGGTCCCATACTGCAGCCCACAAAACCCAAACCATCTGTCATCAGAGACCCCAGGACATCCTCAAAGATCCCACACGCCTTACAGCAGCACAAGACACCTTAGATGGTCCTATATTAAATTATAGCACAGCAAATCTTTTAATTCATAATAAACAAGCTAACAAGAAGCTGGATGCAGATTTGCCATTTACAAAAGATGGATGTAGCCTTTGGGTCTGAGATGTTCAGTCAGTGTAGAAGTGCTTTAAACTCCTCGGGATCTAAACAGAAGACCAACTGTATACAAGACTCGGGGAAAACTATAACATCCATTCATCCACCCACTCTATCACCCTGTAAGAGGGGCCCATCCCAACTGTCACAGGGTGAGAGAAGTGGGGCACACACAAGACGGGTGGTCATTCAATCACACCTTCAATTTAGGATGGCTATGCCTTTGCTTGTTTTTGTACCGTGGGAGGATCTCTGCATAACCACGAAGAACCATGTAGACACAAGAAGAACATGCAAACAGGGCGCAGCTGGCTGCTCAATTCAAACCAACAAGCTTCTTGATGCGAGGCGACAGCGCTGACCACTGCACCACTCTGCCCCACAAGTTCTCGCCGTGCCGTCTTATGCACGACAACATGGTGAAAAATAACACTTCACTACCAGCGCCTGAATTTTTACAGAAATAGAAATGATGACAAAATGCTCATTGAATTGAAATTAGTTGCATTCATATCTTCTCTTACTGTTGGAGAGATGATCCAGTGTGAGTCCTGCATTTCTTTCTCTCTGTGATTGAAGTCCAAATAATTATTGATAGTACAGAAATGTCTAAACTGAGTCACTGCACACATTCAATTCACACTGACATGCTTTGACCTACACATCTGGTCCTCACAAACGACAAGATGGCAGACCTGGAGCTTCACAATGAAGTTTATTTTCTATAGAACCTATGGGGGTGTCCACTTTCTCACCCATCGCTCAGTAAGTATGAGATTGAATTTCCAATAATCTTTATGTCATTGTTTATAGATTTAGTGATGCAAATCAAATAAAGGTAATCAATTTGCTCAGTATCAACAACAACTTTCTCAAACTTGTTTACCACAGAAAACATTTTTGCAAAAATATAAGTGGAATTGATTTGGTTTGAAATTAGAGACCCGGAGGAAGCTCGTCGCTGATCAAACTCCAGCTTTATTTGTCAAAATCAAATATTTCTTCAAATATCCGGCGGGGTTCTGCGATCACCTCCTCCACAGAAGCAGAGCCCTTCCCCTGCTTTTCCTCACCTTCCTCCTCAGTCCACATCACTCCACCACCTCCAAACGGCCACTCCAAATCCTTCACCGTTTTCTCCACCTTATCCATCGGAAGCGCTGCTGTCACCACCGGCTGTGACGTCCACCTCCACTCAGTCATGACTGACTCCGGTGCCGCTGTTGTTTTGGTGGAGATCGTGTTCCTCTTCAGGGAGCCGATGGCTTTCGCTTTAGGTTCTATGGTCCACGGCCGACTGCTGATTATTTGAGTCTCTGGAAAAGTTGAAAATGTTTTAATATTCAATCATTTAATTCCAGCAGAAAGCAAACAATTATTTTTTTTTTTTAAACAAAGAAAAGTTTAAGTGATGATTCACCATTGGATGCTGAAGAGCTACAGTTGGAGTCACAGCAGCTGCACACTGTGTCTGATCCATACAGCTCAGCCCATCTGCACAAAGCAGCAAAGACAACAGACGCTTTCAATATCATCATATCACAGCGTTTTTAAGAAGAGCTTCAGGGGAAATCTAACCTTCTGGCCTTTGTGTCGTAGTTGCAGGACTTGGCTGTGGGTGTAGGCACCGAACTGCTCACAGACATGATGCAGTGCATGTACAGCTGCTGCAGCAGATACAGAAAAAGCAAGTTTACTCTATTAGCTTTTAAATCGCTTTATTCAGTCAAACCACACTGACTCCCAGATATTCCCAAAAATGTTGTTTTTTTTTTTTTTTTGTTTTGTTTTTTTTTTTAATATGGGGACCAAATCTAACCCAATTTAATTTAAAAAGGGGTCAGCCATCCAAAACCACTGAATTTTTACAGTTACACATGCACAGGCTTAGCAAACAATTAATTTGCATGAAGCAAATGATTAACAGTGAAAGATGAGTAACTATAACAATGCGCCTGCATAAAGAAGCTCTTTGCTTGTTTTAAACATAAGACTTCTGCTTTACTCAAATTTTTAAATCAAGCGGGTAAAGGCACATGTCGAGATCTACTTACTTCTCAGTACACATGCAAGCCATCACTGATTTACGGCAAAGAACTTGGGATAAAATAAAGTACAAGAACATATGAAGCACATTATAGTCTGGTGACACTTCGGCTGACCTGGCCCATCATTCCCTTGAACAGGAACGCATCCACAGAGAATCTCACAGCATCGTTTCTGTACGGGATGAACCTGGAGCGCCCGCCTTTGCTTTCAACCATACATCTTTATCAGAAAGAGAAAACAGCTGACCATGGCATGATTTTTTTTAATAATGCTTCAGCTTTTTTGACGTGTGACATTCATTACCCAAAGTTTCTCACAACAGGGAATCTAAGCGTGAATGTGTGGGACTTCTCTGGAGTGGCATAACACGAGTGGATGTACAGTCTCTCATCGTGGGACATGGGCAGGGCCTCGGCCTGAAAGTACATGGGCTTTCCGAGCACGTACTGATCTGATGGGGACAGCCTTTCCCATTTCGCTAAAAGGAAAATAGGACAGTAAATTAGCAGTAAAGCGACAGGAAAAGCACCTGCAAAGCTCACTCACACTTTAAAAACAAATCATTTTGATAGCAGTTGTGTGAAAGCAGCTTTGCAAAGTGCTCAAACTGCAAAAATTCACCTGAATATCGACGGAATATCTACTGGACAAAGTATTTTCCAGACAATCTGCAAAATCCTTGACGTGTCAGTTAGGAGTAAAGTTGGTGCCAAAAACAAAATATTAGTAGCAAAGAATGAATCTCTGAAGTCAGCTTGCTACATGATTAAAACCTTGTGTTCCCTGGATATCTTAGCTCATAAAGCATCAACATATTTATGAGGGTGACGTCACCATGGCGCCACCAAGCAGTTTGTTTGTTAGCAGCATGACTCAAATAGTTATGAACACATCTGGATGAAATGTGGCACCAACTTAAGAAATTAATGTTTCTATTCAGATCTGGATTCAATCACTATAGGGAGGATTTTTTATCTTTATGAAATACAACAAAACTGGACATTTAACTTGTGATCTTCATAAACACATCAAATTGAAATAATTAAATGTTTGGTAATCTAAATAAAATACATCATTATTCCAGATATAAATGTCCTCCTGGATCCAAAGACTCATGATTAGTGTGGAGGTGTGTACTAGGATACTGTGCTTAAAGAAACAGTGACTCAGCAAAACCACACGAGTGATTTTGACATTAATCTGTTTCTAGCACCTGCACAGAGTTGCAAGCTTTGCATTTGTCACATTAACATCAAGGTCTTGCTTCTGAATGATATTGAAAAATGTTTATCAAAAATTAATTTAATTTGATAAACAAAGACCACCAAGAACCTCAGAAATCCACCGGGGTTTAATAACTGCACACATTTCTGTAGGTTTACCGTTTCGTGGCGTCAGACTGAATTTAGCTCCGTTCTTTACTCGTTTGAAGAGCCTGCGTATGGGCACCTTTGGTATGTAGCCAATTTTGTAGGTGTATTGGTACCTAAAAGGTTGTTAGCATTAAAAAAAAAATAATGGAAAAACAGCATTAATAAACAGTTTGTGTGTTATGAATAAGTTTCTGTCTGTCCTCAATTTAATCTTTTAAGCTCACCTGTTAAAATAACATGACACAGGTAGGTTGAAGGGCACCACTCGCCTGATTGGTCCTTTGAGTCTCGGTGGGTCGTAACGAAGTGTGTTTGAATAGACAACCTGGTTATCAATGATCTGCAACCAGAATTTTTATATTAACATTTAAATAAAACTTTGTCTACAGTTATGAGACAGGCTTTTATGGCTCAGCAGTGAGCTGAATGCCAACAGTGAATCACAGCAGGTGTAGACATAATCTTACTCAACATGTAATCCTAATCTTATGACTGAAGATTTAGTCAAAAAACTAAAATTCAAATATAAATTACTGCAGTACATGAAAATGTTATGGAAACATACATTTAAACTACTTTTATTGAAATATATCTATTGTTTTCTTATTTGTTCAATAGGAATATGAAATCTTACAGTAATGCTGACATCATCGGGTGTTTTGTGTCACCTGACCAAAACTCCAAACACTCAAAAAGGTTTATCTGACTGGTGTCCTACTACAGAGCCCCTTAGTGGACAAACGAGGGTATAAATATATAAATATGTCCACATCTTTCCAGCACAGAAGATTTCTCTATGCAATCAGATGAATAGTGCAATACTTTGATTAATTTGTGTGACAGAAATAAGTGCATATACAGACCGGTCATTGAAGCTAGGAACAGGGGGGCAAAGACTTGTCCTCCAGCTCTCAGTAAATATGTGTCCTTATGTTCTGTTAATAAATTTGCATTCATTGTGACTTGTTTTGCGCTACATATTTAGCATTTTGTGTTTTATTTAAAGGCAGATTTATTGATTAATAAGTCACTTGTTTAAGTTGGACTTTTGGCAGATTCTGTTCTGCATGGTTCTTGTAAAAACAAAAAAACAAACAACAATCTCTTCCAGTATTTTTTCCCCATTTTGTGATCTTATTAAAGATGAATACGCTTAAACAGCAGCACAAAATTCCTGCTCTGAACTAAAAAAAATAATTTTACCCTGCCTGTGCCAAGAAAAAGTCAGATATTGTTGAAATAGTATAATGGATGCTTCTGTATGCAACTCCAAAGATAGACATATTTATAGCTCATCTATAATTTTTCTTTTTCATATTTTCTGTGTGTGTGTGTGTGTGTGTGTGTGTGTGTGTGTGTGTGTGTGTGTGTGTGTGTGTGTGTGTGTGTGTGTGTAACAGTAACCCCTGTGAGCCAAAGGTCCAGTTTAACAGTTTCCCCCCCGACTCTTGGCTCGGTGTGACGTCATAAAGTTAGTTCCTCTGGCAGTGAGTACAGAAAACCAATCGCCTCCTGATCAAGCCTACATTTGCCAGGGGGAACCAATCAGAAGCAAGCTTTTTTTAAAGTGAGGTGAGGCATCTTGCTCCAGACAGAGGGTGAACTTGGGGCTGTAGGCCCGGTAATCGGTAAAATTAAACAAATCAAGCAAAGCTACTCTAGTGAGTCCAAGAAATAAGTAGTACCAGGCCCAGTTTAACCTACTGGAGCAAAGCCTGGCATATAACTGACATGTTCACCGTTTTAGATGTCGTCATTGGTGTAACAGTTCTGTGTCCACTGTAACCCACTAAAGACGCAAAACAAAGCGGTCTTTTTTAACTGGTTAATCATCTCGGACAAGAACAGAAAATCAGTATAATTCCGTTTTTAATTCTCTGGGGTCCTTTCTTGCCTGAGACTCACCGTGCGCTTGGTTCCACACATACCGAGGCCATACTCAAAATAAAAGTAATCCCTCGTGGATTTGCTGGCTGTGCACGTGCCCAGCTTGAGCTGAGACCGGGCTTCACCCGTTCCCAGAAGGCTCCTCTCCACCTGGACTTGCATCTTTGTCCGCTTACACGTAGTCTTCACGGAAACATCCGAGACGCTGGGCGGAGTGGATTTGGGCGGAATAGGGAGCAGGATGTCCCGGACGCGCTCGGGCAGAGGCTCCACTCCCGTGCCCCTGAGCGGAGAGAAGTACTCCTTATCCACCAGCGGCACTTGAGAGTCCAGAAACACCGGGAGGTGGAGGTACGGCGGCGAAAGGAGAGTCGGCGTTTCTCTCCGGGGAACTTTTCTCATCACCTGCGCTGTCTGCTCCGAAGGCCGAGGGGCCGCTGTCCCCGCTTCAGTGGACGCAAACACGGGCAGCAAGAGAAGGAAAGGTAGGTAAAGCATGCCCGGAAATCCCAGTGACATACAACAAAGTGTCCGAAAGGGCGGAAGGTTGGCTGTCACGGCTGATGATGCTCTCCTCATGTGGAGGTAAATTAACAACACCTGGCGCAGATGGACAGCAAAGGGCGCCACTCACCGGCTGTTTGAAGTAAAAACAACGTTTTGATGTTTTCCAGGAGGATCACCTGACCTCCCCCAGAATCAGCTGCTTTTTCATAGTTAATTAAAACGCGCAATCTCTCATACTATGAAAGATTTCCCAGTTACAGGCTCTGTTAGTACAGAAGGTTGCGTTGACATTTTGTGCTTTTACATTTGCTTTATTTTTCCAGCATTTTTTTTTTTGTCTTTCAGAAGTACAGAAGAAGACAAATATATTCAGTTTTCAGGGCAGAAAACAGCATGATTTTTGTTATTGAGCATCTGGTCATGGGATCAGCATCTCATCATGAAACATATATTTTCAATGCAAAATGCCACCAATTTAATGTCTATGATACAGAGGAACAGGAACAATTGGTACCCTGGATGTTTAGTCTACATTTTGGTGCCAGGCTGTGACTCGTCACTGTTTGTGTTCTAAAAGGAGTGAAAAGATTCACCATCTGGTGACAGATGTTCTTATCCTGACTGTTTCAATAACAGGAATCGATTCAATCTGAATAAAAAACCTTTACACTTCTACAGGTTGCATGCTTTGTAAAACCAACACATTTAACTCAATGGACCTCCAAAACACCTGCTGATATATACAAAGGACTGTTAAAGAAAGGCAGTAGTGATGTGCGATACCACTGATTTCCTTTCCGTCGAGTCGTATCGACGATACTGATCCGATACCAATACTCTCTACAAAAACTTAATGTTTCATTGTATTTCATAATACAATATATAATTGTATTATGTAGTCGTAATAATATAACTTCATAATGATTACAGGACATCAGACTACTTGTTCATATTGCTTAATAATGTAGAATTATCATGTAGAAATTAAAAACAAAACTGAAGTTTTGCACTATTTGAACACGTTGCCTGCCTGCAGCACTAAAGGACTCCGCGAAATTCATCTGTCTCCCCTAGCAGCACCTGTCCCTCTCCTCCTCTTCAGTTCGCCTCAACATACGCTCGTCATATTCTGTGATATGATTTACTCTGAGGTGTTTGACAGGTTAGTGGTGTTGACACAGCACCTCACTGTCTTGCCACATGTATCGCAAACCACGTCTCGGCCGTTTGTGGAGGTAAAATACGTCCACACATGACTCCGTTCACGCTCAGCCATTGTTGTGAGTGCCCACGCCAGGGGCTGCCACACATTTATACATTTATATTTCGCATATGACTGTGAAAGGCGTAAGAGGAAGTAGTTCCTTCCAATTTAGACGATCAGAATGATATAGTTTCTTTCCACTGTGTTCCTGTTAATGAAAAACTACAAATTTACCTCAAAGTACTAAAATACCGATATTTTAATATGAGAATCGATTCTAGAATATAAATTACTGGTATCGGAAGAATCTGCACACCACTAAAAGGCAGTCATATCAGTATTTTAGAATGTTTCCATCCTGCTCGTCAGAAACTTCAGGTCATGAAATAAATGCACAGAACAAAGATTTTAAAATGAAAATATCCGCAGGTGAATTCATGCCTCAGATTAATACACTGTAACTGGTTAATGCAGGTAAATTGTTACGATATAAATATGCATATGAACTAAATGTGCAGAGGCTAAAGAAAGCCTGTTTCACTGTGATTCACTGGGATTGGTTTGTATCCAGAAACACAGACATATCATAAAAATGAGCAAAAATTAATGAAGACAAAATATTATAAATGGACTCAAACCTTCAATACCTGCATATACTGAACGACAAAACGTTTTTTTTAATTTTGTGAGATTTTTGGATCCAACAGAAAATTTACCAGGACATTGTTTGTTTTAAACGTTGTACTTTTTCATGTGTGTCTGTGTGAATTTGGATATTACAGGATGGCTGCTGTGTTGCCTGGGATTACTCCTTATCCCCTACCCATCCCTGTTGCTGGTCACGTGCTCTATAATGTTGTACTGTGGACATTTCTGTGCAGAGGAGTTTTTTTGTTTCCTGTTCTCATGCTGTCCTCCTATAGGAGCCCAGCATGAGTAGAGGTCTCTTTTTTTCCTCTTGTACTTTCCCATTGTAGTGGACATTTCAGTGGTTTTTCTGTAATGCAACCGTTCTCTGACTTGTATCCCCATGTGATGTCTGTGTAGTGTGTGTAAGGTCGGGGGCGGGTTCATTCCACTGCAGGGCAACCTGCCACTGCATGTGGCGAATAAAATTTGAACTTGAACTTGAACTACACTGGTGCGCTTGCCTTATTGTTACCGATTTACTGTTAGAGTAAAAATAAATAAATATAGTGTTTTAAAAAAGTTTAGTACAGCTTTTTTCCGTTAGAGGGCGGAAATAGGAACTCTATCTCTGCCAAACTGCTTTATATCATTGACTATTCACCAAACGGAGTACAGAGTTAGAAGTGTGAATAATGTCCCAATCCAGTAGGGGGCAGCAGATGTAGCAGCGCCATTACACAAGTGAGTGTTGCAGCATTCATTGGTGAAGGTGAAGTTGAGTCCCAGCGCGTATTTTTCACCCGTGATTCCGCACAGGGAGGGCAGGACGCAGCTCTTCTCGTACAAAACCACACGGAAGTCCCCTGAAAGAAAGAAGCAAATCACACTGACACACTCCTCCCCGAGCCGGACGCTGACCTTTCTCGCTTCTTTTTCTCAGTTTTGATTCATTTAAATTTGACTTTCAGTGACTCGAGTTGAACTCACCTTTCTCACCCACGGCTCGGCTGGACAGGCAGAGCTGCCCAGGTGGACACTTCAGGGGGAATCTGATGCAGTCCAGAGGGGAGATGGTGGGGAACACACAGGTGTAACAGAAGAGGGGAACTGAAGTACAGATGTGAGTTTTGCATGTGAGCCACAGTAAAAAAAGTCAACTGAATCATAATAATCACAAAATACAAGGATGGTAAAAACGGATGTCTTTTAAACTGCTTTTAAAAATGTACTTCAAAATGATTAATCACCGAGATTAATCAGTGGTTAGAATATTTATTTGTTGCAGCCCTAATATGATGAAACACACTGCTTTCTCTTTACCACTAACACGAATGTTAACCACTTCTTCTTTCAGCTGCTTCCTTTAGAGGTCACCATCTGCAGATCCTCCTCCACTACATCACGCATCTCCTGCCTGGTATTAAACATCCTTTCTAAAACATATCCACCATCCCTTCTCTGCGCATGTCCAAACAAACTCAGGCTCGCCTCTTCTGATATATTAGCTTCTAATCCTGTCCGGTCACTCTCAGTGAAATCCTGCCTCGTGTTGTTTTATCAGTGCCACAGTCTCCAAACCATACGTCACAGCAGGTCTCACTACCGTCTTATAAACCTTCCCTTTTACTCTCACATGTATCCTTCTGTCTCACCTCCACCCACTCCACCCTGCGTGCACTCTCTTGTGCACTGTCTGTTAGCCTCAGCTATTTAAACTCTTCTATGTTAACTACCTCTGATTGCTAATGCACTTGGATATTTCTTATGGAACGGCATCATGTGACACAAAGAGGTTTTTTATATGTACAAGTAATACAAAGATCAAACATATTCATTACTAAACAAAAATATTTCTGTATTTTAAAATAATTTTATTTAGGCAGTTTTATAAGGTGTAATGGTTCCAGTTTCCCAGTTACATCTTTCTTCATCTCACATTAAAGCTACTTAAATAGTTCTTTTCCAAAAATTTCATACATCAAACAATGAGGGGAAAATAATAGATCTTAATTATGCAAGAAAATAAGGTTTTTTATATTAATGTTAACCTTGGAGTTTTCTGTCTGCTATAGCTGCATGGATTGTGCCTTTAAACACACGAGCAGAAGCATGCACACACCGTCTTTGCTGACTTACCCACAGCTGGAAGTAAACACAGGAGAAGCAGAGAGCCAAGCAGCTTCGACATCACTGATGTTTCTGTCTCACCAGGAGAAAATCCTCCTGCCGGTCGACGCTTCAGCTCTTAAAGGCGTTTCTTTCAGAATATTTTCTAGAATGAATCCGCTGTTTTCATCTTGAATTCAAGAAATCAAGTTGTTTTTTGTTTGTTCTTTTAATTTAAAGCTAAAGTTTTACAAACTAGCTTCACGCAGACGGAGCAGCCACAGAGATCTGAAGGTAAATCTCTTACTGGTTTCTCTTAATATTCCCTTAATCAACTCTGGGAGAATCTCCCACCCCACTCCTTATGATTAAATTAGACTGTTAGACTTCTGTTCGAAGCCATGGCTGCTTAGAAAAGGTCCATTCAGACTTAAGATAATCAACGGGGCTTTATGAAGAAAATCCACATCTGTGTAGCTTAAAATGTGGAAAAAGTGGAAAGTATTAAGCTTTCTTGAGGTTTTTTTTCTAAAGAATGATGTGACATGTGTCTGTACTGAGGTGAAGCAGGGCAGGTTTATTAAATCACATCTCATCTCCTAATGAAAGACGTTGAGTTTGGTGGGAGGGATGTCAAGTGACCTGCAGTCCCATGACGAGAAAAGTGATTAGAAGCAATGAACAGTCCCACAGTTTCAAACTGAACACAGGGTGATTTCATGTTTTTGCACAGTAAGATTTGTTCATAGTGTTTGCATTGAGATAATCTGCAGTATATGATTATTGTGTGTTAGATAAGATAATCGAATTACTCCATCTCTGGATACTTTTTCCTATTTCTGTTTTTCAGGCATACAAAAAGTCATTCTTTCCATTGTTGTTATTATTGTTATTTCAATAACAGATAGCCTAATTAGATCAGAATGAAAGTGTGTGTGTGTCTGTGGAGTGATACGCTGTCTTGAGAGAAACCCACAGAATTATACTGGTTTCAAACCCAGAGCTGAATTCTGTGGAGCTGCTGAAGATTTCATCCTAACAGCACAGGCGTTAAACTTCAACTCTTCTAGGAAAACTCTCCAGTGAGAGAAGGCAGCTCAAACAAAGCTCTCTTTTTTATTTCATCTCTCCTACTGTACATCACAATTTCATTGCACATGTACAATGACAATAAAGGCTATTCTATTCTATCAGGCCAGACTGCAGAATAACAGCCTGCAGTATTTAGCATGCGATTCCTAAATGCTGCAGTTCTTTGAGTGTCCACTTGATGATAGCTCCAGATGCCTGTTGGTGCAAACAACAAACAGACATACCCCATGGTCTTTGATTTTGTATTTTAAGTGTCAAAGATGGTGTTTTGCTTCTCCCACCCCAACCAATCACAGCAGATGGCCCCGCCCCTCCCTGAGCATGGTTCTGCCGGAGGTTTCTTCCTGTTAAAAGGGAGTTTTTACTTCCCACTGTCACCAAAGTGCTTGCTCATAGGGGGTCATATGATTGTTGGGCTTTTCTCTGTATCTACTGTACAATATAAAGCACCTTGAGGCGACTTTTGTTGTGATTTGGCGCTATATAAATAAAATTGAATTAAATTGAATTGAATCGAACAGTGCTCATTTTTTTGGAGCCAGAAGTTGTCGTATTTAACAAGATGATGCAGTATGAGGCTATCAGCTCAGAGTTTGGTTAGAATATCCATCCACAGATCAGACAGCTCAGACACACTAGAATTTAAATCTGGAGAACAGGATTTTTGGATGGGCTGTACCAACAGAAGAGTCTGAGATTAACATGAAAAGTTATAATAATACTTGTCGGTGTAAAAAACTCTCTCATCATCTGCATGATGGTGATATGCAAATGATGATCAAGTCAAAACTCTAAACTGTATGCCTGTGATCGTTGGACCCTCAGGCAGCCCTGCATTAAAAACCAACATGATTCAGTCATGGAAACAACTGCATGGACTCAGCAACATTTCCAGAAATCACAGTCTTTGAACACAGCTCTCTGCGCCATCCCCAAAAGCAGGGTAACGCACAACCATGCAAAGAACTTCTCTGGGGAAAAAGCTCGTTAAAAGGCAAAGTGGAAAATTGTTCTGTGGACAAACTGAAATCTGAAATTCTTACTGGAAAACATGGACGCTGTGTCCTCCAGACTGAGGACGAGAGGGACAATCTGACTTATTATCAGAACTCAGTGCTGGAGAGGCCTGCTTGCATTCCAGACTTTTCATCAACATAAAACCTTTGAAGCATCATGAAACAAGAAATATAACTGGTCCAGCAGCTGCTCTCCCCAGACCCTGGACATTTAGGGACTGGATATAAAAGAAGAGGGGCCACAGGACACTGCCACACAATCTGTCCCAACTTTTTTGAGACGTGTTGCCACATCAAATTCAAAATGAGCTAATATTTCCAAAATTGTATATTTTCTAAGTTGAAACATGTAATGTTTTGGTTTGTGAATAAAATGTGTTTTTTCTGAAATTTGCAGATCACTTGTGTATTAAATATCTATGATTATGTAATACAGTTCAACTAAAACTAAACAGCTTAGGAAAAAACATAAATAAGCCAAAGAAACAAGACTGTGCATGAACATTTTACCTTAAAGTGCATTTTCAAGCTGTTCTAATGTTCTTTAACCTGTAAATAGTTCCCCTCATTAACTAAATTAGCATCACAGCGCCCCTTGCTGGAGGAAGGCGGGCATGGCTCGCTTGTCGACCTGCTGACGCCTCATGCGGACCACAGCTGCGTCCACCTGAGCTGCAGCTCTCTTGCCCTGCAGGTCATCCAGCAGCTGCAGACATGTGTGTTCCAGCTTCCCCAGCTCACCCTCAGAGGACTTAAGACATCGTCTGAGCGCTGCACCGCTCTGAGAGACACACAGGAAACACATTTCAAAATGATTTTGTTTGTCTGAGGAAAAATGAGAGGTTAGAGTGATAAACCACTTTGCTTTTTTAATACAAGTGAACACCAGCCACTGTACTCCATAATGATAATGATACGAATCCTGGTAAATGTTCAGTTTGTGTTTATTTTTAGTCGTATCTGACATGCAAAGCATTATTAAGCACCATTTTAAAGACTGAGCTGAAGAGTGAGACTGTGCTTCACGCCTATCGTTCTGCTTTGAGGTCACAATTTATTTTTGCAAACTTTAAAATGCATGAGGCAGAATTTAGAAACAAGTCTCAGCTTCAGTTTCTGCAGACAAACATGCAGATTAGTTTCTGCTGAGTTCAAGTGCAAACTAACATCACCCCAGAGCATTCAGCTCACCCTGTATTTGGATTTTTTTTTTCTTTGTACAAATGTGTATTAAATATTTATCCATCAGTAATCAGTAAAGTTATTAAATGTTACCAGAATATAAAAAAGAAAACATGATTGGAAATATTAAAGCTGCAGATTAATTATGTTCAATTTATCACTGGTTCAGTTTGCATGTGAAAGGCACCGTCCATGTTGACACACCTGCAGCAGAGTCTGTTAGCTTAGTCGTTTCAGCACAAAAGGTCCAGCTGGCTTAGAGTACACTCCCAGCTTAGCATCACAGTGCAAACACACACACGTAACCTCAGCAGTCAGAGACTCAGATACCTGACATCAGGACGAGGTAAAGGCCAAAACACACTTCAGGAAGTATGATAATGAATGTGGCAGCCGAATGTGTGTCGGACGCACCTGAATGAGCTGAGCAGCTTCAGGTAACTGTGTCCCCGGGTGTCTCTGATAAACCTTCACCAGAGGCCTGTTGAGCTTCTCTCTGGACAGAAGATCGCCGCTGTACTCTGGACCCTGTGAGCAGGACAGCGTGAGCCAAACGTTTTCATGAAATCTCAAATAAACACGCTCCACACGCTCTCTGACCTGTGCTCTGCCGTGGCTGTGACGAATGCAGTTGATCTCCCTCTGCTTACGAAACATGGCCTGCCGGGTGGCTGCAGACGTCAGCGCCAGATTTTGCTACAGAAGACAGAATGATAGTTAAGTATGTGTTATTACTTTAATACAAAAATGCACTTCTGCATTAATTCAGGATCTTTTTACCTGCAGAGTGACTGTCTCTGCAATTTTTTTCACCAGGCCGTCGTTGACAGCGCAATGAGCAGCTTTCTGCCTGCTGATGGCGCTGGTTAGCGTCCGTCTGATGGTTTCTCTCAGTAGCTGCGACTGGTTGACCCTCAGGGAGGACGACTCTGAAGCCTTTTTACACTCTGCAAGAGAAGCAGGGGATATCCTATCTGTCAATTTTAATCCTGAGGACACAGGAGATCTGTTTTAAGATGATCTGCTCTTTCTCTGAGTGTGAGCAGGGACACTGGCTGTGTAGATTAGTGACCACACACAAAGCAACTAATTCGTTTAATTAAAGTTCTGGAGTTTATACTTCTCTGTTTTTAGGATCTTGTTTTGAAAATATATAATTTATGTGTGGTGTAAGAACTGTGCTGTTCTTTTTCTCACTTGTTTCATTGATATTTGGGCAAAATTTGCTCTTATTTCTTATATAATTTCTTAACGAGAGCTTCTCCTTGTCCTGAGTGTACCTGGAGTAAAGGGGCTGATGGGGTCTGTTTTGATAAAGGTCTGAGGTGCAGAGTCATGTCCTCCAGCAGATCCACTGAGAGGGAGCAGTTCCAGTACTCGAGCCCTCTCACTGGCACAGTCCAGCAGCTGTCTGCTGCTCTCACCCAGGGCCTTAAAGAAGAAGGCAGGAAATAATGCATTAGGACAGCAGCTGGCAGACAAATATATAGGTACGGGTTACTTTGCAGAGAGAAAAATGTGGTAAAAAATAACAATAAAAAGTTTCATAAAATAAAATATGTGAGATTTACAAGTGGGGGGTTTTTTCGACTGAAAATGCAAACCGCAAACCAATCGGTTATTTCACAGTGGCTACATGTATCTTTCTGTACAGTCTATGTACATTATTCAGTTATACTCTCTGTTCAGTGCGCTTAGCCAATGCTTGACAACAAACAGCCCATCCAGTTCAGGGGCATTCGGGCCTTTAGCTTATCCCAGCATCCCAGCTCATAAGGCAAATGGTGGAATAGACCCTGAACAACATGTCCCCGTCTATCACAGGGCCAACACAGAAAGACCTTCATTCAAGCTCACATTCACACATACAGCCTATTCAGAGTCAACAAGCAGTTCTGCTGTGGGGAAAAGCTGCAGCAGCCTAAAGAAACCCATGCAGGCAATCTTTCAATTCTTCATTCAGCTGGTCGAGGCATCAACAGCCTGGATACGCAGCAGAGTTTCAGTAACCCAGTAAACATAAAGATGTTAAGTTTAGCAACCTCAAAGATATATGCTACATGGCTGTTACTTCCTGTTACTCATCCCCTGAAATGCCTGAGCTTTAACTTAAAGGAACAGTTCACCTCAAAAGTGAATTTACATATGTTTCCTCTGGCCTGTAGTTCTAACCAACAAGACTGGACAACTGACTCTAAAACAGACACATCACCGTACCATCTTATCAGTGGGTCTATGCCTTTTCTTGAATATAATGCAACCTAATGGCACTCGCCTTTTGGTCTTCAAAGAACCAAAACAAAGGAACTACTTTTTTTCTACTATCTACATCCACCAAACTTCTAGTCACAAAACTTCTCACAAGTTTTTTGGATTTTTAAATGTGTTAAATTTAAGAGAATTCACTCGGCTCACATCGGAACAGTTTAGGTGGATAAACTGTCCCTATAAATCCAGCAACAACAAAATCTAAAGAAGAAGGGTGGAGGTTAGTGATACCTGAGCATTGTTGTTTTTCTAACCTCTCTCATGCCTGTGAGGGTAGAGTAGAGGGAAAACAAGTCAAGCGATGAAGACAGAGGACTGTAAATCACCTGAAGCTGGCTCAGTGTGGTTTTCAGTGTTCCCTCCAGATCCTGTTTCAGCTCAGCCAGCTCTCTCCTCTCCCACAGCAGCAAGTAATCAGCACCATCTCTCTCCTGCAAACGGGCAGACCTGTCAGGGCCTCAGTCTACAGCTCTGAACTTCATCAAATAATCCTTGGTGCTGGATTAACTCTCAGTGACACTGGAGGTAATAAAGATTTAATGCTGTATGTGTGTGAGGCAAGCAGGCAAGTTTTTGCACTTGAAATCCTGAAAATGATCCTGAGGTGCCGGGCAGAAAATACTTCACCACGGTTGAGCATCTTTAACACCAAAGTAGACAGAAGAATTTCAGCATTTTAAGTGTTGTGTAAGCTTGCCGTCTCAGTGGTGGATGGCCTCCTGGTTCTCCCCTCCGAGCTCTTCTGGTTGATGGTCAGATTGGTCCTAAGACTGCGCAGCATCCTCTCCAGATGTCCTCGCTCCCTCTCCAGCTTGACACCTTCCTCGGTCACTCTGCCAGCCTGCCTGCGCAGCTGGACCTCCACCTCCCGAACTCTGCGCATGTAGTCAGCAACTACAGCAACACTGGCTCCGGCACACTGCTCACGCAGGCTGGAAGGTGGGAACGGGGCCACAGGTGTCCTCTGAGAGCCACCAGGGAACTTTAAAAAAAGCTCAATGTCTGAGTCCAATACTCAAAAACATCAGTCAACTTTAAAAGATGCAGAAGATGAAAATCTAAATAAAAACAAGTGAAGGCTTTTAATATAGGAAGAGTTCGAAAATAAAGGTGTTTTAAGTCTTAAAATGTCTCAGAGATGAGAGTGTTAAATGAATTTAGCTCTGCCTCTACCAACAAGTGTAAAATATTGCTGATTTATAAAGCTGTACTTTCCTCCGTGGGCTTTTCATTGCTCTGCAGTGTTCTGTAAAGAATGTTTCAGTCTGTTTATCTCCTAAAACATCTCATCCTGGCTCCCTACGAGCTGAGATTCCAACCTTTTCAGGCTCATACCCCATAAATTTAACGTCTGCATGCCACTGGACTGGAGTACTGTTGAGCTCACAATGCCCAACACCACAGGATGAGGGCATGGATAGGGTGAGCAGTGGAATGTAGTAGTAGCAGCAGTTTAGTAGATTTACTTAAATACTTTGCTGATTCAGTTTTAATAGACTTTGTTTAAGTATTTCTCTGTGATTCTGTTTTTTAGATGCTTGAATCCAGGAAGAAAATACTCCACATCTGTGTGCACCACACCATTATTTTTGCTTTGCAGATTTTAAATCTATGAATATGTATAATGCTGTATTAAATAAAGCTATTCAGGGGTATAAGTAATTAAAATCACCTCCAGTGTGTTAATGCATTATGAGTAATTTTAATTTAGGTACTTTTAGTATATTTAGATGCTAAAACAGTTGCTCGTGCTGGGTTATGACATAATTAAAAAGACTGATTAAGTCTTTTATTCTATCTTAGTTATTCTGGTCTGTTATCACATTGGATGTTGTATGCATGTGTATATGTATACATGTATTTATGTCCACGTGCATACCTGTGTGTGTCTATACGTATATGCATGTATGTGTACATATATACTTGTATAGACAAGTGTATTTAAGAGTCTGCTTATGTGTATATATATGGATTTTTTGGATCTTCTTTACCTCCTTTATCTTAATTCCTCTTTTTTTTTTATTCCACGTCCCTCTGTTCAGCACTCTGTCCGATACTTGATGTCTTTTAAATTTGCTCTACAAATAAAGCTGCCTTGACTTAATTACAGAGCAAAACAGTTATTCATTATTATTCAATATGAAATGAAGTTTAAACTCTTGTGCAGTTTTCATATGGATTCCTGTAACTGTGAACGCTAGTTTAGAATAGTTTACATATATTTACTTTTAAAATCTATAACTTCAGGCTTTCACACCACCCTGGCACACTGTGGATCGTTTGTCTCACCATGGCTCCTGCACTTTGGGGTCTTGATATCTTCTGGTTGCAGACGCAGTCACGACTCCTCGGTCTGCACGCCTCCGCTCTTATCTTATCTCTGGCTGTGACTTCCGCTGTGCCGTCTGAGCGCTTTAGGCTTACTCCTGCAGCGGCGCTGCTGCTGCCGCTCCGGGGCTGGCTGCACGCAGCGGGCTGCCCGGCTCGAGTCTGCCGGACCAGGCGCTCAGCACGCCGAATGGAGCGGACCGTACCCTCGCGCCAGGACTGCGGTCCGATGGTAACAGAGCCGAGGGGAACCGACTGAACCTGCATCACTATGCTATGAACTGGCCTCATCTGTGACTGCTACCAAGTATCCAGGGTGAAAACTTTGTGTCATCTCCATAGCAACAGTAGCTAAAGTAACTAGAAACTCCAAGCTGTTTGGTGATTGGAGAGAAAATGGAACAGGGGACACGCAGCACTCAGTGTGATCTCCCCCTTAAACTTTCACAGAAACTCTTAAATGACTGAAACACAGCTGTGGCGCGTCAGTGCTCCTCTCTACTTCGTATCTGGTTCTTTAAAGGAAGGCGAGGACTGATAGAAGACAGTTTACTTAAAAACAAGACAAAACTATAAGAGATGTGAGAATTCTGCAACAGGTGGGGGTGGAAGTCTACAGCTTTAAGCCTCGTGCTTTTAAAGCTTCAGGAGGAGGAAGTCAGGAGCTCTGTGAATGTGCGTGTTTTTAAATATAAAATCTGACTGAAATTAAAATTTAACTTAGACAGTGCTTTAAACCTGCGTTCTCTATAATGACCAGCAGGGGTCGACTCCCTGAAGCCCCCTGTGGCTCCCGTGATCTTTGACCCTAAATGCCTTCCTGATGAGTTTATGGTTTTAGTTGATAGAATGCATTGTGAAGTCTCATCTACATCAGAGTAAAGTGGAAAATAAAGCAGTCTGCTTTAGCTTGTGCGACTTTGACTGACAGCACTGAATCACTCCTGCTGTATTACTGTAAATCAAAGTGTGCACTTTCCCACAGTGAGAGACTCGTGCTCACGACAGTCTGACAGCATCTAAACATTAAAGCCGTTCCTCTTGGTTGAGCTGTAATGTTAGACGCACACTTCTCAGGGTTGGTGGAACTGCTCACGTTAGGTTTGGGAATTTTTCTTCCAAGTAACTGCCTCGTGAACTTTAAGAGACACATTGCTGCTGAGTTTTTCAAACATGTGGTTTGCTGCTTTGATTACCATGGAGTGTGAACTGTTTACTTACATTATATTAAAGTGAAGGATCACTACTGCAGAGCAGTCCAAAGGTAAGCAGATTGAACTTTAATTCTGGAGTGAAGTGTCCCTTTAAGAAAGAACAAGTTGAAATGCAGTTTAAAATAACAAGAACTGCAGACTGAACTTATTTGGATCAGAGTTTTTAATCCTCTTGAGTTAAAAGGCAAAAAATGGGGGGAAAAAAAATGTCTCGGTTCCCGACCAACAATACGAGACATGTAAACATTAAAGATGGTTGAAAATAATTCCAGAAAAATAGAAAGCGAGACAAAGAAAAATAGAAAATTAAAACAGTTAAAAACATTTCTTTGGTTGCACGTTTCCACTTAACAAAGCGTGACATCAGCACTGTAAACAGCAACTAGGCAGTTCTGTACTAAGGAAAAAGATGAATACAAGACGCCACCATAAAGAGTTTTAAAGATTATAATTAGCCCCCCCCCGAAAAAAAGAAACACCTTTTAAAGCGATATTGTGCCCGCTCCTGTCCTAAAGGACAATGACACCATTCAGAGATGTTCCCGCTGCATGAAATGATCTCACTGCGTAAACCCGTTACATTCAAAATCACATTTATACAGTAATCTGCTCGTATCTGAATCAAGTATTAAACATCCAGCCACAAGAGGACACACCAAACATTTCCCCTTCCAGAAAACAATCACACCGCCTCACTCACTCCACAGAGAAAAGTAGCTTCTTTCCTTCAAGTCTCATTAATCTGCGAGGATAAATATAAATAGACTTAATGTACACCAAGATAAATATGCTCAGGAGGAAGAAAGGAGGTGCGGAAAGTGCAAAGTGCTCCTCCGTCTTTGTGTAGTGAGTTTGCATGGCGTCGGTGCAGTGTGTCAGCCCGGCTCCTCCTCCTCCTCCATCACAGTGTGTGTTTGACGGCCGTCAAAGGCTCACGTTTGTTCTGCAGGTTCTGCTGCAGCTCTCTGAACAGATGGTCCCGCTCCTCAGCATCCAAAAGGATTTGCTTTAAAAAGAAAAGCACTCATAAGTACAGTGAGTTCATTGTTAGTTCTGTACTCCTCCTACTGCGAACAACAACACTGAAGACAACTTAACCAAGAAGTAATATTTGAATTCAAGTGGCAAGCAAAAAACAAAAACCACCTGTCTGAGCTTAACGATTCTTCTCGCGGTTTGGAAACACAAACAAAGGTTCATAAGTTCGAGAAGTTCCTAAATTAGTGCAGTGTTTCCATACTTTCTGTGATATTTTGATCAAAACAAAGCCTAAAGAACGCAACAAAGAACAGATTCTTTACTGCAGTCGTGTGAGGAGTCTACCAGCAGCAGATGTAAGCAGCAGTGCTTTCCACTACAAGTCTTAGGCCCTGTATCAGGTGCTCTGTCTTCACATATATGACAGCAAGGATATACACAAACACTGGCACTCACTCACTTCTTATTTGCCCAACAATAAATATTAAAGAAACATCAAGTATCGGTATTATTATCAAAGAGAGGAGATGGGGCACTCAAAGGATCCTGAACAGAAATCTATGGGTGGATTCAACAAACATGGCCTCCAATCAAGCTGCCAGGTGCATAAAGTGGTTCAGCGCTCTCATTGGCTGAGCAAAAACGCTGACAGTGTTGGTACTGAGCTGTTAATGAAGCTCAAATGTTCTGAGACACTGGCATGTGCAGCACAAGTGCATCTTCCTGGGGATGAAAAGCTTTTTAATATTTATTTTGACACAGATGCAAAATATTTTAAAGCTTTTGTTATTATTTGAGGCGTTCAGAGTAGCTGCCTAAAATGCTGCAGAGTGGCACGAATTGCTTCTTTACCTCGATGAGTTTGTCCCTCTTCTCCAGGCTGTCCCTGAGTCTCCTCTCGCCCCGCTCTCTGTCCTCCCTGTCGTTCTGCAGCGCTCGGTCCGCCTCCTTCTTCTTCTTCTCCTTCTCCCTCAGCTCCTGCCGAGCGTCTCTGAGCTGAGCCGTCAGAGAGGACACCGTCTGACTGTGACTCTCCTGCTGACTCTGGTGAAAAAGCAGAATGAACGGCTCAGATTTGTTGTGGCTGTGATGTGGAGCTTTAGGGTCACAAACAGGAGGCAGCTTATGGCGATGATTTCATTTTAAATTTCAGTGTGGTTTTCCAGCCAGCACTGATTAGAAGCAATTTCTAAAAAACGAAGCACCACATTGTTTTGGAAGAGCAGCATTTTTACTGGTTAGATTATTAAGTTATTCCATTTTTTAAATTTCCTGTCATTTCTGTAAATCACTTGCTCTAACCTGTAGGAAAGGTACATTCAAAAGAAGTTTAACCGCTCGATCAGAGAAGCTGGGACTTAATTATTTTTCACATTATTTTGTACATTAAAAGTTTACAATTTAATATTTTTCCCTGTATTTTCAAAAGTTTCTGTCTTATAATCTATTATAAACTATGAATGTGTGTTTGAATGCAGACTTATTAGGTAAAAGTGGAAATTCATCACAAACTCAGCGGCTTTTTGCTTTTTCAGTTTTCTAATTAACTTGAAATAATTAACTCGTGTGGCCGGGCTAATCTCCCACCTGCACCATGTCCTGGTATTCCTGCAGGGTCGTTGTAAGCTTGGTGACCTCCTGGCACAAGGTGGTGCTGCTTTCCTCTTGATCCTTCAACATAGCTGCCAGTTCAGCCCCGCCCCCTCCTGACTGCTGGCCAATCACAGAATCTGAGAGAGCCTGGAAGAAAATGACACGTTTCTACTTACTGAAGTCAGTATTTACTGACAAACCTCAGCTTAGCCGTACAGAGGGAGGAATGCAGAGTTCATCCAGTCACACAGAGGAAAAAAAACCCACATGTCATATCCTAATAATACGAGAGACATGGCACTAAAAAGATCCTGACTTTAAATCTGGGGGAGAATACAGAAACATAAAAATGCTGATAGAAGTAAAACTTGCAGGGGAACCTTTCTAACTAGTTTTAATCACATCTGACTGATGCTCCTCATAGAAGCAGCTTTGGTTATTAGTCAAAGTTAACTCAGATAACTGCCCACCAGTGCATGGAGGCATTGCCCAGCGTTTCCCGGGGACTAAATAAGCACACAGACAGGCTCATAATTATACTGTTAGCACACTAATGACTGGTGGGTGTGTTCATGTGCATGTGCATGCTAAATACAGGCGAAGCTTTTTCATTATAGTGATTAAATTCAATAAATTCAATTCATAATCTAATTCTAACCCAGAGAAACCAATCTAGCTCACTTTCTAGATTTGCTGATGCTACTGCAGGTTCATTCTGTCTGTGCACAATGACTTCCTGTCTAGTGCCAGGCTGTTCCTGTCTCTCTGCATAAAGCTCCAACAAACCTTCAATAAAGAGATGTGAGATTTGCTCTCAAAGCACTGAAGCATCAGCAGACTACAGCGAGCCTCAACAGTTAAGGAGGGCGCGGCTACTTTAGGGGTTTTTCTGCCCTGCTTCTGTGAGTGCTGTGCAAAAACATTTATATATCTCGTGTTTTACGGCCACAGGACAGTAAAAGGAGAAGCTTCAAAGAGGTTTGTTTGGCTGCAGGTGTATTACCTCCATCCCTTTCTCCAGTTGCTCTTTGAAGGTGCGGATGAGAGCCTCCTTCTCCTGCAGGACAGCAGTGAGGGCCCCGTCTCTCTGCCTCCACAATTCCCTCTCTTTCTCCACCTCCTTCAGCAGTTGCTCCTTCTCTCCCAGAGCCACCCGCAGGTCCTGAGTCAAAAACAGAGAGCTTCAAGTACATGTAGCACGACTAAAGTGCTGAGCGTGCGGTTGTGTTTTGCGTTTAATTGAGAGTATTTGAATTAAATAAAGTAACCAAATAAACAGATCAGTATGTATGGAATGTATGAATGAGCATGCCTGCAAAATAAACAGCATGAGAGGAGCTGACAGGATTGTTTTATATTCCCCGAGTTGTCCTGCATCTCTAACCTCGTATCAAAAAGAAATAGAGGCACAGCCAAACAGGAGACCACCCGTGTGGCAGTGTGTGGTCTTACACTGATGATGTCCTGGTTGCACTGCAGCACAGTGTTGAGGGTGTCCAAGTCTCTCTCTCGGTCTCGTCCAGCCTTCTTCAGAGCCTCGATCTCGTTCTCCATGCTCTTCTCTTTTTCAGTTATTTCAGACCTCAGAGCCTCCAGCGCAGCCTGAAGATCAGAAAATGAAACAATCAGCTTATCGACAGAAAATAAACATAATTTTGAACTCAATAAAAAGTGTCCATCACAGTACTTCCACCCTTTCAGGGACAAGAGAGCTCAGTTTGCTGACTATCAGCAAAAATGTGCCTGCTTGTGCCGACAACCGCCGTGCTTCAGTGAGCGGGTAACATGTGTCATCATAAGCAGAGCAAGCTTTGCTTTAATGTCAACAATCAGCATGAGAATGACAGACAGCACAGCTCTAACCTTGTTGTCAGAGATAATCTCTCTCAAGTTCTCAGTCAGCTTGTTGGCCAGCTCAGTCCCTGCTCCCTCCTCCACACACAGCCTGCTGATCAGACTCGTGCACTCCTGGAAGACAGGAAATATCTGTCTGTGAACACATTCGTGATCAGGGAAGACATTTTACCTGCATTTTCTGGATGTTAAATGATTGAAATCCTTTCTAAACGAGGATTACAGCGAGCTTTTAAAGCAAAATACTACAGAGAGTTACAATACCCAGAGGCAATGACTTGATATGGATGCAAGTGAGAAGCAGGTACACGGACATGCTCAAATCTGTTTAAAACCACAACTCTCAGTGTTCAAGTGTAAAGAAGGCAGAGGTGTGGATCAACACAAAATGAAGTATAATGCTGAAAATGTCAGTATTATGTTGGTTCTGCTGCTTTTACAGGACATGGTTCTCCTTTTGTAGCATATATTTACTGTCTTACTCAGTGGTTTCTGCATTAAACGGCTGAGGTAAGCAGACTTTCTTTGAGTGTTAGATGTAAAAATATAAAGTATGTGCATATTTTAAATGGAAGAGTTTCAGATTCAGATAAGGTTGGCAAAGAGAAAGTAAGCTGGAGCCAGAAGCTTGTTAGCCCAGCATAAAGACTGGAATAGAGAGAAAGAGCCAGTGTAAAGCTAGAGACGTGCAGTCTCTGTCCACAAGCACATGTAAAACCAACTAATTATATCATCATATTATCATTGTCCACATAAAATACTAAAACGATTAAAAGATTGTAACTGAAAAGCTCCATCCTATTACATTATCCTTAACCATAAATGTCAATATTTTCTTTAATAGTCTCCATGATCCTCCAGTAACCTTCAGGTAAGAAAAACTTTCTGCTAGGTGAGCCCGGTTTTGTTTTGTGTTTTTGTGAGTCCACAAATTTTCCTGCTGTTAATCATCAACATGACAAGTAGCTACAAACACCGGCAGTCATGATGAAAGCTTTCTCCGATCACTCCTGAACACACAGATTTGGCACTGCCACTTTAAACGTACAGCAGCTTCACAGAAAAACAACATTCCAGAGAGCTTTCGAGTCGGAGCCTCAGCAGCAGCAGCTCGAGCTGCCGTAACGCTTTCCACCTCACCCACCTGGATCAGACGCTCGCGGCTGTGCAGGGAGAGGCCGAGGCTCTGCAGCAGGGAGCTGCCAGCCTCCTTCTCCTGGACCAGCTGGAGGAAAGAGAAAAAACAGCTTCATTCAAAAGCCACAGAGAAGCCATGGAACAGCTCAGACTCCAGTACCTCATCAGAGAGTTTAAAGACGACCATTTCCATTATTGATAATTTTTTTGTGCGTTTGAAATGGTATTGGCTCAGAGTTTACCTACTTTTATAAAATAATTTTAAAAAAGAGAAGCCAATTTTCTTATTTGAGAACTTAAACGCATTAAATATTTGAAGTATTTACTTAATAGGAAACTAATAATAATTACAAAATTTATTTTCTACAGAGTAATCCCTGAAAATTCTCAGCATTGTTTAAACAGTGATTACAACTATTCCAACCTGCTGTGTGATAACTCATAAAACATTTAATAAATATATTTAAATATGCTCAGAATAAGCACTTTAGTCCTTTTTATTATTTCATTTCTGTAAGGATCCATTTAATTTAATACTTGGCAGCTTTGTTTTGGGTTTTTTTGCAAATCCCCAAAACTTAGAAATTAAATACCAAATTTTCCAAAGAGAAAAAAGCTCTTCATTTGTTGATCTGTCATCACCCAACACTGCTTTAAAACTGAAAAGTTTCAATATAATGTGATGAAGAGGCCATGAGAAAATAGGTGGCTGTTGTGACTGTATTCATTTATGTTTCAGTTCAGCCCATTTCTTACAGTTACAAGCCAGAAGCAGCAGGAGGCAGTTTTCAGCTTTTTAATGGAACATAAAAAAAAGCATTCATCTGTTCATGAGGAAAATTCTTCCCTCAAGAGCTGCTGGAGATCAAAGAAAGCTAAAAGAGAGCGAGTACTGAATTTAAAAACATCAGTTTCCTGGAAAGAGAACAAAAACAAAATAAACTGTAACTGCTCGGGGATAAATTAGTAACTTAAATATCAGTTACTGCACGTTTAAACCTGCTGCTGTTTTCAGAGATTTCACATTAATTATTAATAATGTTCACCATGTGAACACAGCAGCCTCGCTGTGACAGGTCATGAGGCCGGTTAATGATATCCTATCATAAGACTACCGAGCCCGGGGCAAACTCCACCGGTCGGGGAAGATTCCAGTGTGTTTGTGTTGTGCGTGTCTTTATGTGCACCTGAAAATGAGGAAATGTAGACACACCCTGCACAGATACAAAACCAACCACCCAACCTCCATTCCTTTCATAATGCTATATTTGTACTCGGTCAACACTCGCAGGGTGGCTCACGGAGCTGTTTGGACATGTGACCGAGGAGCTGCTGTGTCACTCTGCTGCAATAAACCTGTTTTTCTTCTTAGAAATAAAAGGCTGGAGACATTTACCTCGTGTGACAGCGGATAAAAATAACTCTGTGGTAATAAATAAATATCTCTTAAATCACAATATCAGCAGCATCTCCGTTCAGTTTACCCTTCAAGCTAGTCTAGATACCAGTACTTAGTAAATCTGGCCTTTGGACTACCGAAGCCTAGAATGAGATGTTTTCACCTCCCACCTGGCTTTGCTTTTGCTTTCACATCCACAAGAGAAATGATGGCAATCAGAAAACTGTGTGATGCCACTGTGACATTACCCACTGTGACATCCCAATCTGAAGCTGCACCTTTTAAATTTTGACTGTTGCCATCTTTTTGTTTGTTTTTTTCAACTCAGACATTATGAATTTCAAAGACACCGATGACCCACTTCATCATCCATTTGAATTAAAGTAGGACCATGTTACGGTCCTACCATAATTTATAAAATGAACATGATGCTGCGTTATAAAGGACTATCAAATGAGCGTGTCAGATCAATGAGGTCACAAATTGAGTGAGAAGTAGGACAGTTTTCTTACAGGCCCTGCCGACCTTTTGAGAGAACGCAAATTTTAGGGACTCTAAAGCTTTTTTCAAACTGAAAACTGGATTCATTTTATTATTCAACATCTAAAGAACAAACTGAAAGCTTACAGGGGCCCAGTCTTGTGATCCGTTGACTTCCACTTGTTTGCTTCTCCCATGTTTCAGCTCAGCCTCCAGGGTCCTGATGTGGGATGCAGCTTGGTCAAGTTGGCCTTTTAGGTGCCGGATACCATGATGAACTCTATCAGTAGTCTTCTAAAATAAAATAAAAAAGCCTCACAATAAACACGGTGTGGGCTATTATGCAATACACAAAGAAAAGTAACGCGTGTAATTCTAATCATGTTGGACGTTTGGACAAGCTGCAGCTGTTCCTGGATAAACTATTGCAGCCACGGTCAATATTTACAGCTACTAGCACACATGGCAACTGCTCAAAGTTCATCCAGGCCTGCATGATCTTCTACAGCACACTCACCTCTCGGTGAAGAGGCACGAACTCGTCCCTCAGCAATGTTAGGACATCCCCATTCTCTTCATCCGTTTCATCCCCTCCGTTCTCCACATCCCTAAAGTTCAGCACCCTGGTCACTGTGGGTGATGCAGTCTCCTCGATTTTTCCCAGGTACCTCCCATCCCTTTTGCCCAGAACAGGGATTTTACTTCCTGATGGCGAACTGACCGGCTTCCCTCCAATACTTCTCAGCTCTCTCAGCATGAAGTTGACTGACTGATCACTTGCTGAATCAAAGGGGTCATTCCCGTCCAGAGAATCAAGAGACTGAATGGACTCCGTGTGGGAAGGAGCTCGTAACGAGAGACTGGACCCTGCCAGGGAGGCTGGGCTGGAGTTGACGGATGGCACCCTCTGCCAGTGGAGGGGCACGCTCTGGGATCTATCCTGGGACAACGGGGAGAAGGGCTGGAAAGGCATGTGACGAGGAACCCCACAAACTGACTCGTAATCAGAGTCGGACACCCGTAAGGAATCGCAACCTTCGCACCCCTTCCCTTTTCTGCATCTTTTTCCCGTTCTGATAAAATACGGACACGTGTCCCACTTCTCTGACCAGCACTCATACTCTGAAAGCGCCATATTCTCCTTGAGCATCTCCCTGTAGCCTTCCTTCTCCACCTCTCCTTCCTCCTCGCTGGTGCTGCTCCTGCTCTGAAAGTCCTGCAGATGCCTGTGGCAGTAGTTTTGGCGCACCCACTGTCTGATTTTATCCCTCTCATGCGTCAGCTTCTGAAGGCGCTCAGACGAAAGCACCCTCACCCTGGCTATGACCGTGTCAAACTTGAACACGCGTTCTAGCAGGCACACGCATTTGCCACATACAAACTCCCCCTGCCCGCCGCCCCGTGGTACAGACTGCCCCAGTATGTGGGTCAACACCGTGAGCAGATCCACGCTCTTGGAGGGGGAGCTCACGGACATCAGGGACTTGGAGAGAGAAACGGAGGAACCAAGAGATAACGTGCTGCCTGTGAAGAGAAACAAAATGTTTACTTTTACATTATTACAATATGTTAAGCATTTTTTAAGCTCTATACTCACCCCAGGAGCTGCTCTGTGATGACTGGGACCGGCTCCCTCCTCTCAACGACCCTGTTGGGGTCTGAGGCTGACCAGTTTTCTTATTCTGGCCCCCAAACAGCCACCGCCGTTGGTTTCCCTGGAGAGCTCCGCCACATATTTGGCACTGGTCCTTTTTACTTCTGGAGGACATCTTGGACAGATGGATGGATGGACTTCTTCCCCTTGTTGTCCAATAGATGAGGAAACTGTAAATTAAAGCAGAATTTAGCTCAAATGTTTCATACAGACACTGATGGAAATTCTCATCATTTACTACTGACGGCCTGGTGTTGTGAACACTGTATGATCAATATTAGGCAGAACAAAGTTTGCTTTTGAACTACACACATAAGCTGGATCCATTTCCTTTTTGGCCTGGAGGGCAAAAATTCCAAGATTTTCAAACACAATTTTGGATTTTGATTGATCAGACCACAGGAAGCTTTTACTTCCACCCACTCCATCACAAACGAGGCCCAGAGAGGGCTGCTGGGGTTCTGGCCTCTTTTTGTTTTCTTTTGTTTTGCTTGGTGGAGTTCTAACTTCCATTTATGGTTCCAGCACTGGTCTGTTGTAAGCCCACAAAGTGATTTCCACTACAGAACCATGTGTGTTTTAATGTAATTGCAGCTTGAGGATCCAAACATAACACACATTAGTATTTTTCCACCCTTGTTCCTTGTGTAGAGAAGTTTTTTCTCTATTCTCCAATTCTTTATTTGATATATATCATTTTTACACATCTCAACATTTCTGGAAACAGGGTTGTGCATTTTTATGATGTTTGGATTTACATAACGAGGAGACGCTCAAGCTGGTTTCTTTGTGTCAACAGAAAATTATTATGTTAGTGTACTTTGAGGGCTCTGCAGATTACAGTCTTCTTCTTTGGCTTCCTCCTCTGTCACACCCTCTGCTTGTCCTCCATCACTACATCCATAAATGCCTGGCAGCTCTAGCTTCAACATCCTTTCTCCATCATATCCACCATCCCTCCCGTGCACATGTCTAAGCCACCTCAGCCTCGTCTCTCTAACTTTGTTTCAAAAATGCTCGACCTGAGCCGTCGCTCCCAATGACAGCTTTAACACCTTCAACTCCGCCACCAGCTCAGCGCCACCGTCTCACAGCAGGTCTCCCTACCATATCGTAAAACCGTCCCTTTCTCTCTGCCTGCTATCCTTCAGTCACAAATCACCCTGACGCCCGTCTCCACCCACTCCACCCTGCCTGCATTCTCAACAACAGGTATTTAAACAGCTACTTTTATTGTCTCTGCTCCTTGCATGTTCACCACACCACCTAAATCCCGCTCCTTCACACACGTATTCGGTTTTGGTTCAATTGACCTTCACTCCTCTTCTGTCCACAGCATACCTCCACCTACTCCAACTACAGGTCACAGTGTTGTCTGACAACATGATGCAGAGACTTCTGCCTTACCTCACCTGTCAACCTTTGACCCTCTCTTCTCTATGCTTCTCCATCAACACTCTCAAAGTAAACATCAGGTGTGTGGAGCTCTTTCTCAGAATGAAGCCGCACTGATGCTCACTGTTCCTCACCTCTCTTCTTAACCTAGCTTCAACAATTCTTTCCCATATCTCTAGTGTGTGGCTCATCATCTTCATCCTTCTGTTACTACAACTTTGCACATCAACCTTATTGTTGAAATGGATGAGTAGATCCAAGATTCTGTTGAACAATCTGATTAGAAACTTAACTGCTGTCTCTGACATCACCATAGCTCCACAGGTTTGTCATCGGGGCAAACCACCTTTACACTCTTCATAGCTGCCCTCACTTTCTTTTAATCCTCTGCACTTCCTCATTCTCTAGCTTTCCTCCATCCATCCTAGTAACCCTCCTCTCTTTCTCCTTTTCTTCAGTCATCAGCTCCTCAAAGTACTTCTTCCATCTTCCTAGCACACTCTCTTAGAATGTTATGAAAGCTCCATCTCTATTCTGAATCACTCTAGCCTGCTGCACATCCTTTCTAGCTTGACTTCTCTGCCTAGCCAACCATTACAAGTCCTTATCTCCTTCCTTAGTGTTCAGCCTCAAACAAAACTTACTTTTCCTTTGCTGTACACTTAGCTTTTTAGTACTTCTGTCTACAGACTTCATCTCCCTGACTATACCATTTTTTCGTCGAATACCTTCTTGTACTTCCTCATTCCACCACCAAGTCTTCTTGTCCTCAGCCCAGAGGATAGGCCAAAGAAACTTCTGCTGTGCTTCCTCAGTCATTTGGTAACTCTTTCCTATCACCCAGGGCCTGTGCCAGCTCCACACTGAATCATCTTCCACCATTTAATCCTTGCCTCTGCCTTCATTTGCTTTCTCTTCTTCATTTTCAAAGCCATCCTACAGCCTGCAGACACCCAATCCTGCCCAGCTACATTCTGTCTTTCCGACTGTTCCTTTTGCATAAGATATACTCCCCCACTGTTGCATAAAGCCTTCTGTCTTGATGAAATGTTCACTTTAGCCATGTCCAGCCTTTTGGCACAAACTACTACCATCACCATACCTACCAACACCTATTCATCTACAAGTTCACTCCAATCGTCATTCTTCCCCTGGGGATCCTCCCTGCAGATTACAGTATGTTGATCTAGTTCCACTATCACAGTGGCATACTAGCTTACTGAGAAGGTAATGAATTTCTTCTGGTACAACATTCATCATAGGCAACGGTGTGCCTAACTTAAAGTTTAAATGGATGGCTGAGAATTGTCTGTATTTTCCAGCTGCCTTCACACTTAGCACGACTCGTTCTGACATTATCAGCAGCCTGACTGGTGCTCTGATTTACAGCTTTCTGTTCCCTCCGTGGATGTTTTGAGCCCTGTGCTGTCTGCAGCTACAGACTGTTTACAGTAGCTCCCCACAGGGCGGGACACGTCGACCTTGAGCCACGCTGACAGTGAAGTGCAGCCAGACTGTCGATGAATGAATCTGTCTTTCCAGCTTTCAGTCCCTCCGAGCGGCTTTCGCCCTTCGAAGGGCGCTCAGCTGTTTTAAACCCCAGCCTGTCCCGTCCCACAACATGTTTCCAAAAAGGAAACCCATCCCCATCTAGTGGAAAACATTTCAACTCCGTCTATCTGCCTCTATTTTAAGCTACCGAGGTCTAGAGATTGAACGTGAAAGCAGCGTAGTTGATCCAGCACGAGACAAATCCACGGGGAAGTTTTCGAATCGGTGTCAACTTACGCTGAAAGTCCTGCGGGCCTCTCAGAGGGAGGAAGGTTTGAAAGAGCCGGCGGAAAGCTTCATGGTCGCGACACAAAAGATTTCCAACCAGAAAAATCTCCACCGGGAACTGAGCCGGAGCTGCGTTGCAACACACCGGAGAGGAGGAGGAGAGGTGGGTGTCACCTTAGTGACGTCACCGTCATACCTGTTAAAGAGCAACAGCTGGAGCGAGTCAGTAAAGATCGTTACTGCTCTCGTGTGGCTCTGCGCTGACTCGTAGGCCCACTACCACGCCTGCTTTCACTAATGTAATGAGACACGCAATCGGCCTTTCTGTTATGGAAGCTTTTTTAATTTTCGCATTATGTACTTTTCATATGAAAAGTAGGCTACATAATGCTAAAATTAAATTTAAAAAAAAAAAAGTGTTTTTATTTATATATTTAAGTAGTAGTAGTAGTGTTACACAATAAGTCGATGTAAAATCATTAATTATTACAGATCCACTTCTTGACTCTGACCTTTTTAGTAATTCAGCTGCAGGGTCAAATACTAAGTCATTTTTATGCTATTTTGTCACATAGAATCTAATCTGGATGTAAGAAATAATTATGAGGGGGAAAACTGCGTATGGAAGATTAAATATATTGAATTTTTTCCTATAAAAATGAAATGAAATGAAAAATATATTAGCTAATCACAATTTAAAGTGAGACTGTGAATCAGTAACCCTTGTTGGAGAAAATGAATTGGATTAAGTGATTGATCACACTCCACCATGACGCTTTAATCTAATCATGAGTGAAGTGTCAGCAGTGGGACAAACTGTATGTAAAATCTAAGCCAGGTCAAAGAGCCGGTTTAGATTTTCACTGCTGTTTAACTAGAAAATATGTTGACTTACAATAACGACTTCAACTAGACGCTGGAGAAAAGTTTGGCAGAAGCATTATTTGCTGGTTTACATTCAAAAGTAATTAAGTCTCTATTCTTATGAGCAAAGCTAAATTTGACAATCGTAGGTAGCATCATAAATCTGCAGTTAAAGTCACAGAGAAGCATGAAAATATGAGAAATTTCTGAGAATGCATTTTAGAAAAAAGTTCATATAATAAAGTCATTCAGGTCATTAGCTGAACTGTACAGTCTGGGGGAACCAGACCAAGCATTGCAGAGATGCAAGTTTTCATGAAATATGTTAATGCAATAATGAAATACACCTCATGAAGAGGAAAATAGGAAATAGCTTTGATATAAATACATTGTTATAAATTACAATACAGTTCCACCAGAGGGCACTGAGTGATTAATCAGGAGCTCAGCTATGCATACAGCCGATTCTTCACCACCACGGGTGTGATACTGACAGCAAGCACACAGTGGACAGGAAGTCTCATTTAGTTATACTCTGTACTCCTGAGTATACTACTTCCTCTCTCCTTGTATATCTTGCTCACCTCCTGCCCTTACACCGCCATCTGAAGGTGCACGGAGCGGAAGTGAGGATGTACAGAATGAGAAATGAGAGCAGCAGCTACGCCCAATATTCAAGACATTTCCATTAAGGACTTCTCAAGGTACAAAAAAGGATCACAAAGTTTTGGCTGTGTACAAAATGCACTTTCTGTGAATCAGACAAAAACAACAGTTTAAAAGATGTTTCATAGATAGTTATTATCAACACTGATCAGTGGAAAACGTTAAAACATTAAATAAGATGGCTTATAAAGAGATAGTTCATCATAACCTGAAAGCTGATTATAAATGCAACTTATACACTTATATAAGCAAATCATGTTAATAAAATAAAAACCTTTTTAAAAATTTACAGCAGTCAGTTGTGCAGTATGAATAGTGCAGTAAGCACAAATCCTGCACATTTGCACAGACAGGAGTTAAATCATTGTTTTCTTTGATTGCACTAAAAGTATTCACATCTGGACGGACGTCCACGGTTTTACTGTTGGAGAGTTTTTATGTGAGCCACTTCTCCATGCAGTTCCTGAACACTGTGAAGTTGGAGTGCCAGGTTGTGTGCTTCACCCCCGAATGAACACACGTCACCAAGTCGCCACGTTGGTCCAGCGTCTTCAGCCCAAACGCATCGTTCAGGTAAAACTGAGAGGGCAGAAGAAAATGACATGATTCAAGTTGTGTTTTTGAATGAACACAGTGGAGGGTCTGCAGTGAAAATAGTAGAGATATTAAAAAAATCCAAGTTTAGTTTAACACATTTGCAATAAAATACATTCAGCTAACATTTTATTCTCTACAAGAGAGCAGTCTAACACAGCAGTCCAGCAGGAGGAGCTTTTTTGTGTTGGTCTCTGTAACATCCTTTAGTTTTGAGTTCTTTCTTAAACTTCCTGTGCCTACTTCTGGTTTTCTTTGTGTGCTCATTCTCATTTCTCACATTTGTGCCCCTTCGATCCTCCTACCTGTTTATCCAGAAAACAATCTCATTACCCCATTTTGAAGAACGTCTCGATTCCTAAAACACGTCTGGTGACAGACAACAGAGGAGGCTTGCTGCAGGAGCTACGACTGAAGACGCACAGGCGCGTCCTTTTTCAAAAGCATTTTTTTTACCTGTGATGCATGATAGAGGTGTGATACGCTGCTGGAACATGTTGGTGGGAGGAGAACTCCAAAATGAAGTATTCCTACATTTGCAGCATCTGCACAAATTGTATGTTCTGTTCCCTGCCTGACTCCAGCCTCTGCCTTCCTCCTCTTCCTCCTCTGGCTCAGCTTTGAAACCTCTGCACCTAGCTCCACCCGTCTCTCCCTTCATCTCTCCTCAGCAGACTGACCCACCTTCCTTTCAGCCTCAATTCCACCACCACTCCCTCCCCATCAACCACCCTGAGTATTTTTATTTTGCTAATAAAATGATCTGTTCATCCTTAATTTCCTCCCTTCAACATTTGTGTGTGTGTGTTAAAGAAAATGTGTATAATATCCTGCCACACTTGCATGCTGTGAATGTCACTAAAAGTAGCTCTGCTATGAGATAATAAGATACAGCAGACAAATGATTCAGCTTTGCCACACATCCATCCATCTATTCTCAATTCATAAATAAAACATGGACTGTATAATGCAGCACAACTAAGAAACACCACCAATTTCCACAAAGCTGAATCAACACCTCTGTAACAGACTTAATATTATGTCAGTCATCAAGTGAAAACCTACAGCAGGACTGTTTTTTTAGCTACACCTCAATAAAAATGAAGTGTGTTGTACAGGCAGCACTTCAGTTTGCCACTAACCTCCTGCTTCTGCATTTCTACGACGTTTTCGCTGCTGTCATAGAATCCGAAGTGGCTGCACAGAAAAAAGGAAACAGTTGTTTCAGGTAAAGATGTTTCATAACTTTTACCACGAACTGATCACTTTGCAAACACATCGAAGGCTCTGCTGGTAAAAACGTTGTTGTCTCCAAACAGAGTATCTTTACAGTTTTAGTATAGGATAGAATAGAATAGCCCTTTATTGTCATTGTACATGTATAACGAAATTGTGCGTGCTCCACATAACTGTTCTGGAATAAAGTTTTATTAGCAGACAGCAGGAATAAATAGCAATCAGAAGAAATGTGCACAAACATAAGAGAAAGGCACACATTTGAGAAGAAAACAGTTGCAAAGAGCAAAGAAAAGACTTGGTCTGGCCTGAGTGATGAGGGTTACTCAGACCCTGGCTCAGAGCAGTGAGGTGAGTGGGGGGATGAATGGCTCAGGGGGAGGAACTGTTTGTGAGTCTGAAGGTGGGACCTGACTGACCTGAGTGCAACTGAATACAAATATTGTACTTTGAATCCAATATTGAAAAGGACCGACATGCATCTTAAGGTGACCATCACATAAAGTGCTGCTTTGTGGCCCACAAGCAGCAGAATGCACTACAGGAAATTTTGTTCCTCCAAAATTCCTGTCAGGATTTTTTCGATTGATTGAAAGCCAACAGAAGGAAATTGATGGGTCACTTTTTTTCAAACAGTCTCGTCAGTGTGACATAATGAGCCACCTCTCATTTATAAAATGTAAATGAAAGAGAACAAACAGTGTGTGCTGTAAAGCTGATGACAGTGAGACCTTGACTGCCACGGTGTGATGACACCATCATCCGGTCCTCCAATTAGCACCAACTTCTCGATTTGCAGGAAGTTTTCCCTCCACGCTGTGAAAGGAAAAGCCAAAGGCGTGAACGTTTGTTTTCGCGCTAACCAGTGCATATGATGACTATACCAGATCCAATACCTGTCATGTTACTGTGAGGTCTTTCACCATTAAGGAGAGGCAGAAAGATGTTGTTCCGCAGGTAGCTGCGTCTTTGGTGAGGGTCTGTGGACAAAATATGTTTTATATTTCAGTAAATGTGCAGACTGTCTTCAGTTAAATCTGAAGAACTCTTGTTTTCTCACCGTTCCAGTAGTCACAAATAGACACTTTTTGACCGAATTTGTTGTAGCAGATAAAATGCACATTCTTCTTTAAGGTTTTGTGGAATACCTTCTGCAGGTAGTCTGTGTCTGTGGAGTAAGAGGATAAGATCAAGTTCATCTTAAACATCCTGGCGAATAATGAGAAGTGTGTTAAAAAGCTCACATTCTTTAAATGTTGAAGCTTATGCAGACAAGTTTTTAAAAGCTCTCTGACCTCCGTACTGTCCAGCCAGTGGGGATGAAAGTGAAATGAAGGTGTGCACGTTGTGGTTGGGAGTCGTGGAGAGAAGTGCTCGACAAATTAGACCACCTTCATGGAAAAAAAGAAACTAAAAATGAGTCTCAGCTTCAGAAATTTCTACCTTAAATTCATCAGTCCTCACTATTATGCAGTTTCTCTATATAACTACTGCGTACTACGATAGAGATGAACCAGCGGCTAGAAGTGGAAGAGTGTGATGTGTCGTATTTTTACCTAAACTTGCTTAAACCTAACCAATGAATAAAAGTTAAAACATGATAACAATAATTAATTTTAAAAAATTAAATCAATCACACAGACAAAGTAAAAGCTAAATTCAAAATTCAAAAAGTCCCAGTGGGATATAAACTATTGTCTCCTGGATGAAAATCCTCTAAATTATGACTTTACCACCTCTCCAAACTCTAAATGTGGACCTTCTAAGTCCCCAGAATTGGACCTTTATTTCTCAGTTGTCAGGTGGGCATCAACGCTATAAGACTATGTTTTTGTTATTTTTCTATCAAATCTGTTTTTCTATTAAATGTTTAAGTGTACGGCAGGAGCACCTTGTGAAAAGCACAGAAGATGGACACCATCAGGAGCATTTTTCATGATGGAGTTGAAGGACTGCCTGAAGTCTGGGACCTGCTTCCACAGCGGCTGCAGACTCAACAGGTCGTCGTACAAGTCAATCACTGTGACCTCAGTGCCTGGATGCACCTGAGAAGTGCAAAGAAATTGAAGTGGAAGTAAAACTTTTGGCACAATGAGGGGAAACATCAGCTGTCATAAATCTTCAGCCAGGTGCTCGAATGCAGAACTCTTAAGTCAAAACTGATCCTGAGGAAATGAAAGACACAGAGGAACAGAAATCGCTAACTGGAAACCATTTGCTGATTTTCACTTCACTGTTTTGTTTTATCTGATATGTTATCAAGTCCAATATCATTTTAAGTATTTTATTCCTACTTGAAATACAAAATTCTGCCTTGAACCTACAGTAGGATAGAAGCTCTTGATTTGCGTGTTGAACATTTGGTGGATTCAGGTACCGTTGAGGAAATACCAACCAGTTCAATTTACACACAAACAGATTGTTGTTTAACCAGGAAAGACCCACTGAGATTTATAATGTCCTTTACACGGCCAACCTGGACAACAACAGCACTAAAACACATGACACGTAAATCTTTACAGAGCATGAATTTTTATGTTGATCGAGATTATTAACCCTGTCATGCATGAATTATGAAAACCTCGATCCAGATTTTTAAGCATTTTTATTCATCTTTAGGAATTAAACATGAATAAAAACACTTAAGAAAAACTCTGATTGAGGTTGTCATAATTCATGCATGACAGGCTTAAATAAGAATAATTACAATGAAACACGTCATACATCTATAGTAACATAAAAGGACCAGTGGGTGGTGTGGAGTGACACATCAGTGTCCAGTGTAGAGGTTTATGTGCAAGTATGCCATCGACACTGACACAAATACAAGAAAACAGCCTTTGAATAGCTGTCACTGTAGTGACCACTATACATGAACGGGTTAACATATTATTATCATATAAGGTGAACAATATTGGCCCCAGAATTGATCCCTGGGAAACACCTTCAACCACATCAAGGAAGCAAGAGGTGATGCGTTCAGCATTCACACACTTAGTTCTGTTGGAAAGATCATCTTTGAACCACTCACAGTTTTTGCTTCAATAGCTCATGATCTACAGTGTCAAAAGCCTTGGAAAAGTCCATGAAAAAGGCTGCACAGTGTTTCTGTGCAAAGCCTCAATAAAATCATTTAGTACTTTTAAGGCTGCTTGAACAGACTGAACACATGATCTAATATCATGACTGATGAGATATTCCTTCCTATTGCTCACTTACAAGAGACACTTTGGGGGCTTTTCATTCGTCTTTGGAAAGGATCAAACAACAGTCGAGCGCACAACTGTAGTTTATATGGTTTTGGATGAATAATAACAAGCATAGAATCATAAGCACATTATCTGCCTGCTGCGGTGACAGAATACAGTCAGAACATCCCGTGCAAAAGATACTCGGAGCAAATCCAGTTTAAAAAGTAATCATTTCAAAGTCTTTTAACTTGAAATGTAAGTCAAAGAAGTAAATCTTTAAGCGTGATCACTGAGTTCTAATAACTAGTACTTAATGATCAGACTTACCCCCTTTTAGCATTGTTCTCTGTCAATCAACAGCTTGGCGGCTGGATCCCAGCATCCATAAGAGTGTGAGTGTTAGTTCGGTTAAAAGCACCTGAAAATGTTTTTAATGCTCAAATAGAACAGGAAAGCTCTGTGTGAGTACCAGTTTATTTATTATTAAAAAAATAAAATAAAATCACTGTTGTGAACTGTAATGTTTGATAAAGTTGGCTTTAGTCGAAAAATATGCAGACTTGTTGCCCCAAAGTTACTGAAAGTCAACCGAGAAAATGATACAAACTTGTTTTGACTGCGTGTGCAAATGAGGACAAGCCTCGAACTTGAAAACACATTTTCATTATTTTATAATAAATATGTAAACATGCTTGTACGCAGTTTTTAGTACCGCTCTAGAGACAACGCAGGAAAACTGGTTTTAAATTTGAACAGCTACTCTGAACATGAACTTGGCCTGGAGACGTTAATCACTGAGCCCGAGTCCTGCGGTCCGTTAATAGCTAAACACTTCCACCAGAAACACATCCCCGAAAAACCAAAGTCTAAACGCAACCGTGGACACAACAGGGCCGCCTTAAGACTCTAATATCGAACATTAACAGGCCCGTGAGTCTTTGTGCACATACAAGTTTGCACAAAACACATCAAAGTAAAGACATCACCACAAGCACGAATAATACACCACTTTTAATTCCTGTGGTAAATAAAGCGGCTCTAACGCATTTGGAGCTGTTTTCGAGCCTTGTTGTTCTGCAGCAGAGATATCGCACGCTGTGCGCGGTCCTACCTTCTTTATGAACCTTGACAGGTTCTGGAACTGCTGTGGTCCATCAAAGATGCCATGCACGATGATGACTGGTTTATAGCTGTCCACGCAAACACCTGCGACCACCAGCAGCAGCAGCAGCAGCATCGGGCCACGCGACCCTGCGGCTACCCGTGGACACTTCATCTCCGCCCGGATACAGGTGAGAAGCAGTGCGGGGGGCTGTAGATGATCCCGAGGACTTTGACCTGAGGTGGTGTCGTTAATACGGCCGATGAGGGACTACGGCTCTCTTCATACTGACAACCAACCATACATGAGCGCGAGCTGCTTCCTCTTTATACACATGTATTTTTTCCACAGGCCACATCCGCTTTTACAGAATCACACCCCTTCAACATTCAACGGTCTGAACCCCATCGATAAAGCAAAAGTCTTTTCGACCTTTTACTCACTTATAATTAATTTGAGACAATTAAAAAATGTTGCATTTTAATAAATGAAAGTTTTTTAATTTATATTTTCATCTGTTAGATGAACTCACAAATACACACAAGGCATACGTTAACATCACGTTGCTGCTCATCTCTTGCTTCTGTTCATGTGTTTGACTTCATGTTACAAGTGACGTGAACGTTTGTTTGTTTAAATTAAAGTTGTCTGTCTTAGCATTAAGTCTGTTGGTGGTGGTGATATTGTGTGTGTTAGACTGTTATTATAATAGCAGGAAGTTGGGGTGGATCAGTGGCTCAGCTAATATAACTTTATATTGACTCATCATGTACCACTTGTAAAAGCCGCGTGTTTTTGTCATGTTTAATTGTGATCAGAAACAATAAGCTTTAAAATTGTTGTCCAACTAAAAGCCAGAACCTAAAGATTTTTGTTTACAATAAAAGAATTGGGAAATTGAGTTCTGGTTGTGAAATATCTCTAAAAATCATAATATGAATTGAAGAAGCTGGAAACATAGATTCGACAAAGACACAGGACAGTACTGTATGTGAGGCTATGCCCGGTGTATTCAACGCCATTTTCTTCGCAGATTCTACTTCTGATAACATGTTATACTTTCCCCTGTTTACTTTTTTCATAGTGTTTTGTCAGAGAATATATACCTTATTTTATGATCTCTTATGAAAGTGGAAAGACAGGCTGACATATGAGATCAGGCAGGACTCTGCAGATGATATTGTGACCTGTAGTGAGAGTATGGAGCAGGTGGAAGAATAAGAAGAGAATTATTAAATGTAAAACGTATTGTCCTGCTCTTATTTTCTGTTTGTTTGCGGAACTGGATGTTTTGGTTTGTTTTATTGCTAGCTGGTGTTGCAGTTCTTTACATGGCCACACGGGGGCAGTGAGTGCTGGCGCCTCTGATGCAGCCCGCTCTTCTTCCCTAGTTTAGCCTGACGTATTTCCGTTTGGAAGTTCAGCGTGCGTTAAGCTAAAACAGCAAAACAGTTTACAGTGTATGAGTGTGTGTGATGTACTTTTAGGACAAATGCACAGTTTTTCGTGTCTACGGCAGGATGCTCGTGTCCGCTAAGTGTCCGAACCGGAGACTTGTGCGCTGCAACTCAAGCTAACGCCTCATCTGTAGCTGGAGTTAGCAGTCGGCTAACTCAACCTGCTGTTTCTGTCACAACAAGAGCGTTTGAGAAGCGGTGAGTGGACTTCAGAGACGGTTGTGTTGTGTCTCCTCTAACGCTCACACTTTGTATAATGCAGGTGTAGTAGTGGATGGATAACTACGCTGTAATATGAAAACTGACAGTATTGGTGCAAAACACTGCGGTTTGAAACGACGCTGAATCCAGATCTGCAGTTAAAGGCGAAGTTATTGGAAACTTGAGCTTGTTTAACGAAACCTAAATGTGAGGAAACATTTTTATTTAGTAGTTTTGCAAAAAAAAAACAAAAAAAAACAACCACTCACTGCTCTGACTCTTTAGCTTTCACAGAGGTTATCAAATCTAGATTGTCAAAGGTTAATGCTGAAGGTTTGTAACTGGACCTGGTCTGAATGTGGGAAAGGCAGCAGGGAAATCATCTCTTTTTGCACATTTACTGTCCTGGAGCATCCTCCAAGTTGAAGCTGACATGTTGGCTGGCTCCTTTCAGTGTGGAGGTGTAGCATCTCCATTATGAGCTCCTTCACGTCCTGGTTTCTAAAGTCTCCCTCTTAAACCCAGATTTTAAAAGTCTGGATAAAGTTGCTTTTACTTTTGTTCTGCTGTAGATGCTCCAACAGTCATAGCATTGCTGCCTGTTTTTGTGTTTTCACAAAGGGATTCACTGCAGCTCTACAGTTTAGTAAAGTTTTCCCTTTCTAAGGGTGATCCTGTCCATATTTGAAAATTCTGGATAAATCATTTCAAATTTTGTTTTTATTTTTTTAAGTTGCAGTGATCTGTGACTTAATTTAAATCCCGTCCTGGAGTCTGTTAAAACAAGTCTGGTCAAATGTAAAAATCTGTTAGCCTTTTTAAAACAAAAAAACAAACAAACAAACTAATTTGTTTACTCATCATATGGCCAGGTGTGGTCCACATGTGCAGAACAGTATCTACAGTGTTTTAGATCATTTGAACAGTGAATCATGCAAAGCCAGTCTAGGTCATCTTTAAAGAATAGTGTTTAAAATGATCCTTATTTATCCTAAGCTGGGCCTTGGTGCAGCCCTCCATCCACCCTGTGTCTGAAAAGAGCCATGCTTGGCTCTATTTTGATTCAGCCTTTCTTTACAACAGCATTCTTTTGATTGGCCGCTTCATGCAAACAGCAACTTGGCGGATGCTGTGCTGATAACCATATTAAGGATATCCTCTGTGTGGGACATCATACATCTAGAGGAGCTGAAAAAGGGGTTTTGGCTCCCAGGCATTACTTATACATATGTTGACCTCATTATCTAAAACTTTGGCGATGTTTAAAATGATCACCCACTGGAACGCTAATTATATAAGAGAAAGTAAGGAAAAATATGTAAGATCCTTTATTTGTTAATTATTTTAAGCTCGTTCTGCAGTCTTTCATGAAGCTGCTGTGGGATTATTTTCTTTGGGAATCAGTTCATTCTTAGGAAAACTTTTTGAAAACATCACAGCCTTCTAAACCTTTATTTTTCAGGCCTTGTATGAAGATAATGGTAACCAGGTACCTGCGCATGTGTCTGTCGCACCGGGACTTTGGATAACCCTGTTTTTGTTCTGTGACTTTGCTCTTTCAGAAGACACCATGGCCAATCTGGAGCAGTGGGTGAGCGACCGTCTCCACGACATCCTCGGGCTGAGTGACAGATACGTGTCTCAGTTCATGATCGGCACTGCTCGGAAAGCATCGAGTCCCGAAGACTTTGTGGCTCGCCTCGAGCAGACGGGCACGATTGACATCGACCAGAGTGTGGCCGCCTTCGCAAAGGAACTCTTTGAAAAGGTTCATTCATGAAATTCTACCCGAGTTCCCTGTGACGTTCACCAAAACTCATTTTCTTTTAGCTCTGGTGGTTTAAAAAACCCTCTAATGTTGTTTTACTGTTGCAGGTTCCTCATAAACAGGTCGTTGAGAAACCGTCCCGAGCGGTGGAACGGCAAGCGATCGAAATGGAGAGGAAGAACCGGACGTACACGTTACTGGAGGACAGCGACGATGCCGATGAAGATGCTGCGAGGGAGAAACAGAAAGGAAAAAAGAAAAGCAAAGACAAGGAACGCGGGAACAAGAGGAAGCACATCAGACAGAAGAAAGGCAGCGAGTCGTCCAGCGAGGAGGAAGCACCTAAAAGGTAATCTGCTTATTTTCTGCTTTTTTAAGATCTTGGTGCTTTTTTGTTTTTTGTTGGGGTTTTTTTTATTACGATAATTTACATTCATATTTATTCTTAGTTGTGGAGGAGAGATAGACACCAGTGTAAAACTATGTATCCTGTTCTCTAACATCAGGGATAAGTCAATTCAAGACGACCACAAGACAGTAAAGAGAGAAGAGGAGGAAGAGGAAGAGTGGGAGAAGGAAGAGAGAGAGCGACTGCAAGACATCGAGGAGAGGGATGCGTTTGCCCTGCGAGTGAGGGAGAAAGACAAGGAGAAGACGCGCAACATAGCCGAGAGGACGGACAAGAAGGTGGGCACGCAGCTCTTTTACGGTCTTTCACAGGTGACCTTGTGTCTCACGCAGGCAAATATTTATCCTGTTGTTTTGTTCTCCACAGGCTTATGAGGAAGCTCAGAAGAGGCTGAAGATGGCTGAAGATGATCAGAAGAATATGGTGGGTGGTATGGGACAATTTGTGCGCTCATTGATTCCTGAAATGGACCTCAGTTGCTCAGCTGTGTGATAAGGTTTCCTCTTCCTCTTTAAAGTTGCCGGAGTTGAGGAAGCGCTCTCGATGGGAATATCTGAAGAAGAGAGAGTCGGAGAAGCTGGAGGACCTGGAGGCAGAGATCGTGGATGACGAGTACCTCTTCTCCACTGAGGAACTGACAGAGAGGGAGAGGAAGGAGCTGGAATACAAACGCACCATTCGGGATCTAGCTAAAGATTACAAAAAGGCCGGTGCCAAGGAGCAGGAGGAGAGAAAGAACAGATACTACATGCCGGAAGAGAATAGAAGAAAGGTGGGAACGAGGAATGTCACATGTAGAAACTCGTCTGACTGCAGTTGTCCATATATTTACCGTCTCTCCACACTTACAGGAGGTGCCACAGAGGGACCTGGAGCTGGAGGAAACCCCCATGGAGCTGGGAGGAGAGCAGGGTCGCTGGGAGGAGGAGAGGCTGAAGACGGCCTCCCTCAGCTTTGGGGCCAAGAAGGAGCGAGAGCAAGGAATGAAGCAGGAGCAGGAGAAGTACCAGCTGATCCTGGAGGAGGACGAGATGATCGACTTTGTCACCACCGCCATTACCATGAAGGGAACTCGGTCTGAAAAGGTGACGCTCATCAGATTCCTTATTCTTTTTTATCGTTGTGGGTCTCATTTAATTTTGATCTAGTCTGCAGCTCCGTGTGCAGTACTGATTAAAAGGAAATATCTGCTTATTTTCGCCGTCATAGCCGGCGTGCAGGCGTTACACAGCCTCCTGCCCAGCAGCAATAGTTTGTGTAATTTCACCGAGTGCTGTGCTTGATGGAAAATGCAAAGATACTAATTATTACCCGTTTAGATATCATATCTGAAATACCAGCTCTTTCTCAGCTGCATTTAAAAACAAAGAAAAAGACATGAATGGAAAAAAAGTATCAGCAGAAAAAATGGTGACCACCTATTTGTTAAGATTACGTGTTGCATTCGGTTTTTACCTCTTAGACAGATGGACATATTTTTAGATTTGTCCTGATCTGCACTTTTTAACATGAATGTTCGTTCTTCTTGCCTTATTCCCAATGTTCAGCTTGGAAAAGTATAGAAAATTACCACATAATTACATTTCTTTAAAAATATGTACATTTTCTATTTTAAAAAAACTCTTAATGTAAGCATAGAAGTGTAGAACCAAAGAAACATTTCCCAGCTCGGTCTAACAAAAATGTTCATTTTTACTTGAGAGTGATTTTTAAAATTTTCCACACGAAGGAAATTCCTAAATGCAGAGAAGCAGGTGATTTCCAGTTACAGTAATAACAGCAGAGGGGAGAGTCCACTGGCTAAGCCCCAGTTTTTCATGTATTATATCCCATAAATGACACAAGCCTCCAGGCCTCTTGTTTCACCACTAGATGGCAGAACTGATGATCTAAAAAAGCAGCCTCAGTATTTGATCCTTTGCCTGATGAGCACGGTGAAGTATTTTGGACTGTAGTGTTACATGACCTCTGACATCAGCGGATGTTGAGATCTGATCAACTTTTAAGTCATTTTTTTGAACTTGTCAGTGAATCTGAGGAAATAACTACGAAGAACCAAATCTGCAAAGTCAAAACATAATTATGCACCTTAAACGGATCAGAATTTATTCGTTTCCGTTTTCATTTCCACGTTTCTTTTTGCCTTTCTGCTTCAGCGCACAAACGATCAGGTTGACTTCAGAGAGTGCAGTGGGATCAGCCTTTCACCTGTCAGATAATCAATGCAGGTCTCAGAATAATGAATGCCTGCGTTCAGAAAAGAGCTGAAAAACCCGGGTTATTTTGGGTGTCATTTGCATGATGACACAGAAATCCTTAGAGAGGCGTGTAAACAGAACGAGAAGTAAAGAAATTTAGGGAAATAAGAAGAGACTACGTGCAAAAATAATAATTAAGTGATCAAACACAGAAGCCAGTTCATACAAATGTTTTGCATTTAGTAACAATTTAATGTATTTGCTCATGTTTTCATGGACAGTTTCAGCCACATGTGTGTTCCCAGGGTGCAATGCAGCCTGTGTTGTAGTGTGATCTTTGGAGTGATGAAAGGCTGTATTACAAGGAAACATGTTTGAGTTGGTGGAAAAACGAAAATATCTTCCACCTGCGTGCCTTTTTATATGAGTGTAAATAAAAGAACCAGTCGACTGTGTCCTTCCAAACCTTCTGTAAACATCGCTGACACAAATTCGCCTCTGATTCAACCCGACGAGTACACTGTGCATTAGTGTTATCTGTGCAACAAGGTTTCATTTATTACTGAATGATTGTTTTTAAATTAATCTTTTGTAATTATATTTAAGCTTTTCTTTGGTGACACCGCAGGGACTGCACTTATTTTCCTTGTACTTGTTACAGTGAAGAGATTGTGATTCTTCTGCTTCACTGTAAAAACTCAAACTGCCTTTTCTTCTGACCGTGTCACGTTGAGGATCAGGATGCTCCGGCTCTGTCGCAGGCTGAGCTGAAAAAACAGTCAATGCAGGAAGTCCGACGCAGCCTTCCCATCTTTCCCTACAGAGACGACCTGCTGGCCGCCATCCACGAGCACCAGATCCTCGTCATCGAAGGAGAGACGGGCTCGGGGAAAACCACCCAGATCCCTCAGTACCTCCTGGAAGACGTGAGTGTAGAATTTAAATGTAGCTTCATATATTCACGTATTAAACGTGTTAGAGAACAGCGACTGGGGTACCCAACCGAAATATTGGCCTCTACCTCTTGGAGTAAAAAACAAAGTCCACCACATTGTCCATGTATCCTAGGATGTTGAACTATAGACTGCTGTTCCAGTGTGAAATATTTACTTTCCAGAGTAAGGAAAATCCTGAGCATCCTAAAAGTGCTGTCAAAGTAATCCTTAAACACTTTCCATCAGGGCTACACCAAAGGAGGCATGAAGATTGGATGTACGCAGCCTCGCAGAGTGGCAGCCATGTCAGTGGCAGCCAGAGTAGCAGAGGAAATGGGTGTGAAGCTTGGTAATGAGGTGAGCTTAGTACATGACTACACCAACACTTGATGTGTTACTGCACCTTCAAGCAGACTGAAATTGAGTGTTTTACTGTCATCCAGGTGGGTTACAGCATTCGTTTTGAGGACTGCACATCAGAGAGAACCGTGCTCAAATACATGACAGACGGCATGCTGCTCCGAGAGTTCCTCACCGAACCGGACCTGGCCAGCTACAGGTGCCATTAATGCGTCTGTGCCCTCTGCTGGGTTTTTATGTTGCTTTTCATGAAGAGCAGAAAGCACCTAAAAGTAACAGTGCTGACATGGGAGAGTGTACTTCTGTACTGGCTGCTCTTTACGTGTTTAAGTAGTTTATGGAAGCAGGGTAAACGATTCTCATAAACCATTTTCTCTATTAAATCTACATTCTGGGAGCAAAGTAATGCTGCAGAGGATTTGTGGAGTTATGTAGGCTTTACTAGGAAGACAGGGCAGTTGACTTTCAGCCTGCAGACACAACCAGGCGTGCACGCTTGTTAAAGATTATCTTGGTTTAGGCAGGTACACAGTCTTAAAAGTAGGTAACTTTACCAGTACTGACCTTCTCTGTTTCTTGGCCACTACCTTTTTCTTCTGTGGGGGGTTTGGAAACCTCATCTGATTTAAATTTGGCCTACCTCTCCATCAAGATCATTTGGTCATGCGCCTGTGAGCTGCTAGGCTGTAGCGTCTCAAAATAGCAACCGTTCAAACCAACACTGACATTTTCATAATGTGAATGCAGCAGCAGAGTGGTGGATCTTGTGAACAGAGGAAACTGCAGTGATCACTTCATTCCTTCAGCATGTCATTGGTTCTGCTGCTCACTGGATCTGTCACCCTTGAGCTTATTAGAAAATTGCTCAACCTTAGCCAAAGCTGTCGTCACATGAGCGTCCGGTCAGTTTGAAAAGGAAGGTGACATTTTCTCTCTGCACACAGCAAAGTGCAGGTGGTCTAATCTGGTTTAATCAGACACTTTATTTAGTTTTATAAATCCTCTGCTGGCTTCTCTGTAGTTTGACATTTATCACCGAACCCGTTCGTGTCGATCGTTTTGCTCCCCCCACGATCTCTGTCTGTCTCCCCCCACAGTGTGATCATCATAGACGAAGCCCACGAGCGAACGCTCCACACCGACATCCTGTTCGGTCTGATTAAAGACATCGCAAGATTCAGATCGGACCTGAAGGTGCTGGTGGCGAGCGCCACTCTGGACACCGAGCGCTTCTCCTGCTTCTTCGATGACGCGCCTGTTTTCAGGATCCCTGGCAGGAGGTTCCCCGTCGATATTTTCTACACGAAAGTAAGATTATATTTGAATCCTCGCCACAGTAAACGTTACAATTTAGAGCCTATAAACCAAACTGTGGTGTTGATGTGTGTGTGTCTGTGTGTTGTCTTATCAAGGCTCCAGAGGCAGACTACCTGGAAGCATGTGTGGTGTCGGTGTTGCAGATCCACGTCACTCAGCCTACCGGAGACATTCTGGTCTTCCTCACTGGACAGGTGCGCTTCATATCATATTCCCAAGAGATCCAGAGCTTCAGACACGACTGTGATGCTCTGCAGCAAACATCAGACTGAAATCTCTCTCAAAGAGTTACACCTAGTTTAACATCATGTTCTCTCCATGCTTTCCTTTGTGTGCAGATGTTTTTATAATATAATCACATTCTAACTGATGGCTGTGAAACAACATTGATCTTCACGTGTTCTGTAGAATAGTTTGGACATACCACTTTATCAAAATCCTGACACAGAGGATCGCAGGTTCATAATGTGAAAGTAAAGTCTTTATTAAATATGGCTTAAGTGAATAAGAAAATCAGCTGATTTTAATGAAACTGATGAAATTGCCTTCACTTACCTGAATCCTTTTTCGTTTCTTTTTTCGTGGAATGAGGAAAAAGGTGAAACGACAGAGTCGCTGTTGCTCAGGACGATTCTTTCTCCATAAACTCTTTGTCACAGTGAACACATCACTTTCTGTGGAAACTTGATTTTCCCATGTGGCTCCTGCAGCACTGATAAAACACAATGAACGTCAGAAAAAGGCCACAGTGAACCTGAAACAGACCTGATCTAAAGCCAAAGAAGGATCAGAGTGAGCTTGATCATCCATGCATGCGTTCATTCATATATTTCTATATTTATTCTTAAGATTTGACTCTGTTTTTGTTAGAAAACAGGTAAAATCCCACGTTCACTCTGAGAAAGTTGATCTTGTAAATTCTACAAGTTTAGAAAACTGTCCTGACATGTACGGATGCAAAGGGAAGGAGAGGGATCAGAACAGATATGTTAGAAACACGGGTACAGTGTCCTTGTGTGTGTCGGCTGATTGTTGAGCCTCGCTGAACGCGTGTCTTGCAGGAGGAGATCGAAGCGTGTTGCGAGCTGCTGCAGGAGAGATGCAGGCGGCTTGGTTCTAAGATAGCAGAGCTGCTCGTCCTCCCCATCTACGCCAACCTGCCGTCTGACATGCAGGCAAAGATCTTTAATCCTACTCCGCCTGGAGCGCGTAAGGTGAGACAGTGTCTTATTTCTGAGAAGCTTTTATTGTTTCTTAATACAGCTGCCCTACAACTAATAGGTCAGTGAAGGACTAATATTTCATTTTGGCTGACACAAAATAGACCAGCAGTCGACCATGACGGGTTTTTGTTAAACCCTTATTTAACCAGGATACCAGAGTCTTGATTTAAAATCTGTTTGCACAAGTGTCCTGGTCTGTTTACTCTGCCAGCTGGATCAGCCTCGGATCATTTTCCTAGACTGGAATATTCACAGTTTGCACCAGCTCATAACAATCACAACAGGCTAACAGGCCTGTTTTTTGCTTTGTTTTGATGAGAGCTGCTGGAGCATTGCAAAGTATCATTAGCATTATGCCAATACGGTGTTGAATACTTGACATAATTTATTAGCTAGCGTGCCTTAGTTGGGAGTTGGATTCTCTGGGAGAAACAGTTGCTTCTCACAAGTCCATCTCACAACCACAGCTGTGGTCCCTGCTGGTCTGCCTCCACTGCAGATGTCTGATGGTGCAGATGGAGGTGAACGGATCTGCGCTGTAATCACAGGGTGAAACCAAACGCTAGCTGTCATGCACTGCTGAACGTGAACTGGATGTGAGGCTCTGAGTGATGTTGGGACAAAGGGAGCTTCAGTTAAATCTTTCCACAGGTTCACCTACGAAACCTTCAAACTTTTAGGCTCTCGCTGGCCCAGGTCGTTCTTTCAGTCTTGACTCCAATTATAATCACTAGAAACATGAATCCTAATTCACATTCAAATTTGTTTGACTGCCCAATCTTAAGACAAAAGTTTCAACCACAGATGATCTTAGGTTAAAAAACGGCAGCTATTAAGACCTAAAACAATTCCAGCTGTTCAGGAGATTTGCGTCCCGTAATCAAGGTGAGCTAAAGCATTTAGTGCTGCGTGTAAACAAGGTTAAGTGTTATATTGGTACATTAAATTCCACTGAGTCAACCCGTCGTATCCTTTGATTTTACAGCTTCTCTGTTAGAAATCCTGGTAAATAAATATGAGCTTCCTGCAGTTGTAAATCATGTTTTTGACATCTTTTTTTTTTTAACCTCTCATTTATCATCTGGATTTAATCTTTGTTGGTGCAATGTTTTCTAACTTTATCTCTCGGTGTTTCTTTTCTTATCAATCCAAGGTGGTGGTGGCCACCAATATAGCAGAGACTTCATTGACCATAGATGGCATCATCTACGTCATTGACCCTGGCTTCTGCAAACAGAAGAGCTACAACGCCCGCACAGGCATGGAGTCACTCATTGTTACACCTTGCTCACGGGTAACTGCTTTTCCTTAATGTTTAACTAGCAGGAAATCAAAGTGAAGTGACGATAAATTTAAGCCATTTCCTTTTATTGCTGTTCTAAACAATGACGGGTGCATCCTTGGGATTGGTACAGGCTGGTCTGTGGGGTTAGACCAGTCTTCACCACCATGGAGGTACTGAATGGAGTCTTTGTGTCTTTAAATATGAGAGCTCAAAAAGTTTTGAATGAATTTTGATAAAGTTCTTTAAGTGTTTATTAATAGAACAAAGAAAAGTTGAATGCATATATACAAAATACAAAAGTAAATGCTACCCGGTGTGAGCTGCGTGGGTGGAGCTTTTACTTACATATCACTCTAATGTGAGATAAACTGTTACATAAAAAACTAATATTTGGAATATAAATATATTGTTTATACATATTATATTGTTTAAAGACCAAGTCCTAGAAGCTGAATTGAAGAGAAATGATGTCTCGTTTATTAGCTTCTCTTTATTGGCTCACTGTTAAATTGAATTCCTTCTCCTTGTGCTCAAAGTGCTGAATGATTAGCCAACATCATAACTTCATAGTACCATTTTATCCTAATAGAGCACTTTGCTCTCAGACTGCAGGTCTACTTGTGTTCTTAGAGTTTCTCAAATTAAAATGGGAGGCAGAGCCTTCAGCTTCCAGGTCCCTCTCCTGTGCAACCGACTCCCAGTTCAGGTTCAGGAGACAGACACCCTCTGCTTTTAAGAGCAGGCTTCAAAATGTCCCTTTTTAAAAAAAAAAAGCTTATAGTTGGGGGGTGGATCAGGCGACCTTGAACCATCCTTTAGTCATGCCGCTGTTTGAGGCGAACCAAATTAACTGAACTACAGGTGTGAAATCACCTGGAAGGTCAAACATTTGCTGAACTTTATTGTAGCTGCAGCTGAGACATCGAAAGTTCGGTTCAGTTCGTTGGATTTCTCGTCTGTGATTGCTTTTGACTCATTCGTTGTTTTAAGGTGGATTGATTTTGGAGTTTTGTCTCCTAACAAGGCAGCTGGTGCAAACCTGTTTTGTGAAAACATCTTACTGAATATATTTGATTTGATCTGACTCGCACTGTTTTGGCTGCTGAAAGCAGCCCGTGGTGAAATTGTCTTTGAAATATAATCAAAGGTGGAGGAGGGCCTGATTGGCACACTCGAGTCAGCCAGAGATCCTCAGAAGAACAAACCTCTCCAGCTTTCCAAAGAAAAAAATAAATAAGTAAATCTCCTGATAAGCTTGTGGACTTGTGGGACTGTAAATCACTTTGACCCAGGTCAAACATAAAAATACTATGTTAAAGAGACCTCAGAGATATCCTCCACTGGCTTCACAGACATGTATTGTAGCTCAGGTGTGGTGGTGTATTAGTGCAGGTGATTTATCTGTCTGTTTTTTTTCTGTGTGTTTAACTCTCAGGCTTCAGCCAATCAGAGAGCAGGCCGAGCAGGCAGAGTGGCTGCTGGGAAATGTTTCAGGCTTTACACAGCCTGGGCCTATAAACATGAGATGGAGGAAACAACTGTGCCTGAGATTCAGAGGACCAACTTGGGAAATGTAGTCCTGCTGCTAAAGAGTCTAGGTAGGGGAAGAAATGGGGATCCTGTGATTTTAAAACACCAGGTGGCTGCTGTTGTGTAGTGAGCTAATCTTTTTTCCTTGCAGGTATTAATGACCTCATTCACTTCGACTTCATGGACCCACCTCCTCATGAGACTCTAGTCTTGGCTCTGGAGCAGCTCTACGCCCTGGGAGCCCTCAACCACATGGGAGAGCTCACAAAGGTGCAAACCTGGAGACGCTCTCTATATTTTTAATATAGTCATATATATTTATAGAATTTCTGCAATCAGAGGTTGCTTATAGACATTAACCTTCACAGTATCGTGATGTGAATATGCACCGTCCGACAGAGTTAATAGAGGCCAAAAACAAAGCTAAGGGAGGGTCGCCAAAAAACTCCACCAAAATCAGATCGCACAGATCCCTGGGTATGTACAACAAAGAGCTGGTGAACTATCTCATCCTATATTTGAATCTGCAACAGGCGCTGCAGAGTTGGACATATTTTACATTCTTACTGTAACTTAAGCTGCGGGAGAGAGATACACCACCTTTTATTTTTACAGGAATAATCTGTGACCATCTCTGCCATGCTCGGCTGCATATTTGCATCACGTACTTTGCACACCTGATGCTCGTAAGGCTGTAAAATGGCTTCCAGCACTGAAGAGTCACTCACTTCCTTGATCGAAAGTGCTGATGCATTTTAACTTGGAGCTTTTATTACCAATCTGATCGTGTTAATGAGTAATTATCAGGGACAGGAGGATGTTTTTAAGAGCGTGTGTAAAGGTGTCATTAGCCAGTTTTGTAGGTCATTGGGTTTGTTTGTTTTTTTAATTAAATGAAGTGTTTATTGGTATTTAACTCTTTCTTTCTCTCGGTCTCTTTTTGGGGCGGCTCAGCTGGGTCGCAGAATGGCTGAGTTACCTGTGGATCCCATGCTGAGTAAGATGATCCTGGCCTCAGAGCAGTGAGTCTCCAGTTTGATTGCATCATAGTCACCTGCTTGAGTCTGTACTACCTGCCAAATTAGCTGTTTATTTATTCAGTCACATTGCACCATGAAAGCGTTAAACTATTAATTATCAGGAAATCTGATTCCCACACTTTATGTACAGGAAGCTTGCATGGTTTGTTGAAAGATTTGTATGGCGAAGTTGTAGAACAGGTAAGCTTGTGTGCACATATTAGCATAATTCCAGTCTGTCCCTCCATCCTCACATCTGTGCTGATTTTAGCTGCACGTGGAGTCTCAGTTGGGTGAGCTGAAGGGTGTCTTTGACGAGACGAAGGCTAGAAATAAAGGTTAGAAATATGGTTTAACACAAGTCGCTGCGGTTTTTACCAACCAGAACACGTCAGTGATGCTCGGTCACTACATCAAAACCGTAACCGTAAGGAAAGAGAGCATCACGACACATCTGTGTGTGCAGATTGTGTCTTTAACGCCCTCACTGTCTTTGTATCTCGGACATCTCGTTTTATGAACATATGCAGTAAATGGTAAATGGTAAATGGCTTGTATTTGTATAGCGCTTTTCTAGTCCCTAAGGACCCCAAAGCGCTTTACACAACCTGTCATCCACCCATTCACACACTGGTGATGGCAGCTACACCCTGGGGCGCACTGACAGAGGCGAGGCTGCCGGACACTGGCGCCACCGGGCCCTCTGACCACCACCAGTAGGCAACGGGTGAAGTGTCTTGCCCAAGGACACAACGACCGAGACTGTCCAAGCCGGGGCTCGAACCGGCAACCTTCCGATTACAAGGCGAACTCCCAACTCTTGAGCCACGATCGCCCCCCAGTAGAAGATGAAGATGGACTAGAGCAGGGGTGGGGGAACTCCATGCCTCGAGGGCCAGTGTCCTGCAGGTTTTAGATGTCCTTGATCCAACACAGCTGCTTTAAATGGCTGAATGACCTCAACATGTCTTGAAGTTCTCCAGAGGCCTGAAGTTTCCCACCCCTGGACTAGAGGCTGCTGGTGTCCACCTACTGAGAAACTCAAACAAAAAAACAGCTAGTGTGCTTTCGTTGCTAGTTTTTCCACTGATGACTGCTTGGGGAAAACATCCTGCCTGTAGCTAAGCTGACACAGGATGCCATCATCTTTATCTAACAGAAATAGAACTTCCATTCAGCATCTACAGCGATTTACACTGCTGTGTATTCACTTTCTATTTTAAGCGTTTTTATGCATTTTGTCTCGATTTCTTGTCTGACCTGTTGCTATCATTTCCCATTATTATTAGCATTTATATTAACAATAGAAATTATTAATTTTGATGCACTTTTATGAAACTTTTAAATCTGTCATGCATAAATGAAAGACTTTTTTTGTTTGTTTATTACTCCTGCAAAAACAAAAATCACATGGAAGTCGTATCTGTAGCTGTGCGGACTTTTCCCCCTTTCCATAAACAAAAAAGCTGTTGCACTTTAACAAAGTGTGGTCAGTAAGTCTGCCTGAGTCCGGTCTGAAGGATTTATAACGCTCATACACTTACGGGCAGTTGGTTTGGAGCAGCATGTGGCTGAACCTCCACATGACAGAGAAACAGACTGAAAGACTGGATTCAGTCAACTCAACACGTCATTGTTCAGCGAATCAGCCATGTTTACCAGTTAGAAACATGATTGTTCATCACTTTGACAGCAGAACGTTGCTGAATTAAACACTTACACTTATTAGAGTGTTGGAAACTTGATCAGCTAGTTCAAGTTTTGTTCACTAAGAGAATGGAAAGCAGTTTCATCAAAGACAAAGAGAGAGAATTAAAAAAAGAATACATAGGATTTTAATTAGCAGAAGTACAAATGAAGACTGTGTAGGACTGGTGGTGTCTCAGAGGGTGGGCAACATCTCATCTTAACACTCGGGTGGTCTCAGAGTAAACAGCATATGATGTTGAGGGGAAAAATGTGACAAATCCCAGTTAGAGATCAGTGGCAGTAACTGAAGGAAGGCTATAATAAGATGAATGAGTGATTCTACATGACCTTCTTGTAACATTCAGTAGTATGAAGGTAAATATGGGTTTGAGGACACTTTTCCACCGCGGAACAAGACTGATGACAAAACAAAAGTGTGATTCACAAGGTTAAAACATGACTGTAGAGATTAAAATTGGATTAAACTCAACTTATGGACTTCTGTGTTTACATCAAACAAAAACATTATGTGCGGCCTGTGAAAGCGGGTCTGCTGTGGAGGAAGAAATGCAGTCTGTCTAATGTGTGGGTATAAAGGATGCAAGCAGGTTGAGTGAAACAGTTCCTTTAAAACCTGAAAAATGTGCATGAATTCAAGACTCGCACAGAATTTCATTTCGGGAACATTTGTTTTTTTTCTCCAGGTACAAATGTTCGGAGGAAGTGTTGACGATCGCGGCCATGCTGTCTGTAAACAACTCTATCTTCTACCGTCCCAAAGACAAGGTGGTGCACGCCGACAACGCCAGAATGAACTTTGTGGTGCCCGGAGGAGACCACCTGGTGCTGCTGAACGTCTACAACCAGGTATAAACTCAGCCGGGTAACATCAGGGCTGGAGATATGTTTGACGTTTAGAAACACATTTGATGCTGTGTTGAAGTTGGCAATCTAAATTCAGGTAAAATCACTGATAAAGACACAAGTATCAGGGCATCATTTTAGAGGCTGATTTAAGAAACACACTCAGCACTGGCTCAGCGCACAGTTTGATTATTGTGTGCTAACTGCAGCTGTGATATCTTCCTCCCACAGTGGGTGGAGAGTGGTTATTCCACACAGTGGTGCTATGAGAACTTCATCCAGTTCCGCTCCATGCGAAGAGCCCGGGATGTCAGGGACCAGCTGGAGGGTCTGATGGATCGCATTGAAGTCGAGGTGGTCAGCTGTCAAGGAGACAGCGTGCCCGTTCGCAAGGTTAGTGACACTGATGAACTACAGTACAGCGTTGGCTGTTCCCAGGCAACAATATGGAGTCTTATTATCAGTCACTTCATATTAATAAGGAACTACAGCTAGTCCCACTCTGGGCTTTAGCTTCATCTGACAGCTGCAGCACTGCTGAGTGAGGCCTTTTTGAGATGGAAACACAGATTGAGATTGAGCATAACTTTGCAAACAAAGACTTGTCTTATCTGCCACGCTCTGGGAAAATAATACCAGTGATATTTATAGCTTGTACAGAACGAGAAAAAGGAAAGTTTGAAGCCTAATCTTGAAAGTAGAGATAGTGTCTGTCTCCTGAATCCAAGCTGGAAGCTGGTTCCACAGAAGAGGGGCCTGAAAACTGAAGGCTCTGCCTCCCATTCTACTTTTAAATACTCTAGGAACAACAAGTAGGCCTGCAGAGCGAGAGCGAAGTGCTCTAATGGGGTGATATGGTACTACAAGGTGTTGATGCATGCTCAATCATCCAGGTAAGTAAATCCCAAAAAGTTGATTCTGTTCATCTGGTCGTAGCATTTTGTGGGAGAAACGTGTCGTGACTCATCAGCTGACTTCTTCAGTCTCAGCTGACTGCAGGTTTCAATCTTATAAACAGTACATTTGCATAATGACTGAAACCAGCCCACTGAGGGAACAATGGGCTGGGAGGTCAGTTCCTTGATCATTAATATACAAATTCTCATTACCATTGATCAACAACCACTGATCAAAGTTCATTGATCAATGGCCAAGAATACCATTCACAGAGAGTTAAGGAATGGCTGCAATCACAGCACTGTAAGATTGTAAGATGATGACAGATGCACCCTCAGGCCCCCTCTTCGATTAGAGCCTGAGGGTGCATCTTTCGCCATCTTACAATCTTACAACACTACGTCCAGATGAACAGAATCAACTTTTGAGGATAGTACTATTAGGTCATTAAGATAAGATGGGGCCTGATTAAGACCTTGTATTTAACAGGGAGCCAATGAAGGGAAGCCAGTACAGGAGAAATCTGCTCTCTCTTTCTAGTCCCTGTCAGGACTCTTGCTGCAGCATTTTGGATCAGCTGAAGGCTTTTCAGAAGTTTTTAGGACTTCCAGCCTGGAAGTAATAAATGCATGAACTAGTTTTGCAGCGTCACTCTGAGACAGGATATTTCTAACTTTAGAGATGTTGCGCAAATGGAAGAAAGCACTCTGGCCTATTTGTTTAATATGTAGCACTCTATTTTATTAGATTAAGCACTAATTAGCTGGCATCTGTATCTGTGCTGTGTACTTAAGCACATTATGGATTCTCCTTACAAAGCAAGGTTGCTTTTAACTCTCCACCCTCTCACCCAGTTATCGTCTTCCGGTTTCAGAACACTGACATGTAAAAATCAAGCCTTCAAGACTGGACTTCACAAACTAAGTAACTATATTCATCTTTAAAGCGGCAGCAACAAACATAAATGTTAGATTGTTAGTTAAATTATTAATTGTTATTAATGAGAGTTGTCCATATAAAAACAATGCTAAAGTAAAAACTACGAGGGCTGGTTTGGTATGCCCTGACTCAACCATTTGATAGAGAATTGGTCTTTATTTGTGGATGTGTTTTCTTTACATACTTACATCCTGACACATCCTGAAAGCAAAAGCTGAAACTGGTTATTCAAGAGATGGGATGGTTCCTCTGGCACATTGTGACTCAGCGAGTTGCTGTGCTGATAAGATTATTAATGTTGTTTACAGTCTGAAATGGCACTGCCGGGTTTAACTGTTTTTAGCACCGTGGCCTTTAAACAGTCAGATATTTCAACCAGGATATAATTAAGAATGAGAACATTTTCTAAATCAGACTTGGAACCGACCACGTTTCACAGCTGCAAGTTTCTTGCCATCAGGAAGCACATTCACTAAAAAGTTTTGTCCTTAAATCAGTGGTTCCCAAATGGTTGTGGCAGTCGTGCAGTATTAGTACACTATACAGCTGCACAAGAAGATAGAAATGACCTGTCATTTTTGTGTGTCGATACTTTTGTATGTACTCATTTACTCTCAAAACTGACTAAAAAACACTTGTGCCAGAGGGTAAAAACTAACATCCCTCTAAGAGAAAACTGGCTTACTTCTAAAGAGTGTTGGATCTAAACCAGAGGGAGTAAGACTGATTTTGTGAAGTGTTTGATGACTCAATGGAAGCAAAGTATTTGCTAGTGGAGTGGCAACAATCTTGAAAACTGGGAACTAGCGCGACATTTGCCATTTTTGATCTGCCAATTTGTCAGTAAAATCAAAACAACTAATGACATGCCACATGACTTAGAGACTGTGTAGTGCACGTATGATTGGAGATAGGCCTTGAAATAATTTCAGCTAATTTACCTAGTGAACAGATGTTGCTGTTTTTAGGGTTTTCTGTCCTCATCGGGCATATCGGAGCTCTGTGTTTTTTAACATCCATGCAGAAGCATATAAATCAGCCCAGCCACCGCTTTCATCACCCTCTGGAACTTGTTCTGATATATGGCATAGAAATATTTTACTATATCTCTTAAAACTTCATTTGTATTATAATTTTTAATTATTTCTGCCCGTGTTACAGCAAAATGCCCGAGTAACGAAATCCGCTGGCTCTGATTGGCTGAGCCTACAATGCCTACAATGCCTTCCGAATCATGTGACAACCCCTTGGCTTCCATACTTGCGCTTCGCTGTTCCACTTGAACGACGTATTGTTGTTCTAGTTAGCAATTAGCCTATAGCCTATCGTTCAGCATCGCCTCACTCAAAACGCGCAACGGGTGCTTCGACTTACGAAAGTTTTGGACTTATGAACGAATTAATTTCGTAAGTCGGGGTTCCGCTGTATTCAGATTTCTCCAATTGATGTTTCTGAGTTAACTTAAATAATTTCTTCCTCTTGACCATCAGCACATCTAGACTCTGACAAGACTGTCGAAAAATGTCCTACCATTAATTAATGCTTAAATTAAATATAATCAACATGTCTATGGTATCTAAGCAGATTCTTACTCTGGATGGCATTACCTTGGCCTCCAGTAACGCTGTGAGGAACCTTGGAGTCATTGTTGACCAGGACATGTCCTTCAACACACATATTAAACAAACATGTAAGACTGCTTTGTTGCATTTGTGCAACATCTAAAAACAGAAACTTCCTGTTTCAGAGTGAAAAACTAGTCCATGCATTTATTACTTCTGCACTGTGCTATTATTATTCATTATTGTCAGGTTGTTCTAAAAGCAAGGTTACTAACAGGAACTAGACAGAGAGATTATATTATCCCATATTGGTTCTATTCACTGGCTCCCAGTTACATCCAAGATCAAATTTAAAATAGTTCTCCTCACCTAGATCGTCTTTCGTCCTCTGTATCGTTGTAGGTCTTTACCTTAGAATATAAAGTATCCTGAGTAAATACATAGAATTAAATGGAATTGTTTCTGCAGCTGTAGTTTTAAAAGACACTATGCTCTACTTTTTTATTGGTACATCAGAACTATTAATATTAAACCGAATAAGATGAAATGAAACAAATGAATGGTACAAACAATCCAGGGGAGTCGATGCAAGGTAAAGATGAGTTTCACGACATAATGAGAGAGCGAGGAGAGAACAGGGTAACAAAACCACCGGAAAGATGAATAAAACGGAGTCAATGTCAGAAACGTAGTGTAGGTAGTGACCTGTTCGAGGAGTAATCAACACCATTTCATATTTGCTTCTGCTTTGAATGTTCACAGGTAAACATCAGTGATGCAGTGCAGTGAATGTGATGCACAGGAGGGTGGAAATTTAAAATAATCTGAAGGCCCGAGGGCAAAAAATTGCTTCATTTTTCTCTGACACAAGATTGATGATTTTGTTGTAATGTCTTCCTCTTCTGTGAACAGTGATTTTACTTGCTTCACGTTCACGCTCCAGTACAGCTCAGAGCAGCTCCTATATTGCTCAAGGACAAGACATTAACAACATAACAAGCTTTAAAGAAATCTGGATTCTGGTTCTGTAACTAAAAGAGTACAAGGATCTGTCAGAGGAAGCCTGTAAATCATCAGCAGGCAGAAGCTGTGTGAGTTTCCTTCACATACCTGTACCTGTGTGTGCGGTGAACACCTGAAGTATTCGCGATAAGGAGAGGGCGTTTATTTTCTTAGCTGAGTCACACCTCTTCCCTTTGCACGCTGCCTTCACTCAAGTCAAACATCCTACAGCTTATAGAAAAAAAGACGACGCACAACTTACTTAATGATATTAAATGATAATTGGCATAAGGAGGATTGTGTGTGTCCAACGTTTAAATCCAGGAAGCATCAACTTCTCAGCTCCTCTACACAACACATAAAAAGCCGAGTCAGTCATCTGATGATTATTCCGTTTTGAAGTGAGAGACAGTTAGGTTACATGCTACATGACTTGTACGTGACAGCTGCTGTCTGTCTGCTGTATCAGCAACTATCAGCACGCCCATGAAGGCGCCCGACACCACCCGGCCTACGTTACAGAAAGTGTGAGTGTTGTAAGGAGGTTTCACTGTGGAGAGGATCTCCATGGTTTCTGTTTGTGAATCCCACATGGATCCTTTCTCAGACCCTGATGTTTCAGTCTCAGTGCTGATTGTCTTCTTTTCCTTTAGTTTCAAGCAGAACAGTCGAGTTTTTCCACACAATCCAGTAACATCAGAGGATTTCATCTCAGCTAAACGAGAACTGATTTCTCTACCTGTCTACAAAGTTGTAATTGTACAATAACAATATAATAACAACAATAAACTTGCATAAAAAAGTTTTTTATCACAGAAAAAATCCACATAAGACTACATATAGCAACTTTCTATTCACATATTCGCTCATTATACTTCAATCCAAGCAATGATAAGAGCATGGTCTGAAATGCGTATCTGCCCTGACCTCTGCTCAGCAGAAACAAACAAACAAACAGAGTCAGCCGACCTCAGTGGCTTGAGGCAGTTTAGGTGCTAGAACCTCTAAATCAAGGAAGTCAAAAACATTTACATGAGCCACATGCAGCCCGCTTTGATGTTATGTGGATCGGGCCAGTGAAACGCCAATCATCAATACGATATCTTAATACTAGACAAAGAAGTGCTATTTCAACAGTCTTGTGTTTTTTACATGATAAAGATATCAGTCAGCACAACTCTTTGGGCTTCAATTATAAGAAGTAAATGTGTAAAATACAGAAATCCATCACTTCCTTATTTTGGTGTATTGTGAATGGCCATGGGGGAGGTCTTTATCAGTAGGAAAAGCTGTACAACAAAACAGTTCATGTTTTTCTGGAGTCTTTACCAGACCAAGTCAGGCCCCCAGGCCTTTTGTTTGACATCCCTGCTCTAAATCATGGTCACTATTGTATTATAAATAACAGCGGCGAAAGTTAAAAGGTTTAGACTAGAGTTAGTGGTAGACAGTCCCCTCACTCTTATTTAAACCCATCTAAAATCTTCCCTTCAGGCAGGATGGCTGATGTCGTAGTCCTGGAGTTCTTTCACTCTTTTATTTCATTTGCTGTGCCCCGTGCTACCAGCACTAGACTAATTCTGGTCACGCTGAACTATATGAGATGAGATAAGGTGTACTTTGTTTATCCTTAAAGTAGGGAAATTCTTGCACTAGAGCAGCCAAAACATTAAACACAGCCTATAGCAGAAGAGCTTGAATAAGCAGAATAGACATATAAAGGTCGATAAATTATACAACAGACATCTTAATAAATTAAAAAGTGACATAAAAGAAAAGTTAAAGTTCAGGTTAAATGGGGCAGCTAACCCCTGAATATTCAGATCATAAAACACTGCTTTATTATTTAAAAAAAAAATCATTTAATGTGTTTAAGTTTGAAAGACTATAAGACTGTAAAACTTGTTTTTAAGAGTATCTCATAAAATAACCTAGTTTAACCTTCTTCAGCCTTGTGCCCAAAGGTAAATGGAGTGCATTACTCGTACTGTACTGATCAACAGACTGGAGGAACCAGTCATCAATGTGCTGAGTCAGCCACAGTGCTGTGGCAGCTGCTTCTCACGTCTTCTGCTTTATCGTTGTTGTTGTTGGTGTTATTATTAAAGTCTTTATTATCATTGTTGTTATCATTAATACTCTTATTTAACACTGTTACACAGTACTTCATGTGTAACGCTTGTATGGAAGTGTGGAGCTATGAACTGTGGCTACACACAGTGGGAGAAAGGATCAGGAGATCCAAGCACAGATTCAGCCGGGCGGATGGGCTGAACCAAGTGTGTGGAACAGGTCTCAGTAGCTCTGAGAAATCAGCGTTTCGAATGCTGGTCAAAAGTAATACCAAGCTCTTAGCAGAAGATTTGATATTGGCGGTGAGCGTGCTGATGTAGTGACTTGGTAAAGAACATTAGATCCTCAGGTTTTCCTCAGAGGTAAGAGAGGAGGTTAAATACAGAAAATACGTCTGAGTGTCATCAGCACAGCAAAGGTAAGAAATACTTTTGAAGCTCACAAGTAGGTGACATGTATTAAAAAAGCAGAACTGGTCCAAGGGTTGAGCTGTGGGGACTCCAGATACGTGGGATGTAAATGAGAACATACAGTTGTTCATGTGAATTCAAATAAGTATGAAAACCATTACGAGAGCCGTGCCAGTGACGCCGGCTCAGCTCTGTAATCTGCATCATCAGTGGTCTCAAAGGTGGGGTTAGCGTCTAGTAGGACTAAAATTCACTGTTGTCACTGGTAATTTTCAGTAATACTGTTTCTTTGGTAATCGGATTGGAATTTATTATTTGTTTTCCTCAACGCGCTGAAGGAGCTGATGAGCAGCTGTGAATGGACCTGTGGTTATCTGAAACCCGGCAACTCAGGAGGGTTTTTTTAAGCACACGGAAGATGTTGGCTGTGATTGTTTTATAACCGTGAGAAGCTATTGGAAGATGACAGGTAGAATCTCTTTAGGATAATATCGAGTTTGCAGAAAGATGGGCACATGTGACAAACTATATCAACGAGATCTGTTGGGGAAATCGGATTAAACCCAAATAACATAACTGGATGAGACACTTGGGCAGGTTGAAAGGATCCACACTTGAATTTGAACTTTTTCCACAGTCATTGGAAGATACAGCAGGAAAAGCAGACATAGCAGGATTAAGGAGTCTGATAATGGTGTTAACCAAGAGCCTCAGATTGTTAATCAAACCAGCAAAGTTCTTGTCTTTATGGTTGGTTGTTGTGTGTGGTTAGTAACTTCTTAATGTGCAGGTAGCAAACATGGAAATTTGTGAAGACTCTTCTCTTCCCTCCACAGACGTTATCTGCTGTTTGTGTCACAGTCTTGAGCTCAGTTATGGGAAGTTTGTTTTGGGCTGCAGCTCCCCAGTATCTCCTTTCAGACATGAGTTCTTCTAATAAGCAATTAATCTTCTAATAAAGAGTAAATGTTTTATTCTAATCACACTTTGTTCATTGCGTTATATTCTAACGCCATTCTTTTTTGTGCCCAGCGCTTGTGTATTTTTCTTGTTGTTCGTCCCTGCAGAGCCAGGAATCCCTGCTTTATTAACCCATCTGCCCTCCACTGCTTCTTATCCTCCCCTTCTGCAGGCGGTGACTGCAGGATATTTCTATCACACGGCCAGACTGAGCAAAGGAGGCTACAAGACTGTGAAGCACCAGCAGACTGTTTACGTGCACCCCAACAGCTCTCTGTTTGAGGAGCAGCCCCGCTGGCTCATCTACCATGAGCTGGTCTTCACCACCAAGGAGTTCATGAGACAGGTTGGCCTGCTCGCCATGTCATACAGTTTTACTTTTTCAGTTATAAGCTTTTACATATCAGCGACTCCCAGCTGGTAAATAATGATCGGTTAATCAAGTGTATTTGATTAGTGGCACCTGGCTGCAGTAGGGTTGTACGTTTTCACACTGCTAATGCATTTTAAATGCTAAGTTTTGTAAAATGAATAGTAACACAGTGTAATGTGCCATGCTGTTGTCCATTTCAGGCTGTTTAAATAATTTTAGAACTTGCTAAGAGCCAGATGACTATACACAAAATCTCAGAACGAGCATGTAGTCGTCTTTTCCGTGGCTGTTTTATTCCCAACAGGCGTCTAACTCAAATGTTTGCAGCGCTTTCTGTTGTTTTTCACAGCATGAGCCTTTCTCTTGTTTCACATCTAAAGGAGCCAGCTGCACCCTTCTTTGAGTTTAGTACGAGTGGTTAATGAGGATGTGTCAGTGTTTCAGAACAATATTTAACTACAGGCATGGCTGCGTATCAGTCCACTGATTAACCTCCACTCGCCTTCTGTCCTCTGTTGCACTCAGGTGATCGAGATAGAGAGCGGCTGGCTGCTTGAAGTGGCCCCTCACTACTACAAGAGCAAAGAGCTGGAGGACAGCAGCAGCAAGAAGATGCCCCGTAAGCAGGGCAAAACAAAAGAGGAGCTGGGCTGAAGTGAAGGTCAAGGCCGTCCACGGCACATACCATGAAAAAAAAGTGCTTCTCACTCAGGACAGGGTGACAGGACGAGGCGCACGAGTCTGAGTGAAAATGGAAAACGTACCATGTTTCTAAGCTGTAACTTGTTTTTTGACAGCGATCGAAATTTGACCCGCATTATTCAAATCACACCAGTATTTTCAAACAAGTTTCTATTTTCAAAACGGAAAGAGAGAAAGGTCGAGTGAGAAGTGGGCCACGCACCGACTCTCGTTTAATCATCAACCAGCCGGCAGGGCTGGGTCTCCAAAAAGGAAAAACGAACACGCTTGGATCTGTGTTTCCCGCTCTGATGGCAGCAGTGCGGACTCACCAGCTGGTTTGTGAATCGGCACGAGACTGTTGTGCTTTGACCGCTCGCTTATTCGCTCTGTGTCAAACTGTCACAGCTGGCACCCGATTAAAGCACGCTCACGTGTGAGGCTCCTTTCCTTTTCTTTTTTTTTTGGTCTATTTTTCTATGGCAATAAAGTTTTACAATCGATTTGTTTTTCAGCTTAATAATTACTCATCGCAGTAGTATTTGCAGCCTTTTCAACTTGTTTGCTCGTCTGGTTTTATTTTCAGGAAAGTCACAATCGGAAGAAGAAGTTTTAATGTCAGAAAGGCCTCTGGTTTGTAAGGGGCGTATTTTATTTGATTGTTTAAGCCAAAACAAGGCATATACGCTACCTGGCAAAGGAATGCTGACTTTTATGTGCGTTCATGTTTTTATTATATAAAGCGTGACGTATTTTCAGAAGATTGTTGAGCTGTTTGACAAACACAACTCTACGATGTGCAGTTGTGCTGCACTGTTAATCTTCAGACTCAGAGTAGTTTATTGATCCATAAGGGAAAATATTTTGGTTACAGTGCTCCAGTACAAACAGTAACAAAGACAGACAATACACAAAGTAAGAAATGGCACAATATATACATACATATAAGTCACTTATTGATAAATAGCTGAATAAGAAAGAAGAGCATGATGTGCAAAAGGGTGCAGCTATTGCAGTAAACAGTGTGTTAAGTTGTACAGGGAGCCACAGGCAGGAATGAGTTCCTGTGTCGGTCAGTGGTGCTTTTTGGTCATCTCAGTCTCTCACTGAACGAGCTCCTGTGACTGGCCAGCACGTCATGGAGTGGGTGGGAGGAATTATCCAACATTGTCTTTATCTTGGACAACATTCGCCTCTCCGAGACCACCTCAAGAGAGTCCAGCTCCATCCCTACAACATTGCTGGCCTTGCAGATCAGTTTGAGTCTGTTAGTATCAGCAACCCTCAATCTACTCCCCCCAGCATGCAACGGGGTAGAGGGTTGCACTGGCCACAACAGACTCATAGAAAATCCTGAGCATTTAATGTCAAAGACTTGAATCTGGTGTAGTTATTGTCTCGAGCTGTGTGGCTCTCAGGCACAGAGTGAGTACCTGCGGGCCTGTGGAGTGAGGAAAAGCTATGTAGCTGATCTTGTTTGAGTTGTAAAACCATGAAGTGACAAGACTGTGGCAGAGGAATGACAAATATGACATGCTGATATGCTGTATGTTCACAAAGATGCATTGTCATCCTCTTTATGGAGCCAGAGTGGAATTTTCCTGACGGTGACTGTTGTCTGTCATGACTTGTATCACACTAAGAATCAGAAACAGCGAGACAAGACGTGCTTCTATCATGTGATGCTACAGGTACCTGATCTGATATGTGACACGGGGTTAGTCTGCACACGAGGGAGACATTAGTATGATTCTCTGGGGTGCAATGTCATTTTCATGCATCTTCTTTCAGTGTGAGTGGCCACATGGGGTCATTTAAGTAAATAACTAAAGTATCTATAAAGTCCACAGAGAGAGAAACGAATGAAAACAATAGCAGCTGGTTGAACTGGTCTGACGAGAAAAAGGAGGGCGGGAGGAAGTGTGGCAAAGGGGGGAGGGTTCAGAGGAGGAGGAGACAATGCTGAGTCCTCAATTAGAAAAGTAGATATAAGAGCAAAGATAAGAACAGAAGAGGGAAGCAGGGAGCTCAAAACAATCACTGTTTTTAGTTATGACGTTTAGTCATGAGCAGTGTTGACTGCACTGACACGACTGGATTACATGTCAGATCAACTCTGACGAACTGATCCGGCAGTCATCTACCTCACAGGTCAGTGTGCACAAATTCTTTTTTCTTTTTTACTTACCAGCTTCCATTCAAAAGTCATGAAATCATAAAAAGTCTGAAGTGGGAATTCTTGCAACTTTGCCAACATGTCTGCGCTGCTTTTTTTTAAACAAATGTGAACAATGTGAATTCTGAGCCTCTTGTTGGTGTTAAAACTTTTTTAAAAAAGTAAATTCACTGGGTACAATGAAAATTTGCTGCAGCGTTACAAAGAAGTCCCAGTTTTGCTTCTCAGAAGTCCAGCCTCCACTTGACGCACTCCCGGCTCATGTTTCCTCACAATTTCTGTGCAGGAAAACCTACTAAACAAATATAGCAACTTATCCATTGTCAAGACTAAAGCAGCACATACATGTTGAATAACAACAGCATTTCAATACAATCGAGATGTCAGCCAGCGACTAGGCGTTCTTGCTTCATCACCGTGAAGCAGCAGTGGTGACTGCAGGTAAATTCCTGTGGCTTACTTCCTGCTCTGCTTGATTTTGGGAGCCAATAAACTCATCTGAGGTTTAATTTTCCACAGTAGCTGTTGGGAAACTGGTAGGAGTCGAATTCCAGACGGCACTTTACCTCTGACATCACTCCAGTATGAGTGATGGTGGGGAGGGAAACAGCAGGGCCGAAGAGAGCCATGGAGCCAGGCAGCCCCAGGCCCCTAACGTCAAACCCAAACTCGGACAGAATGACAGGAACAGCAAGGAGGAGCACCGGAAAAAAGAGAAATCATTAAGAGTGAGGAGATCGAGGAGTTCTGACTCTGAGAGGACGGAAAGAGGGAGGAGAAGAGAGTCAGACAGGAACCGTGGAGAAAGGAGGCATCGTGGAAGGAGCGAGGAGGGCCGTGGGCGGCGCCAGAGAGACGGAGAGAGCGATCGGAGAAGGATGAAACCCCCTGAAAATGACGTGGAGGACACAGAGTGCGCTGTGTGCTTCTGCACTTACGATAATGTCTTCAAGACCCCAAAGCTGCTGGCATGCGGGCACACCTTCTGTCTGGAGTGCCTGGCTCGCATCAACGTCACCTCACCTGAGCTCAAGACCCTGTCCTGCCCCGTGTGCCGAGAGGTGACTGAGCTCCCTCACGGCCGGGACCTGCCCCGTCTGGGAAACAATCGGGACATCATCAGCAAACTCCCTTCAGATATGCAGCGGGCGCTGTCCATCCGCTTTAAGCGCAGCCAGGGTAAGCTGATGCTGAAGAACCCTCCTCCCAACAGCCCGAGCAGGCCTAATGTCTTCAGTCTGCCTACCAAGAGTCAAGACACTCAGGCGGCACCAAGCAGGAACCTCCAGCTAAGTGCAATGGAGCAGGGGATCACCCCGACCACTGTGGTGGATGTAGGCAGACCTCCGAGCAGGATGAGAGGTCGCCTGCGCAGGATGTTCCGTTCAGATCAGTGCTACTACGCAGTGGTTGCGACCATCATCACCATCACTGTGGCGCTCATGCTGGTGGGAATTCTGGCTTTTGTGATCATACCCACTGTGTCCTTGAACAACGTTCGTCCCCCACGTCCACAATCAAACAACACTTCACAGCAAAATCCATGAACTAGAGATGCGTCCATGTCAAGGACAGGACTGTGGAGGGTGATGGTTGGGGAGATGAAGTGGACAAGGAGAGAGAATCACACAAAACTTCCAGTGACCCTTGTTCCACTTTGCACACCTTGTGTTTATAATGGTGAAGTACAAACTGAGCTCCTTCAAGCTTGGGTCACGTGGAGAAATGAAGGAAAACCAGGAGAGCAACATTTTTTTAAAAACAAAAGAACTGGCAGGTGCACATGAAGGAAAAGGGACTGATGTGTTTCCTGTTTTTATTCTTTTCTGAAGGTGTTTGTGTTCACCGTGAGAGCGGCTGAACACAATAAAGGAACCTTGTGCACAGATCAAGTAAGCTGTAAATGTTGAAATGCACTACACTCTGTGATGAAAGGTTGGGAAGATCTCTGGATTGAACGCTGATCTCGCAAACCAGAGTTTATAGTTCTTAACTAATTTTGTTTATAGTCCAAACCCATTGTACATACAGATGCCACAGATGATTTATATATTTGCAAGTATTTCTCAACATATCCATCAAATAAAGGCATATTTGAGATTGTCCTCTACTGATACACACCTGCTGCTTATTTCTTTTCAGAAGCCCTCATGCTTCATTTAGACACCTGATCCCCTTTAACCGTGTAAACACACCTGCTAACAGGGTGGATTGAGCAACTTCCTCTCAGCTGTGCATATCGGGATTTTTAGGATGACAAGCCTGTTTGACAAACACGGGCGTCACGCCCTTTGTGGCATTTTTCTGGCTGATTGGGGAGGATCAGTTGCAGCATGTCATCCATCACTTTGATGTAGGGTGGATCAGGAATGTGTGCAACAAGCAGTGAGTGAAAAAACATTTAAAATCAGCACATGGAAAACTTTAATTTGATGGCCTGTTTCAGGATCAGGCTTTTTAACTTCAGCAGTAAGAAGTAAAGAAGTGAGTGATGTCAGATGGGAAATGTTCGTACAGGGCAACAGGGAATTAAAAATTCCGGTGTTAAGAATTGCAGGTGAGTCTTTTGTACAAAACCACAGACATTTCTCTTGAGTCAGTGTGACAGGTTTCATTCTGTGACTCTTATGTATATTTGCAACGAATGATTTTAAAAGTAAAAGTTCAAAACTTCTTTCTGTAAAGTACAAACCAGAAACAGTCACACTTTAGAGGGTACCACCCCGGCGATAAGCTGTAAGGTATCGACTTAGTCAGGGGTTTCAAGAGAGACTCATAACTGACCTGGAGGATCAGTTTTGACCTTTAACCCACTGAGCGTCCACTCACCCAGAGCTCCTCCTGGGGGACACTGGGCAACGTCCCAGAGGGGTGTAGTTAAAATAGTAATAGTGTCCATTCTGGGTCATAACATCTGACACATGAAAAAGAGAAATACTTAAAAACCTGTACCCCGTCTTTCCTGGAAACCATGTCTTAACAGTATCCAGCTATTTCCAATGGCAAAGACCACTTTAAACTGTCTGGATTTAACAAATATTTAAAATCATCACTTCATCAGAAATGAACTGTATTAAATCTGATAAACAAAGGGAAAAACACAACAACATGTGCTGAGTCTAATAGAAATGTCACTCCAGCCTAAATCCTGAAAAGCTTACAGCAAGGACTGTGTGGGCTCAGCTTACTCAAACCTTTGTAACATTATACAACAGCACTACAGAAACGGTATGAATTGCTTTTTAAAAAAGTAGGACAATAAAGTTTACACAGTACAGAAATCTTTATAAAATCTTTTTTGAGGGCATTTTAGCTTAACCTGTAGCGCCCCCTTCAGGAAGTGCTCTCAATAAATGTTTGCGTTTATGTTTGTATTCATTGTCCAGCTCCAACTATTATGTAATTGTCCTGACCAAGGTCACTATAACGAACGTAACGACCAAAGGTTAGTCTGGAAAAACTTTACATTAGTTTAAAAAAAAAAAAGCATTTAAACATGTTAAATAAAAGAATCGAATTCATTTTGGAAATTAACTGAAATGAAATTGAAGTGCAAACTATACTATTTCCACATTAAATGGAAATGATAAACGAAAAGAGAAAAAAGAATATTCAGTAGGTGAAACTTGTTTATTGCTGTTTTGTGCGTTTCTTCAGAGTCACTTTTTATTTATTAACAGAAGTTTTTATTCATGTAGAATTTTGTGACCCGCGATGCCCCCTGTGACCGGTTCTCAGATCTTCGAGTGTCACACTACTACTTTTTTATTTTTAGGAGAAGAAATAGATCGTATAAATCGATCACTCGGGGCAACTGTGCCCATTTTTGATTTACTTCAAAAACCTAAACTGCATTTGTCTCCCAGTCCCTCTGCATCCGAGTACCTGCTAAATCTGTCTCATTTTCATCCAGTGTTTCCACTCCGGGGTGTAAAGTAGCTGCTTGTTCTGCTCTGGCCTAAAGACACACCCACACGAACCCCCCACTGTCACAGTCGAGGCAAATATAGTCGCGTGGACCAGACTAGAAGAAACCCCCCACCCTCCTCTGACCCGCTCCTTACGCAAATAAACCTCTGAAGGTTATGTGAGTGTTTAGACGGAGGCTGGCGTTAAGGAGGAGAGACGTGGACGCTACCGATCACCATGGCTTCCACCCCCTCGGCCTCTGCCCTGTCCGCTGTTCTCCGGTGCCGGGGGAATATCTGGACGAGGAATCCGCCGGCCAAGCGGCCTGCCAGCTCGGCGTACGGCCTAGGACTGGCCGGCGGGGCGCTGCGCGACTCTCCGGGCGAGCGCAGCGGCTCACACCAGGCGTCAGCGGCGGAGGCTTCTCCACACGGAGAGTGTGTGGTGGTCCTGGTGGGAAGAAGGCTGATTGTTTCGTACAGGTCGGACAGAGTGGGGGGTAAAGTTTCCAGGGAAGTGAGTGGATTACGTTACCCAAAACTTTCGCAATCTCCAGCGCAGGCGCAGCTGAGTGCGCGTGCGCTGGTGCGCGTACTAGCGAGCAGACTGTCTGGAAATAATAAATGCTCTAAAATAATTCAGATTAAAGATCCTGCACACATCCGCAAAAGCGCTTTGGTTAAAGACACGAGTGAAATCTCTGCGAGCGTCCTGAAGCTGTCCGTGACGTCCCCTCCGTGTTTAGTGGGACAAATCCCGTCCTTCATGTTAAACGGCTGGTCTGTACTGAGGAGCACGTGCTTGTCTGTGACTTGTCTGGTGTCCAAAATTCTGTTTTTGAATTTGGGAGATGTGCGTAGCTCAGGCAGCAGCCCCGATGAAGCACCACGACATCTGCTGTGCCAGCGGGATGAGAACAACTCCAGCAGCCGGAGCCTCCAGGTGAGAGTCCTGTTGAACCGAGAATAGATAATTCATGTAAATGTTACTGTATGAAAATACATCACGCTTTGTCTTTTAGGCAAACAAACAGACCTCTTACAAGAACAACTCCAGCTCAGCACAAAAGATCACACAGGAAGGACCTGACTGAGTCCAAGGCCTCAGCGCCACAAAGAAGCATTGCGATCAACATCATTTATTGACTTTTCAGGACACACACCACATCTGGACTTCAACCTGCTGATAGAAACCAACCAGCTGTTTTTCATGGCACACTAACCAGTGGCAAATGAATGGAAGAACCAGAATGAAGTGTTTGAAATGAAGCGTTGAGCCTCCACAAACACCATTAGTGCTGTTTGGCAGCGACTCTCTAAATCTCTGATTTGGGCAAGACCATATTTACTGTAAAAAAAAATGTTTTCCCTTATCTGTTTTTTTGATGATAATGGTCGAGGGCAAAGTCCCACATGGATTAGTGATCAATTAGATTGAGATCAGATTGAGTCGCATACTGTGGCAAAGGCTACAGCGTGTGGTTTGCATCATTTTCACCCTCTTAAGACTTTTCAGTGGTTGGGGATATGTCATCATGGAAGAGCCCACTCCCACCAGGACAAAAATATTTAATCATTAAGCTGATGTTTCTGCATAACTTTGTATTGATTTGAAGTGGATCACCACTGCAGGGGCCTACAGCGAGTTCCCCCTCTGTAGGGTTCAGTGGTTCTGGTTTTTTCCTTTAATTTGCCACTTGTCTGTATGAGCAACAAGAAACAAGCATGTATTGCAAGTCTTCTGAATGGATATGCTCACCTTGCGTGCTGCAGATACTCTGTTTGTCAGGGCTCAGTGTTTCCAGTGGGAGAAACGTGTTCTCGCTCGTCCAGGTGACCTCTTCGGTCCCCGCAGACAGAAGAAGTCGGCCGTCTGCAGGTTTCTCCAGCCAACTGAAAATGCTGCGCTCAGATGAGCAGAATCAACTGTCTGCATTAAAACTCTCACCCTGCATAATTTGCACAAAAGCTCATTTTACAGAGACCGTGACACAAACTTCCTCTTTAAATTGGAGTTAAAATAAAGCCTCAAGAAACACACCAATGCACACTGAGTAAAAACGATATAAATGTGTGGAAATAATTAAAAGACGTCCACTGTTTTTATACAGTGCACAAAACATAAATATTCTGTGCCAGCGGAACATATACCAACATACCCTACCAGTCTAAAATGTGAAAACACCTTCTCATTTAATGTTTTTTTTTCTTTATTTTCATGAGTATTTAAATTGTAGGCATCAAAACTATGAAAGCACATTACTGCTTTGCACAAGCTTGGAATTTTCTCGTTGAGTGAGTGAGTATAGGGGTGGGATTTAATAAGTTTTCTTCGTCCCACTCCTTTTTCAGGCAAGTTTTGTTTTTTGTTTTGTGTATTTTATGTTCAATATAGGTATTTGTTGTGCCTGAAAATGAATAAATAAATGAAATGAATGAAATGAGCTGAATGCCATTTCACCTGAAATGGTTCTCCAACAGACCTGAAGGAGTTCCCAGAGATGCGGAGCACTCGTTGGTTCTTTTGCATTCACTCTGCAGTCAGTCTCATCCCAAACCATCTCCACTGGGTTCAGGTCAGGTGATTGTGGAGGCCAGACCATCTGGTGCAGCACTCCATTGCTCTCCTTCTTCGTCAAACAGCCCTTACACAGCCTGGAGGTGTTTGAATAAATCTCCAACAGTGTCACCAGCAAAGCACCCCCACACCATCACACCTCCTCCTCCATGCTTCTCGGTGGGAACCATGCATGTAGAGACCATTCACTTTTTCTGCGTCACACAAAGACACGGCGAGTGAAACCAAAGATCTTACATTTAGAGTCAACAGACCAAGGCACATGTTTCCACTGGTCTGATGCCCATTCCTTGTGTTTCTTGGCCCAAACAAATCTCTTCTACTTGTTGTTTTTCCTTAGTAGTAGTTTCTTAGCAGCTATTTGACCATAAAGGCCTGATTCACACAGTCTCCTCTTAACAGTTGATGTAGAGATGTGTCTACTCCTGGAACTCTGTGTGGCATTTATCTGGGCTCTAATCTGAGGTGCTGTTAACTTGTGATTTCTGAGGTAACTCAGATGAATTTATCCTTAGCGGCAGAGGTGACTCTTGCTCTTGGGGCGGTGCTCATGTGAACCAGTTGCAACGTAACGTTTGAACTCTGGCAAACGTACACCTGTGAGTGAAAACCATTTAAGGTGACTACATCATGAAGCTCACTGAGAAAAGGCCAAGAGTTTGCAGCGCTGTCAACAAAGGAAAGGGCGGCTACTTCCAGGAATCTAACATATAAAACATATTTAGAATTATTTTTCTGTTTTTTGCTACATAATTCCATGTATTTGATGTTTTCAGTATCTACAATATATAAAGTAAGAAAAAGAAAGAAAACCATTAAATGAGAGGGTGTGTCCAAACTTCTTACTGGTAGTGTATGTTTGACTTTTTTAAACCTCTACCAGGCTACTGTGCACCATTTAGTAGCCACATGTTAGACATGCACATTTTGATACTGCTTTAAAATAACTGACCAGAGACTCTGTCAAAGGTCACTTGCTTCAGAAGGGACTTCTGGGATCCATACATTTTTATTTTTTTATTGACATTTTTTGAAAAGTGACCCTGCGCAATATTAACATAAATATTGTCATTTGATACGTTGTACCAGAGTTACCTTAAAGCTAATTTGCCTCTCCACTCCCCACAACACTTCCACGCACCGATGAGCACCAAACACGAAAAGACGTCAGTATTTATAAGCCTGTGAGTCTCTTAGCAAATCTTTCAGTCTGCTGATAGAGATAGAGTTGCAGTTCTTCATGAGATCAGCAGGATATTCCTTTGAGTTCAGGATTTCACAGAGAGAAAAGCAAAGAGAGGAAAAGTTAAGTACAGTCTTCAGTTGAATTTTTGATTTTATGGATCTTTTATGGATTCTCCTGGGTGGAGCCTATCCCAGCTGTCATAGGGCCAGAGGCGGGGCACACCCTGGACAGGTCACCAGTCTGTCGCAGGGCCAACACACAGAGGCAGACAACCCTTCACGCTCACATTCACACCTATGGACATTTCCCTACAAACTGCATGTCTTTGGACGGTGGGAGGAAGCCAGAGTACCCATCTCATCTGTTCAAATGGACACTGATCCAGAAGTCTTTTGATTTGATCAGACTAAAGTTTCTAAACCTTAGCTGTACTGATGTGTTCTTTATGGAGAAGAAGCTTTCTCTAAAAATCCATCAAGTCATTATTTTTCAATTGTTTTCTGATTCTATTGTCATGAAATTTAACATGCTAACTGTCTTAGATGGAGCTCTTGGGTTTTTTAGAGTTTCTCTGAGCATTACTCTGACACTGGGCTGAATTTGCTGGGATGCCTTTGCCATTGTGTTAACAGACCTCCAAAACTTGTGTTTGTGTAGAGGCATTCACAATAATAACTATGGATACATTAAGGGTGTAGCACATTTTTCACATGCTGCATCTGCATTTTGGCTTATATAAATAATGGCCCTGAGTAATATGTCATAGCTTATTGCTCATCTGAGGTTCTATGATTTTATTACTCGATGATATTTAAAACCTAAAAAACTGAAACAAGGTGTACTTTCTGTATTTCTCCAACATTAAGTCTGCCAACATAAACCTCCAAAACAAAACATTAATAAAAATAATATCGTGGCAATACACTGTTTTTGTATTGTCCACTATGTCCTCATGTAATTATTGACTAGTCAGCATTAATGTGACATTTTATCTTCTCCATCCTGATAAATCTTTGCTTGTGGGGATTAATTGAAAATATTTCGTTTTTAGGCTGATTTAGAGTCAAAATAAGATGTTTAAAGGCAAAAGGCTCTATGTCACCTTTATAGACTTAGATTCAGCAGAAAAACTATTCAGGTTATTAATTAATCTATAATGAGTATAATCAACAGCTATGGGTATACAGTGGGGCAAAAAAGTATTTAGTCAGCCACCGATTGTGCAAGTTCCCCCACCTAAAATGATGACAGAGGTCAGTAATTTGCACCAGAGGTACACTTCAACTGTGAGAGACAGAATGTGAAAAAAAAAATCCATGAATCCACATGGTAGGATTTGTAAAGAATTTATTCGTAAATCAGGGTGGAAAATAAGTATTTGGTCAATAACAAAAATACAACTCAATACTTTGTAACTTAACCTTTGTTGGCAATAACAGAGGTCAAACGTTTACTATAGGTCTTTACCAGGTTTGCACACACAGTAGCTGGTATTTTGGCCCATTCCTCCATGCAGATCTTCTCGAGAGCAGTGATGTTTTGGGGCTGTCGCCGAGCAACACGGACTTTCAACTCCCGCCACAGATTTTCTATGGGGTTGAGGTCTGGAGACTGGCTAGGCCACTCCAGGACTTTCAAATGCTTCTTACGGAGCCACTCCTTTGTTGCCCGGGCGGTGTGTTTTGGATCATTGTCATGTTGGAAGACCCAGCCTCGTTTCATCTTTAAAGTTCTCACTGATGGAAGGAGGTTTTGGCTCAAAATCTCACGATACATGGCCCCATTCATTCTGTCCTTAACACGGATCAGTCGTCCTGTCCCCTTGGCAGAAAAACAGCCCCATAGCATGATGTTTCCACCCCCATGCTTCACAGTAGGTATGGTGTTCTTGGGATGCAACTCCGTATTCTTCTTCCTCCAAACACGACGAGTTGAGTTTATACCAAAAAGTTCTACTTTGGTTTCATCTGACCACATGACATTCTCCCAATCCTCTGCTGTATCATCCATGTGCTCTCTGGCAAACTTCAGACGGGCCTGGACATGCACTGGCTTCAGCAGCGGAACACCTCTGGCACTGCGGGATTTGATTCCCTGCCGTTGTAGTGTGTTACTGATGGTGACCTTTGTTACTTTGGTCCCAGCTCTCTGCAGGTCATTCACCAGGTCCCCCCGTGTGGTTCTGGGATCTTTGCTCACCGTTCTCATGATCATTTTGACCCCACGGGATGAGATCTTGCGTGGAGCCCCAGATCGAGGGAGATTATCAGTGGTCTTGTATGTCTTCCATTTTCTGATGATTGCTCCCACAGTTGATTTTTTCACACCAAGCTGCTTGCCTATTGTAGATTCACTCTTCCCAGTCTGGTGCAGGTCTACAATACTTTTCCTGGTGTCCTTCGAAAGCTCTTTGGTCTTGGCCATGGCGGAGTTTGGAGTCTGACTGTTTGAGGCTGTGGACAGGTGTCTTTTATACAGATGATGAGTTCAAACAGGTGCCATTCATACAGGTAACGAGTGGGGGACAGAAAAGCTTCTTACAGAAGACGTTACAGGTCTGTGAGAGCCAGAGATTTTCCTTGTTTGAGGTGACCAAATACTTATTTTCCACCCTGATTTACGAATAAATTCTTTACAAATCCTACCATGTGGATTCATGGATTTTTTTTCACATTCTGTCTCTCACAGTTGAAGTGTACCTCTGGTGCAAATTACTGACCTCTGTCATCATTTTAAGTGGGGGAACTTGCACAATCGGTGGCTGACTAAATACTTTTTTGCCCCACTGTAACAGTAAGTTTTCAGGGCTTGGACACCGAATTTCAGATGAAATAAGCTTTCTCTAGGTTTTATAGATCCAATTTCTTCAGTGTTATATTCAACACTGAGAGTATGTGTCATAATTTTAGGATGGTAGTGCAAATTTCACAATCTCTTTATGAGATTAATTCTTTATTCCTTTGGAGCTAGCCTGTTTTTGTAAGTGGGCAAGCTTTGTGCAATTTGGATGCAACAATATAAGCTGCAGTAAAGCAGTAAATAGGCCGTACCCTGTGTGCTTTTGTTATGTGCTTGTCTACAAGTACAGCAAATAGAAGGGAAGGTTTTCTTCTTCTCTCCATTCCCCTCTTCCCGTGTGGCTCATGCAAATTACGCGCGCTCCTGTGCAGCTCAAGCAGAAAAAGATAAATTAGCTAAATTAAATGAAAAAGCAGGTTTCCGGGCCTCCCTGGCTGTTCGCTGTCCGCGTGGAAGCCTCGGTGAGGGGAAGCAGACAGTGTGTGTGCACAAAGACTTCAAAGGCTGCCGCTGTTTCTAATTAGCTCCGCTGAGAGCGGCTCTCGCGTCAAACTGTTGCGTAATTTCTCAAGGTGACGGCTGGGGGCGGGACTTCCGTGTCTGCCCTAAAACCAGGAAGTTGTCGTGTTACTTCTTTTCTCCTCCTCTTTTTCTTGCAGCCAGCGAGAAACGGGAGAAAGTCGGCGGCGTGAAGTTGCTCCAGCCGCCGGGGAAGAAGCAAGACACTGGCCTCATTTCTGCGGAACTTTTCCCGAAGAAATGGCCACAGCAAGAAGGAGCGGGCACATTGTGAGGTGAGGGCAGCTTCGAACTCTCCTCCTCAGACTACTGTGTTTACTGTGACGAGCACAAGGCGCCTGACGAGCAGCGTGAGGGAGGGACGGAGAGGGTGAAGTCGGTGATGCCAGCTGTTTTTGTGTTTTAATAAACCGCAGTTTGTCTGCTGTGTCGAGTCAGCCACAGGTGATAAGAGAAAATCGATCACAGGCATTTTGGTGAATCATCACTGTCAACTTCCTGTCTGATTTCCTGCCTTCACTTTATTGGTTATTTAAAGCAGAAACAGAACTTTCAGATGTAGTTGGAGCGGTGTGGGGGCAGGGCGTTCGGGGTTGACCTGGCCCTATTGAATAGTCTTAAACTGCCGTTTTGCATTAAGGGGCGGGGTCATTAATAATTCGTTAGTAATTATCAGGTAAACTGTGCTGGCTGCGAAGTTGTTTTTTATTCATTTTTATTGACTTAATAACAATGTGTTTAAAAACGGAAAATTCCTAATCAAACGTCAGCAGCTTATTTTAAAACAATAAGCTCCAAATGCTGCGTGTAATTGCAGGCGGTACTTAATGGCACGTGAATGACTGTACATAAAAGATGGATGTAGCCATTGTGACGTCACCAAACGCTGGTAATGAAGACTCCCATTTTCGCATCATTGCCTTGGTATTGAAACCAGATGTGAACGAATGAAACTGTCTGAGAAACTAAAGGCAGTTTGTGAATGACCGATCTTGTGCCAGTGAGCGAAAGCTGTGCAGCCCTGCTTTCAAACCGTAGTAACGACCAGACTTTATACCTTTAAATTCACGTTTTATTCAGTAATAAAGTGATCTGCAAGCTCTTTCCTGAGTAAGAGAGCTGAGGGTCGTTGACCCATTGATTTCTTTATAACTGTAAGTCTTTACTCAAGAGTAGTCACCTCCTGCTGGCCATTAGAAATCTAGGTTTAAGGCCCTTTTCAGTCCGGGAAGCCGAGTCCATCTAAATACAGCCTATGTCTGCAATCTGCATAGTGAAAAGCCCCAGTTTCTGTTTAGCTGTATTAAAATTCCAGACCACTGAATTTGAATACCGAGAGGTCATGATAACTAAGATAAACATCCACGCACACAGTACTAAGTCTTCATCTCCTGTTCTGACAATAAAGCACATAAACAGTGTTTTGCATTCTCTGATATGTGTAGTTCAGTGTTTTTGCTGAAAAATGGTCAAAAACTCCTGTTAAACCTAAAAAGGGCTGTCAATTTTTTTTTATCTTAAAACATTGGCTTTAAACCTTTGATGGGAGATTTGTTTGGGCAGGATGTGAGAGGGAAAGTTTTGTGAGAGTTGGAAACCTTGATATTGACTTGATTTTATTTGATATTTTCCCTTTTATCTTATTTCAGATAAAAGAGGACATTAAATGTTGAGGATTTTCTCCAAGATGAATCTTGCTCTTCATCGGATTTTAACGACTTGCGCTTTCACCAATGCTGTATTGTGTCTTTATAACTTCACTATCTGCAGAGCGAGCCCGTGATGACACAAAGCATAGGCTGCCCCTCCCATATCCCATTCCTGTTGTCTCTAAAAAGGACACGTCTCTCTGTTCAGACTCTGTCTTCCTGAAATTTCCCACCCTCCCTCTCTCTCAGTTTCTGGGCCATGATCCGTAAGAGAAGCTGTCTGATTTTTTGTGGCGCGTTCCTGTTTATCACATGGAATGCCATACTGGTACTCCTGCTGTGGGGGAGACCCCCACAGGGCCGAGATCAGAAAGAAGGTCCCGAAGGGCCCCCCAGCAATGTGATGGAAGATGTGCTTCGATTTGCAAATGCATTCGAAAGTGAACTTGAGATGCAGAAAAAAATCCTATTGCAAATCCAGAATCATCAGTTGCTCTGGGAGCCATCAGACAACAAGCCAAAGGTGACCGCTGCTCCTCAGCCTGCCATCCCTATCCTTGTCATCGCCTGCAACAGAGTCACCGTGAAGCGCTGCTTGGACAAACTCCTGCAGCACTGGCCCTCAGCAGCGCTCCACCCAATCATAGTGAGTCAGGACTGCGGACATGCCGAGACCGCTGAGGTGATTCGGTCTTATGGAAACAACGTAACTCATCTGAAGCAGCCGGATTTGTCTGACATCCAAGTGAGGCCTGAGCACAAGAAGTTTAAGGGTTACTATAAAATCTCCAGGCATTACCACTGGGCGCTCAACCAAGTGTTCAAGACGCTCGGTCATTCATCTGTGGTGATCGTGGAGGACGACCTGGAGGTGATTATTTTCATGTTAAACACCAATGATTTGTGATCTCTCCTTCATTTTCATTCTTTATTTACAACTTAAATTAATCTTCTTCTTTCAAAACTCGTTATTTCACTTGTTGCGATGGTTATGTAACAGTTGAACTGAATTATTCATCTCTTGCTCTAGGTGGCACCAGACTTCTTTGAGTATTTCCGAGCCTTGCTGCCTTTCCTGAAATCTGACCCCAGCCTGTGGTGTGTGTCTGCCTGGAATGACAATGGGAGGGAAGGCTATGTGGACCCCGGCAAGGCCGACCTGCTCTATCGGACAGACTTCTTTCCCGGCCTGGGGTGGATGCTCCTCAGGGAGGTGTGGGAGGAGCTGGAGCCAAAGTGGCCTGAGGCTTTCTGGGACGACTGGATGCGCCAGCCAGAGCAGCGCCGCAACCGTGCCTGTATACGCCCAGAGATCTCACGGACTTTAACTTTTGGTCGCCAGGGTGTGAGTCTGGGTCAGTTTTTTGACAAATACCTGCGTTACATTAAACTGAATACCGAGATTGTGCCTTTCACCAAGTTGGACCTGAGTTACTTGAAGGAGGAGACATACAAGGAAAACTTTGAGAAGGAAGTTTACAGTGCTCCTGTGGTTAAATATGAAGATGTGAAGCAGGGCCAGCTACAAGGACCCGGGCCCTTCCGCCTTCAGTACTCGAGTAAGGACAGTTTCAAATTGATGGCCAAAAATCTGGGAATAATGGATGACTTTAAGTCTGGAGTGCCACGGTCAGGGTACAGAGGGGTGGTCAGTTTCATGTCCAGAGGACGGAGGATCTACTTAGCACCCCCTCCAGGATGGACCCAGTATGACCTTTAGTGAAGCTGATGATGAAGAACGTCCATGAGCAGTAGCCTTTTATATCTCTTCAATGTGATGGGGGAAAGCATTCCAGACCAAAGAAGAAAATGATCTTTGCTGACGCTGTTTGTCCTTACTGATACAGAATGGATGTCCCTTTCTGGTGTGGGGGTTTGCCAATACTACTCAGGTCTTTTTCATTCTTCCAAAACATTTATACACACGGTGTAGGATCCACCACAACTACGTGTTAGACAAATCTGCTGTAATTCGCCAGAGATCTATTTTTATACGATGCTAAGTGTGCACATGACATTCATTAATGCATTCAATGCAATTACTACTTTGCCACTTTTGTTTAAATTATTTGCAGTCTCGGGTAATCTGTGTGACCTGTTTCTGTCTGCTGTGAAGAGGGAAATGTAATCTGTGGTGTGGTTGCTTATAGTGTTGGTGCCAGGTAATAACTGCAGTATAATCTGTCGTTTGATTCCGATCATTAATGCCTTCTATGGAAATTATTCTTTGTGCTTACTTTTTGTCACATGATCCTGTTTGATACTCTAATGTGATTCTATTTGCAGGCTCGTTACCCTGCAAACTACTACACTTGTTTGTCTGATCATTTCTGGATTAAAAAAAAAATACACAACTTTGATATTTTCACTCGCACGTCATGTTGCATGTGTTTAATAAACAAACAGGAGAGAGGTTTTCTTTAGGTGTGGAATTGGGTCTGTGAACTCGCCACACACACACTGGGATAACTGAGTACACAATATCTTCAACGTATTATTGAGTCATCCTGTAAAAAGGCTGCACAAGCTGATAGATGACCTCTTTTTGGCTCCTGAGACACGAGGGGTGCTTCCCAGAGTCTAACCTGCGTGTGGTAATGTGCTCAGTGCTGTGTTGCCCTCAGTCGTCCTGGTTACCAAGATTCCTGCAGAGGCACTAAAGTACTATTAACTGGATAATTAAATTGATCTTGCACTGCAATATCAGTGATATAGGTCATTACCAAAATATAAATAACTTCTAGTCAGAGTGTATCTGTAGATTTCAGCCGATGTGGCACGGTGACTTTACTGGGTGGGCCTGGACCCCTGGGGGCTGAGCTTAACACCGACACTGGAAAAGAGAAACTCCCGTCCTATTTCCTAAATTGCACGTCCTGGATTTCTCTCCTCCCATTTCAGTCTTTCCCACCACAGATGCGAAGAAGAGACACTGAAGCCTCAGCAGAAAGGTGACTGTCAAGAAGCTTTCTTAAGAAAGAGAAACTGCGAGAAAAGCTTGAAATGTCAAATTACACAAAAACCGGAAATCGGAAAATCAGTGGCAACAGGTCTGATGGAGCGATGAAACCAAACTTTAAAACTGGCCGTCAATATGTAAAGAAGAGATCAGGAGAACGCTACAGCAGTGAAACTCTTTGAAACCGCTTGGGGCTGCATTTCAGCCAGTGGTGTTGGGGACCTTTTCAAACTGGATGGAGAAAAGTTGGCCTGAGAGTTAAAAAATAAAAACAAAACATAAAGGTGGTCATACCAAATTCTGACTTTAAAGCTCAATGGAACTGTACAAAATCGGTTTTTTTGTATACACTGTATTTCTATTTATGTTCGCACATGTTCAATAAATTACTGCAATTATTTCCCATTTCACAGCAACAAAATAGAGTTGAGGACTGGCTCTTTCACACAGTACGTACCTAGAAGTTATTTTATATTCACAAGTCATTATTGTGTGCACGCAAGTCCTTGTCTTGCATGACCAACTTACTGTCTTGTACGGAAATGTTCTTAGCGCAGAGCAGTAATTATCTTTTTTATTTTGTCTTGTTATCTTGTATTAACAAAGTCATATCTTGTACAAACAGTCATCATCTTGTGCCGACGTGTAATTAATTTATTTGCACAAGACAATTTGCTGTAATAAGCTTATTATATACCTTGTTTTTTTGCATGGCAAAAAATATTTGAATTCAACTCCAGAGCCCTTAGATCACCTGTCTGTCGCAAACCTTCAGATAGCCTCCATAAAATTAACAGCATTCACTGCTGTAGTGCAACTACGGTGGCCACCCTGGCTCAAATCTTTAAGTGCGTAGCGCTTCTATTCGCCTGTTTACCTCATTTGTAATGATGATGTGAGGCCGAAACCGCTAGCTAGCTAGCCTAGCTAAAGTACTGAAGAGCCGGTAAAGGATGGAGGGAAAGAGGCGTGTGTCGGGGGGTACATTTTGATAGCCCCCCCTTTTAGTTCTCATCTCCTGGCAGCGGTTTGTTCAGAAAAGCAGCCGTCACGCTTTCATTTAGGCGCTAGCCTGTTAGCATGCTAGGTGCAGGCAAGACTAGCTTTAGTGGGTTTCAGTGTGGTTTAATATGGCAGATAGCAAATTCAACACCACTCCTGACCGCTGGAATAATTTTTTAATTTACCTCTACTTAATAACCTTCGGTCGTTGTTCATAGCACCGGGTTTTTAGGTCAACAAACCCCGCCTGCTGTTGAAGACTCCTTAGCTAACGCTGGTGCTAACCCAAAAGTGTTGCCTGGAATGGAGCCAGGCGACCTGCGAGAGAGCCCCGCCGGCTCCGGGGAATCGGACGTAGGGGAATGGAGGGAGTGTATTGAGGAGGTCAAAGCCGCGGAATGCGATGGAAAGACTCAAGAAATGGCGCTCAGAGACACCTGCGAGGAAGGAGAGAGTGACAAACAGAAAAGCCCCGGAGAGCAATTACACAGTCCGTATGAAGAGGAGTTGGACCCCAGAATCCAGGTACCTCAAAATTCGGACTTTTTGTTTAATCTATTGCTGACCGTTAAACATCCTTCAGCTCTATTATTATATTAATCAGCCGCTTTTAAATTACTGTTACCTACACCTGGGTGTGTACATCCGGGATTACTTTCGATTTAGTGTGACAGAAAGGTAGTAATGTATTCAAATGAGCACATGTTCATTATTCATTTAAAAGATAATGTCTTCATAATACGGTAATCTGTGCAAATCCCTGTCAGATCTGAAGTGATTATCCTGTCACCAGTGTAACACACCTCTGACATGTGTCACCTTACACTCCCAACCTATTAATCATCGCCATTACAGTCAAATAGCACTACTAATGCTTTCCCAATATAAATACGTGAGATACATATACTGTGTTTTTCCACAGGAGGAACTGGAGCATCTCAATGAAGCCAGTGCTGAAATCAACAAGCTAGAACTGCAGTTGGATGTAAGTGTAAATACGTAATAGATAGAAAGCTATTCAGTTATTACAATCATTGTAAAATATAACTATCAAATAATCTCCTATTATCTTTTTTTTTATTTTTAAATGGCTTCTCTTCTGTCCTCCTGTGTTTGTTAAATGTTTGGGCTTTGGTCAGTTTTCCACTGTTTTCCAACCTTCCCAGAATAGTAACTGATAGGTTAATTGGTGGTGAATATAATCAGTTACAAGTCTGCGTGAAATGTATGACAATTTAATAAGACTTGCCCTGCTTTTCTTGTCAGATTAAATAAAATTGCTTTGATGTTGACAAAACAAACTCATTATAGATGTGAAAAACCATTTATTGCCACCCTGGGAATTACTTCTCAATGTGTTTGTGTCTAAATATTTTATTAGTCTACCCCGAAGGTGCTAATGAATATGATAATTTTGTTTTTCAATATGTGTAAAGCACAGACTCTGGAAAAGTGTGAGCTCTTAAAATGGAAGATGTAGTGTTGCTTTTTGACACTCACTGAATCGGCTGCCCACTTCCTGTGTGAAATCGAATTAGTTGCTGCATTACAGGTAAATCTAATCCTGTCATTTTCATGCATTGATCGTCCAGGATGCCAGATCGGGATACCGGAAGATCCTCACAGAGTCTGCCCGAAAGCTGAACGCTCAGAGCTCTCAGCTCGGCAGCTGCATTGAAAAAGCGAGACCATATTATGAAGCTCGGCGCCTTGCCAAAGAGGTATACACAACAAGGTTTACATCTGTTTTCTCTGCCAAATGGAAGATGTGTTACAGACATGCATGTTTTTACTGCAGCATCTGGATTCAGGAGTGAGAATCAGGTGTTCTGCTCGAGGCGAGGGAAAAACAAACATCGGGTGCTGCAGTTTGTGAATCAGAATCAGAATCAGAATACTTTATTGATCCCTGGGGGAAATTATTTTTTGTTACAGTGCTCCATTTTAAACCAACATTAAGACAAGACAGACAATACGCTAACTAAGAATAGTACAATATATACATATATATACATACATACATACATAAGTCACTTATAAATAAATATTTGGAAAAGAAACATGTGTAGTTGTAGCAGCAAACAGTGTGTTAAGTGGATGCGTTGTACAGGGAGATGGCCACAGGCAGGAATGATTTCCTGTGTCGTTCAGTGGTGCTTTTCGGTAATCTCAGTCTCTCACTGAACGAGCTCCTGTGACTGACCAACATGTCATGGAGTGGGTGGGAGGTGTTATCCAACATTGTCTTTATCTTGGACAGCATCCGCCTCTCCGACACCACCTTGAGGGAGTCCAGCTCCATCCCCACAACATTGCTGGCCTTACGGATCAGTTTATTAAGTCTGTTGGCATCTGCGACCCTCAGCCTGCTCCCCCAGCATGCAACAGCATACAGGATCGCACTGGCCACAACAGACTCATAGAAAATCCTCAGCATTTTCTGGCAGATGTTGAAGGACCTCAGTCGCCTCAAAAAATAGAGACGACTCTGGCCCTTCCTGTAAAGTGCTGTGGTGTTTTTAGCCCAGTCCAGTTTATTGTCAATGTGTACTCCAAGGTATTTATAGTCCTCCACAATGTCAACACTGACCCCCTGGATTGAAACAGGGGTCAAGTGTTTCCTGGTCTTCCTGAAGTCCACGATCAGTTCCTTGGTCTTTGCCACGTTGAGCTGCAGATGATTCTGCTCACACCACGTGACAAAGGAGTCGACCACAGCCCGGTACTCTGTCTCATCATCCCTGCTGATGCATCCAACCACCGCAGAGTCATCACAACGTGCACAAGTTCTGAGTAGGGAAGGGAAATCTCAGTGCAAATGTTTTTTTGCTTTTTTAAATTATTTATTTATGTTTTTTTGGAGAAACGCACTGATCCCCAGTGTAAAATGCATCTAGGTCTAAACACAATTTAGATGCAAGGTGCTTGTTCTGTTCCTTTACGAGCTCTAGTTTTGGGCGATTTTGCAAACCAGTTAAATCTACAAATCTGAAGTGTAAATCTGCGTTAACTCAGAAAACCATCATTGGTGACATCAGCGAGCATATCTACTGAAACACCGGTGTGTTCACTGTGTGCCTGTATGACTGTGTGTATAATGACACAACGCTGACTTGGATGTGATGAAGCTCGCGATGTCATCTACGTGCTGTGTAGTTACGTTACAGCTAGCTGGCTAACCACCCACGTGTTGGTTGTTACTGTGGAAAATAAATGTCACTTATTAATATTTGCCGTGTGCCATTAAATCATCTACTGCTGGCTAACCTCAGTACTGTGTGATCTGATGTTAGCACACACAGGACAGTGGCCTCTGTGATGATTACGAAACTTTGAGCTGTGCGTGTTTGTCATTGACATCTTGTTTTCTTTTCTAACTGGATGTGACAGATGGGTGGAACTGACTGTAAAACTGCAACCTCATTGGCGACTGGCCAGTGTCTAAAATTGAAATTTACATTACCTGGGCACAAGTGGACCCTGTTACACTCAGACCTGCAGAAACTTTAACATTGATGACAGTTTGAATTTGCCTGATGAAGTAATTTGAAAAATGATCACCCAAGTTATCAAATCAGCTCTGGAGGTTTAAATTTCACTGATCACTTGCTCCTTATATTGCACCTTACAGCATATATAACTTGTATACAGCTGTATATATCTGTGTTTTATCTTTGATTGTGAAGTAATTTTAACGTAAAAATCTACATGCTTCTAATGGAGAGATGCCAAACTGTTTTTCATTGTTCTTGTAACAGTAACAATAAAGATCTATCTTATCTTATCTCTTAGATGAACTAGCCAACCTGGTCCAGCCTGTCATTTGTCTGTGTTAGCAGGCGCACTAGCATTATCTAACATTAGCCAGAAGAGAGAGCGAGAAAAGTTTCAGATTTGATCCCAAAAACCCAACAACCTTGGACAAGCAGGTCTTTCATTGACGTTAATGATTAGTGAATTCCATTTCTAAGATTGTTTTTGACGCTGGGAGCAGAAGAAAGGCGCTGAGACAAAGCACCTGGGAATTACAACAAGCGTCACATTCTTTTCATTTTTGCTGAAAATTTGACCCCAGTCCTTCACATAGAAATCACATGTTCGAGATATGCAGGGAACAACGTCTCATGCATTAAAAGTTACCTAACACATTCAGACTGAAAGGCAGTATTGTTTTCCTGTAATTGCATTGACCTAGAAGCGTTTTGAATATAAAAACTATGATATGCAAACTCATTTCAGCAGAGAGATGACTGTAATTGGATTGAACAGAACAGGGGTGTTGTGTCCTTGTCGTAGTCCACTGCTGTAGGTTGTTAAAGGTGCGTCTGCTCTCCATAGGCACAGCAGGAGACTCAGAAGGCAGCTTTGAGCTACGAGAGAGCCGTTTCCATGCACACAGCTGCCAGGGAGATGGTCTATGTGGCCGAGCAGGGCCTGCTGGCTGATGGCAAGAACACCCTGGATCCCACCTGGCAGGAGATGCTCAACCACGCTACCGCCAAGGTAGAAGAGCAGTTTTAAGATGCGTGGCTAAACAGAATGCTTTCATTTCTATTTGTCACCTCAACAAGGTTGCTATAGTTTTACCAAACAATGCAGAGTTCAGTCATCTCTGAGTTTATCTGGGTAGAGTCAGAATTTTGTCTGATTATTCTTGTTAGGTTTTTGCTCTCCAGTGTTTTTTGCGTGCACACATGCACACCATTATTTTTCTCCGTGATCTCGCTGCTCTGCTGTCTGCATTGTTTGTGGAAAAATAAGTGTGCAGATAAGTGTAGTGATTCTTGGCAGCCTTGGATATACTCACAAACTCACTGTTGCTGGGTTACAATTGCCAGACTCAACAGAAAAGATACAGACAGCTGGTGAACTTCAGTGCCCTCTCAGCTGTAACATGCAGCATGGATGACATGATTTTCTTGGCCTTGAGTGTCACAGAACTCTGTAAATGCTTGACTTGTTTCTTCCTTTCAGTTACAGCACAGTTTAGATCTAAGTGTGATCTGGCTTCTAGATATTATATTGATAGCTGGACTAGTTTGATATTGCTACAGTAGTTTCAGTCATCTGCAGATTTTAGAGAGAGCAAAATGAGTGCTCTGAAAATCTCGCCAACTTTAGTGAAAACTGTGAATGCCTTTAGCTGTTTAAAAACACATTATGTTATCACTCTGTGTCTTGGTAGCCAATAGAAAGCTAGTATAATGCTGTTACCCTGGCTGCTGTAGTCCTGCAAACATAACTTTACTCAAATTATCTATATCACAATAAAAAGATGGACGAAGTCACGGCAGCATCAGCCACCGGTTTTGATTTTCACTCAGCAAAACCAAAGTACAAACTCCTTGGATTGGCTGTACTGCACAGAACGACGTATAGTTCCTTAAGAAGACGCAGTAACGGCGCTACACGGTGAAAAGGTCCGTTCAGTGATTCTAGTTAGCTGAAATGAGGCCTAGCAGACACAAATCAGCTACACCCTTGCATACACCCTTTGACCTGTAAAACTGTGCATGTTAACATGGGAGCTTATAGGCACCGACTCACTTTTAGAGTCAAGCTTAAGTGACCCCCGGAGGAACCGCCATTAGGGCACTTTCATTCACTTACATCTTCATCCTCACAGGTCACCTTTTGTTTGCACCAAATGCTTTGGCTTATGTCGGAGAACTACACTAGTAGACAGACCTGACACGTGGCACCCCACTGTGTCAGCAAATATTTGAAATCTGATTATATAGCTGAATATTTAAAAACATTGAACCTCAAATTTCGGATATAAAAAAAACTGCATTTATGGGATCACGAGTAAAATAAGATAAAAATTTCATCTACCATCATCTTTGCTGTGGCAGAATTTTATTTTTTATTTTTTTAATGTCTCTGGCAATAAACACCTACCATAATGTGTCAGAGTCAGCTTAGTGGAGGCCCATTGATGTTGAAAGAGAGGTGAATGATCGATGTTACTCTAACTAGGGAATCTAAGTGGACAGTTATCAGCCGAGTACCTGTAGGTAACCGATGTCAAGGCCCAACGTTTGTCTTGTTCTTAATTTTTCTTCTCCTTTTCTCAAGTCTACCAAGTCGTTCAGGCCTTGAAGTTGGTCTTGATGGTTGGTAGCTTGTGTCTAAAGGAATATCCTAAAAATCCATAACTTCCTGACGCTTTGGTGTAATATGTATTTGACTACTTAGAGTTTGTGTGAGGGCCTTTTAAACAAATAATCAAGTGTCATTTCATTTGGCAGCGCAGACACAGAAAGTACAAAGTCTTGAATTGTGCTTTATTGTGCTATTAAAATGTTTCCAGAAATTTAGAAAAGACAACAATAAAGAGTGTGCCTGAAACTCTGTGGACAGGCATTTACAAACTAAACAAGAAGCCTTTTCAGTTCTTTACTTTTTTAAGAAAATAAGAACTAATGAATGAACAGTGAGCTAAATGGTTGGGAATGAAGATCAAGGCAAAGTTTATGATAAAACCAGTCATATTTGCATTAAGAGAAATGCCGTTTCCTGTTACTGTTATAATACCGTCCGTCTCCTGTGTCTCTCGCAGGTGAACGAAGCCGAAGAAGAGCGTCTGCGCAGTGAGAGGGAGCACATGCGTGTCACGCACGCCTGTCAGGAGGCCGAGGCGCGTGTGCAGATGCAGCAGAAGTCCCTCAAGAGAGTCATCATCAAGTCCAAACCTTACTTTGAGCTCAAGGCCCAGTTCAACCACATACTGGAGGTAACACAAAGAGCCCAGTGAGACCTCTGTTTAGACACCTTCTGTTTAGTGTTTCCTGCACTTAGAAAGCTTTATATGCTGATTTGGCAAAAGTTCTATAATATATTCAGTATTTTATGGATTTACTGGAGGTTACTGGGAGGTTATTTTCCTACTGGCATGAAATCAATGTTGAAATTGATGATGAAAGTTGCTTTGTGTGACTCCAGGAGCACAAGGCCAAAGTGCTGCAGCTGGAGCAGCAAGTAGCCAAAGTGAAGACCCGCTATTCCATCGCCCTGCGGAACTTGGAGCAGATCAGCGAGCAGATCCATGCTCAGAGAGGGCGGGACCCGGGCGAGGGGGGAGGACGCCCTTCTATCTGTGTCGGGCGGAGCCCCCCTGTCGGAGCAGAATCTGACATCAAGGTTCAGTCTGAAGGCGGAGCCTGTGGCGGCGCCATTGGAAGGGATGGAGTGGACGCATCCATCGACCTGCTGGAGAGATACAAGGAGAAGGAGCATGAGAGGGAGAGGGAGCGAGCCGGCTCGGATTCCCTTTCAGTCTTCAGCCTGCAGACCATTGCTTCTGACCTCGAGAAATACGACTCCATCGAGCACCTCGGGAATCTCAGCGACGTGGGGAGCATCACCGGGGATGAAGGGGAGAAAGAAAAAACCGGAGTGACCAATAAGAGAGACAAGCTGGTGGAAACGAGCGCCAAAGAGCGCCAGCAACAGTTCTATAAGCAGCACCACCGAAGCTTCAGTTTGTGAGGCTGTCATAGAAACAGCTGCTGTAAACAATGCAAAAATAAAAACAGCAATCCACACTAGGATAAACTTCCCTCATTAAAAAGGTACCAAACAAAAGTATGAGACAGGGAATTAAGTGAAAAAGAAGGAAAGCTGCAGCGATGGGTGTAAATAAGCACATGCACATTATTCTAAAGCTGAACACAGTAAACAGTGTAGCCTAGTTAGAACACTACAGGATCTACAGAGCTTACATCCCTGCAGGACAAGTATTCAGTATATTTACTCCTCTGAAGGATTCTGGGTAGAATTTGTTCCTTGAGCATGAAGGAGCAGCTAAGAAAGATGAAAAGCCTTGTTTGAACAGACATATTTAAAAAGGCATCATTTTTTGCTTTCCCAGGCTAATCGTTGATCTAACTTGGTGAGACTGGTAAAAACATTCTCCCTCGTCCTCCTCTGTTGCTTCCTCTCCAGTCGAGTCAAGTCTCATCAGCGATTGCTTCAAGGTAGAAGGTCGCAGGGCCCCTGAGATCCCCACCTCCTCAGCGAGTAGGGAAGAATGTAAAAAACGTTTCTTTGTCAGTGCAGAGTGAAAGCATGTTTGAATCCTTGTTCCATGTGTTTATTTCCTGTAACATGCTGCAAGTTGTGCTTTTTTTTTTTTTTTTTTTTTTTTTTTTTTTTTTTTTGGACGTTTTAGCACGAGAGAATGCGTTTTTTGAAAATCCCTGAAATGAGTCTTAAGGCAGCATGCACTCCATCATTTCGGTTTTTGAGCGCTGCTTGCTGAAACAAACACTGACACAATCAGCCTTATTTGTTTTATTTAACTTGGTGTTGTAACACTGGAGTGTCATGATCCAGATGATTTGGATATTGTTTACATTTGTGTATATTTTTTGCCCTTGTTGTAATTTGAGGTGTGCCTTGACACAAACAAATTTAGCTTGAGTAGTAGTTTGTTGTAATCTCAGTTTGGAACCATTTAAATATGAAATGAGTGCCCGTTTTATGATTTTCAAATATTTTTAACAGCCTGACTGATTTTTGACAAGAATTGAAAGAGTTCTGATGATGATTTTTTTTGGTTCTTTTATGATTGTACTTTGTCAAAGAAGCAAAACAATGAAGTCAGAAAAGAAAGACTTGTAAATTTGTGTAATTATTACAAAGCTGGAAAATACTGACATGTACAGATGTTGAATCTTTGCTGTACAGATGTTCTGAGTATCGCAGACATATTTAAAGTCTCATTATTGTCAGTTTATCTGAAAAACCTCACTTTTCACCGCTGTCTTAACAGTTACTTTTCACCCTCTGAATCGCATTTGTGAGTTAGTCGGATTGGATTGTCACACCTGTAATCAATAAAAGCAGATCCTGCTGCCTGGCCTTCTGTTCTTTCATGCTGAATTCAGTGGGATGGGAATTTGTGAATTTCTTCCCTCGCCTTGCTTCAATTATTCAGCAGACATATAAATATGAAGCAGGATCGCGAGAAGATGGAAGAACGGGGAGAGGCTGATTTAATAGATGACCAGTGTTGTGGGGATGACTGATTGCTGCCTCGTTGACTTAAGCTCCAAAGAGCTTTAGAGAAAGGCTTAACAATGTAGACCGCGTTAATACCACAGCGCCATATCTGCACCTCCTCTTGTCTTCCTGCCGTCGAGATAATTATCCACGTGGACTGAATCTGCAAGCTCATAAATCCAAAGCCGCTTCTTAAGATTGTGCTATGTTTTTGCTGTTGTGGGGTTTTAGACGTCGGCATGTTTCATCTTGGAAAGGAGGGAAAGAAAAAAGATGCGATAAATGCGTGAGGGGGGCTGTTACGCACGGCGCGTCTCCATCATGACGTCGTGAATTAGCTCAAGATCGTAGAGGTGGAGAGAAAAAAAGGAGGGGAGTGTGGTGAATCGCTGTTTCGTCGTTTATGGTGGGCTTGCGTTTGTATATAGTGGATGTATGGGACTTTTTTTCTCTATGGATTTTTTTGTCATCTCTTCTCTTGGCCATGCGTAACTGCAGTACACGGAAACAATCCGAATGAGAGCCGTCTCGTTTTTGTAAGATTCTGTTTAGGCACGGAGCAGCTTGCACATTTACTGTATAGCCATATTAACAGAGCCATAAAAATTGTTGCAAAGATGCATATTTCTACCAAATAATCTGACACCGGGCTTTTCCCCTGGCGGGTCCCACCCGGAGGACTTACTCTTATCTTCACTGAGCGCATCGAAACTAATAGTAAGTACACACATGCTACAGCTTTGCTTCAGGGCGCTACATGCTATTAGTGCTGTAGGTCGCGATGTTATAGCGCATTTATTCAGGAGACGCTCCATTTCCCGTGCACGGAATCTAGACAGCTGTCACATTTGAATGCAAGAGGCGTTCATTTTTTCGATGGGCCTGATTTGTTTTGATCCAGCCTGTTTGCATTTACATTTTAAAGCCTTTTAGAGACAGAATGCGAGCTCTGCTCCTGTTTATGCAAGACGCAGCCGCTTTAGGCTGATGACATTATATTTGGACATCCTTTCATAGGAGGGCTTGTTAATATGGTCGGCCTTCCTCTACAGGCCATCACGGATTCCCTAGTCAACACCCGACGAGCAACTACCGGCAGCTTACGGTTGGTGGCACCCTTACTGTGACCCTCACGTCTCTGTAGTTCATGCTCAGCCATGCACAGAATGCAGCATCTGAGTGTGTGTGCATGTGGAACCGCCTGAAAATAGCCCACTGTGGGCTATTCTCAACATCACTGTGGTGCTGAAATGGGCCGGATCAGTCCTTATCCAGCGCAGCTTCCGGCAGCAGACTCGCACAAGGAAGTGTAGGCAGTGTGTATGCAGCAGTGACATTGGAAGTGGATGGGATTGAGGTGTGAGAGATGTTTCATGTAGTAGTTGTGTTTTGGAGGCGCTGTCCGTGGTGCTGAAGCCTTAATTGCTTTTCCAGCTCGAGGCCAGTCGACAGGCCCCCTTCTTTCCCCTCTGTCTGCTCAGTGCCAGGACAGCCTCAGCTGATGGAGTCGGCTGGCTTTGTGCCGTTAGGCTGCTCACTCACACAGTTTGCTTTTATCCGGCTGGGTGTGTGATCGCTGATATTAATGACTCCTGCTGAGCTGTCCTTCTTTCTCTCCCTGCTTCCCACACGGGACCAGAGCGCGCGCACACACAAACACACACACCTATAATATGCACGCTCTAGTGGTGGTGTCTACCTCCTGCATGCTTCTTGTCAGTGAACTCTAAAAATACACTGGTTAATGCTAATGAAGTTTCCAGCAGAGTTTGTCTGCCTTCCACAGGCAAGCCTCGCTGCCATCTGTCTCCCTCACTGTGGTGCTTTACTTTGTTATCCCCCTCCACCCATCCCATCCCATTCCCCCCCCCCCCACACACACTTGATCAATCCCTGTACTGTCATGTTAAGCGTGAGAGTGTTTGGATGAGTTTTGTTTGGCAACCTCATAAAGCGGAGTTTATGATTCAAAACTGCAAATGAACAGCTATATATAGGGTGTTTATCATCGATACTGTATGTGTGTCTGTGTGTGTGTGTGTGTGTGTGTGTGTGTGTGTGTTCCCCTGCCTGCCAATACTCCAGGGGCTTTGGGACTCCTGGGTGTTTTCACTGTTTTCTGGTAAGAAAAACATACTTTTTTGTCTGTTGTCATGAAGTCTGTGTACACATTAAATTCAGTTAACCTAAGACATTTTGTGATGTGCATTATGACCAGTAAATTCACACTTTGTGTAAAGAGATTTCCCATATTGAACTCTGGTTACAGGTGTAGAATTGCAGCATATGTGAACATCAAGTTGTATGAGCCCCTTTTGAGGTCCTAAGGGAGCTGCCAAGTTTGATGAATTGCCTCAAGTGAATAAAAAAAATCAGGGCATGTGTGCAGACCTCTGTAGCCCACTCTTTATCTCTGCTTGAGGGCTGCATGAACTGCTGCTGACATTATGGACCCAAATCTGTGATCAAACTGTTGACGGTGTGGTGCTTTCAGTGAATTGCTCAGCTGAATCATTGTTCCTTAAAAGCCTGTCAACACACCAAATAGCGGCACTCATCTTGCAAAAAGAAAGCTTTTGCAGCCACACTAGCTACAGCCATACTAGCTATTCTGGATATTTTTCTACTATGGAAGAGAAGAAAAGTCTGTTGAGTTTGCTTTGGTGTGAAATGGGGATCCACTTTGCAAAAAAATATCAGCGTCAGCCATCAAAGCCTGAGCTGAAATCTTGTCTACAGGGCTTTTGAAATGAACCTGAGCCGTCTGCACGGTGAATACAAACAGAAGCAGAGAGAGAGAAAAGTGGACTCATCGTGCAGCTTATCCGCCAGGTTGAAAAGGGAGCTTTTTTTTTGCCAAAAGGTTGATGCAGTGAAGCGAAAATGACTGCATCTGAGAACAGAGTGTGCGGCATTAATACTGTAAGGATATTTCCTCAGTAACCCATTTCTTTTTTGTCTCTTCCGTCTTCTCCCAAATCTCTTGATTTCCCTGCCACACTTTCCCGTTTTAAAACCTCTCTCTCTCTCTCCTCCTTCTCTTTCAGATCCAGAAATGGCACGGCTATTGTTTCTGATTCTTCTCTGTGCTCTTCCATCTCTCGTTGTGCCCATACATAATTCATCAGCTGGAGGTAATTTGTGTGCAGGAATCGGTGTGTGTGTGTCTGTTTACAATATGCAGTAATGGACAGAAGTAACTCCGCAGAGATTGCTAAGTGACCCGAATGAAACGCTGCAATTTGTGCAGCGAGGAAGGCGTCAGTTAAACTGATAATATATCATGTTGCTGTAATATATCTGCATTATCTGGAGACAGAGCTTTCTTTCTATGCGCTTATCGTCCTTCATTCTGCCTCCTCCTCCTCCTTTTCCCCCCTTTCCCCCAGGCTGTGCCATCATCCGGCCTCCCAGGGATGGTGGGATCCGCTATAGAGGCCTAACACAAGAACAGGTACAGAGAATCTGGTTACTGCAGAGTATTGAAGCTCATCATTCAAATCAATCACATGAGACTGCTGCCAGTTTGAAGATTTCAAAACAAGTGACACAGAAGTAGATTTGTGTCTGTTAAAAAATAAATAAATGTAAAAACATCTCATATAATTATTCACCAATATGCACCTGAAAATATAAAAACAGGCATTTAATAAATTTGAAAATGTGGTGCAATTAACTTTTCTTATAGATGGCTTTTTTTTTGCAATGACTTGTATTAATTTGGTTATAAAATAGGGGTTTGAGGGTGTTGGGGAAAGGAAAGATTAATAATTAAATAAATTGATAAATATAAAATACTCCATAAATGTGTAAATATCATGTTAGGCCACCAGACGTAATATTTAAAAAAAGAAAAGACATAACTACTTTATAAAATGTGAAAAATGTGTATTTTGCATTTAATTTTCATTATTTTATAACAATAATAAAATAATGTAACAAATTTTTTTATTGCTTTTGGAAAATAAACAGAAAAATAAATAATAATAAATTTACAAACAGAGAAACAAGAATACGAAAGTGAATTAAATTAGAAATATCATTTTACATTCTGTAAATGATTTAATGTTGACTGTTGTGCTGTAAATCATGTACCGTCTACAGGTTTTACCTTTGGTGCATTTAATTCAAAACGTTCTTTTAAAAATTGTTTTTGAATGCTTATTTTTTTGGGTATTTTCAATCCTCCGTATCTTCTTTGAAGATGACAAAATTCACCGGTGATTAAAACTTTATGAAGAGAGAGATTTTAGCTAACGGCTGAATGATTTTACACAACACACTGACTAACTAGAGAACACATGTGAGACCTGGCAGGCTGCAGCTGTTGTTCGAAGACACCACGAAAGCCTGTGTTTACTGGAGGAAAAGGAAGTTTATAGCTCATAACCAGCAGAGAACATCTCAAACCTGTCGTCTGGCACTCCAGCTTTAAATGCTCAGTCACACATGCTGTACCAAACGTACGAACAATGAGCTGCGCTCTGAGGACAGGACAGCTTTGCCAAGACCACTTGCGAGCTTTTGTAACTGATAATGGCAGCGAACTGAGGTGTGACAGTGCAACAGCAATCAATAAGGGACAAATGTCTGTGTTGTCAGTAAGAAGTGTCCAAGTCAGTCCCGTTAATCACTGAGCCAAAATTTTACAGAAAAAACCAAAAAACTAAAACGTAGCAGGTTCATTTCCTCTAGCATGAGTGACATGAAGTTATTTACAAATGAAAACTTCCAGTGTGAGTTTGACCATAGACTGTATATAAAAGATGAACTCGGCATTTTGAAACCTCAGCATTAGCATTTTGGGCACTGTCATGTTTTATTTTAATGAATTAAGTTTTTGAGGCAGAAATGGAAAATATTGGATAACAGGTTGGAGTGCTAAGTTATCGCCAAATGCTAGTAAGCTTGGTTGGTCATAAACTGTATGAGTGCAATGCAAAGACATGCATACCTGCTAATTTAATGGTAAGTGACAAACTAATACAATTCCAGAGTTTCACTCCGCAGCACTGAGGCACAAACTTCTTGAATGAGCTGTAGGTCCAGCAGACACCCGTCAGTGGGAGCACCCACTGCACACCGGTCCTAAAGGGGGAAACTATCCATAGAGGGTGACACTGGTTTTATCAGTAGGCTGTAAACATGTTTATTTTTGCAGTAAAGTTGGACATAATGTGGGCGTTTATGTGGAGTTCTGCACATGGCTATTAGTGGAATTGCAGATTTTGGCACCGGCTTCATTTTTCAACCCAAGAAGTTTCTGCTTAAGATATAAAAATTGCATCCAAAACTTCCACAGCTCCCATATGCTCAACAGTCCCACAGAGCATGTTTCACAACCTTGAACATGACATTGTAATAGTTTCTCATGAGATTTAATGTAAAAATTTATAAAGCAAAAGATCCTTAATGATCTAGTTTAGCTCTAACATACGGCCCAACATGCTACCATGAAACTGGCTTCACATAAACATTCAACTTAACTGTTCCAAAAACTCTGCGATTGGGCTCTCAGAGATATTTTTTGCTGTAGCTGCATGCCTCGTTCCAGTTCAGTGACTTTCTGAAGCCTCTGTTTACTCGAGCTGTGTACAGGGTGCCGCAGCACTGTGCAAACTACAGCTACAACCTGGCAGGCCAAAATTTTATCAAGCGTTTAAAGTGATATGCCAGCTGGATTAAAGTGTGCATGGGGATGGATTCGTCCCACAGGCCTTGATTTTGATGATGTCGGCTGGAGTACTGTTATCTTAAAGTGCCCAGTGATATGAGTGTGTGGACAGGGCCAGTGCTGGAAAGTTAATTAGTACGTTTACTCAAGTACTTTACTAAAGTAGTGGTAATTAGGGATGGGTATCGTTTAGGTTTTATCCGGTGCCAAACCAGTACTTTTGAAACGGTGCCGGTGCTTAAAGAATGGAGAACACAAAATTGGTCCAAAAACTCTCATGTTCAGCTGTTTTCCACTTTTTCTTTGGTCATTTTAGCCTTTTTGGCCAGGGTGAAGGGAGCATCTGCCATCAAACAAGAAGACAGCCGCATGTAGCTATGATGATGTTTGCTAGTTCACCTTACATGCATTAATGTAATAACGTGGTTAGCCTACTCAACGTAAATTACACACGAACAACATTAAGCTACTCACGCAGAGAAGAACGGCTGCTGCTGCATCATCATCCTCATCATTTCTGCTACACTGGCAGGGCTAGGGGCCAGGACTCTCCTCTTCGTGTTTTTGGGGATGTTGCATAACAGGCAACCCACCCGCAGTAGATGCGCTCGGTGTGAGGTCTCGCAGCAAGCTATCAAATACGGTGCATTTCTCGGCTTTTATAAAAAAACGCAATGCGTCGCCAGGTGTTTCATCAGATTCGAGGTGTTACCTCCTTTGCACAGTATCACCTTAAAGCACTTGTTGCTGCTGAGTTTGCATCTTTTGCTGTGAAGTACAGCCAGACTTTTGACCGCTTCGCTTTGGGCATTTTTAATCTGTAGCTCTGCTCTAAAAGAACGTACGTACCTGGGCCCGCCTACTATCCTCGGAAAGGTAAAATGATTGGCTAGAATCCAAAGTGTATCACATCTCAGGGAAAAAAAAAGCACCGAAGTGTGCGCTGCTTTTCGGTCTGGTTACTACCGTTTATGTCAGATGGCACCGGATACCGGTACCCATCCCTAGTGGTAATGCACTTAAGTATTTCCATGTTATACTACCACCTACTCGTACTATACTACATTTTGGATGCAGATGCACTTTGTAAAAATCCAATAATACTTGATTCTGTATATCAGTAAGATTTAAGTGTTAAACACATCAATGCATCAATAATTGTGATCTGGTAATTTATTATTCTTGACGTTAGAGTTGACGTTAGAGTTCATGCTCAAACTTTTTGACCCTTTACTAAACGCTGCTACATAAAGTGATGTTTAAACAGTAAAACAACACCACTTTTTGTGTATTATATCTGACTAAGAACGCAGGGCGGCACACAAGCCTGAAAATTGTTTTAAACATCTCGGAAACAGCGATGACTCTTTGCGCTTTGATGATGGAAACTTGGCAGTTTGATTGAAAGCATGCGTCACTTCAGTTTCTGAAGAGCAGTCCCTCGGTGGCTTTTAAACAGTCACTACAGTCACTGACGTGGGCAGTGAATGGGAACATGGCAGTGTGTTAAAAAATGATTTAAGGGCAAAGCGCACACACACGGATACACCAACCAGCTCTGATAACAGAGAGGGATCAGAACAGGAACTGGATGCTGAGCGATTCGATCAAATTCTTTATTTTTGGACTCTGAACGGTACCGAGGCGACCGAGTTGACACCAAATGAGAAACAATGAATCGGCTCAGTTGCAGCAGAAGTAGCTGAGCATGTGCTTATACAGAGATTATATGAAAGGAGTGTTTGGCAGTACTGTGACACTGAGAGCGGCTCAGGAAAAAGTCTATTTCATACTCAAAAATAAGTCACTTTTTACTTAATTCCTTCAGAAACATGAAAGACAATATAGACACTGGAAGTTCAAAGTCTTGTGAATATTTTAAAGGTTGAATGGAGTTTGTAGCGCAGTGTGAGTCAGAGGAGCTGAGCAGGTTAGAGTGAGCTGGGAGGAGTGTAAAAAAAAATGGAGGGTTAAACTTGGAGGGATTTTTAAAGCTGGATTTCTCAGCATGAGCCACGTTTATAGTGTCATTATTAGCAGAAATAATAATGATGCTTCAGAGAAAAATGCAGCAATGACCTGCTGCCATTAAGACAAATCCACTTTATTAACTAAAGTAAGATTGCCTTGTTGCTTGATATAAAGAATGATCCTGTTGTGATTGGTGTTCGTTTACACCACGTTTACAGCTTGGCTTGAGTAAGGCACCCTGTCTATGATGAGTAGTAATGGTATAATTTAAAAACACTGGTGGCCCTGCCAGGAGGCTGCTACCCCTCATCCTCCAGCCAGTAGAAATTGTTAGGTGGCACAAATCCTCTGGAAGTACAAGTTTGAGAACACATAATTCCCAGGTCTCAGTCGATCTTAGTGGGGTGCACATGAGCCTTAGTGACTTTATTCAGCATATCAATTCAAAAAGCACATGGCTAAGCAAGAACCAGGAATAACACGTGCTAAAATTCTAATAAACATAAACCACTGAGAGCGCAGGCATCTCCTACGCCTGGTATTATTGCTTTATGACCATTGTGGTTTTTGATTGTTTGTAAGTCAAATAGCCTTTTGATGCTGTTTTTGCTGGATGGTCATAAAATAAAAGTGTATCAGCTGTTTTTTTTTTTTTTTATCTTTTCCTCAGCACAAAAGAATACTGACATCTTTCTCGAGTTAAAGGTTTTCAGAAAATTTGTCCTGTGACCTTGACCTTGAGGTCAAGTAGATACACCTGTGTTATCAATAAGAAAATTCTACGTTGCCTGATTCTCAAATTAACGTGTTCACAAAGTTCTCCGACTATTCTGACTTCCAGCTCTGATTTATTCGCAGTTCCATTCAGTCAATAGTCAGTCAGCTGAAGCTGTCATTTACATCAAATTAGCGGTCGGCCTCACTGACCACTCAAAGCACTTAACAGCATAACCAGACTACAGAATCTCAAGCAAAATCTTAAAATGCCCCAGATTTCATTTTCCTAAACAGATAAACATCACTTGACAAACACGCCGAGTCTGACATTAGTTGGACAAACTATGGATTTTTATGGCTGAAGATCAGTTGAATAGAAATCGAGAGTTTAGTGGTTCCACATGAAAACTGTTGGTTTTTTTTTTTATAGCTTTAAAGGGAACTCTGTCCATTTGGAAAAAGAAAGCTCCATCAATATTATCTGGTTATTACAACTTTAAGCTAATGGTTCAGTTTTAGAGAACTTACTGTATCACAGTGTTTCTCAAGCTGTGGGGCATGGAGCCACCGCAGGTCAGCTGGTGACGATCAGAGAAAAAACAGGACGGAAATATAATGAGTGTTTGCCTGTGCTATCATCCCGAGCTTTATTTCTCTAAAAATTCAACTTGGATCCCATTTTATTTTTAATGTTTTTGAAAAAAATAGTGTGTGGTATTATTAATGTTTCTTTTTCTCTTCTTTAAGTGAGGGTACGCCAGAACAAGTTGGAGATCCACTGACTTATCAAGTCATTCAGAATTTAGTGGCTCTGTGGAAAATCTTGAAGTTTTGCTTAAAAAAATATATGTTTCATAGGTCAGCCTTTGCTGCATCAATTTTATGAGTTTGTATATTAAACATTCATATTTTAGAAAAAGAAAAAAGTCAAAGTGCTTCAGACTTGCTATCGTGACCTGGTATTGCTTCAGCTTAGTTGCTGAGTTGTCCGCCACTTCTCGCTAGATCTCATCCTGCAGTTCCTGCTTTTAGCTAGTACTTAGTCCTAGCTAGCTAACATCCCAGCTAGCTGCGTGTTTGACACGAGTCTCTGTTGGGGTTGATGCCCGATTCCTTCTGAACAGTGATTTATTTATTTATTTATTTATTTGATTAACTGGGTCATGAGATCTGCTGTAGAATTTGTGCAATACATTATGTAAACACCATAAGGCGAGTGCCATTTCGTTCCATTATATTCAAAAGGAAGCAGACATTTCTACAGCTGATGTTCCCAAAATAGGGAAGCTAGCAAGAAAACAGTCTGGATAGATAAACAGCTTTACAGGCCACAGGAAACATATGTCAATTTGATTTTTGGTGTAAACTGTCCCTCTTAAAGGTTGGGGGCAAAAAAAATCCAAAACACATTTTATTCTACTTGAGGATTATAGAAATACAGCCACACTATTACATCACATAGAAAAGATTTACTTTAGACACACATGTCTTCCTAATTCAGATAAATATATTTATCATCTTTGCAAATAGGTACTGGGCAAACTTTTGATATTAGAAGCTTTTTGGATTAAGGTGGCCACATTTCAAACTGATATCTAACCAATGGCAGATCTGTGAAGTTTGCAAATGTGACAACGTCCTAGATATGAAATAATATGGTGTTCTGTTGCAGTAAAGCCCCAAATGACATTTACTTTTACCCCCTCATTTTAGAATGAACGAGTAATGAATATACAAAACTTTCATAAAAGTGTCTCAGTCGTTACAACAGTTAATCCTTTAATGCCAAGAGTGTCATATTTGATCCATGAGATCTTCATCATTGTGTGATTTTTCTTTTTTAAAAACCTAACTCCCTTATATATTTGTTTAAGATAAACAAACTGAGAAATTAATGTAGCATAAAATGATCCAATTAAATCTCATTTAATCAAATTGATATTTAATTGAATCTTTTATTTCATTTGTCAGAGGCTCCATTAAACATTCTGCTTTGCAAAATTTGAATTTTCTAGCAGTTATTCCATCGTTCAGGCTTTACTGGGTTAAAATGATTGCACATGCACTGTAAACTGTAAACTGCAAGCAGTGAAGCTTTTCTTCAACATGAAAACGGTTCCTTAGTTTCAAACTGCTTCCTTATTGTTCGTTGTTCAAATGTATGTATGCAGCTATGACCAAAGCCATTTAAAATGAAACATAAACCTTTTTGGCTCGCATATGTTTCCGTCCCCTCACAGGCAGAGGAGATGTAATTCAGAGAGCGACAGCACATCAGTTCAGACAGTATCACACTAAAATGTTTTCCCTTGTCGAGCTTTACTGTCGTGGCCATATGGCACTGTGACACAGAATGAAGAGGCTTCTTAAGTGAAGGAGAAAAACTTGCATGAGAGACCATCAATCACACTTTCCTTCCCCTGATCTCTCTGCCCCTGTTCTCGTCACAGATCCGCAGTGTGCAGATCCTGCCTGTGGATTATGAGATCGAGTACATCTGCAGAGGCAACCGAGTGATCGTGGGACCGAAGGTCAGGAAGTGCTTACCCAACGGCACGTGGACAGACATGATGCAGGCCAGCAGATGTTGTAAGTCCTCTTTGGTCTCATTCCCATTCCCTTTTCCTCCCGTTCCTCGTCCTTCTTTCATTTTTCCTTTTCCCCCTGCAGACAGATCTTGTGCACAATAATCAGCTCTTAAGTGTCACGTCTGCTTAATCAGCATCAAATTAAAACCACACTTACGCTGAAATGAAATCCCAGTTGTTTTGACAGTGCTTCACCACCCTCCCTGTTTACTCTTTACACAAAGGAAAGTGTCACATACTGTGCAGCGTTCACTGTCGCCGTCTCCAAAACCGACGGCGGTTTCCAAAGTAAAGTGAACTGATGCAGTCTGACTTAATGAAATGAAACCACACATTTTAATTTGTCCTTTAGTGTTTCTTACACTGAAGCTGATTTAGCCCTAAAAACACTAGCAATCTGCTAATGCACGATGAATGATACATCAAGGATTTACCACAGGACTTCCTCTTTTTAAAGCAACTTCTTAAAGTGATAAGGAGACATTAGAAAGATGGTTACATTTTAACAGAAGCCTCGACGCGTGCAGAAGAAGCAGCCAGTTGTGGGGGTTGAAAATGATGCTGTCTGCTGCTACAAATTCTCCGCTGCTGCTTGCTTCATGCCTGAAATTAAAATGGCAGCTTCTGTAAAGTGGCTTAGGTGCTGCGATGTCTCTAATACTCTCAGAAATATATTTCACCAACATCAGAACCAGTAACACAGAATCTAAAAATGCAACCGTATCTCTTGATCCTTTCTATCAAAAACAAAATGTTTGTCCCACAAAATGCATTAACACAGAAATGGCTCCAAAAGGCCCCATTTCTTCTCAACTTGTCTAAAAATCATGTTTTCTTGAGCATTTAGGGGCCGTTTGGTCAAAGTGGAACTTCACCCAAAGCTCTGAGCCTAACTCCATCCACTGCATAGTGAGAGGGGTGGGGAGAGGGTGTGAGAGTGATTTGCAGACTGCGTAAAATACAGAGCAGCACCCGAAAGCAATTCATTTCCACCTGCCACAGAGTTATGAATTCAAATGGAGGAATTTTCCCTCCAGAATCTTCCGAAACAGGCTTTAATGTGGCGGAGGATCACGGTGGTCGGAAGCCATATTCATTTAAGCCGTTAGTTCATGGACATGGTGACGTGATGTCACCTCAGCGTTAGGTTGCTGCCAGTCTGAGCCAGAAGTGATCATATTTAGACGACAGGGCCGAGTTGTCAGCTAACACTGATAGAGTGTGCAGATACTGAGACATGTCTCTACAGAATAATGAAGTAATACAATGTCACTCATCAAACACCGGAGCTCTGTTTTCTTGGGCGGTCTGTCTCACACCGCGGCCACATTGTCACACAATTCCATTAAAATGCTCCAAATGGCACCAACAGCACAAACACAGTGGAGCAGTCCAGCTCAATGATAGGACACCCATCACAGTAGCCACGCCCCCAACTTTAAGCCTCACCAGTATTCAGGTGGAGTTTGACCACCATACATCGATTACGAAAGGAGGAAACTGTTGTGGCCTCAAGATGTTTATTAGTACGTTTGGTTAATTTAACACAAGAGTCTGTGGTGACCGGCTTTGGGAGCCGGAGGAACTCCAGTGTTTTGGTTTCTTTCTCTCTCCCTCCGTCTCGCTATCAACGGGTCATCCTTCCTTCTCCAACTATGCGCTGATACATGCAGGTGTGAAGAAAGAACGCAGCGTGGCGATTTATTTCTACTCCCGACAAAATCAGCGAAACATTGCACCAAAATCAAGACACACAGAGTAAACTGTAGTGAATGAAGCCTGTGAATTAGTAGCTTCTGTGTTATAAAAGGAGTGTGGTTTATCCATTCAAGAAGAGCAACCGGAGGAGGTGTGCCGCCTACCCCTGATTAGAGGGCATTTTTATCTATTTTTATATGAATTACACGATGTACAGTAATCCCAAATGGTTGCTTCCATCTCACTGGCTTTGCAGCGTTCAGGATGATTGAAAACAGTCGATGGTATGTTGAGCTAATTCCAGCCTATTATGTGTTTTATTCCAGTACAGTTATATGATTTAGTTTGAAAGCGTTTCCTTAATGTTTAACACGATAGACTTGGGTATTTACACATATGGAGCATCATTTGTGCTCATTCGGAGTTTTGTTTGTGTCTGCCTGGCAAATATAAGTGCAATATTTACTGTTTTAGCTCAGTTTCTCCTCCAACTCTGGAGAGAAATACTTGGTCGATGAAATACTGCTGTCTGTGTTGCTAACTCTGTCTGTTTGGCACTTGGTGCTGAGTACAGGGAGTGTACTGGGAGTTCATAAGAGCTTTTCTGCTGACAGTTTCCTGCTGTGGCTGAAAATGATGCTGAGTGAACCAAATCCAGACAAATCTTGTGTATAATATTCAGTTTTCAAGTGTCCTGTCTGCTTAATCAACAATCTTAATTTAAAGCCAAAACTACAATGAAATAAAGCGTCTGATGTTATGACAGCAAAGATTCACGGGGAGCTGTCTGTGCCGTCTCAACCTGCTTTTAGCCTTTTTTTGGTGTCTACCAACTCCTGCTGTGCACTTTGTTTGGCACTCGGTGGGGGTTGCTTTTATACATACCACTGTTAAACTACAATAGCATTAGGTAACATTATTTCTCAAAAGTAATGCAACATATTTACTGCAGTTTAAAGTAACCTGTTACATTACAGTAATACCGACTGAGTTGGAATACTTCATGGCTTTGCTATTAATAGTGGGCAGTTCTTCCTCTGTGATTGCTCATGGAGGATCTTCTGTGTAATACTGCAGAATCTTTACCTTCATCGTCAAGCTCCTTGTTAAATATTAAAGCTCTCATAGACCTCAAACAGGCTGAAATGCTGCAGCGAGATGTTAAGAGAGCTGTGCATAAATGTGTCTCCAAACCTCCATGAGCTGTTTAGAAGTGTGATAATGATCTAATAATAATGATATGATAACATTTGAAGTTACTCCTGTTAAAGATGGTTCTGAAAGCTACCGAAACACTGAGTGTACTCAGGTTTTCACATCACTGTAAATAAAACTGTAAACATGAGTGCAAATAAAATTAAATGCAGCTGAATTAACATGCAGAGAAAGAGTAAAACTTCATCTGGGTTTATAAAAATATTTTGAAACACATCTGATGTATTAAACTCGAAGGTCTTAGAAATACAAAAAAAAGCACATAAGCAGGTTAGTTTCTCAAACAAAAGGCGCCTGATATCAGACACAGTCATCAACCCCGACTCTGCATCTGTAACCAGCTAAACACATAAAAGAGACTGAAGAGTTAATCATGCCTGTGTGTGCTGACTCAGCAGGGATGGGCAAGGTGAGAGAAATTATCCAAAAGTGATACAGAATACTCGAGTACCTCATTACGTTACACTGGAATCTACGGTGAATTGTTGCCTGTGTCTGGTTCTTGTGTTTTCCTTTACATAAATAAAAACATTTAAACCATAAACTGGTGCACACAATAACAACAGCACTAACAGGTTACTGCAGTGTTTACTCTTTTCACATGTGGTTACTTTTCATGTCTTTGCAAACATGTTTTTAACTGGTTATTAAAGCAGGAGAGTCGTGCACCATCTGTTTCCTCAGGTATCCGAGTGAGAATATTTCCAGTATTTATATTTATATACATGTACAGTCATGTTAGGTCTTTTAATGAATTTCAGGCACTGAAAGGAGTTCTTGTCCTACTTCCTTGTAAGCCATTCTACCCTTGGTGATGTTTCACTCACATTAGTCCCCAATGGTTTTACTGACCAGGACTGTGGAAAAGATGCCAAAGGAAGAGACTGCAGCATGGTGAAAAGCAAAAGAATGAACGTTATATTTTACATAAACCCTTTTTTTCTGAAAGAAATAAAGATGTAACCCATTTGTAATCACTGATATTGTGATATTTTGACATCTTTACATATTTTAATTATACAACTCTAGTACATGTAACCTTTCCCTCCCTCCATAAACTGACTGGCGCAGAGCAGATCGTGTTCAATGAATTTTCGGAGGTGTTTCATCTGAAAATAGCAGCTCGATTTGGCCGGGCACAATAGGAGAGCAGTGAGAGGGCCAAACCAGTAAAGCTGTAGCCAAACAGTTAAACAGTGAGCTGAAACCACTCCATGAGTCCAGACACTGCTGTAATTTCCCCCCGCTATTTTAAAATTGTCACATGATAACAAAATATTAGTATTCAAAATACTAATTACAGTTATTTTACATTTTCTAGTTTTAAAAGAGCCATTTTTACATGAAGCTTTCAGGTCATTTAAAAATCTATCCTGTTCTGTTTATCCAGTTCAGGGTGTGCAGGGGGGCTGGAGCCTATGCCAGCTGGGAGTGCAGAGGTGGAGCACACCCTGGACAGGTCTGCAGTCTGTCACAGGGTTGGTTAGCACTGTCGCCTCACTGCTTCCTCTGCCTACATCTCCAAAGACAAGCATGTCAAGTTAGTTTAAACTGATACTTCCTTTAAACTCTAACATAAATATGAGTTCAGTAAGATGAGGTACTAATAAAAATGATCCTAAATGCTAATAATACTATGATGTAGAAAACTGCTCTTACCATCACAAAGAATATTACCATATGGCCAGAGGGTGCCTCTCAGCAGCTGCAGGACTGTTTTGACAGGACTAACTGGGATATCTTTGAACATCAGGACTTGGAAATGTTCACAGACAGTGTCCTCTGCTATATAAAACACTGCATAGACACTGTTACAGCAGTCAAACGGATCCGGGCTTATCCCAACCAAAAGCCCTGGATGACCCGGGAGGTCAGGCAGCTGCTGAAGGAGAGGAACATTGCGTTCAGGTCTGGCAACAGGGATTACTACACCATAGCCCGATCCAACCTGAAGAGAGGCATCAGAGAGGCAAAGGGGGACTATAGGAGGAGGATTGAGGACCATCTGAAGAGTAATACCAGCCGGCAGGTGTGGCAAGGCATCCAGCACCTAACCAACTATAAGATCAATCTCGGAGCTGCGGACGGTGACCTGGAGCTGGCAGAGGAGCTGAATATCTTCTTTGCCCGCTTTGAGACCAGGGTACCAGAGGTATTGGAGCCACAGCAGCAACACGCCACCCATAGCAGCACCACCCTCACCCTGGAAGAGCACGAGGTGAGGCGCATGCTGCAGGCTGTTAACCCGAGGAAGGCGGCGGGTCCTGATGGTGTGCCAGGTCGAATATTGAGGGATTGTGCAGGACAGCTGGCTGGGATCTTCACCAGGATTTTCAACAAATCCCTCGCACAGGCGACTGTCCCACTCTGCCTGAAGTCCTCCACCATAGTCCCCTTGCCTAAGAAGCCCCACATCACCGGCCTGAATGACTACAGACCGGTGGCACTCACCCCAGTGGTAATGAAATGCTTTGAGAAGCTGGTCCGCAGACACATCACAGCAGCCCTGCCCCGCAGCCTGGATCCACACCAGTTTGCCTACAGAGCAAACCGATCCACGGAAGACGCTGTAGCCACAGCACTCCATGCTGCATTAACTCACCTGGAAGAGCATGGTAGCTATGTGCGGATGCTCTTCGTGGATTACTGCTCAGCTTTTAACACCATCCTTCCACACAAACTGGTGGCCAAGCTACAAGACCTGGGGCTTCCATACAGCACCTGCATGTGGATCAATAGCTTCCTCTCGGGCCGTAGACAGAGAGTCAGAGTTGGCCATCACACATCCTCAGCCCTGAGTCTCAGCACTGGCTCACCCCAGGGCTGTGTGCTCAGTCCACTGCTCTACTCTCTCTACACACACGACTGCACTCCTCGCCACCACAGCAACATCTTTGTGAAATTTGCAGATGACACCACAGTGGTGGGGCTCATTTCCAAGGGAGACGAGTCTACGTACAGAGACGAGGTGGAGCAGCTGACGTCATGGTGTAAGGCCAATAACCTCCTCCTCAACACTTCAAAAACCAAAGAACTCATAATAGACTTCAGAAGGAAAAAGGCAGAGATCCAACCACTATTCATAAATGGGGACTGTGTAGAAAGGGTGGCAAGCTTCCGCTTCCTGGGAGTCAATATAGAGGAGAACCTTTCCTGGAGTGTGAACACCTCCGAGCTGCTGAAAAAGGCCCAACAGAGACTGTACTTCCTGAGAATTCTCAGGAGGAATAACATCACACAGAGACTGCTGGTGTCCTTCTACAGAGCCACCATTGAGAGTGTTCTAACTTACTGCATATGCATCTGGTACACTAGCTGCACAGGGGCTCAGAGGAAAGCACTCCAAGGGATCATTAACACCGCCCAAAAGATCACTGGCTGCCCTCTCCCCACACTGGAAGTTCTACACAATGCCCACTGTTTTAAAAAGGCCCAAAACATCATAAAAGACACCTCACATCCTGGCCACTCCCTGTTCGAACTGTTGCCCTCAGGCAGACGGTACAGGGCAATCAGAGCAAGGACTAATAGACTCAAACACAGCTGTTATCCAACTGCAATAACACATCTGAATACTACAAAAAAATGTCCATCACGCCACTCTTGTGTTAATCTATGCACGGTCTGAAGCATGTGTGTGGGAATGTATGTGAATGTTTTACTGTTACATCTTATTAGTATTTTAAGTATTCTATCTATTTTATTTATTGAATTTTATTGTTTTATTTATATTTTGATATTGCTAGGGATGATGCAATGATCGGGGACCATTCTTCATTTCGTTGTTCTCGTGACAATGACAATAAAGTTTCTGATCTGATCTGATGTTCGCTTCTACGCCGCTCGTTATAATACTAAGGCAGGAACTGTGATCCTCTGATTGTTGCCATCGACCCCATGCCTTCTTACTAACGCAGACTTGTGCAGATTTTATACTTCCTCATTCAACAAGGCGACGCTCTGATAAACTGTAAGTGAAATGTTAGCGTGAGGAGACCAACAGTCAGTCTTTCCTTCACTGACCTGGTTGCTTCTGAAGGCCACGAGAGGCCGTTCAAGCACTGGAACAAAATGAGTTGTTACATTTGGACTCCTGCACCGTCCGACTCGGCCCTCACGTTCCAATGGTAGATTAAGCTGACTGACAAGGCAACAGAGCAAAATTCATACTGCTCACAAAAGGCTGATGTGAAACATCCATCCAGCTGTAAGCTCTCCTATTCCCAAAGCATTCCCTGCTCCTTTTTCTCATTACAAAGAATACTAAATGAAACCTTTTTGGTAAAGGAAAACTCTTCTGAGTGTAACTGAGCTGCAGCATGTTTTGAAGCTCTACTTTTACTGCTCAAGAAATGTTCGTTTCTAGTTCGTCAGCCACCCACAATACTGAACATCCATGAATACTTTTAGTGGAATTCATGCAATGCAAAAGCAAATACAGTACTGTGCAAAAGTCTTGAGCCACCCATCATTTCTTTATATTTTGCTACAAGAATGTAAAATTATTTCAGCAACTTATTGAAAGACATGCAGTTCTCCAGGCTTCATAAAGGCTCTTCAAAGCTCTTCTTTGGATGTTGGCTGCTTTCTGTTCAGTTCTCTGTCGAGTACTTCCATAGTGTTGACGTTTGGACTCTGGGGAGGCCAATCCATGCCTGATAGTGAGCCATTGTGGTTTATTTTTCTCTCCAGGTGAACTCGTACTGCAATGATTGTGTGTTTGGGATCATTGTTACACTAAACAGTGAACCTGTTGCTAATCAGCCCCAAACCAAGACAGAGCTTCCACTGTGTTTTACAGATGCCTGTAGACACACTGATGACGACTTGAACCAAAAACTACAAGTTTGGATTAATGACCATAAAAGATCTGTTAACCCTCATTTTCAGTCCTGTTCTTGTGTAATTTGGCCCTTTTCTCTATTTCCCTTCCTTAACTGTGGCTTCTTGACAGCCAGTCTTTCATTTACCAAAGAAGAACTTGAAAGAGCTTCGGAGAACTGGAGAGTTATTGCTCGACATCACTTGGGGGGGGGGGAGAGTCTTGCTCCTTGGAAACATAATATGAAAAAATGAGCAGTCACTCAAGTCTTCTTCACAGTATTTTATGTCACCAATGACAGGCTGAAATAAAAGTGGTTACTTTGCAGTCTGACCATTTTTGGTGAGTAAAGCCAACAAGCAGGTGAACAGCGAGTGGGTGAAAAACACAAAGCTTCAAATGGGATGGAAAAAACAGGCTGTGGTCAAAAACAAAACTCCAATGCTTTTCCCTAATCACATTTTTGTTGTTGTTTATGTTGTTGTTGTTTCACCTTGATGGAAAACATCACGAGGTGAAGGAGACTTGGGGAAAACCACCACAGTGCTCAGAGAATCTGCACTTGTGCTGGATTGCTTGATAAGCTCATAACGGATGTTGCTGATATGAGTCTGTTGCATTAAAACTACAACATCTAAGAAGATGAACTACAAAAACCTCACCTTCCATACCCAATGTTTTTCACCACAGTCTGTATATAAAGGATGGTGTCAGTGACGTCCCACTCTGAAGTCTCAAACTGGCATCTTTTTGGAAGCAGACGTCATAAATGAGGGGTGACTGTGAAACCCTCGGACAACACACACACTGATGACTTGTGATTGACAAATTGCTTGTCAATGGCGCGCTCTGGTTTATTTCCAATTCTCACTCTAATAAGGACCATCATTTGCAACAGTAACATCATGCTGTATTCAGCAAGAAAGAAGGCAAAGGCCACTTTCCCACAGACTTCTACACCGGGAAGAGAAAAACCCCCTGAATACAATCATTTGCAAATCTAATTAACCCATAATTTATTAGCAATAGAACATATTGAATGTTTAAGCAGCGAAAATTCTAAGAAAATAAAATCAGTAATTTTGAATTTGATGGCAGCGACACATCACAAAAAAGCTGGGATGGGGTCGTGTTTCCTACTGTGTAGCATGCCCTCATCTTTTAACTAAAGTCCATCTGGGAACTGTGGAGACCAGCTGTGGGAGGTTTGGGGGAGGAATGCTGTCCCATTCTTGTCTGATTGAAGAATTTTAGCAGGCAGGCCAGTTCAGCACCCCGATTCTGCACAATTTAACAATGTTTTGCTGAAATACACAAGGTCTTTAAAAAAAACACGTTGCTCTAAAACCTGCATACCTTTCAGCATCGATAGAGCCTTTCCAGATGTGCCAGCTCCACAGACACTAATCCACCTCCATACCGTCAGAGACGGAGGCTTGAGTGCTTATAACAAGCCCCCCCCCCTCGTCTTTAGTCTGGAGGATGTGGTGTCCATGTTTCCCAAAAAGAATTTCAATTTTCAGTTCGTCTGACCACAGAACAGTTTTCCACTTTGCCTCAGTCCTTTTTAAATGAGCTTTGGCTGAGGCTGGCTCAGGCATCCAATACTGATTTCTGGCCTCGTCCCTTGCACTCGTGTCACACATATCAAATTTGAATTGAGTTAATATTTTATAATATAGTTTCTCAGTTAAAAGGTTTGATATGTTTCTGTGTTCTACGTTTGGTTTATGAGATCTGAAAATCACTGCGTTCTGGTTTTCTGTACATTTTACCCACAAACTGACCTGCACAGCGTCCACATCACTGCAGACACTATTACTGATGTGAAAAAAAGCTCACTAATCATCACAGTGAGTTGAAATGAAGTGGCTGTAATAGAAAATGCTCCCCAGCCTCTGGTCCACTCGTTTTTCCCTCTTCCTGCTGAAGACGATCCATCTTAACAGTTCCTTTACGAAAGCTTTTAGCATCTTTGAAGTCAAATTAATTAACCATAATCCTAAAAGCTGGCAGTACAACAATGCTCAGAATGAGGACGTAAGCTTTGCAAACAGAGCTGCAATACAACCTCTACTTCACTTTGATCATTTTAATTTGGCTAATTATATTTTATTTATGGAGCATTTTTCTAAACCTATGTTACAAAGTGCTGCACGTGGTAAACGGGCCATAACCAGCAGACTCGCCTACATTACTGTTATTTCCATTTCGGCTATTAATTAAACAGTTTGTTCAAAGCACATCAGCATATTTGCAAGTTATGGTGTAAGATGGAAGCAGACATAATTTAAACGATATGATCTGTGACGCTTCTCAGCCTTGTTGTTTCTCCATGAACGGGCTTTTAGTCTGTCACTTTGAATTCTGATCTCATTTCATAAAGACGGCCCAGCGCATGTGCTAAAGGGAGAAATGAAAGAAGCATTAATGCAACTTTCCTTAGTATTTAGAGAATAAGATTAGCTCTTTTTATGGTCACCACATAGATACTTACAGATCACATGACTCAGACCCTCCTGATCATAACTGACTATTTAACCACAACCGCGACCTCCTGTCAGGTAAACCTGTGACTTTTAAACTGGACTTTAATGACCCCATTTTGGACACACGTGGCCAGTGTGTCAAAGCACAGGCAGTGAGAAAAAAACGGGACACAGAGATGAGAATATGTTTATTCTACAGGGGAGATGAAGCCTTTTCCCTCTGCTCCCTGCTTGGAAAATAAGTGAAGGCCTATAAAATAAATACATGTAAATATGAAATGATCTGTACTGTCTCCACTGAGGCCGTCTGTGTCTTCAGAGACATTTAGATGATGTTTAATGAATAAATTTGCACTATGAAATTGATTGTATCTCTCTACAAACCAAATTTGTATTGGCTCTTGCAAATTTTGAAATAAGGGCAGCAATCCAGTCAAATCCCAGTTGAAACCTCCCATTTTTGTTCTTCCAGTTCACATTTAACACCAGTGGAAATCTTCCCAGGAGTACACTCTCAGAAGCAGGATTTTTTGTTTTCTCTGGCTTACGTAAGAGCACAAGCTGCAATGTGCAGATTGGAGTTTTATTTTGTACTCGCATGCTGGAAGGAAGATTCGACAAACTCGGCAGCTTAACAGAAAAACACAGAGGAGCCCGGCCATTTCCAGATCAGACAAAAAAGAAAAAAGCTATTCCTGTTTTATTTTTCCTGGTAACTAACGCAAAACTTTCTATTTTCCAACTTTCTAACGACTCCGTCACTACTTTGTGCCCGTTTTGTTTCTGAGACGTGTGTGGGAACACTGCCAGATGTAATCTCACAGGATGAATTCATTTAAATCTCAGACACATTTTCAGCTTTTTGCTCATTTATATTCCACTTTTACCTACTGCAGTGCTTGCTCAGATGAAGGAATCTATTCATGTGTGGACTGTAGGGAAGGTCGTTCGTTTTCTTTCTGCAGCAGCCGTAACTAGAAGAGATGAAAAACCTTGAAAAAAGAGACTTTTTTTAACCCGTTGCCTCTGTCACCGAGGCTGCCGTCTGATTGCGTTCCTTTCTTCTCGTTTAGATTAGTCACCGTGAACATCACAGGGCTACTACATGACGACAGACTCTGCAGTGGAGCCACTTTTCATTACAATTAATGAAATGTGTGGCATCATGACTAGCCTTGTTTCCAGAGAGAGTGACGCTATCCCCAGACCACGTTGGGCATGATTAAAGCTAACTAGAGGCATGCCTGTGGCCAGCTGTGAGGAGGGATTTTTCTGGCTCAGAAAAGCGAGCTTGGGGAGTGAAGCATGATTGGTCTGCATGTAGTTAAAGCAGCGTTTTACCTTATTTAGCAGCAGTCATTTTCCTCTTATTTCTGGGAAGAAATAATATACATAACCATGAAAAACAAAAACAAGTATTTTATGCTTATGTGAATGAAACCCCATTTAAAAATCTTACAAATGGTCAAACAGATTTATATCATTGGTGATTTAACCTCTCTGATGTGTCCCCAAAATATTTTACATGCAAGAAAATCTCCAACAAAGTCTGCCTCAATTTCTTTGATACAAACCAAATGCATTTTACTTTTGTAACTCCTACTAACAGACTATGTTTTACACAAATTTTCCTTTTTAAGGGGTTTCTGTCAGTAAGATCACGATTTGTGTAATTTTTGGGAGCAAAAAATAAGATTTGGATTAAAACGGTGGTTAAGTACTTTCCTCTGAGACATGTTTAATTCAGCTCACTTTCCTGTAATTAAAGGGTGCTTAACATTTTTTACAGAAGGCCCGACTGACTAACATAAAGTAAGTGAAGGGTCAAAGATTGGATAATTAAACATGACACTTGGAGTGCTGAGCTATCCATGAATTTGGCTGATGTGGCAGATTATTTTACAATTGGCAGTTTGCCAGCCTGGGGCCTTCTATTGTTGGAACAGGCTGACTTCCTGTTTCCTGTTAACAGTTTGAAGTGCAGATTGACATGGCTAGTAAAGGATTCTGCAGTCCTGCAGAAACCCCAAGCACACCCATACTGTTTCTACTGGAACTCAGAGGATTAAGATGTAAATGTGAGCACCTCAGTAAAAGCAGAGCTTTAGACAGTTTGCAGGTCTGGAGCGCTCACGTGTGTTTGCGTTAACACAGTGCCAAAATCTTCCCAGCAAATTTCCCTCAAGATCAGACGGTGCAATCATCAGAGAAACCAGAAAAAGTCCAAGAGCTTCACCTCAGACTCTACAGGCCTCAGTTAGCTCAAGACAGTACAACTGGAAATAGGCTAAACAAGTATGGTTTGTTTATGAAGGTTCCAGAAAAAAACCCCCAAAACTCTTCTGTAAAAAGAACCAGCGTGACTTAAGTTTGCCAAGTTACATCTAAACAAGTCACAAGACTTCTGGAGCAGTGTCCTCTGGACAAACGAGACCAAAGTGGAGATGTTTGGCCATAATGTACAAACACTTGCATATCAGCACAAATGCCTCACACCAGCTGTCAGCACGGTGTTGGTGGGCTGATGATTTGGGCTCCACCAACACCCGGGCTCCTTACAGTTATTGGTTTCACCATGAATTCCTCTGTTTCAAAGGTGAGGTCATCTGTACAGACGACAATGATCTCAAGATGACCTCGAGCTCAGCAGCAAATCTACAACAGAGCGTCTGCAATGGTTCACTCATAGTCCCGACCTGAGCTGACTGAAATACTGGGGCGGGGCCTCAGGACAGCAGAGTTGTGTGAAAACTCTTTTTCTTTAAAGTATTTCTAATAAATCAATATCGGTGGCACTAACACTGAGGCATGCTTCAGTCAGTTGCTGCTTTGTTTAGTAAGATGAAGCAATAATTGTTTGATATGTTGTTATTAGTAAGAATTGAAAGGTTCACAGCTGTGTAAATTAGGCAGATGTTAAATGTGTGTACTCTCACCAATATTAGCGGCTGATTCACAGCACGCAGCGCCACATGTTTGATTTAGCAGATTTTTGCAATGCCTGATACTCTTCCTGACGCAGCCCTCAATGTCGGATTTGTTTCTCCACACGGGGATGAACTGGGAACCTTCTGCTTGTTAGGCACATCTATAAACCACTACACTGTAGAGCCACTCCTCAAGGCTGTTTCTTAATATTAGGCTTAAGTTAGCTAACATTTACAGACTGCTGAAACTACTGATGAAAAATATATAAATATCACAGGTTTTACTCCTTTCAAATTGACACTGTAGGTGCAGCAACTAAAAACCTCGAACAAGTTTGAATGTCAGTGACCTCGACCTCAAGGTCAGAGGTCAAGTTTTCTGAAAATCAAGTCAGTGTGATAACCTAGCATAGGATATCCAAATTCATAGCACAGGTGCCACTGGCAGCATCTTTATAATTCTGCCTCTGGAATTATAATAATAATAATAATAATTATCCAATTACTTCTGAAAATGGGCGACTTTGTATAAAGAGGCTGTGTCTTCTAAACAGAAAATGAAAAGGTTTTATAAAACAATTTGACTTAAGGCTGAAAGTCGGCACGTTTGATTTAAATCCACTGCAGTGGTGTACCGAGCAAAATCCTGACTGGAGACATACACAGGGAGATTTGAGAAATACAACAACGCCCTATCTTGACTTGTCAACATGTGTTGATTACCAGATATGTGAAAAGTCGAAGGAAAACTGGCTTTTTTTTTTTACTTGTGCCTAATCAAAACTGTAAATACGAGAGTGACTAACAGCTTTATAGCTGTGAGTCAGTGACACCGATGTTACTGAACCCGATCTAAAAATTCTCAACTGCAGCTACCAAATTCGATGCCACAGAAATGAAGCACAACAAGCCTCCATCTATTTTAATCATAGCGGCATCAGGGAGACTCTTTACTGAATGAAGGTCGTGTTTTAATGAGCGACGAGCTCTTTTTGCTCCTTTAATTGACTCGAATGAAGCAGTTAATGTTTTTTATGTGAACGTTATCCTGAGTGGAGATGGCTTTCAAGCTTGGTAACACATTATAATCACCGTCAGTATTTACAGTAAATAAACAAAAATATAAATGAACTACATTTGAATCAACTATCAGGCCAAACAGTGAATTATTTTAAAAACAGAGCTCAAACAATGCGAACAGGTACCGAAGCTTGTTTCTGTTCATCTGCGCCATAGACGTTAAATTCTTGAAGCGATGTTTTAAAAACTGTTAGAAATCCCATTATTGTGATTTCATGCCCCAATAATTTAATGTGACTGTCTCTTGAATTTATTAATTTATGAAGGCTTAAAATTAGTGCAAAACCCCCAAAAAACATTTAGAAGTGCCAAATTTCAACGCACCTCTAATCTGAAAGAGGCAGAAATATTCATAGCATGAAGGAAAGCTTCGTTATATATGTATGAAAGTAATTGACCAAACAGATCACGTGATTCTGAGGTGGAAATTCACTGATTTCTTTGCTTCCCATGGTGGATCCACCAGGTTTAAATAAACCATAATTATCCTCTGAGTGTCTTTCAACCCGTCAATTTGGTTTTCGCATTACTACTGTTTTTCACTCTTCCTGCTTTTTTTAAATCCTGTTTTCAGGCTTTTTACTGATAAACCTCAGTACTGAACAGCAACCCCATTAAACAAGGAGAGGAACTGAGCAGTGAACGAAGCGGAGCGTAAATCAGCTTAGAAGGCCGAGCGTTTCCCCGGGAGCTGGTAGACAGAGAAATGGAGCTGAGGGTTAAAACTGGACTTGGAGGCACCCGGTCGTGCAGACAATGAATTCATCTCCCTTTGAGCAACATTTGTGCAACTCCTTCTTTGTGTATTTATGGATTTACCTTTCCATAACTCCCTCTTCTTGTTTCCAGTGCTGCTGTGCCCGCGGGTGTGGACGTCTCTGGAGAACGGCAGGGTGACGGCGAAGCCTCCCGGGCCCCCCGTGGAAGGAACCGTGCTCCATTACAGCTGCCACGCCGGCTTCATCCTGGAGGGCAGAAACATCAGCCATTGCACTAAGCTGGGCAAGTGGGACGCGCCTAAACCCACCTGCCTGTGTGAGTGTCTCAGAATATATCAGGTTTTCCATTATACTGCGCCTTCTAGCAGAATTAAGATAATTATGTCATATAGTGGGATGCCATTTTCTGTTACATGAGAGATTCAGCGGGCGAAGCAAGCCGACTGACAACAAAGAGCGTAATTAATGACACTGAAACTATGACTGGAGCCATGACTGGAGTTGCAAATGATGGTGATGAATCATAGTAACAACTGGAGGCTATAATTTACTCAGTGAGGAAAAATATTGAGCCTTTATTGATATTTTACACCTAAAACAACAAATTGGTTAATAAATAGAAAATTAAAACAGCAGCTGCTTTGATGGCAAATTAATACATGGTTTCTGCAGTAATAAAAGAACACTGATGTATTTTAAGACCTCAGGAGGAATAAAACTAGGTCTAAACAACTAATTATGTGAATAATATTCAGGCTTTAATAAAGAATGATAACTGGGTCATTCCCTGGAAAACCAAACGAGTGCCAAACATGGAGCGAACCACAGCTAGAGGATGAGGCTGGTAACAAAATGTAGGCGCAAAGGAGGCTTTTGATAGGCTGTCACCTGTCGCACGCGTGGTCATATAGACCTGGGAAGTTTACACAAAATTGACTTTTTAAAGTTTTCTCCAGTAAATGAATCAAACATCCAGGACACCGATGCTTCTTTCTGTTCCAGGCATTAAATTTATGCAATTTAATAAAATACAATCCATGACATTAATGCTCACAGCTGGTTACAGGAATCAATCAATCATGAAATATAAAATACTTACGGCCTTATTTAGGACTTTTTAATGAACTGGCAACCAGTCTCTGGTTCCAGCTTCGCTAAAGAGCAGATTAAATGCTTTTTACACTAATTAGAAAATCTTTATATTGACACACTACAGGCAAACACAGCACTGATCCATTTCAGGATTCTGACTTGATGCTTTCAGGCTAACAGAAACAAACTATACAGAATATTAGGCAGGCACTTGAATATTTGTTTCTGTAAGATTCGAGCTGGATGTTCAATCTCAGCTTGGTCATGTGACATTTTGTACTTTGAGTAGTGTTCATCAAGCTTCAGTTTATCTCATTTTTTGCTAATCAGCAACTTTGTTATCTAGAACGAGCAACTTTTCATCCCCCTTTAGGAAGTTTTTCTCCTTCTCAAAGGCACGTAGTGAAGAATCTGCAGCACTCCTCTGCAGCACAGCTCTCGCAGCCATTGCTCTCCCGCTGCTCTCCCTCTCTGTTCTCATGCACAGCCTCTATGTGGGAGCTGCTGCTGTGCAAAGTAAGAGACTGTCTGTAGCTTCTAATTTTCCCTGTCAGTGATAATTTTACATGTAAATACAGCTGAAATCACAGCACAGTCTTTGTACATCACTCGTGTAAGCTGTGATTTTGTCAGATTATGTCACAGTTATAAAATCTGACACGAGCTCTTCCACCGAGGTTCTTTGTTCAAGGTAATTACAGGCTTTTTTAAAATGTCGAAATACTTAGAATGCTTCTCATCCTTACTTGTCTGCCAGGCATCCTTCTTGCTCACCGCAGTAATAATCATGCCTCAGTAAACCTCATGTTGCAAACTTTGTCACTAGATTCAGCAACTCTTATACCCGCAAACCAAAGTTTTTCTTCCTAATAAGCAAAAAACTGGGCACGCTCAGTGAGACGGAGGCAGACCCCCCGAGAAACATCATGTTGTCTCTGAGTGACTGTCGAACAGCTGTTATGGATTTAGGTGTTTCTTTTACCACAGTTTGTCTGTTAGACGTTTCTGCAAATCAGTGCAACTATGTAAAATATTGAATTGAGACATTCAAATTTTACCTTTAAAAATATAAGCAATTAGCTCAATAATTGTGATAATACACAATAATCCAGCAACAAATAATAATGTAAACATGAATACTATTTAATGGCACTATGTGTTTGCCTTACACTACTGCTCCCTTCATCTATGATGCATATTCTAAAATGGTGTAATGCAAATTGCAGTTTCCAATCATCTCTGCGGAGCTGTTTTCATTCCTGATAGGAATTTTAAGGCTGATTTAAAAATCACATATTTTAATATAATCGCTTATATTTTTTCATCTTTCAGACACGCAAAACATAAAGAAATTATGTTCAGTTATTTATTTACCGATTTATGCTTTGGGTGACTAAAAACACAACAGGGAACTTGCAGAGTGCCCTCTGGTGGACAAACTATGCAACATCAGCGGTCATGGAAAGGAAGAAGGGTGTTTCCCTCTGTCACAAGAAGTTTAAGTCCTTGAGCAATTTAAAAGCTGATACTGTTAGATGGGTAGATAGCTAATAATAGCTAACAATACTGGCCTACCAATAAATTGCTTGGGCTCTTCTTTTCGTCGTCATTTTGGGTGCCAAGTTCTGGCGGTGTGCTCTAATTCTGGTAGTTCACCGCAAAACATTCAAATTAAAGCCTGTAATGAAAAAAAAATCCCAATAAAAACAAAACTTACATGTATTTGTGTTCTTGGAAGTAAAACCTTGAAAAATCAGACCAGGAAACATTTTCATAATTAAAAATATCACAGTGGCATAAGTAATAAACAGCTGGGGTCATAAATGGCTCTACTTGGTCACGTGAAGGTTAAATAGGATTTTCCAGATCCCAGAAAGTTGATGTGACAGTTTATTCATCACTCAGCGCCTCCCACCTCCCACCTGATCAAAGTACACAGGGGTGGGTTGAAATCTGGTACTTTTAGCTACTTTATTTTTTCCAGCATCTTTGATCCCTCATAACTCCATACGTACAGCAGATAGCTGCACAGTCCTTTTAGGGCTGAAAGCCTCATTTAAACTGTCAAAACCCACAACCAAATCAAGTTTACAGCCACAAATGGGTTTGTTATCGTCAGCACAGCTTTTTCTCTAACCAGTGATGAGCATCGTATATATCAGAGGCAAACTGCACCAGTTTAACTAACGTCTGTGATGTAGAAGAACAGAAACAAGCACCGGTACCCTGGATGTTGATTTATTTTCTGGTCATTTACTGAAGAAAAGTTTAAAAAGCATTCTGGGTAAACTTTCAAGGGTCATCTAATCACAGGCAAAGGTAGCTGCGCTGGTTGGAGCATCTGAAAGGTTTCTTTTTGATACCAGGCTCAACTTGTAGCAGCGATTCTTTGATTCCTTTTGAATCTTTTAGCCAGGATTCCTTCTGAATGATTCCTTCTGAATTATGGCTGGGAGATTCATTAAATATACTAAAGGTATTATACCAAGAAATCTGCTGATTTTCAGTGAGCCAGGTGGAAACTTTTTTTAATATACAGATATATACTCTGGCCTGGGGGTGAGGACAAGCATGCATGTATTATATTTTAATTTTCTCCCGAGTGTCTCTTCCACAGAATCGCTGTAGCCCAGTATTTTACCACTGCTCACTTGGGTTTCAGTCTGCCTCCCGAAAATAGGAGCATTAGGCTTTAAAGATGACAGATAATTGCAAACACCTGCTCTCCCATCAGTGGAGCACTGTTGCTAAGCAATAAATAATGCAGCCAATCACAGTGGAAATCCTCAGAGGGTCGTCTGTACCGTTGGCACGGGCAGGTAAAGCAAATGACGTCCTGTACATGAAACAACAGTCAGGAATAAAGAGCCTGAGTGGGTATTAGTGATGTCACTGACGCCCATCAGTGTTCTCAGTTACAGCAGATGGCGTGTCCGCTGTCGGAAAAGATTTGTTCAAATTAGTGCAAATAAATGAGGATTTTGGAAACAAACACACACACGCACACACACACATAGATGAAACAAACAAGTGAAGGAAACAAGATGCCAACTGGTTATCAGAGGAGTTGGCATGGCAACGAGTAAAGTTGCTATGGGAATGGTAGTATTAAAAGAGATGAAAGAGGAATTATCAGCACAGTTGGAAAGTAGGGCCCTTATTGTATAATCCCTAAAAGTCTAGATTTAGAAATGCTGACCTACATGTGTGAATGCTTCAAATAGACTGAAAGAGCATTGAGACAGTGGTTTGTGTTGGGCCTTTATTAAATGAGGTTTATAGGTTTTCTGTTGGGTTTTATATGCTATGTGTTGTTCATACTATTACATAATAGGGACTTCCAGCCAGGCATTGCTGCTCAGCATAAACCTCTTCCAGACCCTTTCACAGGATAACTACGGTGTTGTATTGCTGCCCCCTAGTGGAGCGAAGTAACATTGAACGCTTTCAGTTAAAAACTTTTTTTTACCCACTCTGTTGGAGTATTTATTGTAACAAAATAAAAATCTGAATATATTTGTAATCAATTCTTCTTTTGTCCTTTTTCTATTCCCCTGCCACAGATGACAGAAACTACACAGGTAAGAACTTATTGTTTCCTAATTTTGTGATTTTGAAATCTGTTAACCTCGCTCAGCTCAGCGATGACCTGTTGAAGGTTACAGGGTTAGATTAAGGTCACCGAGTCTCAGTCTTTTTCTGCTGTAACCTTTATAACCTTCCTAATTTTATCAATCATTAACACTAACAAAGGAAGATTAATTTTACTTACTAAAAGTTGGCATTAGCCAAAAATAAACACAACTTATTATCCATTAAAAATCCTATTCATGCAGCCTAGTTTCACTTTGTTCTGCACTCGTTGCTCCTGCCCCATCTGTGGCTCTGGGCAACAGTTGTGAGAGTCACCAGGATCCCGTCCACTCCTTTTTTATGGAATTTTTGCCAAATGGAAAAGCTGACAATAGAAGAACTCTTTGCTCAAAATGCATGTGTAACATTTTAGCTTCTAGTATCTGAAAATGTGCCAGGCAGCTAGTCACCTCGTGGTTGTTAAGAGAGTAAATGATAAGGACAGATATCAAATCTATTCAGTAGTGCAACAGACAACCGTCACCTCAAGATGCTTTGTACTGTAAAGACACTGCAGTGTTTGAGAAAAAGCCCCAATGATCAGCCCCACCCCCACCCTTGAGCAGCATTTAGAGACAGTGGTGAAGAAGAACTCCCTTTTAACAGGGAAATATTTTAAGCAGAACCAGCCTCGATGATGGGCCGTCTATCGATTTGTCAGGGGGTCAGGACAGAGAAAAGAGAGAAAAATCCCAAAACAGACAAAACACAAACTGCAAAAGACCGTAAACAAAAGTCACATGACTGCATATTTTGCAGAGAAGCACTGTTCAGTGTCTGAGTCAAGCAGCAGCAACTAAGAAAACTGATCCCGCCCCAACTGTAAGCTTCATCAGAAAAGGAGAGCTGGAAGCCTAAAAGTGCCGAACATGTCTGTCTCCTGAATCCAGACTAACAGCTATGGGCTCTCCGTCCTTTTCTACCTTTGGAAACTCTGTGAAACACAAATAAGCCAGCAGCCTGAAAGTGAAGTCAGATAATAGTGTGAGGTTTTTAAGATACGACGGAGCCTGATCATTCAGGACTGTGTGGAGAGAGTAGAGGACCCGAGTGCAGACAGAGGCAAGTAGACAAAACTGAACTTAACAAAAAGCGAGCCTTTATTTAGGGCTGAAAACTCAAGGAAATACAACAAGGCTAAACTGAGGGAAAACCTGAACGTAAACTGGGAAACTATGACTCTCACTGAGACTTTATACTACGACTAGACAAGATAACAACTATGGCTTGACTGGGAAACTGTGACAAAGGGTAGGGAGGGTAACACAGACAACGAGACAATGAACACAGGAAGACCGATCTCCACAAATGAGGAGATCAGGGGAAGTGGAGACGTATGAGCAAACAGCTGACTAGAATGAACATAATGATGCCACAGTGGAAGTGCAAACTAAGCACATAGAACATGGAAACAAAACTGTCAAAATAAACAGGAAACATGATGAGATGCAGACACGACAGGAACTTGACAACAAGAACCACAGAGACATGAAGCAGGGAGACTTAGAACAGGGGAGAAGACACAAAAGGATCCACAAACAAAGGACAACAGCAACCTGTGCATTGTAGAAATTACTCAGATAAACTAAACTGAAACTAGAAAACCAATGAATAACGAAATACAATAAAACTCAAACACTGGGCCACACGACCCAGTACCGTGACATAGAGCACCCTGACATAACAGGTTATATCCCGATCCAAAATAACAAACCAATCACCATAGCAAACACGACACAGGTCAGCTGTGCAAACCCAGGCCATGAAGCTCCCGACACACAGCCTTTGTACTGATGTTCATGCTCTGCAGTTACTGAGTCAGCAGAGAGCTGGCAACACGCTGTGACCCTGCTGTGTAACCACCGTGGTCTTACACTGCTACGGATCCTGAATGCTTCCATTGTGCTATAATACTACTTACAGCTGATCATGGAACAAGAAGAAGAGAAGAGATGTCATATGGTGATTTGTTCGAATGATCATTTACAACAGCGGTCTCCAACCCCCGGGCCTCGGACCGGTCCGTGAGTCGTTTGGTACCGGGCCGCGAGAGTAGAGGCTCAGGTGTGAAATGTATGCTTTTCAGGGTTTTCAGCGTGATTTTGTTATCGTTTTTATCGTTAACTCGGTTTTCCTGGGTCTTTTCACGTGTGTTATGAATAAATCTTCTTTTTTTCGGTACTAGTTTTGTTTTGTTGTATTTTGTTTTGTATTTTTCCGCGACACCTTAAAGGCCGGTCCGTGAAAATATTGTCGGGCATAAACCGGTCCGTGGCGCAAAAAAGGTTGGAGACCGCTGCTTTACAAGATGCTTACGTTCAGTGATCTGTTTAGAACAACCACATTCTTTCACAAATGTTTGTAAATAGTGACGCAGATGACGTCACATTACAGGGAATCATTCGGTTATTAAAATGAGTATATATACTATTTTATAATTAGCTTTGTAATGAAGCCCATTAAGCATTTGAAAACTCAACATGGCCGTGAAGAAGCTGAACTCTGAAATTACTTTTTTTAACAATACTGTTCATTTCAGTCACATCTCCTGTATAAACCTCTGCACTTTGATCCTATTGATCTCAGACTCCTGCAGCCATATGCTGAAGTGTCCTTGGGCAGGGCACCGAATCCCAAATACCCTCTGATGCATCCATCTGGGTGTGCATGCGTGTGTCTGTGGATGCAGCAGTTTAAAAAGTGCTTTGAGTGCTAAAAAAATTAAAAACCGACACATCATACAGTCCATTTAGTACACAAACAGATTCATTCTTCCATTCTCATATTTAGCCTACCCCAACATCTAACTATATCTACACACTTTATCACCTTCCTTTGTGTTTGCAGTGCATCCTTCCAGTGTGACATAGTGTCTGCTAGCCTGAACCTAAATATCCTCCATTGTCTTTAAAAATAAAATTCTCAATAGAATAATCTTTTCCTTCTAATCCTTCTGTAAGATGAGCACAAACAGAATAGATGTAAAGTTGTGCAGATGTTTAGCGACATAAAAGTGGACACTGAAACACAGAGCCTCTTTGGAACGTTGCCAAAAATCAGTTTACATCAGATAAAATCAACTTTTTAAATACATGTCAAATCATCACAAATATGCAGTGTTTCAAAGAGTAGACCTCAAATCATAATATATTTCATAAACAGACTTCCATCTTTGATCTCCCGTCAGTCCTCTCAGTTTGACACCAGGCTGCGGTGTGACTTCTTCACCAGAAGAGGGCAGAAGAGATCTTTGAGAAACCCCCCACACTCGGGCGTGTCTCCATGTGGGGCAGCAGTGGCCTGAAGCACCAACAGGCGCTTGTTCTAACTGAAGGTTTAAATCCCCACACCAGCTGGAAGATCTGACTTGAGGGCATGAACAGCTTTGAACAGCTTGTCCAACTCAATATTTTTTTTTTTTACTGCTGTGATAAACAAGATCATAGTTGAAGCTGTAAACATAAGTTGAGGAAGATAGTTTTCATATCTTATATCAGAAAATGCACACATTGCAGAGCTCACGGGCTCTGCTCCAGTTTCCAACGAGCCAATTACACGAAGAAAGGTTCTGAGTAAATCCTTCATTTATGACTTTGAGGACGGTTTCATTTGCTCATTAGTGAGGAAGTATTTTCTCTCATCTAAACGAACCCCCCTGTGTCTTTGCTTAATTGTAATTCCAAAGTTTTAATGGAAATTATATTCTTATTAGTTTGTTGCTAATCACTTTTTCTATGCCCTCTCTGAAGATTCACTTTTTGAAAATGGACAGGATATTACAGGGATACAATATTAGAGGGATGTTCTGCTCACGCCGGCCCGCTGCTACACACAGCGTTACTTAAACACAGAGTTTAAACTGTGCAAGTTCACAGCAGGTCGTTCTCTGAAAATAAACTAATGTGCTTAGTCAGCCTTCCCTGGTAGAATAAAGGGTCGACGCATCTACAAGAAGAGCCACTTGATCTGACCCCTGGCAAGAATCATGAATACATTAGTAACTGTTGCAGGATGGTTCGTCCTCTTGCACAGTTATGTCACCACATTAGGAACTGGCCACGCTTTCAGACTGGTTGTTCAACCTTTTTTGTCTGGTGTTCTCCCAAACACCTGTCAGATGGACTCCTCCATCAACACCACCTCTCCATAAACTGTCAGTGGTTCATTTCTGTACAGGTACAATGCTGTGCAAAAGTTTAAAGCCACCCCTCATTTCTTGACATATGACATCCAAAGAGCCAGTCTTTGTTCCTTTTAGGTGCTCGTGAGCAGCATCCAAGCAGAGAAAGGTACCTAACTCGAAGGATAAACCGGTGGTGTGAACATAAAAGAAAATTTTAGCAAAGAACACATTTTAAATTGTATCTTTAGGCACTTTGCTACCTGCAGCCTACGACAAAAACACATCATTTGTTCCCATTTTTGTTGAATCTATGAAAAATACCAACGGTAACACAGTTCGACAGACATAAAATTGTATCTTTGCACCAACAAGGTGATTCCAGAAGAACTATCAGCTGAAGACTTGGCATGTCACAGTATAATGTGTAGTGTGTTGTTAAAAAATTGAGGGAAACTGGACGAGTGGAGGACTAAAGCAGAAGTGGCAGGTCTAAAAAACAAAACATTGACAGTGAATGAACAATATCTGAAAGTCGTGTCTTTAAGAAACAGGAAAAATCCATCAAAGATCTGACACAGGACCTGAGAGATGCATCGGGACCTTCGGGTGATCCACGTGCTGTTCACTGAAGCCTCATCACAAACGCTCTCAGGCGTTCAAGAAGCCTTAAGGATGAGAAACTGGGAGAAAAGACTGAACATCAGTGGCAACTGGTCTGCTGGAGTCTGATGAATCCCAGTTTGAAATTTTTGGTTCAAGTCGTGATCAGTGTGTAAGGAGGACGTCAGGAGAGAGGCGCACCAGCGAGTGTCTATGAGGGAGGTTCTGTCATGGCTCGGGGCTGCATTTCAGCCACGGTGTTGGAGATCTTTTCAAAAGTGATGAAACGATGAAAGCAGCGAAGTGGCCTGAACAGAACAAAAGGCAGAAACATCCAAAGAAGAGCTTTGAGCGTCCTTCAAGAAGCCTGGAGAACTTTTCCTGAAGACTACATAAAGAAATGACAAGAATGCTGCCTCACAGAGCTCAGGCTGTGGAGAAGAAAGAAAGCAAGCTTTTTTTTTAAATGCTTTTTTTTTTTGCTTTTTCATTTATGTTAGCACACTTAGATTTAGGATTCAATAAATCACTGCACACAGTTCCTATTCTGCCAGAAATGAAGGGTGGCTCAGTGCTTTTGTACAGCAGTTTTTTAATGCTAACATGAGACAAGTCGGTGCTTCCTGAGGAAATATGTTGCTTAAGTAGAAAATTCAAAAGAAAAAGATTAAATTTTTTTTAACACATCCACGGATGAATATTGGTGGTGAGCGTTAAAATTTGGAAAGGGTCATTTTAAAAGGACCTTATATAACTAACAGTTTAACAGTTATGATAAGCAAACTAGTTATCTTTAACTACAGGTTTGCTAATTACGTTTCTGGTGGACACTTTTTCATTATGCTACTTTTGTTTCCATTACTGCTAACTAACGTTTACACTTTTCTTTCTGTTTTAACTTTCAATCACTCTTTTTAATAAATACATTTCAACTGTTAACTCTTAGTTTATGTATTAGGCTGTTTTCATCCTAAACAATTTCATGTCTTCGTCCATAACTTTAGCAAACAAGTTATAACTTTAATTTGTACGTTTAGCTAAAGAACACCATTAGTGCTTCTGAAGGAATTAAGAGCTAAAGTAGCCTAAGTAGGTAGTTTTGTCAGTTTGTTGGTCTGTAGCATTCAAGTGTGTGTTAACACAATGCCACAGTCTTCCCAGGAATGGAGAGAGCGAGCTGCATGTCCGACTCTACAGGCTTCAGTTAGCATGTTAGAATCTTACAGCTCATAACACTATAATTGGAAAAAAGGCTTCCCATTAAAACCAATGGGAGTGCTCCCTCCACCCAGTTAAAATGCTGTGGTTGGCTGCACATAAAGGACCACCATGATGTGAGAGACTGATACATGTGCATTGATTCTTTTAGTTTACAATTTAAAATTTGACCCTCAGTTAATAATTCCAGACCTTTACACTTTTAGTTTTAACACTTAAAAGAAGCAGCAATACCAACTCACTTAATAATTTTAGCCAGCTAGCTAATATGTTTATTCATGAACGACTGTATTTGTTCATTCAGGCTTTTTGCTAACAATGTTATGCACACTGTTATGAAACATCCTTACTTTTCTCTAATACCTTCAACTTTGGTGAGCTTCTTAACAATTTTCTGCACAAACCTGTTCAGGTCCACTTAATTCTTCAATTAAACTCTAAAATATGTTTTTATTTTTTATATATTCGTTAAGACAATCTGTCTGCGTAATCCCCCGGGGTACTTATACCTCTAATTGGGAATCACTGCCATAGATTCTTTTAGAGTCTGTGACAGAGACCCATAAGGCTGCACGTACACACCCTCTTCATAGTCCCACACAAACAGGATATACAACACTGAACTCTTAGCTTTATGCAGGCAATGATAGGTGGAAGAATAAGTTGCCGGTGAAAAACTTTGCAAATGTCACAGACTTAACAAACACATAATTAACTAAGCAACAGAGAAGACTGTTTCCTCAAATAGAAATTTCCATCCACTGTCTCAACACTGACCTCCTTCTAGCTCTGCTCTGTCTCCACTCCATGTGCCATCACCGCCCACTTACTGCCTCCTCAGCGGGAGAAAGGTTAATACCCTGCTCCTGTCTGAGTCTGCTCAACCTTGTGTGTGTTTCTGTGTGTAGATGCAACAGGACTGCATCTAGTGTCTGTTACTGTTTCTCTGACAACAGTTTAACAACCATATGCGCCCCTCGAAGAAAGGCAGCAAAAACAGGGGCATAATAATCCCCGGAGTCTTTTTTAATATCATCAGATTTTAAAAGAGCTAAGAGGCTATGACATCATGATGGCTGGCTTATTTCTATTTATCTTTTGAAAACCAACAATATGCTTCAGCCCCTGATCATTCCTGACTTTTCAACGCTGTTGTGTTAGCACTTGGCTTCAAGCAAATTTGCTCCGACTGAAGACATAAATCTTTACAAACGGAAAAAGGAAAATTACCCTCTCCCTTCGAGCCTCGCATTTGTCTTTAACCATCAACAAGATTACCTGGTGAAGGGTTGTCATTTTATACAGACAAAAAAAATCAGCCTTCACCTTTTTTTTCTTTTGGATGTGTGTGTCTTTTGATTTTTGCTGATTATTTTATTTAAACTTGTAATTATTGCTGCACAAAAACAAGTAAAAAAGTGTAATTTGTTGGAAACGATGTTCAGTGTATAAAAAGAGTGCTTTTGTAGCAGGATGGTGCAAATGGGCTTCAGTTTATTGTAATTAAAGCAAACAAAGTGGGCTGAAGGATGGTTTATGTGAGCTCCACAAAATTGGTAACACAAGTTCACTGTGGGATTTGGTGCTTTGTGATACCTATGTGAACTTTTTACAGCATGTGATCCATGGGAAGGATGGCATGAGAGCAAAGTAACAGAGAAGTTGGACTGTTATTCTGAGCAAACAGAGGTATTCTCTGAGCCAAATCAGGGGCCAGTGCATGAAACTCTAAAGCCTTCAGCGGATCAATTCATCAAGCCTTGTTCACTGAGAGACAGCAAAGTAGGTTTATCACAGATATAGAATTTACTAAATAAAGAACACAAGAGCTGAATCAGCCAAAGTCAAAAGAAAGCTGTCTAGCTGTGGTCTCAGAGGATGAGGAGCGTCTCGAAACCATTTCCCAGGAGGAGAAACGAGGACAGAAAGTCCAGTTTACAGATGAACCCTGGTAAAGATCAGTGGCAGTAACTTGAGGCTGAATGTAAGGAGAGAACGAATGATGCCAGAAAGAGAAAAGTTTGTAGCTGGACACCTGCAGTGAACTGACTCCACCCTGGCTGAGGAGAAGCAGCTCTCTACTCTGCAGAGATGTGCTCCACCCTCTGGTTTGCATTTTTGTGGGGAAGGATTTGTGCTGCAGCAGGATAATTGGCCCAATCACAGCTCAAAACTTTAGGGAAACAAAGACTGCCGCAGACTTTCCTCCACATTCGTATTACGTCAACCCCGCTGAAAGTTTATGAGTCAAAAATTCCCAACCAGAGAGATAATAAGAGAGAGACACAGACATGACACTCAAAGAATTATGAATAGAAATGAGTGAACTCTGAGGCTGTAAAGATGGTGTTAATCTCACCCTGCCTTCAAAGAGCCAATCAACAGTGGAGCTGTGAAACATATGATCTGATCATGTTGTTGCACTGACGCATGCACACAGAGGTTTCAGGTATGTGTTGGCAGCCACTGCTGTCAGTTCATTATTGTAGTTAAGAGAAGTTCAGTGTGCTGCCTATTATTTTGCTCACTTTAGCCATGATGTAAATGAGCGTGGCATTTGTTCAGGGCCTTGATTGTTGATTGTGATTGCACTCTGGATCTACTCATTAGTGAAGCTGTAATGTCACAACTTTGCACAGTAGAAACAAAAACTTTCTTTTCATGCGCGTCGGAAAACTTTTTAAGACTTTTTATCGGAACAAACATGATGACACATATTTGCAGCCTGATACCTATTGATTCACACAGGAATAAACATAACTGCCCAGAAACCTCGCTCACTTAGTCTGTCATAATATGAGGCGAATATTTACAGCCTCGTGTAAAATCGTCCTTCTTCTTTTTCCGTCTTCTTCCGTTGGAGGTAACACCAAATCAAATAGAAGTTCCCGTTTGACCCTTTTGCAGTCAGCTCTTTTTCTTTTGGTAGAATAAATTTAGTCATGAAGAAAAATGTACCTTCACACCTCATTAATGTTTTCTGAGTTACAGGTCAGTTTTTGATCCCACATAACTGCACAAGTACAGAAGACAGCCACAGGAAATCTTCAGAGATGAAAAACATCCATTTAAATGACACGTTTAAAGAAACAAATTGCAAAAAGAGCAAAAGTAGTTTAATCAAGGTGATATGAGTATGAATGTCGCTGCTCCATTACACAGCCATAAGCTACTTTCATGAGTTTTAAAATTGGATTATTATATATGATGAAATGATCTGGATACAGTTGATGAACTGTCACACATATGCTAGAACATGCTTTGATCAGCCACCTATACTTTTACCCAAAATGCACTTTTTAAACTTTCAATAATCAGAAAACAGATCAACATCTGCAATATTAAACTGGAGCATTTTTGTTATTAAAGCTATAACACATCCCCTATAGCTCTCCCTCGATGTATATTGATTCTCAAAGTTGCTTATTGAAAAATTCACGCTGAACAAAATTCAGGTTGGCTGTAAAATAGATTTGGTTGCTTGGAGCTGAAATGGATTTTTCCACCTTGAAAATGTCATGTGGGCTCAAAAACGCTTGGGAAAAAAATAATGGCAATAATCAAACGGAAAACTTCATCCCACCCGTCTGCACTTTGAGGAAAAATATTTATGGCCTATTTGTATAATTTTGCATGACTTCATTAAATATACTAAAGTTACTGTTTAAAAGAAATCATGTGATGGTGAGGGGTCAGGTGGGAGTCGCTGATTAAATGATTATCAAATCATGCTGGGATAATGTGAGTTATCAGGCTTCAACAAGCTTAGACTGAACATTAAGCTTCTCATATATATTGAAATATTTTCTAGTAAATTCAAAACTAATGCAAAAAAGAAGCATTTTCACTCCCAGCCTGAGATTTGTGGATGTCACTGCAGCTGCTGCGAGTTTAGGGTTGCCCCAAAAAGTTGAGCCGCACATTTAAAAAAAATAATTTACCTCAAGTGTCACGCTCCTCACCTCATGCAAATGTGAGTTTGAGACCTGCGCATGGCAGTAATGGATTTCCAAAGCACACGAGTAGCAATATTTTGGCAGAGGAAACCTTCTGACAGTGAAGCAGAAGATATTCTAGATGTTTTCTTACTGGTATACTTATAAAAAATACACAGAAGTTATGTCCCAGTGGAATCGTTTTATAGTTAAGCAGTGGATTTATTATTCTTAACAGAATCCACTCCGCCCCGATACTCAGGCAAGATAGATTTCTCTAATAAGTGAGATGCTGCAGAGTGGAGAGAGCTGCTGCAGGACAAATTATGTAATGATGACACTGTATCTAAGTTAGTCCTTTTTACTGCCTGATGAACTACATTTTTCTAGCATACTGGCCAACATTCATGCTTCCATAAATCACGCTCTTTCAAATAATCCTGGCCGGCACTTCCACCACAAAAGGAAAAAGTTGCGCGCTGAAAAAACCGTACCGTATATCTGAAACAGATCTTGGGAATCCTATTTTCCCCGATATCGATTTTTCAGCACATCAATTTGGATTTCTGCCAGCGTAACACGTGCTCCGCAGGTGGAGGCGAATGTAATCTGTCTATTGTTAAAAAGGAAACAGTATTTTTCCACTAACACGTCTACCAGGAGGAAAACAGGCCATTATTCTGAAGGATACCCATTGTGCAAACTGCAGACACACACATTTACAGTACAAGGCGCCTCATTAAAGCAGCTCAGCAACATGTTACAGCACTCATTTCTCCAATGCAGCTTTTTCAGGCTGTGCCTCAGCTAATGTCTTCTCCCAATGTGGCATTTGCCACCATGAGGGTTGTTAACAGTGCACCGTCCGATGCTGTCGCATCTTGCCTGTGTTGGCTGCAGGCTTATGGAGGGAAACAGCATATAAAGTTCACAGCTGAATAATTGATGGTGTGTTGGATGGGTCACGGGTGGCAGCGAGGAAGAGGAGGTGGAAGTGGAAGGCAAATGCCAGTAGATGATCAATGCACTCATGTCAGCCTGTGAGGGCTTGTTAGCAGCTGGATCTGAATAGCTCTCTGCTACACGGAGATATCCAGATAATGAGATTTGGGTAATGAACCAGGGTTATATAATAGTCATATTCCATCGCCCAACTACAGAGAGATTTTAATTTGGCCCGGAGAAATAATGGTCTTCTTCTCAATCATTGCAATGAGTCATTTTCAAAAGCTAACGCTAACATTACATTGCAATTAGAGCACTTACACAAGAAAGGCAAAAACAAGACCATAAAATGGAATAAGAGTGAAGTCAGTAATCCAATAATGCTTGAAATCGGCTAAAAGTGTCGCCACCGCCGCCACGATTTTCTGAGATTTCAGTTTAGATAATAAGCTGTTAAGTTTTAGCTCTATCATTGCTCAAATGATTCAAAGACATCGAATGATCTCCCAAAACATCAAACATTCATCTGAAAGAGAGACACAAGTAAAAGCCAGCTGAGGCCCGATTCTACGTGTGTGTTTATCATCCAAAAGGTGCGAGTGTGCGTGTCTCTGTGTGTCAGAGATACCGACAGACTGTGCTGAATGTGAACAGAGGGTTCAAACAGCAGGTGTGCCGAGCGTCCAGCCTCCCTCTCATCAACACCAGCTACATCGCCGTCACCACGCTTCTCAGATCGAGATGAAGGCAAATAAGATCAGGCGTGATTGATGCTGCTCACCACGTTTAGCGCTGATTTCTTAAAGCGGCTTCGGTAGCATTTTTAGACTTGATTGTGGAAGAGAAGGCAGAGCTGGCAGAGGTGGTTACAGATCAGTTACACGTTACTTGTGTGCTCGTCTGGCAAGCGTGGAGTGATCGATTTGCAGGTCAAACAGCATCGAGGCATAGGTTTTCTTAGGGTGAAATTATAACATTTTTCAGCTTATTCAACAGCTTTCGAAAGACTGTAATTCAGAGGAAAGGCCTGAAGAATGTCCTGCTTATACCTCGCATAATGATTTTTTCAGTCTCTCTCTATATAATCTACTGCTTATTTTTTCTCTTAATCTTCTGGTCTGTAAAATGTCAGAAGAGGTGAGCAGCTTTCCTGAAGCCATGACATGTCTGGTTTTGTCAGACAATCAGCCTGAACCCACAAAAATATGCTTATTAAAGATAACAAAAAGAAGCAAGCCTTCACCTGAAACGGGCGTTTTACCTGTTTTGGTATTTTATATAGAAGTGCAGCTACAAAAATGAAAGAATATGATCTTCATGAAGAGGTTTGTTGCATTAAACTGAATTATCCCAGATCTGTGATTTAAAAATCCGATATTCTGATATATCAGTCCATTTTTTTCTTTCTAATACACAAATCACAAAGAATTTCCAACATTTGTTACGTGTAGTTTTGCATTTACTTGCGTAGCGGCTGCCGGACGCTGCTCAGATCGGTTGTTGCCTTTGTGGCATTCCACACACGCGGCTGCCACAAGGACGCTGCAGAGTTCCCTCTGGGCAAACAATGCAATGTCAATACTCAAAAGGTGTTTCTCTCATCTCTTCTTTCCTTTTCAGTTTTTGTTTATCGGCTGTTATAAATACAGATACTCATAGATTGGCGCATAGCTAATATTGGCCAATAATATCAGCCTGCTGATAAATTGTTTGGGCTCTACTTTTCTGTAATGGAGATTAACTTGCAGTCCTCCAAAATGCCAACAGCATACAACTCAGTGTCGCTTAAATTACATTTTACTGTTAAAAAAAAATAACACTGGTGCTACTGTCCATTGCTACCTCGAATTCTGACCTCAAAACAACGCCTCCAGCATTGCCCTCCATCACGGCTCCTTCTCAGTGCAGAAACCATCCACCTTCTCTGAACCTCTCAAATACAGCGACGACCAAAATTGTCAGAATCAGATCGAGTTCAGATCAAAACTCCAAGTTCCTTCCGGTCTCTTGTGTCTTTCTTAGTTCCAGCACTTCCCTTCTTCCTCTTGATTTCTTTGGGCCAGTTCCACAGTCGAGGCTGATGTTCAGAAACACCCGCTGCTTGAACTCGGGGAAAAGCTCATGTTTCACTCTAATCTAAGCTGCTGTTAGCTGTTGATTTCTGAGTTCTGCTGTGCAGCAGAGGGAACTCTGTGGCTTCGTTTCCTGCGGTTATCCTCAGGAGAGCCAGTTTCATCACAGTGTTTGATGATTTTTGTGACTGAACTTGAAAAAACCTTCAGTCCTTAATGTTTTCCAAATAATTGACCTTCATTTCTTAAAATAGGCTAATGATGGACTGCTGTATCTCATTAAGGGACCAGGACTGTTTTTTCCATGCAAACACTACATCAGCACAATATTCAATCATTCAGGAGGAAAAAGTTCCACCTGTTAACCTTTGAAAAGGTTCAGCTGTGAAGTGGTACACATTCGAAATGACAAACTCATGAAGCTGGTTAAGATACTGACAAATAGATGCAAAGTGGTCATTGAGACAAATGGTGGCAGCTTATCTTGGTGCTGCCTCTGAGACACTGTTGTTAATCACATAAAGCCAGACGCCCCCCCCCACCCTGTTAAGGATAAGTGGAAGAGAATGGATAGATGTGTGGACATAAACCCAAACGTGTTGTTTAATTGAAGAAATGCTTGGTTTTGCCCGACAGCGCAGCGCAGCTATTCTCTAACTTAAGACTACCGTGACCCATTTTGAAATCTGAAAATCTTCCACCCAAGCTTTTAATCACAACTCTGATCATGACAAATCTAAGATGAAGTGTTTTCTCTGTTGTCTTTTCATTGTGATCTCCCTTGAAAATCCTTGAAATTGTCCTGGAATTACCACTGATGAGGATATTCTTAAGTCTAAACTCTGCAAACCATCTCGTCTCTCTGGCAACGACACCATATCCCCACACGCCGTCACAGGCTGGACGACTGTACGGTCACACATATAAACACACTGAAATTCATTTGCTTGTCCAGGCTGAATCTCTGAAACAGCTCCACCTCTGCTGCCTGATGCTGTAACTGCAGCTCCATTCAATTCTTTAACTCGATTATGAGATATCCTGTTTTAAATGTAACTGTTTAGCTGGCAGATTTAAACCATTATTACTATCTTGTTATTGCTGTAAATGATTTCTAATGGCTCACCTACATTTCATTCAACATCTACAGCTGTGGCTCAGACTTTGGAAATGACCAGTGTCAGGAAAAGAACAATAGAGAGAGAGAGAGCATAGCCTCTAATGAGTTTTAACAAACTTGCGATGTGTTGTGTAGATGTCCTTGTCGTCCCTTTGAACTCAACTACAAATCAGTCAGTTAACCCTGCAGTCACGTTGCATTTGGTTATGATTTAGAAAGCTGCAACACTACCAGCTGCTGACACTGTGGAAACAGCTCTATGGTCAGAATATCCAGAGACTTTATAGAACAACAGTATATATTAGTAGTCTAACTATGATGTCATACCAAAGTCACACTATTGTGTTGTCATATTATCCTATAAGATGTAATGCTTTTAGAATGTGTAAATAATATATTTCCAGTGCTTTGTATCCTGCTGCAGTGAGGCTTTGGTCTTATGTTGTTGTTAGTGTTGTGCACTCTGAAGGGTCGAGTACGGGATCCATGGTGGACGTTATTGTGACATTACCCAACCAAACTTTGATTGTAGAGACCGCACTATTTACCCATACATAATTTACTGTTAACATTCTTTTTAACATATATTTTAAAATCGTTTTTGAAGTAAAAACTGAAAATGATCGAGCTTGTGACTAGAAGTTTTCTTTTTTTAATATTGTGTGAGGGTAAACTGGAAACCTTTGGACTGATAAGATGGTGTCACCTTGGCATTCTCAGAACTGTGCTGGGAATCTTTTATTGACATTTTTATAGACTAATAAAAAAATCAATTAATTGGAAAAAAAATAACAGGCAGATTATTGAATAAGGCTTCGCTCAGTGCATCATTAAATCTAGACGTGGAAACACTGGAACGTTAATTATATGTAACCTTGACATTTATGACTCTACAAGAACTCAGCGCAGTTGAGAAAAGCGGCTGAAATATAATTGAATGCCACTGTGAGTGGGATCAAACTGTGCGGACATGTGACCACGTTCAGCAGAGCCACTCACTGAAAACTAACCCAACAAGTTTGTTCTGTTTTTATTGTGTGAAAAACTGAAGCGGCTCACGCTGACACGAGTTAGCTCGTTATATTGATCATATATTGCCTGCCCGGACCTCCTGTAGGCTACCTGTTAAATACCAAAGCTTGTTTTTGGCCATTTGTGCCGATGCGTTGATCAGATATTGATTATGGGCGCACATATGCAAGAAATGTAAAGCCAAAGAATGCGCGTGTGTGCAGTGGAAGCAGTGCTGAAGTTAAAGTCACCGTGCAAATGTCAAAATCTTTGAGGTTTAGCCTCTCTCTCTCTCGCTCTCTCTCTCTCACTCACTCTCAGAGCTCGTGCAGGCTCGCTCTCTCTCCCCTCCTCGCTCTCTCCTCACACTCAGCCAGCCGGTGCTGCAGTGGCTCAGTCGCAGAGCGCTAGCGCGGCTGCTTTTCCGCGGTAACTCGTTTCATCCGTCGGGACACGACTGCGTCCACGGATCGTAGATGCAGCCCTCCGTTTCCGCCGCTTCGTCTCCAAACACGCACCCGTCCGACCCGCTTGACGTCTTCCGCGCGGACTCGGCGTCTCGTTCGTGCGTCCCGATTGCGTAAAAGTCGTAAGTAGCTAAGGGACGCGCTGTCCAATAATCTTGATCGATCGCAGGCCGGAAGCACGCGTTAGTTTAGTTTGGACAATTGTGTCGATGTGCGCGGAGATAGAAAGTTGACCGCGTTCTCACATGATCGCCGCGAGCTCTGCAAAGTAAACGACTCTGTCCCGAAAATATCCAGCATGCAATGCATAATTAATCAAGCATTATGCACAAACACACGCCGATTAATTATTTACTCGATCTGCTAAACACTTGCAGTTTAAAGTAAATAGGTGTCCGCCACAGTATCTGCAAAGCGCAACATAAAGTCCAAACACACTCCAGGGCGGCCGGACACGTGTTGAGTTCAGTGTACGTTTAGCTGTGGGATTGTTCAGAACAGCCCGACCTTACAGCTGCAGCACCGGGGTCAAGCTGCTCCGGTTCAGCTCACCTTGAACCATGCTGGTAATGTGCACGAGTCCTCCGCGGGCAAACCGCCCAGCCCGAGGCCACGCGGCGCTCCTCCGGGCATCTCTCATAATCCTTCTCCTCCTCTGGCCACGGCCGTCTGCAGGCAAGAAGAAGCTGTACATCGGAGCGCTGTTCCCCATGAGCGGAGGCTGGCCGGGCGGTCAGGCGTGCATGCCCTCCGCTCAAATGGCCCTGGACCTGGTGAACAACAGGAGCGACATCCTGCCCGACTACGAGTTGGAGCTCATCCACTACGACAGCATGGTGAGTGCATGTGGAGGAGAGTCAGAGGAGGTGCGCACTTAAAGTGATGTGTGTGTGTGTGTGTGTGTGGTGTCAGCCCCTGAGGGATGTCATGATCTGCCTCTCAGATTATCACGAGGGCTCTTGTCATTTTCTCAGTTCTGTGAGTGTTTTGTTCAATTCTTTTCTGATGAAAAACAGAGAAAGAAATCCTGGCTTTTATTTCCAGTTTTGATTGCAGATTTATGAAATTATACTGGCTGTCTTTTTTATTTTTTAGGATTGCTGGTTTTCTCCAAAGTTAAAGATCATTAGGAACTGCTTTAATGATAGCTCACCTCATAAGGAGAGGTTTTCTTTGAGTATTGTAGATTTTGGGGTCATATTTTTTGAACATCATACTCTTTGTGATGGAAGCGTCTTTACTGATGTTTGCCAAATACCAAAAAATCAGGTATCAGGTGAAAATGTCACTTTTTCTAAGGAAGTGCTTTGGTTCTTTCATGTTTTTATCTATGGGTCACCCCGCTGACAGCTAACCCCCCAGAGTCTTTGCACTCCGTGCCACATTCATTTTGCTAAATGAGCAAACACACCTCCTGCTTGTTGCTCATCAATCATTCATCATGGTGGTATTTTAAAATGTCAGCATTATCGACCAATATAAATCCAATAATCACCCCTCCAGCTTGTTCAGATACTGCCCTTTTTAACCACCCACGCCACCCAAATCAACCTTAATCACAATCCGGGTTATTTCTGTGAGTGAATAATCCTTGTCTTTGGGTTCTCACTGCTGCATATCCTGAAGTTTTTCACTGAAAGGAAGTGTTTTTCTCAACAGTGGGATGAGTGCAGACACAGATTTGTTTAAAAAAAGCAATCCTCTGTCTCTTCTCTTGAGGGTTGTTATCAATCATGCTGCAGGACAGATGCCTGGAGAGTTGGCTGGGGCACCAAACAGTTAACTGCACAGGGACTGGTTAGAAATTTGCTACGAGCTTTATTCTGATTGGTGTACAAGGCTCTGCATTGGAATCCTGTTAAACAGAATAGCAGGGAAAGAGAGCGTGTGTGTGTGTGTGTGTGTGTGTGTGTGTGTGTGTGTGTGTGTGTGTGTGTGTGTGTGTGTGTGTGCGCGCATGTGAGAGAGAAAGAGAGCGAGAGTTGGCATGGCAACACAGTTACTCTTGAAGCACACCACAGAAACAAACAAGGATTCAGCTCTGTGGAAATATGTGTGCAAAATCATACGCTGGATGTATGCAGAGCTGATGGCACAGAGCATTTTGTTAGACATACACCTCGTTCTTTGCACTCGAAACAGATTAAATACGTGCGTGTGTCCTCCGATTACAAGTGTAGTGAAGCAGGCATCTGCAGATGTAGCAGCCATAAACATAAAAATAAAGCAAGGAAGAGATTTCAGAGGGATTGGAAAACATCTCTCCTCGTGCTTCAGGAGTCGCTGGCGCCTCCGGCTCGCGAAATAGATGCAGATCCTTTTTGAAGGGAAAAGCTCAAAGAGGCTGGTGTAACATTGTCTGAATGATACTGGTTAATTCCTTGATTTTAAGTCCTAGCGGGAGGGGGAGGGGGAATTTATTGCTCCTACTCTGGGTACAGTGTGGTCAGAATGAGGTTTTTACTTTTTGATTGCAAACGTTTTTCACCTGGCTGGAATGGTAATGAGGATGACAGTCTGAAAACCAATTATAAAGAAGGAGATTAATTATGATATTTGCATGCAGTTATGAGAACCCATTCCACATCCTTGTTTGGTCTGAGAAGAGATCGGCACATTTGAAGCACAACTTGGCGAGATTAAGACGAGGGTTTAAATGGCTCTTTGTTTGCATCTCGAGATGAAGGCTGCGGAGTGTAATTATGCATCAAAGACTCTTAACTGGAATTTATTATGATGAGAAACTTTTATTGCATCTCTAAATGATTAAATAAAAGAAATGCATCAAGGGAGACCTATTATGCATATCTTCAGGTCCATATTTTTATTTGTGTGTTCTACCAGGGTAGCTTTGCAATTAAGAAACAAACATTATTAACGATGTGATCCTCGTTCACCTTAGTGCAGCCCCATTTTCGCTCCTCTTTCCTTACAGCTACCTCTCCTTTTCCTTCTGATTGGCTGTTCCTGCAAAACAAAAGGTGGGTGAATACTGTCAAAGCTGTCAGACGTTGTCATATTTTGGATATCTGCTTTCTTTGACATCTTAACAAACAAAGATTAGAAAAGACAATGCAACTCTGAATAGCAGACCGTATAGGAAAGATGGACATAGCCTCCTGGTTCTCAGTTATTGGTTAGCAAAGTTCTTTGTGAAGCCTCAATCTGAGTGTTTTGAGGTCGCTGTCAGAGTTTGGACGCGACGAATGAGCCGTGGATCAGACTGAGAGAAAGAAAGTGAGAGACACTGCAGTTTAATAGGCTAGCAACTTGTCACAGCGTGCGACTGAAATTTACGACGACGAGAGCCGTTTCCCCACAGACCTATAAAACCAGAATAATAGGTAAACAGAGGAAAAGAGCTTCACTGGCTTCTTTCGGAGCTGGAAGCTACGCCCGTGTTTGAGATGCAGCCCAGCAAACATGGCTCAAACCCCGATGTCATGTCCCTGGTCATCTGAACTGTAAGACAGACGGGTGTTGATGTTGTTTCGAGCTAAACTACAGGTTTAGTGTTTATCAGATTATGAGAATGAAAGAATGAAATTAAAATGTGGTTACTCAGTGGTAAAACAGACATTCATCTGACAGCTTCTCCACATAGAAAAAGTAGTATTACTACTGTAGGCATTGGCCTGTTTTTACAATATAGGCTGAAATTTGAAGGAATTTACATTCTTTCTCATTTATATTGTGCTAAACGTAGCACATCACAAACGCTGTAGCTCTGCTCCTTGTGCCCGTGCTATGCACCCTGTGATGGGAGTCCAGTTAGCTCAGTAGAATGAGAAATAACCTTTGTGGAATATACTTTTCTTTCTTGCAGCAAAGTCTAACAAAGACCTCCAGGCCATATTCAATGTGTATGTTTAGCTCATAAGAAAGCTTTGGTCTGACTTTTGTTTTCAAAGTGTTTTTCAACCACAACTAGACGTCGACAAAAGACCACCAGCTTACAGTTATTCAACATCGCAGTGTGAGCTGGGAGACTAATATACTCAAGAACTCCCACTGTCTACACTCCCGGCCTCATAGCGGGCAATTGTAAGGTAGTCTGGCACGAGTCGGGCTGTACGAAGATGTGGAACAAAAATGTAAATTTCACGGGGTAAACTTTTTTCTTCTGATTTATAATAGTGCAACAACATATATATATATATAATTCCATATTTATATATTTGCTTTACAGTTAAATGCTTTTCCTGGATACTAAGGATGTCACAGCACAGGTCCACTTAATAGCATCCACCATTTTGATTCAGGCATGAAGCAAAGGACTTCTGGCAGCAGTCACCTTCAGCCGCCAGCACAACCAGCTGCTCCTTATACACACATGGAAATGTCTGTTGTGGTGCTTCTTATGTGTAGTTGTTATTTAGAATCAGATGGCACTGAGAGAGGACGTCCTGTTGTAAAACCTTTACAGACTAACGAGTGTTTATAAGCAGAACGACAACATTTTACTGGTAAATCTGCAACAGTGTGGATTTACTTCAGTTCAGACGCTTTAGCGATGGTAGATCTGCAGAAACTAAATTCAAATGTGGACATTTTTGTCCAGGAGCAGGTGTAAATGATTATTTTAGCTGTTTGGCTCTATGCACTCCCGGTCATTGAGGGCTATTCTGCAGCCAGAGTCTGTACAATGGGATTAATAGGAAGTGAAATGGCTCTTGTAGATCGGCTCTGGCTGAGCTTTTGGCTCACAGGGATTACTTGCACATTCACTGACCTCATTATTTAAAACTTTGTCCATCTTTAATGTGAGCATCGAGCGGTGTAACAGTACACCCGTATGTGGCAGAAAATCAGAAAAAGCAGAGTAGTTCCACCTCTGACGTTTGACTTAGCAAACAGGTGACAATTTGGGCGGGGAGTATGGAACGATGTCCTCAACTTGTTCAACATCATAAAATATTTATGAAGCTCTACACTTAATCCCAGCCTGTCTTTTAAATGGATGAATATACCCCGTGGTAGCAGAACGGCTTGTTTCTCTGGCTATTCTGGCGACAGCATCAGACTATTTACAGCCTTCTGAGATGTGCGCACACATGCACACACAGGATCGCGCGCAGACACGCGCTCTCCACACATGCTGTTGCCATGGATATATCAAAGCCGAGACTGCAAACTTTGATCAATTATTAACAGTGATGAGTGAGACGGTGGAGATGCAGAGAAATGGCGGTGAAACAAGGTGCTTCCCTCACTTCCGTTTTTGATTTTAATTGGCAGCCGTGACACAATTTTCCATCCGCTGTGGCATAACTCGTATCCTTCAGTGGTCCTCGTGCATGTCCGTTGGCACACGAGCCTGAAGTGTGGTGCCAGACGCAATTATGAGGAACTAAGGAGATGTAGCTCTGCATGCTTTGAGATTCAATATTCAGGCGGTCCCCCAAGCCTGATCATATCCCCTATTCACACTTTTGATATTATTCAATCTGGAGTGTAATTAGATGGCATATTATGACGACCAAGTGTGTTTTCTCATTCTTCCTAGCTCAGGGAAACTTCAGTTTCTTTCAAAGCTTCTCGCCAGCTGGGTATGACTGATTGGAGAGACTACATGGGCATGTTAACATGACACCGATATTGGCTGCAGGAATTTCAGCACCAAGGACAGCAGCTGAAGTGCCTATCTTTTGTGGGGTATGTGAGTGTGTGTGTGTAGTTTTATGTACACACACAGTAGCATTAATCTGGGTGTGTGACAGAGAATGTGAATGTGACCATGAATGGCATTGGGGGCCTTCATTGCTGCTGCTCTCATGAGCCAAGGAGGAACAGAAATGAAAGTAGAAATGGTGACGACCCCAGGGGGCTGTAGCAGACAGACCTCCAAGAATAGCAGAGATTCCTCAGCCTTTATTGCAAACCTGCCAACACCCCTGCTTGCCTCTGTTTTTTTATAAGGAGGCCATGTGCTTGCTGATTATGTTACCAAAGGCTTTGTTTGTAAGGTGAATGACTGAAACATTCAACAACTGGAACAGATTTTTTTCTTGCAAGTACATCCAACTTCTGCCACTTACCTTTAAAACCTGTTAATATTACATGTGGAAACAGCACAAAACGAACAGAGACTGTGTATAGAAGATATATGTTGCCACTGTGGAAAGCTTAGTTATCAGGAAATGGTAGCAAACTTGGTTAGCATGTATAGAGACACTACTGGTACATGACACAAAGAGAAGTATCTGACAGTTAAGGCTGAATAACATGCAAAAAAGAGAAAAAAGAAAGAAAGCACACAGCTAGTCGCTACAGCTACCTGCGTCACCACGCACCTGTCGGTCAAAGCCGTCGTGCCTTAAGTAAACATTTAAACAACAAAGAAATCCCCCCATGTTAATCTAATTAAGGGAGAAATTAGCTAGTGTCCAATAGGGATGGGTACCGGTATCCGGTGCCATGATGGTCCAAGAACCCGAAGAGGAGAGTCCTGGCCCCTAGCCCTGCCAGTGTAGCAGAAATGATGATGATGATGATGCAGCAGCAGCCGTTCTTCTCTGCGTGAGGAGCTTAATGTTGTTCGTGTGTAATTTACGTTGAGTAGGCTAACCACGTTATTACATTAATGCATGTAAGGTGAACTAGCAAACATCATCATAGCTACATGCGGCTGTCTTCTTGTTTGATGGCAGATACTCCCTTCACCCTGGCCAAAAAGGCTAAAATGACCAAAGAAAAAGTGGAAAACAGTTAAACATGAGAGGTTTTTGGACAAAGTTTGTGTTTTTTCCATTGTTTAAGCACTGCTTCCAGCCAAGAATCATACCATATATACCCCATAGCTGCAGAAAAGGCTAACATTGTTATCTTTTTACAAAAACCAGCTGAACACGAGAGGTTTTTGGACAAAGTGTGTGTTCTCCATTCTTTAAGCACTGGCACCGTTTCAAAAGTACCGGTTTGGCACCGGTATTGGATAAAACCTAAACGATACACATCCCTAGTGTCCAATGTTTTTCTATATTTCTCTTGTAAAGTTTGACACCAAGTGGCCTTTGGAGGAACTGCAGTTCCTCTAACAAATTAATTTTGTCGTATTAGAATCAGAAAACCAGTGGAGTTGCCTCGTGCAGCAACTCCACCAGTTGAATTTTGATGGTTCAGGTGTTAATTTTTGATTTATAAGTGACCACCTAATGAATCTGCAACGCTATAACAGCAGTTTCTCTCGTAGCTTCTATCTATCTCCCCTCACTCGTGATTAAAAACATCTCCAAGATTGGTCAACATGCTCAATTGGTGGCTTCAGCCATCTTTTATATGCAGTGTGTGGTTTTAAAACAAAAAGCTTCTGTATGATGGGTTTGGCACTGGTTTACCATGAATTGATGTTTGAACTTTTCCATATCATTTTCATCTCTGCACAGTGTTCCCATTATACTATCAAAGGTTTCATTTCTTGCTTTCATAGAAAAATGGCATGATTGAAAAGTACAGCTATGTAGTCTGGTGCTATTTCACAATTGTGTTCAAAAATACACCCTTTCATTATACACCTATTACTGCCTGCTAACCATTTCCTGTTATGTTATTCAAAGTGAAAAGAACATGGAATAAGTAACTGTTCAAAGCAAAATAACTGAATCACCTTCTTAGAAAACTTCCGTCTAAGCTGGTTTTTGTGTGCGTGCCTCCATCTGCTTTTATTATAATGATTAAGGGTTTTAATAGCAAAATTAACTCGATCAGCCTGTTCAGGGATCTTACAAACACTCTGTTACGATTTAAAGGGCTTCTGTTTAATATTGGTTGCTCAAGGCATTTTAAAATGTTTTTTTTAATTTGTTTTCTATTATTTGTAATTGTCTTTCACAACATCAGTATTACTGTTTTTTTTTTTATTTCAAATCAAACATGCTAAATTGTATATATACAGAAAATAATTGCAGGTTTCCCATTGTTATTACCACTGTCATCAATGCCACAGTCACACTAAAAGAAACAGTGGCTGGAGACTGCGGTGCGATCACAGTTATTGCAACTACGTACTTGCAATTTGGTTGCCTTTGAAATGGTTACTTTGAAAAGGGGGACCAGGTCTGTAAGCACTCATAGTCAGCTGGTGTCTTCAGAGCGACTGTGGTGCGTCAAAACGGCGATAAAACAGCATTCGGATGGAGTCAGTCTGCTACCAGGCTGATCAGGATGTGATAGAGACTGGGGTCAAGCTGGTAATTACGAGCAGCCTGTTTGTAATAATACGGAGATTAAATGATAAATCAGCAAATAGGTTATGATGTGTTGGCATCACATTAAACAGAAGTTCACATTAACTACTTATAACTACAACAAGTTGTTGCTGCAGGACAGCGGTTTATCTATGAAATGACACAGCTGCTTAGCAAAACACATTTTCTAGTACCAGAATACCAGTTGAGTATTGCAAAGAAATGTGCACTCATCACTACTCATCAGTGCAGACTGACTCCGATTGATTGCAACGTGTTGGCAATCTGTCTGCATTTCTAAATGATATAAATAGACAGCAGGTATTTCCAAAGTTTTGCAGATCTGTGATTGCAGTCACTGTGAAACGTGGCTCGAACACTGGGCAACAATTTAGCTGTTGCTAGATGAGAAAAAATTTCAATGCAATAACTAGTCAGCTACCATTTTGTTTCTCGTTTTGTTTTCTAGTTGTGAGGAGGTTGCGTTCCTGTTTTTCCTCAAGTGTAACCAAATCATTATATCCTGGCTAGCTAGCCTAGTGTGCTTTGTGAACATTTCTAAGCTCCAAAGCCTGACAGCATGCCAAACTTACGGATGCACTATTTGGATCTGCTGTCAGTGACACCAGGCTGATCCATGTAGTTCACTTACACGTTGTTCTGTATTTTTTTACTCAACCACAAACTGTGTTTAAGTGAGCTGACATGACTGGAAAGCAAAGCTTTCCCTCGCTCACTCGCTCTCACTCCCACAGTGTAACTCTGGAAGTTTTTATGTCTCATCAGTATATTAATATTATTTCACTTGCTCTATGCAAAGAGGTGCACACACAGCGAGACTGAGAGCAGAGGAAGAAGAAACTGGCATGTGAGTAAAACTCAGTAAAGTGCAGCAAAGACTTGTCATTAGGTCATTAATGTTTTTTGTAAATGTTTATTTTTATCTGTCTTGGGTCTGTTGGGTTTTTTTGGGGGGGGGTTTAAGTCTTTGATTTTTTTGTCCAATTTATTTTATAAAGTTAATAAAAGTATTCCTCAGAATACTAGTAGCCTCAGTGAAGCTATATGCAGTCTACTTCCTGTAGCCACAGTGAAGCTACTCATGCACTGTGTAAGAATGGGAGCATCTGATCTGAGAGGCCTGTCTTTATCATTCTTTGATGTCATACTGGTTCTGATGGTCCATGACCTTTACTCATGCAAAGCCATGTTATGTTTAAAAAATACAGATTCTTTTCTTCGGCTCTAACCTAAAGGAAATATGTTTTTGATCCCCAGCGACTGGGTTTTTGCGCTGGTTTGTCATGAATTGAAACAGCTTGAGTCTTTTCTCGTCTTGCTGCCCAGTGTTTCAATTTTGCTTCTGTTCAAGCAAAGATTTAATTTCCTGCGCGCACAGAAACAGTGAATGATTGAAAGCTTCAACTATGTCTGATGCCATTTTGCAATTGTGTTCCAGACTAGACCCCTTCATTTCATACCAGTGCGGCCTGTTAGCCACATCATATTAAGATGAAGGTGGAAAGTGCGAGGAATATCTAACTGCTGCTGGGTAAAACTGAATTTGTTTTTTGATAAACACCAGTGTCAGGTTTAATGATGGTGCCGTTTCACAGAAAATGAAAGCCTGTTTTATTGTAAATTTACTCGTTATCTGTAATAATTAGGCTTTCTACCTGAGAAGTAGTTTTTGACTAATGTGTGCCGAATGTTTGTTCATTTTCTTTGCACACATTCAGCTGCAATCATTAGAAGTATTTTAAAGTAAAGCTCTGCATGCAAGCCTGTTAGTGTAACTACATATATACAGTATAGAGAGAGCGTTAGCAAAACCCTGACTAAGCAAGTTGTCTCAGTGTGAATTCTTAAAGAACGTCCACGAGGTCAGAAACTGCACTTTTAATTCTTCATATATTAGGCAGCAACTTATTTGCGAAATTGATGGAAACAAGCCGTTATTAAACGTGTAATGTGCTGTGGTAAGGACAGATTGATGAAATAACTCAAAGATAATTAGCGTGGGCGGTGAATTACTGCTCAGAATGAAGTTAAAACACTGTAACACAAGAAAACTAACAAGCTTCTCCTCAGCATGTAGCCAGCCCACAGCCACAGTGACAGAGAACACAAACAACCTTCGGGAAAGACACTGTTTAACAAGCTGAAGGCGTCAATCTTCTTCATATGAAGATAAGGCAACAGTTATTTTTATGAGGAGCTGAGAACCATGTGGTTTGTATCCAGCTGATTTCACCCAGTGAGCTGAAGTGATCTGTGAAATGAGCAGGTATGGTGATTGATGGGAAAGAAGACCTGCAGCCTGTCTGCGTTGCATTGCACAGGCTTGGCTGTTTCTGTTCAGTTCAGTTTTAGTTATGCACTCAAAGTGAGGTCAGTGCCTTACATGACCGTGAGAAACCCGACGATTCCCTTTGAGCAAGCACTTACCCTAAATAACACAAATGTTGTGAAGCTGTTTACCACGTCAATATTAATTGTGTTAACCCACCAAATAATGATAGACTGAGGGAGCAATTTCACACTCATTCATTCGCCTGAAAACTTTAATCACTGAAATGATTCGGCTTTGGTCAATATTGTCATGAAGTAACAGAATTTCTGCAAAGATAAACGGCAAAATCCAGCTTAATTCAGAGGTCTTACAAATCCACTCAAACAGGATCCACAGTGGGAGTTTGCACTGCTTTCTACTCCCAGCCCGTCCATCTTTTGGAATTGTGTTTTTCATGGAGGGCTAAAAATAAACACATCAGTTTGTTTGTCAATAATTAAAAATATCAATTTGATTTAAAAACATAAGCAGTTGTTTTGCTATTATTAATTATTCTGTGCTTCTGTCAACACCACCCATCAGAGTCAAGGGGCGGGGCCTAATCAAACACTGACCTAATCAAAAACATTGATTTGTTCCGGGCTCGCAGTGGGTATTTCTCAGAGTTTGTATTGCACACTTGTTAGTTCCTATTGGACCAGTACACTCAGGAGTCCAGACATCCGAGGACAGGAGGATGCAGCGTACTCAACGACATCAGCTCAGCTTCATTGTTTACTTTACTGCGTTTTATGATTAATGTTTACGATGAAAGTAGCACATAAGAGACCTAATTACCTGTGTTCTTTCCAAACACACACACGTTTTAAAAAGCCCTCTGGCAAGATGCTCAGCTATAAAAGGGCCGTTAATGTGAAATTATTTTAAAAGGTCATAAACACTGGACTCATTTGGATGAGGTAAAGAAGTGTACACCGGCAGATTAAATTCAATATTACTGATTATTCAAGCGACAGTTCAGCAGTCGCTATGCATCTATACACTCACTGCTCATCAAAGAAAAAAACACACAGAGCTAATAATTCAAGTAGACTTCTATAACTTATAATAGGCAGCTGGTGTTTAGAATACAGTTGGATAAATATTAAAAATGAATGATTTGATCATCTCTGGAACAGGCCTGACATTACTCTTCAGGAACATCATCAATATGCAAGTCCAGATGTTTCTGCTCTTGGTGAAAATGCTCAGTTTCCTCTCTGTTTTAAAATATTTTTAATGTTGGTTTTATTGGAAAATAAGGTGTCATAAACAAGTTTAACACATCTGAACATCATGAAATAAAGACAAGCAAATGATTCTGTTGAAAATAGAATACAACACTCCAGTGGTGCATCATGGTTCACTAAAACGATCCAGTTATGAAGCTTACCTTTAATCTGAAAATGAACAAACCATCACCGGTTAGATATCATCTCTGTGATTTATATCCTGTGTTTACCCCCGAGTGAGAGGTGAGGGGTTTTGAAAACAGTGTTCTGGGAGCAGGCTGTTCTCAGCAAGCATCATGAGCTCCGATTGGCCGATCAGCTGATCGCTGAGATGAGCTGGCTGTTAGCCTAATGGGACCTGACATGTCACAAAATGTTGGAGAATTTTTGTAAATATGCTCTATCTCAGCAAATCAACGAGATAGTTGAAATTTATAGCACTATGTTCTCACCTTAAAACTCCTAAAAGTGTATTTATTGTAGGATTTCAACGTTTTACTTGCAGTTTGGTGCTTTGCTCCCGCCACTGCTGCTTGTGATGTAGTTTGAAATGCATTCTTGGATACCTGGCTGCCACAAGTCCACACCACCCCCAACCATGAGTCTGTTATCTGGGTAACCAGTCAGATGTTAAGGTGTGTTGATAAGCTGCAGTGACAGTTTAAATTATTTCATGGCACAATAAAGCACAGGAACCATGAAATAATGCAGTGTTTCCCAACCTTTTGGAGCCACGGCACACATTTCACTTTAGAATCACACGTCACGCCACCAAACACAAATGTCACAAAAAGCATAATTTCTCCCCGCGCCCAGTTATATACCTTTTTTGTCTTTCTTCCGACCACTGCTCACGCTGGGCCTTCATCTGGGTCGGAATTTTCTCCAGGTCAGATTAACTACTTTTCAAATATTTATCTATTACTATTACACGCTGCGTTGTCTCACTTGCAGCATGACCATGTAATTTCTTCTTCGTCTTCTGTCTTACTGGCAGTTGGCAACCCATTTAATTAGAGCAGGTAGTTATACTGCCCTCTAGTGGAAGAGAATGTAATTGCTCTGCCCGTTATTCACACTGGTTGCTTAGTGTACCAATCAGGTGAAACGTGATTATCTCCATGGCACACTTGATCATTTCTCATGGCACACCTATGTGCGCCAAAAATCAGTCTCCTCGTGGACTCCTCATGGTTAAGTGTCGGACTTTGCAACAGAAAAAAAGTAGCCACTTTTCAGTATTTATAACTACTTTAATTGTATTATTTTCTAACATGCTCATTCTGTTTTTGTAGGGGTGTAGTTGCTCTGATTGACAGGTGGTTGCCTTCTTGGTTTTATCTCAGCTAACTCGAGTCACTAAACTGGACCTCTAAATTTCTTTCATGTTGTCAGAACGTTTTTAATCCAAGTAACTGACAAATATTCTGACCTTATTTACAGTTATTTGTACTAACAACTCATCCAAGAAATGAATTCTTCAGTTTGGTGAGCAAAACTCTTGTATTATGTTCTGTCTGTCCCATGGAGCCTTTTGGACTCTCTATACTAACCAAAAGTTTGGGCACTCTGCCTTCAAATATGGTGACTTCTGGCTCCAGAAAGTAAGATAATGGTAGTCTAAGGAGCTTGGAAGGAAAAGGTCCTACTACGATGACCTGGATGACTGAGAACCTTCACACATATAAGATAATGGTATCATAAAGCTAAAACCAAGGCATCGAAATGGGCGTTGATAGATCTTATGGTTCCATGGTGACTATGTTTATATAGTGCCTTTGATCAATCCTACAGGACACAAACAGAAACGTGCGGCGCTCCTAGTCGAGGAGTCGTGACAGAGGCAGTGATCTCGGCTGTCTAGGGTGGGCAGTGACCGTCATGATGGCATTTTTAAATGTCTTTGTGTGGTCTTTGCGGTTGAAGTTCCCCCTTTGATTAGGATCAATCCAGGAAATCATACAGCAACATTTACGTCAGAAGTCTGGCTGTCAGAGCTGCTTAATGGGGCTCTGATTGAATTATTTAATTGCATGTAAACGTAACCACTGTAATTCCACCCAATCTAAAGTTAATGGAAAACACATCAATCAACAAGAAGCCCGGCCATTTCACATTCCTGAGTCTCGACTGGTGATTACCACTTCAGAAAAATCACAGGGCTGCCTCAACGAGACAATTCAGCCATCGAGACAAACGCCCCAATTAGGATCTTTATTGGTTGTTGCCATCACCATCTGCAATTCGATTGCTTGTGACACTCATCTAGAGTGTATTTTTTTTAGCCATGCATGTGTGTGTTTGTATTTGAAAGCCATATCTCTTCTTCCATGCCGAATCATTAGATGTGTCAGGCCCGTTTAACTGTGACTCTGATGAGCAGTGTGGTGCAGACGTCTGTAATGTGGCTGACAGAGTGGTGATGGATCATTCAGCCACACTTTCGCCACCTAGACACGCTGTAAATGACTTTATTGGAGGTTTGTAATGGCTCGTGATGGCTGCCGTTGTGATCGTTGTGCTCGCTTTTCTTTGTTTCTGCCTGTTTTTCTTGTTTTTTTTAATGTCCTGATCTGTCAGCGGCGCGGCGCGTGTTGATGAGACACGGCGATGCGGGCTGTATGGATGCTGTGAAACTCTGCAGATAATGCATTTTTCTTTCTTACTGCAGCTCATCTTTTCTCTTCAAATTTGCATCTGCTTGTTTACTGCTCTGTGCTACTTTGGTGCCATTTTCTTCTACTTTGTCGTGACCCTTTCTTGTGCTGCTCTTTCCATTTCCCTGACTTGTCCTTTTCTTTCTCCTACTTGTCTTTTCAACGCACATTTGCATTGGCCTTTTTGTGACTCCACTGCCTCGATGTCATTTCCCTTTACTTTATCTGCTCTCTTCTGTTCTCTTACTCTATTTAGAGACGCCTCCATCTCCCAGTCTCCACTGCTTATTTGTTTCTTTTTTTTCCTCTCGCTCCTCTTTTTTTTCATCTGTCTCCTTCAGTCTTATCGCCTCAGTTTTTTTCTGCATCACCTTCTGTCTCGACTTAATTAATTTCTGTGTCGATCCATTTAAAGCTCACTCTGTCGTTTTTGTCCTTCCAGTGCGACCCAGGAGAAGCTACAAAGTTGCTGTATGACCTTCTGTACACCGAGCCTATCAAGATCGTCCTGATGCCTGGCTGCAGTGGCGTCTCCACGTTAGTGGCTGAAGCAGCTCGCATGTGGAACCTCATAGTGGTGAGTGTCTTCCTTCGCGCTGTTCCTGTTTTACTCCAGATGTTTACATTTTTCAGACAAACGTGAGGCTTAACCTGAAAATCTCTTCACATAATAACAGCCAAAGTAGAATTTGCCCATATTTACTTTTGTGATGTGCACATAACGTCCAAATATGTGTCCATTATTATTTATATCCCTTTACTCCATAAGAGTCTGAATATTATTAAAATATATAATATTTGATATATTGTTAAAATCTTGTTAACAAGCGGTCACACAGGCCTAGCAGCAGGATAATAAGGCACTGAGTGGCTGGTTGGTTGTAGACAGTCACATGGTGAATTAGTGGTAAACAGTAGGGGTGCAACGATACACAAAATTCACGGTTCGGTTCGGTTCGATACTTTGGTGTCACGGTTCGATATTTTTTCGATACAAAAAAATGTTCATGCATTTTTAATTTGTCATTTATTAAAATTATAAATATATATTTTAACTCAAAAGTACAGTTTTTAAATTTAACCCTAACCCTTGTGCGTGTTTTTTATTTTGACAGCGAATACGCACCTGCGGACCACTTATGTGCAGCCCTGGTTATTTAGCTCGTCATATTGCAGCCACAGAAATTCTTTTGTCCATGAAACCATAAAGCTGCACTTTCTTTTTGCCTTATAGTCTGATTTGTCATAACTTCTCCGTTTTGTGGTAAGCTTTTCTTTGGCTGTCACTTCTTCACCCTGACCTGTCTTATTTGGCTCAGCAGAACTGAAATGCTTTTACACGCTCACTCACATAAGCTCAGCGATTCTCTGCGCGATCAACCTCTCACATGTGTAAGCTGCGGGAGATTTCACTTGTCATGTTTGCATAGTAAGCTAACGATTAATAAGACGATGTCAGAGGAATTGGTGCACAAATTATCATCACTCACAGATCAGTGCTGTCGCTCTCTATACACAGTTCGCACGATTGCAAAGTGAAAGCAAAAAAACGAGCGCAAATTCAAACGCGATTTCAATATGTCACATATTGACAGTGGCTCACCGATGCCAATGACATAATTACCCAGCTACATTTCCGAAAGAATGCAAAAGCATTGACATATATTTTTCCTACAATAGCCCAACGGGCAGGGAAGAGAAAGATTTTGGTAGCCCGACTGAAAAAAATCGCTAGCTCCAGGACGTCGGGCTAGCGATATTGCGAGCCCTGTATCTGATTGAGGAATCACTCATCTTTGGAAAAGAGAGTTTATTACAGAGAAATGGCTCTTTCCAAAATAAAAGCTATACTATCCGCTTCTTCTGGGCTATATTCTCAGCAGCATAAGGAGAATCATGTGCTAACAGCTGTCTAAATGACTCGGCTAAAGTTAGTAGCATGCTTGTTGTTTTTGTCTTTGCACTAGGATGATGTAAATGTGCAGTCATATTCGTTGTGTTCCCACTAGTGCTTTCAGGTTAATCTCGTTGAAATGACCTTAACGCCACAACACGGCAAATCTCCGTTAACGAGCTACCGCCGATCGCTCCGTGCATGGGGCTAGACGGCCAACACGTTAACGAGCTAACTGCGCTAACACACTAGTTCACACCAATGTAATTGAGCATTGCATGGCACATCCAACATACTGTTTTACTTTAGTCCATGACTCGCTTACCTTCAGGGTCATACGTCACATGAAAACCAAAATAATTCCAAACGCCAGATCTGAATGAGGGTCAATTTGCCTGTTGCAAGTAGAGCTTAACTTCTGTCTCGCTAGCTTGCCCTGCGCTCTTCCTTCTGACTATGCTGTCTGTGTTGAGCGCTCAGTGGATCTGCGCTCGACAGTGCAGCCTAGGCGGAGTAGTCGAACACAGATTCACTGAGTGCTCAACACAGACAGCATCGTCAGAAGGAAAATTGATAAAATAAATTACAAATGTTGTATTGTTCGATACATATGCGTACCGAACCGAAAGCACTGTATCGAACGGTTCAATATCGATACGAATATCGTTGCACCCCTAGTAAACAGGTATATGCTGCTGTGCTGTGGTCACTGGCAGGTTGCCACGGTTGCCCACAGTTTGCAAGGAAGATGCTGACTTGTCTGCAAAAACTTGCCAAGTATTCACTGAGCAGCAGTGAAACTTTGGAGTGGATGCAAACCTGAAACTGAAACTGTTCACCTTTAAAGTAAAGTTGCATTTTTGTGTTTATTGCAGAGGTCTCGGTTTCCAACTTGCATGAAACTTTTTCATGTTTCACAACTGCTCAGCAATTAGTTCGGGAGAGCTTGTAGACAAATCGGCTTGTTCTACCAATGATGGGCGACCTTAGCAACCTGCTAGCAACCTAGGCAGGTTTTCAATGTAGCACTCTTTTGTTTTTTTACATCTGATTTCACCTAGCAACAGTAGGCAACTACCAACAACTATAACTGTCAAGGTTAAAATATAGACAGCATTTGGTTGCCACTCTTCTTATTTGACTTTAAAGAGAGTTGCCAGGTGGTTGCAGAGCGGCCTCTGAGTGGCTGAGGCCTGACATCTGTCTCTAACTGTCTGCTGACTTCTGTCCATAAAACAAAACCTTTTCTTTATTTCCTGGATATCGTTCTGTGTTTTTGTTACTTTGCTGCCTACAAAATGGATTTTTTCTCCACCATTTTCCCCTCAGGAGTGCTGGTGTCATCCAACTAGTGCTTCCATTTTGGAAGCTTGTTATGTGTTTTACAGTCATGAAACTGAGTTGTTATTGGACTTTTAAAACTGCAGTCGTTTATGAATGTAGCCAATCATTTTCCCTTTCCAGTGGCAGTTAGTGTGGGTAGTTTGGTTGGATTTCAGCCAAGCTATTCCCTAGTTTTACGCAGCAGGCGCCTACACTATAATTAGTAGCGGGAGAAACACAAAACTGTTTTGAATAATAGTAAAAAGTTTTATAGTAATTAAAGTGCTTCATCGTATCCCTTCATCGGGCAGGGATAGCTCAGTAGGTAAAGTGGTCGCCCCATGATCGGAAGGTCGGCGGTTCGAATCCACTTAACGGCTACCCTGAGGTACCCCTGAGCAAGGTACCGTCCCTACACACTGCTCCCCGGGCGCCTGCTTAGTGGGCTGCCCACTGCTTCACTGAGTGAATGGGTCAAATGCAGAGAAAAACAAGTAATTTCCCCATGGGGATCAATAAAGTATCCATTATTATTATTATTATTATTATTATTTTTCAGTGTCAGCAAAGTGGGTGAAAATAGTATAAGTAGTTAAACTAAGGCCATTTGGAGCAATATGTAAGGAGTGAGAACACCAGCGTCATAGAACCTAAAGGTCTGGATTTATGACATAAAGCATGTTCTAATGCGATATCCCAGATTATAAGACTTTTTGAGTCATGTTTTAGTTTTGTGTTGTAGCCACAAGTACACGATGTTATACCTTTCAAACTTGACTGAAATTGAAAATTTTCCTGGTGATTGTTGTGATTGTTGTCTGTAAGTCTGAGGCTGTGTTCTACATACGCTGCTCACAAAGGTTTCAGGGTTTTCACCTTACAGTATGACGTGCCTCGGGGCTATACAAAGAAAACTGAATCAAAAACATCAAAGAAACACAGTATAACATCAAATCAGTTAAACTGTGAGATATCGATCTGGTCAGTTAAGCAGCAGAGGGCATTGTTAATCGGTTTCAGCTGCTTTGGTTTTAATGAAATTAACAACAGGTGCACTAGAGGGGCAACAATAAGACAACCGCCAAAACAGAGTCAGTGTTACTGTGATACCTGGAGCCTACAGAAGCTGCATGGGTAGTCCAACTCCTCCAGGATGACACCTCAATGTGTGTCATTGCCACAAGGTTTGTTGTGTCTCCCAGCACAGTTACAAAAGCATGAAGGAGATTTAAAGAGAAAGGCAGTTACTCGAAGAGAGCTTTGCAGGGCTATAGAAGGTCCTTAACCCATCAGTAAGACTGGTATCTGCTCCTTTATGTAAGGAGGAACAGAATGAGCACTGCCAGAGCTACAAATAGACCTCCAGCAGAACGCACTGGTGTGAATGTCTCTGACCAAACAGAAAGAGACATCACGAGGGTGGCCTGAGGGCTGGATGTCCTCTGTCTTCACCATTGATTGAAATCCATCATTGGTGCTTTTCACAGATTAGAGCAAGTTCAGCCTGAGCACACGCGACAGACGTGAAAGGATCTGGAGAAGCTGCGGAGAACGCTATGCTGCCTGTAACATTGTTCAGCATGACCTGTTTGGTGGTGGGTCAGTGGGAGCCAAGGGTGGCATATCCATGTAAGATGTAGAATGTGCAGTGGGTGCTGGGTAGGTTGATCATTTTCATTTTATGCTTCGGAAACAGATGGCAACGTTTCGCTCCTCACGCATTACCCAGTCCAGTATAGATATCCGTGATTTTGATTTTCTTTTTAATATCTGATGTGTTTTCAACGCGTTCCCTTAATGTTTTTTTAAACCAATCCAGTGTCCTCTGAGAGTCGTCTCTCTGATATCGATTGCTGCTTTATCCTAAATCTGAGGCGTGTTTATCTGCTGTTTAGGACTCTGTGGCGATACGTCCTGTGAGCCTTTACCTATGTTCTCTGCAATAACATGTTTGTGCACAAAACATTTCTGAACTGGTCATTTAAGTTTCCTGAATCTCTTTCCTGTTAGAGTGAACGTTGATTTAAAGGATTTCTTTATCACTTTGCAAAAAGGAACTCTGAAGAGCTGATTTGGCGTACTTTTAATGGTGTACCTTTTTCCGAAATGTATTGATATATGCCAAAAATATTTAGTAACATGCCAACTTGCTTTGCACTGTGTCAGCATCTCCGGCAAATAATGAATCGGCTTATATTTGAAAGAGGTTTGTAGATGGTTAGCTAAAGCAACTGCTGTAAACAGTAACTGTGTCCACTGCCAGCCTGCACAAGTTTGGAAAAAGGTTTTAGCAACAGCAAGGTGTGAAGATGTAAAGGAGCTGCTCAGCATCGAAGAGCTTCATCTGTCAAATATGCTGTTGGATGTTTTGGCCTTCACACCTGTACCTTACATTTCCCTGATCACAGAACTACAGCAAATAACGATCCCACACGTTTAGCTAAAATGGTAAAATCTAGAAAATTCTTAAATAGCCAAATCAGTCGTGTTATTCTGTAAGCCAACACTAAATTTAGCACTGTGAAGCCCAGTTTCAAAGTTTCAGCATTTCTTTTTTGGAGCTATGAATGATTATATTTAGACTCACCCTCCATAGGACTGTTCTAAAGGATTGCATTGGCTCATACCAGGCTGTAAACATGAGCAGACAGGGGGCTGCTAAGTAATCAGCTCACACTAAGCAGGAACATCTCGGGCTAAATCATTAAGTCAATGTAGAGTCACTTACTGTAAACGAGTCAGTTCCCAAACTCTCATGTTAAAATGGCCAAATATGTCGCATTTTTAGAGCCTGGTACAAAAAAGTTTGAATCCTTAGACCTAAACTTTGTGACAACTACACAGAGACTGAATTTATTTTATAGCTCAACCATTGTATTAAAACTTGAAGGCGCAGGGGAATAGCAGCTTTGACAGGTGGGCCAACACAAGCAGCTGCAGCTGATAGCTCTCTGCTCTGCCTCACCTCCACTAATTGAAAGCACTGAACTGGACCTTTTGACTGTTTTTGTGCTGTTGGTGCCTTTTGAAGCATTTTAATGGAATTATCCGACTAATGTTACGACTTGCTTTATGGTGCAGCCTGTACAAGAAAGGCGTGTTTCGCTCTTGATTCAAATATTTTACTATTCTGTTACTGGGCACTAATTAGCAGATATGTGTGTGTTTGTGTTGCATCCATGCAGGTTCTTGCTACGAAACTATAAACATGGTATTAGCCAAAATGCTAAAATCTGGCTTTAAAATGTGTGAGTCTGTGGAGACTGATTTGCTTTTGGGACCAGCCTCAAGTGGTCATGTGACGAACTGCATGTTTGCCATTTTTTGTGTTGGCTTCCTTTTTCAATCCTGGAAAAAATCCCATTCCAGTTGTTTTATTAGCAAAATTAACAGCGCGGACCGCAGAAGCGAACAAAAGAGGCTCTGTTACAGCAGTTTGTCTGCAGAGAACGAGAGCCAGATGCCAAACAAACAGGCTAAAAAGACAATGCTGTCCCATGTTCCTTTGTCTCTGTGGTGAACTTTGGTTCTGCGTAGCATGGAGAGGGCTGTAAGCTGATAAAATCCTTGACAACGCTGCCATTTATCTCTCTGCTTTGTGCAGCTGAACACTGCAAACGCAGTTTTAAAAGACTTCAGAAAGGATCTTTAATTAGTGTTGAGACTTTACAAGACTGACAGCTGCGCTGCTGTCTATGACAAAGAATATTTATTGGCCTCAATACAGCATCATAATATACGTACAGTATTTATGACAAGTATTAAACACAACCCAGATCTTTAAAAGAGTGAGAGATCCGTTGCTGTCTTCTGCTGCTGTGATTTTGTTGAAAGCATTTCAGCTTTTTATGCCTTCATCACTCAGTTTATTTTGTTTATCTCATTCTTTCTTCTCTTGATCTGCCTCTCTGTCACTCACGGCGCTCTGCTTATTAGCTTTGTCCCATAATTGAAGTTTCATCCAGAGATTAGTCATCGAGAACAATCAGTTCTAGCGGTTGGCATCTGCCCCTCTTTCTCGTTTCTGGGCTTTCTCAGTTTGCCACCCTTTTTTTCCTCGTCGTTAAAGACTCTATTCCACTTTCTGACTCTTCGCCTCTCTCCTTTCTTTGTCTGTCTCTGCCTGGAGCTGGGCTGCTCTATTACAACCCCAGTTTTTTCCTTCCTTCCTTCCTTCCTTCCTTCCTTCCTTCCTTCCTTCCTCCTTTCATTCTCTAGCTTTCTCTGTGGCTCTCTCCCACTCTTCATTTCCGCCTCAATCCCTCAACTCGAGCAGTCGATTCTCCCTGCACACAAAGGGATCTGTCTCTCTTTACTACACGCCACCACTGGCACAACCACCTAACCGCCACACTCAATTATTTCTGGATGCGTTCTGCCTGCAGGAACCTCCTCGCATGTCAAACAGCTTCATCACAGTGCTGGGGAGGCAAACGCAACCTCTGTTTTTGGACACTGATCAAGGAGGGTCTCTCCATCAGCTCCTTTTAGCACAGTGTTCATTTGTTCCCCTATCTTCCTTTCTAAAAGCACTGTAAGCCACAGACGGGCAATGATCTGCTACAAGGCTACGAGAGAGCTGTCGATGTGAGAATTGAGAGATATTGTTGTGGTTCTGGGGGAGCTTCGATGTGGAACTCTGCTTGTCTCTGCGTGCTGCTGCGTGGGTCTATTTCTGCCACAGCAGATTTTGCATTTCACTCGTGTCACTGTTTTCATGTCTGGTGAAGAGTTATTTGAGTGTTGCCAGTGTTGAGTGTAGCTTAGGTTTGACCTCAGTTAAATTATTACACTCTTGCAGGCACTGTGCTAATGAAGCCCCTTCAAAAACAAGCTGAAAACACTTCAGGTTTTCTAAGTGTTTGAGTTGATGACATTAAACGCTCTGTTGACCCAAATTAACAAACTTTCCACTTTATTTTATGTCCCTCATCTACATCTACACCCTCAGGGGTAGGGGTGCAGTACAAGTCAATTCATAGACAGGTACAGTCTTCACAAAGTCTTAACTGGGGCTCATTAATGTACAACAAGATCTCTATGTGTAGTTATTTGAGGGCCAAAAACGTTTCCAAGCAGTAAAGGAACAACTGTGCCATTATTTCATCCACAGTTCACCATACAACAGCACAGATCCTGTAGCACTCATATCAGACATGCATGGACAACAATCTATGATTAAAAACGGGTTTAAGAAGATCAACACAACACAACAATCTCTGAACAGACACGTAACCTGTCCAGCCGTCGATCATATGCTGACTCCCACAGTGGCGCTCAGTTAGCTTTCTTTTTTAAAGATGTAAAAAGGTGTAAAAAAAAAAAAAACAGACACACTGCCATCACCAGTGTATGAATGTGTGTGTGAATGACTGAATGTAGTGTAAAGCGCTTTGGGGTCCTTAGGGACTAAGTAAAGCGCTATACAAATGCAGGCCATTTACCATGTAAGGTCAGGAGAAGGCCTGTGTTTGACCAAAGAAAAACGATTCATTTCTCTTGTGGATTTTAAGGTTTTACTGGTTATTTAAGTTCAGTTAAGAAGATTTAATATATCTGACAGCTTTTAATGTGTATGTGTTTTCTGTAATGGTGTCACAGTGTTAGAAGCTGAGCTTTTGCTCAGTTTTTCCTCTCACAATGCAAATCAATCCATGTTTGAGTTGGCTGCAGGTCCAGATATACAGAGGTAGATTTGAGTAGAAGAGCTACATAAATATCAGTCAATTTCCAAATGTATGAATAAATATGATAATAATATATAATATAAATAAATTCTGTACCTAATTTTGACAGTTTTTTACTATTTAGCATGCATTGGATCACTAGCAAACCAGTCAGATATAGTTAGGGTTGGATTTTAACCAACAAGCCAAGTGTCAGAAACCTGAAGGAGTGGCATTTGAATCTGGTCTTTAAGTGGATGTTTTCCTTACAGTTCTTTTCATTATAATTTGTTTGGTTATACCAAAGTGGTGACAATTTTATATGACTGGTTACGTTTTAGTCTCGTAACCCGAGTCCTGCCTGTGCCTCTACACAGACCGCCAGCCTCCGGGTCGATATCAAGGGCTAAAGTCAGTTTCACTAGAGATTTAAGGCAAGTTTCCACAAATGTAAGACTATGTTTGCAACACCTCCAGGGACAAGAGAATAAAATAAGGAACTTTTTTTGTTTCTAAGTGTAGTGATATTCGTGTCTGGAATTTTTTCCCATTGGTGTTATTTGCCCAGGCTTTGTGATATCAACCTCTGAGACGGGGCCCTCTGCCCTCGGTTGAATGAATCTCCCTTGATGCGTGATAACTGCATGAAAAAAATCACAATTTCAACAGCAACACGTCAAACAACCACTAGGCCTCAAATGACTTTTGCATTCACTTCTCGCCATTTAACAGACATGTGAAAGTTCACTGATGAACAGGAGGCTGAATTGAAGGATACTTATGGATCATTATTTTGAGTGATTATTCACACAAGGCTTGTTGCAGAGGATTGGTCATCACGGCCATAATTATTCCCTGATTTATTCCCCAGTCATACTGTGAGATTGGATTTGTGGGTGACAAAGTGAGGAAGGCTTACAACGACTTTGGTGATCTCCTGAATTTTCCTTGCAATGTTCATCCAAGCTTAAAGTGGACCACACCAGCAGCTGTAGCTGAAAGCTTATACCAAACGATTTCACCAGTTTATGGATACAGCCACGCCATCTACTCCAGATATGGTTATGTATGGGTCCAAAAACCATCAACACTTAAGTCTCGTAGCTAAAGGAACCTACAGTAGGAAATATTACAAACCTCAGTATGTTTGAAACATGCTGGTCGGTATTCTCTTCGTCCGCATGGCTACTTGTTGCTTTCTGTTCCATTTGCCCGAACTGAACTTGGTAGAAGAGCTTTTGTCCATTTAGCACCCTCGGCCTGGAACAAACTGCAGAAGGAAGGGAAAATGACTGAATTCATTTCATTAAGTGCTTTTAAATCTAAACTACGAATCCTTGAGGCCAAGTCCATAACATGTAACTGTTTCAATTAGATTGATTGTCATTTTAACTGACTTTTTTATTTGAATTTTATTGAATTTTATTTTTTATTTTATTTGTATTCTTTCACTTATTGTTGCATGTGTGTTGTTGCTGCCTGTGTTTGAGTAATTTCTGTAACTGTGAGACATCTGCTGCTGCCTATCTTGGCCAGGTCTCCCTTGAAAAAGAGGTTTTTAATCTCAATGGGATCTTCCTGGTCTAGTTCATTGCCTGTTTTGTTGCTTCATGTTGACAGTATAGTTTATGGCCAACCATATTCTCTCACCCCAACCGGTCACGGCAGATGGCCCCTCCCCTCCCTGAGCCTGGTTCTGCCGGAGGTTTCTTCCTGTTAAAAGGGAGTTTTTCCTTCTCACTGTTGCCAAAGTGCTGCTCATAGGGATTCATTCTTTAAAAAATTCTTTAAAAAATAAACATATGTGGCTGTCATTAAACTTCCATCTCAATGGTTGCTTATTCTCATGTATGTATGTTACCCATCACATTTATACCTGAGCATGTGTCATCCTTCAAAGCTCCCGTGGTTTTCTTCAGATCTTTCGCCACCGCTCCCAGATCAGCTGTCACTTCCTGTAAAGTTTCTCCTCCTTCGTATTGATGCCTTCATCTACGTGCCTTTCCTCACAGGAATTTGTTATTGTGGGGAGTCCACATCGCACATGACATTTGACATCAGTCATCGAGCCCCCTCTCGCTCCCAGTGGAGAACATCTCACAGCTATAGGTAATGGGGCTGAGATGAGAGCTGAGAGTAGGAGAGGCAGCTCGTGTCTTTAATGGCTCCCTAAACGGCAGGTTCCTCATTTTAAAGAAGGCCTGTCGAGGATTTTATTTCGACTTGTCACTGTGAGACTAATTGATAGAGGAACGGTTTTCTTCTACTTCTACTGACATTTTCTAACAACCATTTTCCCCGCTGCCTTTTTTGAGGTATTATGGCTGAGAACTCTTATTATATAGGTCCATATTGCTTTGAGACTAGAATAATTTGATTATTTTTAAATATATGTCTGTAATCGTGGCGTCGGCAATCTTGGTTTCATGGCACTTGATGCACGGAGAACCCTGCAAGAGTGATTTAGTGTGTTTTTTGTGGTTCGTTTGTTTTAAATGAAATTATGGAGTTCATCAACATCTAATAAGCCATAGGAAAGCCTAAAGAAGTGAGGGGGTGTGTAAGAAAAGGAGAAAATGGGAGTAGGGAATTTGTTTTTGGTTTTCTTTCTTTGTAATGGCCTTCTTCTCCGGCCCATCAAAGACAACTTTGGACAGGAACATCTATTTACTGGGTGAACCTTCAAAATAGATTACTTTTTCTCTTTTTCCACAAACGCCAATTTCCAGGGCTGAAAAACGAAAGCCAGCTTTCAGACGTGTCAAAATCTGCAGTTCGTCTAATGGCCCCTTGAGGCTGTCAACAATTCGTACAGACTCCAGCGTTAAAATTCGAAACTTTATAGCCCTAAAAATCTACAGAATGGTTTTTGGGATCTATCCATACCCTTTCATAGATCATATTAAAAATCTGATATATTTTCTGTGTTCTATAGCGAGTACAGGGTTTATTATATTTTATTTATATTTTTATCTACATTTCACACAGCGTACTGGCATGTTCAGAATTTCCATATATATAGTATATATTTCTTTAAGTGCCTTTTCTGTTTTCTGTCTTGCAACAAGCCCTCTCAATTATCTTTGTGCTCTTGGTGCCTTTGGAAGCATTTTGATGGGATTAGCTGAACAATAACATGACCTGCTGGTTTTTATCACTCGGTTATCATCTGCATTAAGTCTGTGACTTACACTGACAGCCCAAACTAGCAGCCTAAACTTGTTAGCACTCTTTTGTGCCTGTGTAGTCGTTGCCTGCTCAAATAAACAAGCATCACAAAGGCCAAAATACTAACGCTGAGCCTTTAAAGTATGGCCACCAGCGAGGAGGTGCTACACCTGAACGTCTACAGCGTCCGCTCCTTCCTCATTAACTGTTTTATGCTTCTTTTGTTTTCGCAGCTCTCCTATGGTTCCAGCTCACCAGCCCTGTCCAACCGCCAGCGTTTCCCGACATTCTTCCGCACGCACCCGTCAGCCACCCTTCACAACCCCACCAGGGTGCAGCTCTTCAAGAAGTGGAAGTGGACTCGTATCGCCACCATTCAGCAGACCACTGAAGTCTTCACTTCCGTCAGTACCTTTAATCTTCATCACTCTTTTGTCTTCAGCTCTCTCTTCTTGCTTGCTCACTCCTGGCTTTATGGCCTGAGCCTGGCTGCTTGCTTGCCAGCCTCTGAATGTTTGTTTATGAGCAGGCCAAGCTATACACCTTTAAGCAATCTCTCCTGGCGATTGATGGAGGATTTTTTTTAAAGTAATTTGTTGGAGTATTGCTTGTGAGAAATATTGATCTGGCAGGACACTCTCCTAGCCATAGCGATCGATACCAGCGTCACTTGGGTTGGTGGAGGTTAATGATTCTGCTCGCTCTTCCTTTCCTCCCGCTTCTCGCATTCTTCTTCTTTCCAGTCATGTCTTTGTCAAAAAATCTATTCTCTCCCATGCTGTCTTGTTGTTATTTATCATACATGCCCACAGTCTCCATCCCTCTCTTGGTGTTTCTCATGTACACTTCAGATTTATTTATTTCCCCCCCTCTGGACTTAGCTGCATTTCTTTTGTCTTTCTGTGTAATCTCAACCTGCCTTCTCTCTTCATCTCTCTGTTCGGCCGCCTCTCTAACCTCCTCTTCCTCCCCCCTCCCTGTCTGTCTTCGTCTGTCCTTCCCTTTCATGTGGCAGACTCTGGATGATCTGGAGCAGAGGGTGAAGGAGGCAGGCATCGAGATCAGCGTTCGCCAGAGTTTCCTCACCGACCCGGCTGTCGCTGTCAAGAACCTCAAGGTGCTTTGATTAAAAATTCACCTCAGCTGCTGGTCGTCTCGCTCCCCCCCTCCTCTCCCCCTCTCCTTTCTCCTCTGGCTCACAGCTGCACACGATGCCATTAGCATAGATTTGATAGAGGAAATTAATGCGCCATGCTAATTAGCAGCTCCCGAACAGCAGCATGTGCCATCCTGTGAAGCGGCAAGACTTTGGCACATTGTGCTGCCACATCAGACTGCACTACTGAAGTTCTATTGTTGCTGCTGATGTAACTAAGCAATGTTTTGTTATGATTTGATGCAGCGCCAGGATGCTCGGATCATCGTGGGGCTCTTTTATGAGACCGAAGCACGGAAGGTGTTTTGTGAGGTTGGTACCTTTTCCCTGCTCAATTGATCCCAGAACGCCCAACCTGACTGGCTATTAGAAGAAATTGAGCTCTGTAATGGGCTCTTTGAATGTCTGAATGAACATCCTTGTTTGGCAGCGATACAACACGCTCAACTGGGAATAATTTATCTTTCTCTTCATCCTTCTGTGCTGCAGGTGTTCAAGGAGAAGCTCTACGGGAAGAAGCATGTGTGGTTCCTGATAGGCTGGTACGCAGACAACTGGTTTAAGATCAAAGACCCGGCCATCAACTGCACAGTCGAGAACATGACGGAGGCCGTGGAGGGTCACGTGACCACTGAGATCGTCATGCTGAATCCTGAAACTGTCCGTGGAGTCTCCAACATGGTGGGAATGCAAATCGCTCCTCTATTTAATGCATTAAAGAGATTAGTTGTATTAATCAGGGAAAACATGTGTAGCTTGATCGACAAATAATGAGTGTTGGTAACTGGATTACAGAGAAAACATCGCAATTCAAAGTAATTAAGGCAATTTGATTGAACGATGGTGTTTAATGAGCTTATAATGACATTAAATAGAGCTCACCTGTTCTTTGTCCAGCACTTTGGGGATCCGGTAACACATACAATGCTTTGGTTCATGTCTACAAACTGATGACATTCCCATCAGCCTCGCCTGTGCTTTTGTTGATTAGCAAAAACACAGATTTATACTTCTTGGCTGCCACCAACTTCTTTGAAATGTTTCAATATTCATATTTAAAGTATTGAAACTTGATAAATTTCCAGCCAATTTTCCAGCTTTGTGGTTTGTGGCAAATGCCAGATATAGCAGCGATTCAGCTATAGATAGTAACAGCTGTCAGGAGACGGCTCCCGACAGCTCTGATGGAGTTCGGGACATGACCTTGGTGCAGTTGCTGTAACAGATTATTGAATTGTAAAACCTTAACTCTAACTGTGTGACAACTCACCTGCATGAGTTCCAGAAAAGTAGATTGTGATTAAGCGTAAGGTCCTCACAAATCCTGTCTGTGTTGGGAAAAGGCCTAATTCATAGTTATGAATATTTAATGAAGTTAGCGCTGTTGTGCCGTGCGCACAAATGTGTGTAAATCTGCACAACTCCGATGCTTTGGAAACGTGCAGGTATTTAATGAAGTCAAACAGCTGGAAGCTGGAAGGGCGCTTTGAGGCTTAATATTATTTGGCATGTTTGTTTGGGCAGCGTGAGAGAGTGCAAGAGTGAAGTCAAAAGTGCCAGAACTGTGAGAGTTGGCAAACCTGCATAAAAATGTAATAGAAAAGGAAAGATTTTTATTTTTAATCTCTTTTCCTTTCCTACACTCATAAGGCAGATTCAGGATGCTCTGCTCCTTTGCGAGACGTGGTCCAGATCAGATGGGTGCAGTACGCACCAGGTGTCAAAACCAGCTGTACCAAAAATCGGGGAATGTAGAACTGTTGAAAACATAACACGAGGGAGCGTCACTTCACTCATGCCACGCCCGTCTCCTCGGAAATCTGTGCGTGCAGACAGATCTCGACACTCGCATCTGCTTCCTGGCACGACAGCTGAGGTTTTAAGACAGACGGGTGTGCAGAATGTTCTTTTTGTCTGGGCTCTAAAACAAAACCACCGCTAACATCAAGTAATATTTCATCTTAAAGTTAGCTGGAGGAGCTGTAGCTGGAGGATTTGTTGCAGACTGTGTATTAAAGTGGGGATAATGATGTAAGTGTACACGGCCACGGCAAACAGCGCATGTGGGAGGGTTAACTCACGTGTACAGTACAGATGTGCGCCTGATGTGAAGCGCCCTAAAAAAGTCCAGGCACATTCATTTTTCCTTCTTTTTTTCCTCAGTTCAATACCTTCATATCATTTTGTGACGTCCCCAGTTTGCACATAACCACATCTTTCACCTGACTTTACATTTGTGAGTGAGGTCCACATACCTACATGGTGCGAGATAAATGGGCAGTCAAAGCCCCAACAAGTTCTGCTTTGAACGGCACGCAATAATGAAAGTCTTTTTGCCATTGTGACAAACAATCATCAGAAACTCGCAGTGCATGACGCGTTGCCCACTTCTCTGTTCATTGGTCACAGTTTAAGGTTGCCCTGTTCCCAAAGTATTTCCAAACTGACTCTACTGGAAATCGCTGGGTCACAAATGCCATCATTACAACTATATCACCACAGTTGTTCTTGCTGGCCTAAATGTTCCCTCTGCTGGCCTACAGCATTGCATTTTATAATTTTGAAATGCTGTTAACGTCTCATTTTTATAAAAAAATATATATAGAAAACAGCCTAAAAGAGCTGCTAGTTGTTTGTGGTCTCTGTATGCTCCTCTTTTCTCTCTTCTCTTCCCGTCACCCCACCACCACCAGTCGCAGCAGATGGCTGCTCCTCGCTGAGCCTGGAGGTCTCTTCCTGTTAAAAGGGAGCCGTTCCTTCCCTCCATCACTGTGTCAATAAAACTCAATGGAGAAAAAGACTTTTAAAAAAATGAAAAGGACCAAACAAGTGGTACTGATATCAGTCGGTTTGTGCTCTGTTCTACTAATTGGAGTCTGTCTCTTTCCTTGAATTAACAGTGTATGCATAATATAATCAAATCGAACCACACCTGAAATCTTTACCTGGAGATGCACTTAGTGCTCTTTAAAGGCACTTCCTCTGTTTAAATATAGTTCACACCTGTCAACACAATTTGAACACAACCAGCGTGACTTAATGTCCAAAAATCCTGGGCATGGTGTTTAAGCAATGTTAACTGAAGTTGGTCTATGGCCAGGACTTAGTGTGACGTAATGTCATTTTCCTGTAATGCTGCTGTGAGTCAACCAGGAAAGTCATTAAGAGGTGGCCCGGGAAAAGGCGAAGCTTCCTGAGGAAAAACGGGAAAGATTAGAAGAAATATTGGAAGTGAAAACAGCAGCTGCACTCATCTGAAAACATTCACGTTTTAGTTAAAATATGCAGAGAGTAATTACAAAAAGTATTTTATTAATGAAATTAAAGCGATTAAAGCATTTTTGGCTCTTTTTTTAATTGCTTTAAATGTAATTTAATTTGCTCGCACCGCAGCTTCAGGCGATCGCTTGTAAATAAACAGCTGTGATGACTTCCTCCTGTCCTGTTGATGTGTATTCTGAGCCGTCATTCATTCACTGTTGCCAGGTTTCAGCTCTTATATATCTGGATCCTCGTGAGGCACGAGTTATTTCAGGAACGGCTGGCATGTTAAGAACAATAAAGTCATAGCTTCAGTGAACTTTGCATGACCTGAATCGATAATGTGTTTGCTAAACTGCTGAGAATGCCTGGGAGTTTATGCATTTAAATTATCAGCAGCTCGCTTTTTCTCATTTTTGTCCGACGCTCATTTAGCTTCTCAGGTGCAGTCGCTCTCCTCTGTTTACCTGCTCTAATCCTCTTACGCCGTCTCTTCTTCTCTCCCTTTTCCCTTTTTTCTTCGACCTTCTCCGACTCTGCCGGTCTGTCGTGGATCATCCCGTCATTCTTCTTGTTTACCCATCTCTCCTTTACCATTTCCTCGTCCTGCCTTTTCTCACCACCACCCTCCCCTCCATCCCTTCCTCCTTCCCTTGCACTTCATCAGCAGCTGTTGTTTATATTCATACAGCACCTGCCACTACCTGCTGCTTTAGCTGTTGACGAGTGCTGCTCAACGGGCGATAAGAATTACAGCCAGAACTCCTGCTCCCTGTCCGTCTATTCAAATTCAATTTCTAAGTTTGAAATTGGCATAGCACTCTTAGATAGAGCACTCAGATTAAACTACTATGCCAATACTGCAGGGTCTGCAAAGCACATTGTCAGCTAGTTTTCAGAAGGCAGTGGCAGATTTAAATGCCAAATGCCAAGGTGGAATTTCAATTAGATGAATTTGACATAAGTGAATTGGAGTGCGTGTAGGCCTAATTGGCCTCAAAGAATCCACAGAGACACAATGATGAATGGTAGCAATAATTTCCCATTGCGCGTGTATCCAGGCTTTCAGCGGGAGATAATTTTGATTGGTGTTTAATCACAAAATGAGTTCTAAACTCAAATGCTTGTGAGAAAAGGAAAAAGTTGGCCTGTCTTAAGATTACTGTAAGAGTGTAGCAAAGCAATAAAGATGCCTGGGGATCAACCGCAACCAAAGAAAGAGATGTGACAGATATGTGTGATACAGTTAACGATCAGCTTCCTCACCAAAGGTTAGATGAGACGACTAACAGGGCACGTAAATGAATATGAGGATGGAGATTTTCTTTTTTCTTTGTACAATAACTTTCAATAAATAAAAATGTTACTTTCCCACTATGAATCTCTTCCGAGTTGCAGTTGCTTAATTACGTGGAGTCGGGTGGAATTTAGTTTCTTTTGAAGTCGCTTTATTTTTGATCCTTCGTTAAGGGCTCTGTTCCAGAGAGCAGGTTTCATGAAGATTCAGTTTTTTAACCCTGAGATGAAGCTCCGGGGTTTCTGTTCCAGAAAGAGAGCTAAGTTAAACTTTAAGTCGGTTACCATGGTAACTGACTCTGTGAACCTCATCGGCTTGCCTGGTTTCTTCAGCGAGCTCTGAGTTTCTCTGTGACTCCTCCCCTCCTGAGCAGGAGGGGACAGCTGGTTCCCACCTCAACCAGATTTTTGTACTTTTTTTCTTGTACATTTCCCACCGGCCACCTTTCTTTTTCTTCTCACATCCACTCATTCCTGCGTATTATTTTTAACGACTGATCAAGTTTAATGATTCCCAGGCTTCCGGGAAAAGGTGCTGGAGCTCCTGATGGGTTGTCTATCACTGCAAAGGAAGTGATTTTTGGTACCAGAAGCTTTCTATGAGCTTTTTATTAGTTTTTTTATTTTTATTTTTTTTTTTTATGTGATTTGTAAATGGTCAATACTTGGACCATGAAATCTTGGAATTAATATCTGCATATTCTGTCTACTCAGGTACCCTGGAGGCTAAATCACCAGACTAGCACATGATAAGCTTAGATGGGCATACATTTGCATAAATAGGGAAAACACAAGTAAAATCTTGTTTGATAAATCCAAACATGTTTTTCAGGGAGTTCTGTGTTTCATAAGTCTTTAGAAACACATAGCGGTTAGCTTAGCCGACACAGCTCTGAATGCCAGAAGGCTATTCTGTTTAGAAAAGTAAAAGATCAATTATTTAGGGTCCTGTCCACATGAGGGGTATTGAAAGGGTCCAAGTGCCCCTATGCCCAGCTCTACTGGCCCTCAAAAGCCCCTCTGGCTCGCCCAAGTACCCTCTAGCCAGCACAAGAGGCCCTATGGTTAGCACAGATGCTAATCCTGTGTGATCCTAAAGCATAACTCCACCATTAAAGTGGGGCCCACTCCTGACATGCTGCTATTTGCTATGCACCCTTCCTCTTGTTAGCATATATTTTGGCAGACAGATATCAGTTCAGGTTGGCTGCACATAGAAGGAGCTTTTTTATTTCATCATGGTAGAAGCAGTATTTATTTATTCTGAACCAAATTTATTTTTAACACTCCAATCTCCACCAAGTTCAGCTTGTCGCAGAGAGACGGTTTCTGACTCTGAAGCCGCTCACTTTTTTCCTCGGTTTATTTGAAGTAGGAACAAGTGTTTACTACAGGAGAGTAAAAATAAATCCTAAATCAAATACACACATTATAGTGAATACCAGAAATGACTTCCAAAGATCTGAGGGTCGATTCATTTGTTGGCTCTTCAAGTTTTTTGCTTTAGTTATGTGAATATCTAGCAACACAAATAAAAAATGAGTCAATGTAAACCTTCTTTGCAGTGTTGCATTTCTTGGCTCTTTGATGTCCTCTCTGTCTTCTTTTTCTCAGACATCACAGGAGTTTCTCGCCGCCTTGATGTCTCGTCTGGGAGGGAAGAACCCCGAGGAGACCGGCGGGTTTCAGGAGGCCCCTCTAGCCTACGATGCAGTGTGGGCGCTGGCACTAGCCCTTAATAAGACTGTGGCACCGCTGAAGGCTAAGGGCCGACGTCTGGAGGATTTCAACTATAACAACCACGACATCACGTCCGAGATTTACAGGGCCCTCAACACGAGCTCCTTTGAAGGCGTCTCGGTAAGTGCCCTATGACAGCTGGGATAGGCTCCAGCGCCCCCCGCGACCCTGAGAAGGATAAGCGAATGGATGGATGGTTCAAACTATGCAAAATCAAATAATATATAAGTAAATACCCCTTTTTTGACTAGAAACACAGCAATAACTTTCATACATTCACCAGTAACTTCACGTTTTTGGCATTTTCTTCTGATTATCGTCCCTCACGTTTTGCACCGCTCAGTCCTGAGCCAGCTTCAGCTGCTAACAAAAACTAGCCAGCATTTGCACATCACCTGAAATTCAGAATTCATTTAAAAATCTTAAAATGACATGTGGCCTCTACACGGCCAGGCTCACATAGGCTCTTACAGAGCAAGTCTGCTGAGAACTTATTCCAGCGATCGACCTCTCTGATCAACTGTTCCACGCTCTTCTTTGAAAGGTGACCGCGCTTTTGAGGCAGTAGCTCCTAAAATTGGAACAGCCTCCCTCTGCCCATCAGCTGCTGAAAACTCATTTTTACAGCTTATTTCCTGAATCACTCACCAGTTACTTTTGCTTATTGCTTATAAAAGAGCGTATGTTTGACTGTGGGATATGTAGATTTCTCTAATTTACTTCTTTAATTTGTGTTTGTTTGTTTTTTTTATCCAAACTGTGAAGCACTTTGTAGCTGTGTGGTTCCTGTTATGAAAACAACAGATATATGAATTTACAGGATACATCAAATTATTTTACATTAACTTTGTCAAAAGGCATTTTATGTCACTGAAGAAATGACACTGAATAATAATAATAATCATAATAATAATAATAATAAAAACCAGTTATAAAAGTATGGAAGTGGGGATAAAATAAAAGCCATGCACAGTCTCGTGTCATTGGGTATAATCTATTGCAGTCCAGTGCAGCTGCTCCACCAGATGCCCAACGAGTTTCCAATCACTGAGCATTAAAAATGAATTTGAATATTGTGATTTTTCCACTTTGCATCTTGGAGACGTCTGCCAGCACATTGTGCACCCCACAAAAATGGACACCTTCCATGCTGTGTTCCAGTTAACACTGGGCACTGATTGGAAGGGACAGTTCACCCCGAAATGTCATTTACATATTTTTGCTCTGCCGTGTAGTTCAGTTTAATCCTCTAGATTGATTTGGTGTGAGATGCCCACAACTATCACCGCACAATCTTTCTGCTGTCTGTCATTCTGCTGGAAAACATCCTATTAAACAGTCAGAAGCATGAGCATCTAAGAACACGTAGTTGCATGCATCCTTCTGCATAGTGATTACTTTGGTTCCTACAATTGCATAAATTGAAATTGCTTTAAAGTTTGTGGATGTTTTTGTGGATGGGTATGACTTCTGGAAAGAGACATTGCTGCTCAGTTAAATTGTATTTTTTGATGTTTTGAACACCAAGGCGAGCGCAATTTACTCCATTATATCTGAGAGGGAGAGAGAGCCAATGCCTCAAAACTGGACAACTCGCACAAAAACAGTCTGGATGGATACATAGCACAACGGGCTAGGGAAACATGTAAATATGTATGGTGCATGATCACAGAGAAGCTGTGAGGGTCTGTTTTGAGAGACCATCACGTGCTCATGTGGGCAGCTCTGTGCTGGATGATCTGATATCCTCGTGTTGGTGTTGTTCCCAGACCATCATGAAAATGTTGTTCCAGGTTCAACATTGCAAGTGACCAATCACATTGTTGTGACGTTATTCTTTTGCGCGCCAAGCCATTCGTGCATTTATGAAATTCCAATGTTGCAAGGACAATATCAATTCTGCTTACTGTTTATTAAAGGGTTACGGTTAGGGTCAGGGTCCGTTGATCGGCGGACAGAGGCGGTTTCACGCAGCTTTAGAACAGTTTTTTGTTTTACGCCGCTTTTTCCCGAAGTCGCAAAAGTATGACGTAACAACATTCTGATTGGTCACTTGCAATGTTGATCCTGGAACAACATTTAGTATGATGATCTGGGAACAACACCAACACGAGGATATCAGATCAACCGTTCTGTGCTAGCAGACAAACCACTAAGGAGAGTCGCCTTTGAACTTAGTCTGAAACCTGGAATTTGACAGATGTTGGCTGTCTTTAGCTTGCAGAGATCATGCTTACTTACTACTTCTAAATTCATTTGTGCTACAGAGCTCTTGTTATGTCTTGTGCCTTTTTTAGTTACACAGTTTGGTTTATTTTGAGCCAAGCTAATAGAAAGATGCACAAGCACATTGCTGTCTGGGCCCTTTGTTGCCGCCACAGACATCCGACAGTCTGGCAGTTGCCCTTGAGAGACGGGCGTTGTGGTCAAAAACACCTGCAGCTCTGCTTCAACTATTACTTCTAACTACCCTGAAAGATATGCAGGCCACCATTTCTGTCTCAACACAAGTTCAAGAAACAGATTATATGAAGAATATATATCATATCTGCACCCACCCCCCGCCGCTCCTCCTTTGATGCAGTGTCTCACTAAATCGATCTGTTGTCATTGATGGCTGAGCTCTTCTGTATGCTGTTCCGCTCTACATCATATAGCGCTAAATGTACTGTACATTACTACGTGAAGATATAACAATCATTATTTGTCTGCAGCGGCGCTGAACTGAACTTTACCGGTTGCCTGGTTTAAAAGCTGTTTGCATTTCTTGCCCATTTTTCTTCATCTCCGGTCTGTGAGCTGCAGGAGTGGTGTTAATCTCAGCAACCATTGGCAAAAAAAAGAATAATAACAAGTAATATTCCCTGAAATCCAGAATTATGTAGTTAAAAATGAGGCTTTTTATTTGCAATAATGTCAAGTTTCTGCTTTTTGAATGTGTCTCAGGGCCAGGTGGTGTTTGACGCCCAGGGATCCAGGATGGCAATGACTCTTATCGAGCAACTGCAAGGTAAAGCGCTTCTACGCTGTCCTCCCACGTTCAATTATAGTTGCAGAATCTGGACTGAATAATAAATGTCACTCATTGAAGAAAATCATTGCTCAATTTATTCAATGATGCATTGATTGCTGCTTTCAGCGCAGTCCGGAGAAAAGGCTCAGTTTAAGGGGCCCTTTAACTGCACATGTGAACGAGCTGGGTGCAGTGCGGTGTTGACTCGAAGCTTCACTCTAATTGGGCACCAGCCTTCGTTTTAAGCTGTTTCTGGAAATGGCATCCTATTTGTCACCAGTGACTTAATGAGTTTCCCTGCATGGGATAAGGTTGAGGATTATTTTCTACCTCTGTTCTCTTTGGCGTCCTAACGGATGAGAATTTATAATCCTGCCCCTTTCCCCTCGCATTCGGTCTCATATTTCCTGTTGTGGTGTCGGGGTAATTTGACATCCACAATGAGACGACCTGACTCGAATCCCTGAATCACTGTGGGACCTCATCAGTATTCCTGGTCAAGACTGCCACATAAGCGCCTTTTTTTCCCTCTCTTTCTTTTCTCCTTCCACTCCCCTTGGTGCTTCTTTGTTTGTCCACCTTTTCATCCGTCGATTCTTTTGCGTATTCATTATGTGCCTTTTCTTTCTGTATTCACATATTGCACTGCCTAAACGGCAGCGGTATAAATATCAATGTTTATCAGCTCTCTCGAGGAGCAAATTAATTACAGAAGCAATGCTAATTAAACTTCATACCTTTCTTGCTTTCTTGTCTCTGCTTCTCAAACATGTAGGAGGCAGTTATAAGAAGATTGGTTACTATGACAGCTCTCAAGGGAACCTCTCCTGGTTTGGCAATGATGTTTGGATAGGTAAGATGGATTTTACGGCACCGATCGCTCAGCTTCCTGTGTCTGTATTTGTGTCCTGTGTCATGCCGTGAGTCAGCCGGGTTACATGTTTGTGCTTTGACTTCAGACCTCCGCTGCGTGGCTTAATTTAGCCTCCTTTACTGTCTAAATGATGTATAATCACGGTGGATTTTTTTGTAACCACTTGTTTAGATGAAGCTAGTTATTTGGATTCTGACGCTCGCCCTCAAATTAGCCGGCTGCGCACTCACTGTCCAACATGTGTTAAAAGTGTTGGCGCAGCACATGCACTGTAATCAAACAGGCCGGCGTCCTACTGTGAGTTAGCCTGTTTTTCTTAACCTATATTTGTTTCCATGCTGGCAAACTGGCACCATTAAAAGTAAACCAAAGTGTCTTTTCACAGTTACTGCTATTGATGTATGATATTTGTCACTGAATTAAATACATGCCTGAAAAAAATTCAGTTTTAATCCAAGTTTTGGAGTAACAGGGGCATCTGTTCTCTGATTTTAAACCCTTCAGTCGAAGTGCTTTTAAATTTACAAGTTATAAAACACCCCAAATTAAACCAGTGATGACTCCACAGCAAACCATGGTAAGCTGATCTGCTGAGACCTGCAAGTTAACATTTCTTATTCTCGCCTAATCAAAACTGTAAATGAGAGAATAAATAAACCGCCATCAGTCAGAGATGGGACTACAACAACCCATTTTAATAATGTTAGTTGCAGGTGGCCTTGACAGCGTGTGCACTGCGCTCAGAAACCTCCAAAAAACTGTCAGCAGGTTGTAATTGCCTGGTCCAGTAACAGAGACCTTCAGGGTGGAAAGGGTTAAGCAAACTCATGGACGATTTTTCTCAATGCACAGCAGAAATGATGTGTAAATGTCAATGACTATAAAAATAAGTGTAGCCTGTGTGTGTGTGTATGTTAGCAGAGTTTTCTCTCTGGAAGTTTTGGAAGTTTTCAAAGTTTGTTTTAAAGCTGATATAAACGTATCAATGTGTCCCAGATAGCGGACACATTCTGGCCCTTTTGGCACTTATGGATCAGTAAAAGCACCAACAAGTACTGTGTGGACTGAACGCGGCCCAGAAGTAATGAAGTGGCCTTGGCATGCATTGCAGGAGATGTTATTATATTATGTGGGCCAGTTTTCAGAACACACCTCATATCTGTCTAATAAGTTAAGGCTCTGTTTGGCATGAGGCAACCAAATGTGGCCCATTTAAAAACAAAACAAAACACACACACACAACCAAATTGTGCAATAAATTTTCTTGTATATAGAAACTTTTACAGTAATGCATGCACTGTGCACTCAAACATATGCAGTTGTAGAATAATAACATGTACACATTCTGCTTTAAAGAGCAATGCTAATCCAGTAAACCACAACAATACAACCTCTGACAGTAAGAGGGAATAAACTTGATTTTCTTGTTCCAGTGCAATGTTCTCCTAGGAAAACTTCAGGCACTCGTGGGGTTTTTCATTTAGAAATATAATAAATCTAAAGATTTTTGCAGACCCTGCGGTGGCATTATCCTCCCCGCAGCGTGACAGTGTGCCACGCCACACCACCCCACAAAAACAGCTTGAAAAGGCTCAAAGATCACATCACAGATCCCAAGGTGTTGACCTAGCTTCCAAACTCCCCAAATCCGATTAAGCATCCCAAAACAACCTTGCTACCCATAAACCCCAAAGGCACTGCCGCCATTTTCCTGGTATCAGAAACCACAGGCGTCCCATGTGAGTGCCCCTTTGGGTCAGGTTTTTTTTTTTATAACATAAGGAGGACCTAAACAAGATTAGCACATGCATTGGAGCTTTTGTGTGTGAGCAGAGTAGCAGTGGAGGTCTACACAATATTAACAAGAAAATGCTGTGGAAGTTGCACAGCAGTCTCTCCACTTAATAATTTTTGTGATTAATATTTTTCTGATGAAGAATTAAAGGGTGCCACCTTAGTGCTGAATTGGACCGAGTTACTGAAAACTAAAACTGTGAAAATATGCACTTTTCCAGTTTGATGTACATATAGTTCAGTTTGACAGTTTAATTTATGGGATGCTGTAGCGACGGTCCTCCGGGCCTTATTTCAACATTTTGTCCTTGCTGACACTCAGAGCTCCAAGCTCGTGTAATCCCTGGAGGTGGAAGAGTTTTAGCCGATAAAAGAGGGAGGATGGATTTTTTTTAAAGTTAATTGCTGCAGTCCGGTGCGAGGGGTTTCACAGTGCTGCAATGGCCTCCATACACTGTGCATCGCAGCTCAGTTGTTCATCTCTTTGCCTGATCTTAGCTTAGCTTGCCTTGCTAACCAACCAAGTTTTTTTTTTTTTTTTTTACATCTTTCTTCTGCATAAAGAAGCTCGAACTCAAGCCAAAAAGCCCGAACCTGTGCTTTAACTCCTGCTGCCCATACTTGAGTTTACTGTGAAAACCTATTAGCGATGATTTGCCTCAGACACCAAGACGAGTACTCTGGATGTTTACTGGCCCGTCTCTCCCTGAGGAGGTGACATACTTGTGCCTGGACAGAGTGTGCCACTAATCAATCCTGCACACCAAGGCAGCCCACAGAGGGACGCCTTTTTTTAGGCTTTTAAGGAAATGATCTGTTGCCAGGGCTTAACTGAACCCAGAAGAGGTAAAGTTTCCAGGTCAGTATCAGCATCCAGGGACAGGTGACCTGTTTGCTTGTAGGCGACATGTTTTTCCATCAGGCCGGCCTCCAGCTCTTTAGTTTGGCTTGTTGCAACGTGACAGGCTTGATGTCAGTCTAGTTAGAAGCCGCTGATGTGAAACTGACATGTTGTCCAGAGTGTCAGAGGTGAGTTTTGTTTGCTTTTTAAATGAGCTTCTTCTTTTCTGTTTACCAAATAAAGACACATCCAGCTGACATCTACTTGTTGAGAGGAAATGAGTAATTTCCTGCTTTCTGGAGCTGACTCAGTTCGGGGAAGTTTTCTTCTTGACAGCTGGGGTGGAGGGGATGGGGGAAGGGCGTGCTTGATGTACTGACAGGGTGGAGTAAACAGCGCGGTTTTTAACTTAACCCCTGCGCTTGTTTTCCTTTGTGTTTACCACGCCCCTCCTCGCGTCGCTTTCTCACTCTCTGCACGGTCGCCCTAACAACCACTTTTTAGCTCAGCTCTTGTTCTGATCGCTGTGGCAACTGTTACAGAGCTGGGTCTCCATGGCAACTTCCCGTCCTGATTCCCTGATCAAGGACGGAGGAGGGCTTAGATGCTGCAAACACGCTGACTGAATGGACAGTTGACACATATACGCCGTGCACCTACTCAGAGCTGTAATTACTACGACTGTACATTCATTCAGACACGTACATGGCTTTCCACATTCTGGAATTTTAAATATTCCATATTTAAAGTTGACCTTTTATGGTCATTTTCAGGCCTATGGCTTTACTTAGAATCTACTGCAGCACTAATTCATCGCAATCCTTACTCATCTCATACTGGAGATGAATAAGGATCATGCACTGAAATCTGAAACAAGCTTCTGCGAGGTGACCGTATTAGGGATATATGCTCTCAGTGACATCATACAGAGCCAAGCGTAGAAAAAGTGTGTGAAACGGAGCATCAATCTGAAGTGTTAGCTTTTCACCTCAGAGATTATGTGGGAAATTACAACAGTTCCACTTCAAAAAAAATATTATAATTATAGCTATAGGAGCTGCAGTAAGCTCAGTTCTTTCTTACACCCCTGCCAGATCTTTTTTGTTTTCAAGCTTGTGGTCTTCAGTTTTTAGCAAGGTCATTCTAGAGTCTCCCAACCCCACAGTCATCATGGGAGGAGTATTTTAATTATAAAGTGCGTTGGATATTTACTGTCTATAACAGAAATATGTGAAGGTGTGTTGAGGTGTCGAGGGAAAAGCAGCTGGGTGAATGTAGAGTTGCTAAAGCATTCTGAGCCTTGCAAACCAAAAATAAAAATTTAAAACAAAGGAAGTGCAAAGATGATGTAACTACTGTAATATTCTCTCTTTGTGAAACTTTAACAAGCCGGCAGCGAAGCTGGCAGCGTATGGCACGTGTCATACTTCCATATATCACAAAAACACAGCTGCACTTCACACATAGTGAGTGTAACATGTACAGCATTGGTGATGTATGTTTGGTTTCAAATGACAAAATTGGACAGAAACTGTGCGCTTTATCAGATTGTGCCTTTAGGAAACACGGACAGAGAGAAAATATTTCTGAATTTTTCACATCCATGTTCTCTTGACTCGTATAAATTGGTGATGCTTCTTTTTAAAGAAGCAACGATGGCAGATTAATTCATTTGCAGATTATTTACTGACTTGAATGATTCATTATTCAACAAGTATACTGTTTCATGTTGCACTGCAAATCTGTGCATTCAAGATGTAAAGTACATGTTTAACATTTTTACTTGATTATGAGAACAGATGATGTTTTTCCTTTCAAACTACTAAACTGTTTATCTGTTAAGGACTAAATGTTGCACTGTTTCAACAGACTTTAGGCTCTTCAGTGCTTTTGTGCAGAATTTTTGTCGCCACCATCAAATCTGTTGCTAGGAGTTGCTTAAAGGTCATCATCCGATATTGGGTACATATGAACAGAAGCATCAGTGATCCCGTTTATTTTAAATTTCCCTTTAATGTGTCTGTTGTGGCTTTGTGAGTCACGCTGTTTTGGAGGGGATTTCTTATTTAACAGTGTTGCATTTTGTTTGTGTTGAAGATACACATTTCTATTCAGTTTTTACTTTACCACATGAATAGACTGCTGGTCCTGCTGGATTTGATCCATGTGGAGAGTAATTTTGCCAGTGGAGATCTTAATCAGAAGTCTACACATAAATTTAGCTGAACTTGTGTAATCACATGAAGATTAATTGAGGAATATGGATGGACTGCAGGTATCCTGAATGAAGATCCCTAATGTCCCAGTTTCTCCTCATCCTTTCATCTCACTCAAGCACACAGTTTGATTGATGTACAAATCAGTCAGGACCACTATAGTCAAAATAAGATGTTTGTTTCCATCTGCTGTAAATTATGTTTGACTAAATGTCTGCGAGAACATCAGCGCAGAGCAGAGGAGGCATCAGTAACATCAGATGTGACGGTGATTAAGAGGAGCTTGTAGACTCACAGCAGCTGTAGACCTTATGTGAAATTAGCCTGTTGGATGTGTAGACGGGTATCAGCTGTGTAATCAGCTTATGTGGGCTGGTATTGAGATCAGATCTCTGCGGGCCGACTGATCAATTGTGTTAAAGAGAGAGCTGAACCTGAACGTTAAACTTTTGATTTTGTGATCGATTTACACTCCTACCCTCACCCACGGCCACGAGCTGTGTGTAGTGACCAATGAAAAAAAGAAGCAGGTACAAGCTGAGGAAATGAGCTTCCTATAGAAGCTTGTTTAGAGTGAGAAGCTCAGTCGTTTAATGAAGACACTCCTCCATTAAAAGGAGCCAGATTAGTTGGCTTAAGCATCCTGCTGTGGTTCCTCCTTGGCACTTTGTAGTGTAGAGGTGACTCGGGCATGTCTAAGTGAGGTGAAAGATTATATGTCCGGGCTGGCTTGAGGCCACCTTATTATCTCCATGGCCGACTGAGTAGATTGATTTCTAACTACTTAAAAAAACAAAACCCTTTATTTCCTCTGGTTTTCCTGCCATACCTCTTTAATTTAACTTGGCACACTGTCTTATATTGTCATTCTACTGTCAGATGTCACCAGACACGAGCTGGCTATGTGGCTGCAGTGACAAGCATCTAAACACAGCATGATTGGCTCTCTGACACTCTGCGACCCCCAAGGGGATGACACTCTGACACTTCCCTCTGACATCTGACACATCAGCTTCATGCAGCGCTGACACTCCCGCCCTGTTTCCTCTCTGACATGAACACACACACCGTCTCCCTCTGTTTTTCTCTCTCTGTGTGTGTGCCTAAATGCACCCTGGCACTCGTACGCAGCCTCTTCACTATGTTCTCTCATACTTACTCTATCGATCTGCATGCATGTGAATAATTAGACTTAAATTCGCATAAGCATCCTCACACACACACGCTAACACACATCTGCAGGCAGTCTCGGATTTAGGCAGACAGATAGTCAGAGGCTGTTGAGTGTAAAACGAGGCTCCCTGTCCATCTGCCCCTCTTTGAACTCTCCTCACAGAGGAATTCTTCTGGTTTAAAGCTACACAAGCATGAATAATTTGGTCGTTGGTCCACTCGATAAAACCCTAAAGCTTCAACTCTTAATTAACAAAGTTGTCTTCTTGCTCAGTACATTACTTTACAGTATGGTAATTACTGAAACACACATTCAAGCACAAATCGGTGGTTCGTGGCTGTGTGTTTCACAGCATGCTGTTCAACCGTGTCAGAAATTAAAAGCGTTACTAGTTGTTCCAAAGGGCAGAAATCACTGTCATAAGGAGGAGAGAGACTTTGATTAAATTAGGATACCAAGGCACGTTTTCAAACAGTCAGTGTGTTTCAGTTGGCTGCACATGGCAGATATCGCTGGATCCAGAAAGAAAAGAGAAGCCTGCTTTCTTGTGTTGAAGTTGGTGTGAATGAATGTCGCGCTGCAGGTTTTAGGAGGCTGATGAAAGGCTCAGAAAACAGTCATTTAATCTTAAATGTGCAGTCAGTCATTTTTTGTGGTTATTTAATAGAGTAAAAAGCAGATATTCTACTCATAAATATACATAGATTAGTGTATAATTGTCTTCCAGCAAACTGATGCGTTCTCATAAACTCATAATTAATCCATTAAAAGTAAATAGGAGCGCATAAATAGGGACATTTAAATCATCCCTGCACCTTCAGACTCAACATATGAAGTATTACACCCGTGTTTTATCCTCTTCATGTCACATCATCCTGTTCCTCCTCACCCCAAACCTCAAAAGTAAAGTCAGGTTTCTAACATGGAAAAACACGCTTATTTATTCCTAATATTCTAGCGACCCCCCAACTCTGGACAGCTGACAAAATCCAGCTGAACAACACCAACATCTGGTTATAAGCTAACATTATGCAGTGGCCCTGTAGCCCCTTTTGCACAATTATGATTTTTATATCTTGAAGGTAAAATTCTAACAAAACAGATTCTATCTTTGATTTATTTCATTGCTTAATGTGTTTGAGATGGATGTGTGTTTCAGTTTTCAGTTTTATTTGTCATATGCAAGTTAGCCCAGGGTCAACATTGCAATGAAATGTGTTTGACGAGCAGCAGTCACTCAGCAGCATGATACAGTAGGAGAAAATATAATAAAATAAAATAATAAAAAAAATAGAAAAATAGTAAGGAGCAAAATATTAGAGAGACATGGTAAAAGAGAAAAGACGACTAAATATATATGTATCTATAAATATAAATATATGTACACTAGTGATTAAATAAGAAAATCTTGAAAAGAAATATGACGGGAGGGCAGATGGGATATTGCACAGGAATGAGCAGCAGAAAATTACAGTATTGCACTTTTAAATATAAATATCAATAACAATAAAGTGAAGTGACCAGTGCAGATTAAACAGAGTACTTGTGAAGCTGCAGGGTAGCTTCGGAGTGCGTCCTGTGGTGTGTGTGTGTTTAAGTGTTGTGTGTGGTCACATATGCATATATAAATTAGAAGGCAGATCATTGATAACAGCGGCACCGGTCGGTAAGTATTCTTTTTGGTGTGAAGGCAGTTTGTGAAATAATCAGTCTTGTTTATTTTTCTTCCTCAACATGAGTTGTCAAAGATTATTTCATGTATCTGAGCACAACCTTTGCTATCTGTTCTTTCATCTTCTGATTTGTGTCCATATATGTAAAATCAATATGTTCTGGATTGGATTTAGATTAGAGGGGCTGGAGGGATGTTCATGTTCCTTCATGATGTCATAGGTTACTGATTGCTTGGCCATTAACACCAGTGCGGGAAAAGATGCTGGTTTGGATTTAAATACAGTTGTTGTCTTTCAAAGCTTTGCTGACACACACACACTTTCTCTAGACAAAATACATGCTTCAAATATACTTCCTATTGAAACCCATTACTGGAAAAACTGTGTTAACTGGCATGACAGAATGTGACACTGTGTGACCATTAACCCCAAAAAATAGATACTGAAGAGAGAAGCATCCCTGTCTACTGGTATCATATAAATAAAACTGAATAGAGCTGTAGGTGGAAAAAAGTAGAGGAAGTGCCGACGTGTCCTTCCTCCAGGGATAAAAAGAAATAAATAAAAATGACACACTTTTCCAGCAGTTCGACATTTTCAACATCTAGAGTGATTATTTCTTAGAAGCTCGGTTATCCCGTCTTTATTTTTAGGATAATGCTGATTTTTATATCAGCTTTTCTTTTTAAAACACCATTAACTTTTACATTTTGGAGATGAGCTAAATCACAAAATGAAAAATCTGGTGAGTACAGACGAGAATGAGACGCTATCACGTAGCACTGTCTGCTCCACTGGCAGTAAAAGCTCAGACTGAGCACAAACTCAGATGTAGTACTCTATTTTCTAAACTGTCTCCTTGAAAGATCCATTATCACCACTACCCTAAGAACATATAACCTGTAACCACACCTATTCACACTTTTACAGGGAGGGGGAGGGTAATAGCCGACCTCTTGAGGTATCAATCTCCTGACTGAGGACAGCGCTGCTGGGCTTTCTGTCACTTTTTTAAATAATGGCTGGATTTCTTTCTGAATTTGAACCTGGACACATTTTTTTTTCTGCCACAAGTTTCACTTTAGACTTTATTTACACGATGGACGTCGACATAATGATGCCAGCCCATTGGTTGGTGGACTTTACACTGTAGCACTTGATGAACTTTTTGAGTCCAGACGGTGTAATATTTAGATGAGAGGGTGGAGTGCTAGCTATCAGCTAACACCAGTGAGCTTGGTTAGCTTCTATGTATGTAACGCTCAGACATGCACAGCTAATTAGAGAGAAACTACAAGAAATGAACCAACCACAACTGAAACACAAACTTCCTAGATGGTCTGCATCTCACTGTATTTTATATTGTTTGTCGAATGATTTGATGCAGAGTTGGACCAAAGCTGGTTTACTAACTCGCTTTGCTGTGTATCGTGGCTCACTTCTCCTTCAGTAACTACTTCACTGCACCCACATTCCCCCTTTTTGTGGATGACTAAGTAAGGTGACCGCAGCTAGCAGCGTTTTTCTTGCTGTTGCGGCAACTTCTCTGACATACTTTCCACTTCAATCCCGCTAAGTCACACTGAGTCACTCACACAGGTGCAGTGAAGCTGTGGTTACTGGGTCGAGCGAAGCACTGGTGAAGGAATTATTTTGAACTTAATTGGCATTCTGTTGTCGTCTCTGGCTCCCGCTCCTCTCCTCGGCTCTGTTTCCTGAGCAAATGCTAGCTCCTCTGTGGCCTCCACTGTTACTCACTGGTGTTTGTTGCTGGTCTAATGAAGTCAGTGCTGTTTGGTGCTCTTATCATCATGATATTTGATTTAAATGGTGTGCTGCATGTTAGAAAGTTAACCATGGTTTCTGACTGAGACTAGGGCTGAACGATTATGGAAAATAATCTAATTGCGATTTTTTGCCCCAATATTGCGATTGCGATGGGATATGCGATTATTTTTTAAGGTCTTTGTCTTCTGTATTATTAAACAAAGACAAGCAATACATCATATAGTATGGCCAATACTATATTACATTAATTTTAAACTGTTCTTTCCTGGAAGACAGACCTCTGTTATGATAACATGAGGTGATGCATGAATTGATGACTGACATTTTTATTTAACTTCTTCAATCACAACAGTATATTTGAACATACACAATAGTTTATTTTTAGCTTACAAACATCTGAGCATAAAGTGCTGACAAGGAACCCTGGTGTAAACATTAAAATGAAAGTCAGTACAATGTGCAGATTGCAGAAATATACATAAACAAAATCAGTGGCTTTACCACACTCAGTTTTTCGACATCTGTGAACTACTAGACAGTCATTCAATTAAAAAAGAATATTAAATAAATAAAACTAATAAATAAAAAATACACACATCTTACTGATCTCTGCAGTCAGTAACATTACACATAAAGTGCAAACATAATAGCAATTGTATAAACACACACACAAACACGCCTTTAAAGTTTAAAGGCGTGAAATTGGACGGTCTAGTTCTGATTAGCGTCACCGCTGTCTCGGTGGAGTTTATTAAACTCGGCCGTCTGCTTCTTGCTATCTAAAATATAACCAGACACTGGTGTAAATTCTCGACTGTCTCATACTTCTGTTTAATAAGTTTTCTGTTTGACGTTTAGTCAGCTGTGTGAAAACCAAGGAGGAACCCACCCGGGGGATTAATAAAGTTTTATTTTATCTAATCTAATAACTTTAATCTCAGCCAAACCGATTTACTCACGAACAAACAAAACACTGAAAAAAGCCCAACAATAACATTTTTAGGTTGTCTAAGTGACTTATATATTACGTTTAACCCGAGCAGCGAAAGTCCGCGGTGATCTGAAAATAATGTGCCGGGAGTTGTGCCGTTCTCGGCCGCATCAGTAACCCTCGAGCTCCCGGCTAGCTGTCGAGCTGGTGGGTAGCAGACGCCTCTGAAAACGTCGAAGCACTTTTGCAAATATGGGATATCTTGATAAACCGAGCAGATATTTGATGTTTACACAACTACTTTCTCGCCTGAAAATATGTTAAAAGTTTATTTTGTGACCCAGAAAGATTAGTATGAGTAATTTTAAAACTTAGTAGCGGCCGCCATTGCTGGAAACTGGAGTTTGGCTGGGCCGCGCTATGACTTCTGGGATATGGTAGGCCACGAAGGACACACCCGACCCATCCTTCAAATTCGGGGAAAAGGAGGACGCATTTGTCGGCTACATTCGGAGGAGTCTACGAATTTGGACAGCCTTCGGCACGTCGCTGTGACGTAATCGGTCTACAAATGCGGCCTCAGGAGGATGCAGCCCATGAATTTGGACATGTCCAGAGTATAATCGCAGCCTTTGCGGTTAGAAAATTGCACTTGATCATGTCGCGATATTATCGCAAATGCGATATATCGTTCAGCCCTAACTGAGACTATGAATGCTTTTGGCCATGAACAATGAAAATGTGATAAGATAACCTTTTCACAACAAGGTCCGGTGCACTGACCATCAAAAAACTGGACTGACTCATTTAAAAACTGGAATCTATCCACACACCCCAGAACTGTTTATCTGTATGTGATTTTCAATACTGCAAAGTTGGGCATTTTAACATGCATGTCTATGGGGACTGACTTGTATTTTGTGCCATTGCCAAACGGCCATTAGAGGAACTGCAGTTTTTGGCACTTCCACACACAGCAGCACATATGATTACGTGGCATGTCGAGTCATGACTACCTGAACAATGAAAGAACTTTTCTATCAGCACCAAGTGACATGCTTGAGACTGAGAGTCTTTTTTCAAGAAAACACAGCATGTTTTGGGGGGGTTTTCAGGGTTTTTCAGTGATGGACAGATATTGAGATTGTGGCCTCCATGATTTTCTTCCATGATTTGTTTTCATGGTCTGATCTAGAAAAATGCATTTAGCTCAAAATATTATTCAACTAGTTCAAAAATACTCACCTGAATAAATGACAGGTGGACAAAAATGTTTTCAAAGTATAAATTATAACCACACAATCTCACTACCTCACACTGACACTGTAAGTTAATAAAATCATGCACATTCATACCTCGGGGGGAATTTAAAAGCATCACGCCACCAACTGCATGACGTCGGACTGTGGGAGGAAGTCAGGCAGCGAGAACGCGCTAACTCCACACAGAAAGGCCTCGGCCAGACGCTGGATTTAAACCAGGAACCTTCTTGCTTCAGAAGTGCTAAACATCGTGCTGCCATGCAGCTCTTGGTGTGGAGGTTATAATTTATAATGTATGCTTTAAAAAAAGAAAAGCATTATTAAAAGCTTTAAGCTGTCTTATCGTGGTATTCTTTTACCTGTTGTCACTATTCCAACTGATGATGATGTTTTTGACCACAATCATCAGTCTCTGCAACATCTGTGCACCTGTCAGGTTTTCAGAATGCTGACGTGGTACATCGTATTGGGACAAAGTTTCACCAGTGGCACTTTAAACTGCTTCATCCTAATTTAAGTATGGCTTTCTGACCTTATTTAAATGCCCATCAGACACTCAGGATTCATGTTATTCATGTTTAAACATTTCACCTGCTTCTAGACTCCTTTAAATAAGAGAAGGAGAGAGAGAGAGAACAAAGGAGCAGTTTGTGAGAGCGAGTGAGCATGAAGGCAGAGATGATACTTCACTTTAGATACTGCTGCATTATTGAATGTAATTTTGTGTTTAAGAACAAATCTTTTAACACTGAATGTTGAATCACGGTTCTTCTCCTGCTCTCTTTCACCCTTTTCTGTAACTACTGAATCTATCTAATAAAGATAGAAAGGCGATAGAAATTGTCTTTAAAAATGCATCGAATCAGCCTGAGAAGCTTCAGTGACTCAGTCATTATGAAAAGTTATCAGGAGTTATGGTTTCTACTTAACAACACTAAATGGTACTTTAATTATTAGATTCTTAATGCTGCTCGAGCAGTTTGTGCAGTCGTGTATTGAGACATTCATTCATGTTTAGCGAGGATGTGTAGAACCGCTGCTTTGGTTGCCATTGTCTTGGCTTCCGTTGCAAATATAAGGAACCGTGGATTTGCTTTTAACCAGGATATTTGCTCCGATGCACACATAGAACAAGAAGTCTCTGTTAGTCAGGCATCTGAAATTGAAATGAACTGTGCAATCATCACCGGCACTGACTGGTCATGTTCACAGAATAAAAGCAGGAAGGGCAGTGGAATAGCAATGAGCGGTTATTTCCCAGCCAATTAAACAAATGACTGTTTTCATGATTAATGGACTCATTGTTTAATCTTTAAAATGACACAATTATGAGAGAAGGCTCTTTCATCTAAACATGTCTAATCATCACATTTAAGAAGCTGGAATCAGCAAAAATATAGTTGTTATGAGGGGGTAGCTATGGAAACAGGCAAGTTTTAAGCATGTTTCTTGTGACATCACTCACTTTTCAGGTAAGAGTTTTTTACTTTAAAGTCAAGCATGTAAATACACCAAAGTACAAATCGTTACAGTAGTTATACAATAAATAATTGGGAAGCGTATCTGTAACCGGAAGGTCGCCGGTTCGATCCCCGGGCTCTCTGTCCTGGTCAAGACACTTCACCTACTGACTACTGGTGATGGCCAGAGGGGCCGATGGCGCGATATGGCAGCCTGGCTTCTGTCAGTCTGCCCCAGGGCATCTGTGGCTACACTTGTAGCTTGCCTCCACCAGTGTGTGAATGTGAGAGTGAATGAATAGTGGCATTGTAAAGCGCTTTGGGTGCCTTGAAAAGCGCTATATAAATGCAATCCATTATTATTATTATTATTTATGAGGTTGAAGTTTTTCCCATCAATGCTTTTTGGGATGTAACTGCCTGTGAAAAGTATTAAAAGAAGTATTAAGCTACATATTTAGGAGCTGTTGTTAAAGAGTTACATCTAACATATAAAGAACATCGTATCATCATCCTTAAAGTGCTCTGGATGACAGTACAACCCAGTGCGGCCCTCACCCAGTTGCCAAGGGTAATTATTTGAAGCTGTGAGTAAAGGAGGTCTTTAAAGGTTATTGTCTCATTAATGGGATGTTGGGAGTATCCGAGCAGTAGAAGCATTTTCCCTCCCTTTATTTCTTTTCTCTCTCTCTGTTCAGGTGCTGGGCCTCCGGCCGATCGGACAGTGGTGATTGACGAATACAGGTACCTGTCTCAAAAGCTGTTTGCAGCCGTGTCCGTCTTCGCCGGCCTCGGCATCCTGCTCGGCATCGTCTGTCTAACCTTCAACATCTATAACGGGAATGTCCGGTGAGTCCTCGAACACTCGACATCCACATAGCCTGAAATATTCTCCCCTCGTAGTCTTCGCTTATTATTTTGCATTCACTGTCGTTCTGTTTATCTTGCTTTGAGTTTTTTTTGGAGAGGTCATTGTATAAGCTGCTTCTCCTGCACAAGCCTTTTACTTGTTTACTTTGGATTCAAGTGTGTGTCAGTGAAAGTGTGTTTGAATATAAATAAGTGCCTTTGTGAGCACACCAGACATTTTTAAATAACTGTATGTTTTACTCTAAAACTCAACAGAAAAATTATGCTCCAACAATTTTGAGACTTAATTAGATTTTTAAATAAATCCAAAATGTTATAGTGTCAGCTTTTCAAGTGTAGTAATTATTTTGTTTTCATGCTTTACTTAATTAATTGTTTTTAGGTTTTAAAGACTGTTAATGCCACAAAGTTTGGATCTTGAAATTAGCTGTGGTTAAGTCACGCAAGGAAAATCTTCCTTTTAAGATGGAGTTACAGATGAAATGGTCAAACAGCCGAAACTAATGAGGACCGACAGAGTCATGTCTCAAAGATTCAAGAGACAGCTTTGTTACACAAAAGTCATCTGTTTGGATAAAAATCTGTGAAGTCAGAGGAAATCAGATCTTGTAACAACCTCCTGCTGCTCACAGAGACCTCATCACTCACTGTGTTTGCACTCCAAGCGTGACTTTGAGTTTTTCTTGGATTTAAAACAGAGCTCAAAATAATTCTCAGAGATCTTCTTCTCCTTTGAGGTTAATGTAAATGAATGGCATGCTGTGTCTCCAGTTTGGGCATGGCTTTTTTTGCTATCTTGCTGCTGGTTTCATTGTCACAGCTTAAACGTAGCTCTAGAGCAAATGCAAATAAATTCACTTTAAAAAAACTGCCTTTTGAACTAGGATTTATGAGCTTAATACATGTCTGTGAAGCCAGTGGAGGATATCTCTGAGGTCTCTTTAACATAGTATTTTTATGTTTGACCTGGGTCAAAGTGATTTACAGTCCCACAAGTCCACAAGCTTATCAGGAGATTTACTTATTTATTTTTTTCTTTGGAAAGCTGGAGAGGTTTGTTCTTCTGAGGATCTCTGGCTGACTCGAGTGTGCCAATCAGGCCCTCCTCCACCTTTGATTATATTTCAAAGACAATTTCACCACGGGCTGCTTTCAGCAGCCAAAACAGTGCGAGTCAGATCAAATCAAATATATTCAGTAAGATGTTTTCACAAAACAGGTTTGCACCAGCTGCCTTGTTAGGAGACAAAACTCCAAAATCAATCCACCTTAAAACAACGAATGAGTCAAAAGCAATCACAGACGAGAAATCCAACGAACTGAATCTGACACATCTGACCTTTCGATGTCTCAGCTGCAGCTACAATAAAGTTCAGCAAATGTTTGACCTTCCAGGTGATTTCACACCTGTAGTTCAGTTAATTTGGTTCGCCTCAAACGGAGAAACAGATGTTTGCTCTTCAGCTGCGTTTATAGAGCAGGAAAAAGTGACTCAGATCTGGGTTTTTTCACTGAGCTGAATTTTAGAGCGTACAAAAACCACAAACAACAAACATGAGCTGCAATAATGCCATATAAACACCTGGGGAGTGAAGTGCTCAGCGCATCATGGGAAGTCCCCCAAAAGCACATCCATCTAGCGGCATGACTAAAGGATGGTTCAAGGTCGCCTGATCCACCCCCAACTATAAGCTTTTTTTTTTAAAAAAAGGACATTTTGAAGCCTGCTCTTAAAAGCAGAGGGTGTCTGTCTCCTGAACCTGAACTGGGAGTCGGTTGCACAGGAGAGGGACCTGGAAGCGGAAGGCTCTGCCTCCCATTTTAATTTGAGAAACTCTAAGAACACAAGTAGACCTGCAGTCTGAGAGCAAAGTGCTCTATTAGGATAAAATGGTACTATGAAGTTATGGTGTTGGCTAATCATTCAGCACTTTGAGCACAAGGAGAAGGAATTCAATTTAACAGTGAGCCAATAAAGAGAAGCTAATAAACGAGACGTATAATCTCTCTTTCAGTTCAGCTTCTAGGACCACTGGATAATAAGGAATTACACTAGTCCAGCCTTCCCAAATGCAGAGTGGTGTGAACAGCACAGATCACATGGACTCATTCCATTCAGACCATTTAGATGTGCATCTTTAATCTGAGCAGTCAAAATGGACTTTATGTGATCAGCCATGAGAATCCCGTGGAGGCACTTACATGTATAGTTAACATCTTCATCCCTGAAACACCCTGTACTGGCTTCAAGCAATATTTGTTACGAGAAAAAAAAAAAACAGAACCATTTTTCAAAGGTCAAAGAGGCCATCTTATAAACATGGATGTAGTATTTGCCATGCTTTATTTCTGTTGCTTCAAATAAAGCTGCAAAGCATTCAGAGTTTGGGCGAAATTATAGTTTAAGATAGTTTAAAGCACCGGTCCCCAACCTTTTTTGCACCACGGACCGGTTTATGCCCGACAATATTTTCACAGACCGGCCTTTAAGGTGTCGCGGATAAAAACAACAAAATAAAACTAGTACCGGTACCAAAAAAAAGAAGATTTATTCATAACACACGTGAAAAGACCCAGGAAAACCGAGTAAACGATAAAAACGATAACAAAATAACGCTGAAAACCGATAAAAACCCTGAAAAGCATACATTTCACACCTGAGCCTCAACTCTCGCGGCCCGGTACCAAATGACTCACGGACCAGTACCGGTCCGAGACCCGGGGGTTGGGGACCACTGGTTTAAAGGACATAGGTCTTAAAGCTGAAGCGCCTGCATTCTTTTTCATATATTCCACCCTGGCTGAAAAAAGCTTCCAGTAGAATCGAGAGAGAACAGCCCTCAGCTCATTGACTCTTTGACCTCAGTAAACACTTGGCTGATGACTTTATGCGCTCAATCGCAACTTTCAGGATATAAAAAAATCAACATGGAGTACATTTTATAACGCTTTGGTAATTATTACAGTCAGGAAGGAGAATTAGCCAATGAGCTTCCTGCATCCTTGGTCTCACAGTCAGATCCATCTGTTGTCATGTTTGGTTTTGAAATACAGTCAGATTAAAGTTTATTCTCAGACTCAGTGTCACAGTGGCTGCCAGAGATGGGCAGTAACGCGTTACTTGTAACGCGTTACTGTAATCTGATTACTTTTTTCAAGTAACGAGTAAAGTAAGGGATTACTATTGCAAAATCGGTAATTAGATTACCGTTACTTTCCCGTAGGAACACTGCGTTACTAAAACCGTGATTTTTTTTGCGAGAATGTCTCATGACAGTGACGTAAGCAAGTGCGACGTTGGTGACAGCAGCTGTGTGCAGATCAACAATGGATAATATATCGAGTGCGGGAGAGAGTATGAGCGTGCAGCGTTTAAAGTGTGGAAGTACTGACCTTACTTTGAGTTTGATTCCATAAAAAGTGACAAAAACATTAGCGTCCATCGTGCGTGGGAAGAAAACTTCTTTTTACAGCGAAAAAAACCCCTAAACTTCCGAGCAAGCACCGAGTAGCTACGACGTGATGGGAAACTCACAGAGACACTCGCGCGGATTCTTCAACTGACCGCAGCACACCTACACCAGGGTAACCCTCCGCCTACCCTGCTCCTGCTTTACAGGTGAAAATAGAGCAAAAGGACCGCTGAGTCTTTGACTTTATTTATTTTCTGCTGTGTTTTACTTGCATCTGTTTGAAAGAGTGAGTGAAAACACAAAAAATATTTTATTTTATGTGCTGGAATGTGTAGAAAATAGGTTTAAATGTTAAACTAATTTATTCAAGTCAGAGAATGTTGCATATAATTAAATGTTTTGCTTGATGCATAAAGTTAAAAGATTAAAACTGATAAAACAAGTTAAAAAAAGAGACTTTTCCATTTGATTACATTTTGTATGATGGATTATGTAGAAAAAGTAGAATTGGGCTGAAAGATCTATCACTTTATCACCTCTTCAGGTTGTAAATCGTGTTTTTAAAAAGTAACTAAGTAACTAAGTAACTAAGTAATTAATTACTTTTGAAAATAAGTAATCAGTAAAGTAACGGGATTACTTTTTGGGGGGAGTAATCAGTAATTAATTACTGATTACTTTTTTCAAGTAACTTGACCAACACTGGTGGCTGCACACATTTTTATATATAGTGTATGTTCCAATAACTTACTGCTGTGAGGTTGGCATGTACTTGGTAGTTTACAGTTTTCACCTGAAGTAAAGTCATTATTGTGTTTTCTGGAACCTTTCAAACATCGTCCAACGAACTGATTCTGCTTTCAGGAAAGAGACTGAAAAGCTACTGATTTTCAGTGTTTTCTTGCTCTGAGCACCACAAGGCAAATACAATTTATTTCCATTACATTCATCGGAAGGCAGACATCTCTACACGATCTCCAATACTGGGAAACACAGCACTACAGGCAACAGGAAAAATACTTATATTTGATTAGTGGTTAACATTTCTTGTAAGGGATTTGCATCCTGAAACCCTGGATATTTGTTTCATTGGTTCTGGCCCAGTTCTGGTTGGCACAGGCTTTTTTTAAGCAAACGACAAAGTCATACTGACTCATTAAATGGGTAATTTTGCATTAGCGCAGGATACAGAAACCAAATTGTGGTGACTGACAGCAGGCTGTGCAGCACTCTAATGCTTCTGATCTATATATTTATGCTCCCTGGTGTCACATACATCACATACTGTTATCGTGTGAGAGCAGTCATGCAGAGATAAAAATCGAGCACAGAAGGGGAAAAAAATGACCGTTTTTTCCTCCAACACTGGCCTCAATCAATCATAATTCAAAGCAGCAGTTCAACGCTGTGCATAATAAAAGGAGAAAGCAACACTTCATGTCAGAGAATAACCCCCGCAGCACCTCATACGTCAATGGTATATAACAGACTGAAAGGTTACTTCAGATGTTCTAGCATTCGTTAGCGAGTCAGAGAGTGTACATGTGAATGTATGTTTGTATGCGCTCTACATGAGTGTGGAGCTGTGCTGTAAATAAGCAGTGCGGCCCCCCGGGGATGTGCAAGGGCAGGTCAATGGGATAAAAGAGTCAAACGTGCACACTCTGCTGCAGGAGATCGGCAGCCTGAGCAGAATATATTAAAAACTCTTAAATTGAAACTAAATCTCTTCTTGGGAACATTATAATGCTGAGAAGGTCCCTGGAGGAATTTAAATAAACACATTGTCTTGAACAGAGAGAAATCACTGTGCCTGTTTTTTCTTCTTGATTGTCCATTTAGCTCCTGTCTCTTCTCCCACACTCACTATCGTTTTTAAATATGACTGCTGCAGCTGCAGTGCAGAGGCAAAACTTTCATCTGATTTTTCAAAGCAGGGTGTAGACCACGGAGAGCTTAAAGACACTGTGCAGCTTCCAGAAAACTATTGTTATTAGTCGTATTCAGCAGTGTTGCCTGCATTTGGGTGCAGCTTATGCTCACATGCAGTGTGTGTGCTAGCACCGATTACACTATCCTACTCTTAGGCTCCACTGTTTTATATTGACTACTGGATGCCATGTATGTTGTATAACTGGGAAACCAACAAATGCAGAAATGGTAAAAAGAAAGTACTCCAGGTTTTTCATACCATAATAAAAGTCATGTGGTCCTTAGCAGGTCTTAAAATGAGGTAAATCCAGCCTCAGATCCACTACAAAGTACACATGTACTGCTTCCATAGGAATTCTGATAATCAAATTACATGTATAGAAACCCCAGTGAAGAACGAGTCAGTCCACAGGCTTATGGAGGCGACCAAGAGAACCTTTTTAATTCAGTTAAATTATTTTGTAGCACCAAAGCACAACAGCAGTTGGCTGAAACCTCCTAGGACCTGGCGTCTACACATGCAGACATCACATTCTGGGTTGTCTAGACCACACTACTAAATTTTGCTCTACAAGGGCCTGATATACACTTACGAGGACATTATGCTGCCACTGTTCTATCAAAATTTAAAACGAATGAGCTCATATGTGGATATCAGGCCCTTGGAGCGCAAAATTTGGTAAAAAGATAATTCTTTGTTTTTACATTCATCAGGTCCCAATCAGCCGAAATAGCAAAGAGAAATTAAATATGCATGTCATGAAAGAGTTCGGGTCTTAGGAGGTTATTGTACTTTATATTGTAAGGTACAAGACCCTACAGTAATACAAAGAAAACCCCATCAATCAAACAATCCCTTTTGAGCAAGCACATGGCAACAGTGGGAAGGAAAAACTCCCTTTTAACAGGAAGAAACATCCAGCGGAACCAGGCTCAGAGATGGGCGGCCGGACTTCCGGTTTATGTGACTATGGCGTAGGTCGCACCGAGCGTAGCTCCTGCAGAGTCTAGTTATTATCTAGCATTTCCAGGCACTTTTTGACGGGTTTTTTCTTTTTGTATAGTTCCGAGACAAGACTGTTTTTGCCTTTTGTGTTTACAATGTCGCGTAAGGTTAATAAGAGCGCAAGCACCTCTCAGCCGAACTTGCGGCCTGCTGCTAACACTGCATCCCCGCCTCGTGGTAAAACTTCGCCACGGCCTGGGTCACCCGACACGCCGCTCGTCGATACGGAAAAATTCACGAAGGCTGAACTCCTCTCTGAACTTCGTGAAGAAATTTCATCACTGTTTAAAAAGGAACTGACGGCAGCGTTTGCGGAGAATCTCACGTCTATCAGGTCCGACATACAGCAACTAAAAACGGACCTTTCCTCAGATATAACTACCATGCGGCAGGAATTCGCTGGCCTCAGGAGCACGGTTACGGGGATGGAGCAGTCTCTCTCCACATGTACAGATGATATTGTCCACCTCCAAGCCAAAGTTGATGCGATGTCAAAGGAGTTGGCCAAATTGGAGAATAAATGCGAGGATTTGGAGTCCAGGTCTCGCCGCAATAATATACGCATTGTTGGTGTGCCAGAGGAGAACGTCCTGTCCGCTACAGATGTGTCCATGCTGTTGATGGAGGCATTTCAGCTTGGGAAGGAGCCGCTTGTAGACAGAGCCCACCGAACTTTGGCCCCCAAACCTAACACCGGTGAACGTCCCCGTGCTGTGGTTGTGAGGCTGCACTATTACGCGGACTGTGCTAGGATTCTCCAGAAGGCCAGGGAGCTGCAGAGAGTGCAGATAAATAATATGACCATTTCTGTGTTCCCCGACCACACCGCTAAGACAGCGCGGGCCCGTGCGGCTTTCAATGAGGTCCGTCGCCAGCTTCGCGGCATCCAGGGAGTCCGATTTGGGATCCTCTATCCGGCAAGACTACGGATCACTTATCAAGGAATGCAGCGCGACTTCGTCTCGCCAGATGAGGCCAAGGAATATATTAAGACAATAACCACAAGATAAAAGATATAGCAGGACAATGTTTGTCTGTTTGAAATAGCGTATGATCCTAATCCAAACATCATTGTGGTAAGCTAAGTTTGTTACTCTGCCAAACACTTGTTTTGTTTTACCTGTCTAATAGTAAAATATAATTGGGTTATTTTTATTTTATTTGTGCCTTTTAATCTATTGAGAAAAGACTCTGTTGGAGCTTTGGTTTGACACGGTTCGTTTCGTAGTCGGGAGCGTTTTTGTTCAGATTGCTCCGGGTGGGAGCGTGCACTGCCGTCTCCGTCGTTTGGGGATGGGGGCTTTTGCTGTGCAGGGGGGAGGCGGGTGGGTGTGTTTGACGTGTTATTATTATTTTTATTCTGAAGCTGTACTTTTGTTGTTGTGGGTTTGCGTTGTGTGTTTGTGTGAGTGTGTTTTTCCCACTTGTTCTTTCTTTGGGGGTGAAGAAATAAGTATTTTCTCTTTTGTCTTTTTGCAATGATCAGCACTTCAGGTCAGTCCTTAGGCAATAGTGGTATTAGATTTTTAACTTGGAATGTCAAAGGTATGAATAGCCCAATTAAACGATCTAAAATATTTACGCATCTTAAACGTTTAAAGAGTGATGTAATGTTTTTGCAAGAGACCCATTTGCGAGATCGGGATCATCTTAGGCTCAGGTGCCCATGGGTGGGTCATACTTTCCATTCAATGTTTAATTCAAAAGCCAGGGGGGTGGCGATCTTAATAAACAGAAGGGTACAGTTTACAGCCTCTGAGATTAAAGCTGACAAAAACGGGAGGTATTTGGTTGTTGTAGGCACCATGTACAATGTACCCGTCCTCTTAGTCAATGTGTATGCGCCAAATTTTGATAATCCAGGTTTTACAGATGCACTTTTGAGTAGTCTCCCTTCCCTTGATACTCATCTTTTGATATTGGGTGGTGACCTAAACTGTGTTATTGATCCTGCCTTAGATCGTTCGAATCCTCGGACCCTGACCCAATCCTCTATGTCCAAGTCTATTTCTGAGTTTATGTCTCAGAATGGTTTTGTAGATCCCTGGAGGTTTTCTAACCCTACTGCCAGAGCGTACTCTTTCTTTTCTCAGGTACATCAGTCCTTTTCGCGGATTGATTATTTTTTTGTGGACGGTTCCCTTATTCCAAAAGTACTGTCATCTACATATCATCCTATTGTCATTTCCGATCACGCACCACTTAGCGTTGACATCAAGCTCATAGCCCAGTCCTCTTTTTCCTCACCCTGGAGATTTAACTCTTTGTTGCTTTCGGATGAGGGGTTTGTTACCTTTATCAAATCCGCAATTGATGAATTTATGGTGTTTAACGACAGCAATACTGTTACGAGGTCATTGCTTTGGGAATCTCTTAAGGCATATGTGCGTGGGCAAATAATTTCTTTCTCTGCCCATTCCACTAAAAGCCACAAAGCCAAACTTCAAACTTTGACTACACAAATTTGTGACATAGATAGACAGGTTGTTGACAGTCCCACTCCCGATTTGCATAAAAGACGACTTGACTTGCAGACTGAATTTGATTTACTTTCTACGGCAGATGCTGAACGTCTTTTACTTCGTGCGCGTGCGACTTATTATGAATATGGTGATAAGCCCAGAAGGCTTTTGGCCCATCAGTTAAAACGTCAGGCCTCGTCTCGATTAATTTCCCAGATTAAAGATGCGGCAGGCAACTCGGTCTCTGATTCAAAGGAAGTAAACGAGGTGTTTAAGACGTACTATTCCTCCCTATATGAATCTGAATCTGCTGCTGACGCCTCAGAGATGGATTCTTTTTTTAACGGTCTTACAATGCCCACTGTCGATCCTGTTATAGCTGAACAATTAGATGCCCCTCTTAGGCTGGATGAAATTGTGCATGCAATCAAGACCATGCACAATGGTAAGGCACCAGGACCTGACGGGTTTTCAGTTGAATTTTTAAAAACTTTTATAGACAAGTTAGCCCCACTACTTCTTTCAGTGTATAATGAATCTTTTGAACGTGGTCTATTGCCCCCTACATTGTCTCAAGCACTAATTACTGTTCTCTTAAAGAAGGGTAAGGATCCTACGTCTTGCACCTCGTATAGGCCTATTTCACTGCTGAATGTTGATGTTAAAGTCTTGGCTAAAATTTTAGCAATTCGCCTTGAAAAGGTTCTTCCTACTATTATTTCAGATGAACAGAATGGCTTTATTAAAGGCCGCCAGCTGTTCTTTAATGTCCGCACGCTTTTGAATGTCATTCTTTCCCAACACTCAACCACTAATCCAGAAGTAGTTATCTCACTTGATGCTGAGAAAGCTTTCGATCGTGTAGAGTGGAGCTTTCTCTTTGCGGTCTTGCAAAGATTTGGTTTCAAGGACAGATTCATTTCATGGATTCGACTGTTGTACAGGGCACCCCAAGCCAGTGTCTATACAAATGGTGTTTCCTCTGGCTACTTCTCATTGTCACGCGGGACGAGACAGGGTTGCCCCCTGTCCCCCCTACTTTTTGCTATTGTAATTGAACCCCTATCTGTAGCTTTGAAGGCCCTTCCTCATTTTCGTGGTATTTCCCGGTCAGGCCTTGACGTAAAATTGTCTTTATATGCAGATGACCTGCTTCTATATGTTTCTGATCCCTTATCTAGCATACCATCGATTGTGTCTCTACTAAACAAGTTCGGCTCTCTGTCAGGTTACAAAATAAATCTTCTTAAAAGTGAATGTTTCCCCATAAATTCTTTAAGTCTTACACTTAAACAATCTGACATTCCTTTTAGACTTAGCCCTGCTGGCTTTAAATATTTGGGAGTTAACATGACTCGTACTTTGTCTTCTCTATACTCTTCCAATTTCTCCCCTTTAATGACTCAAATTCAATCAGATTTTCAGAGATGGAAATCGCTACCTTTGTCCCTAATTGGTCGGATCAATGCTGTAAAGATGAACATTTTGCCTCGATTGTTATTTCTGTTTCAGAGTATTCCTATATTTTTACCTAAAGCTTTTTTCAAAAAGTTAGACCAGCTAGTTACATCGTTTTTGTGGGGAGGGAAACACCCCAGGGTGAGGAAATCATTATTACAGAGACTGACATTTGATGGTGGTCTTGCCTTGCCTAACTTTTTATTTTACTATTGGTCCTCTCATGTTCACAAATTGACCCATTGGCTTGAATCTCAAGACCTGCTGTGGTGCAAACTGGAACGCCTGTCGTGCACTTCCTCATCCTTAGAAGCTTTATTATTCTCTCCACTACCACTTAAGCCTTCTCATTTCACCCAAAATCCCGTGGTACAGTCTAGTCTAAGGGTCTGGTCACAATTCAGGAGTCATTTTAAGTACATCTCTGCGTCAGTACACATGCCCATCACGCAGAACCATCTGTTTACTCCTGGCCTCATTGATGGTACCTATGTACAGTGGAAGCGTCATGGTATTAATACATTTAAGGATCTCTATAAAGATGGCACTTTCTTAACTTTTTTAGACCTGTGTTCAGAAACAAATCTTCCGGCTACCAATCTATTCCGTTATTTTCAGGCACGGCATTGCACTTCTGCTCTCTTCCCCTCCTACCCTCTTCTCCCAAATGTCCAACCATGGGAGGAATTCTTATCCCTTAAACCCAATAAGAAGTCAATTATATCTTTAATATATAAACAACTTATGGATTTAAATGTCCATTCCGTTGCTAAAATTAGGGGGGCTTGGGAGCAGGAGTTAGGAATAATTTTTTCGGATCAGCAATGGGAGAAAGCAGTATCCAATGTCCGTTATAGTACGTCCTGTGCCAGGTTACAACTCATCCAGTTCAAGGTGTTGTACAGGGTTTACTATTCAAAGTCTCGTCTGTCTGAGATTTACCCACAAGTGATGGATCAGTGTGAGAGATGTCATGCCACCCCATGTGACCTAGGCCATATGTTCTTTCTGTGCCCAAGACTCCATGGCTTCTGGAGTCAGTATTCAGTTATTCTTTCCAAAGCTCTTGGGACCCAAATCTGCATGGACCCTTTTCTAGCTGTTTTTGGGCTTCCAGTCAACACTGGTCTAACCGACCCTACACACTTCAAAATATTAGCCTTTACATCACTTTTGGCTAGACGTTGCATCTTACTCCTTTGGAAATCTTCAAAGCCACCTTCAGTTTCTTTTTGGTTTAGAGATGTGATGTCATCTCTTAAATTGCAAAAGATAGGCCTTGTGGCGAAGGGCAAATACAGAGAATTTTATTCTATCTGGGGCCCCTTCGTGGACTATTGCAAGTCATTAAACGCTCTACCAGCTGATTAATATCATGTCTCCCCCCCCCCCCCCCCCCCCCCCCTTTTTTTTTTTTTCTCTTTCCCCCCTTTTGGGGTTTGTGTTTGTTTTGGGTTTCTTATTAGGTTTTGTTTTGTTTGTTTACTTAAGCGTGTGTGTAGGTGTGCCTGTGTGTGTGTTATTGTGTCTGTTCATGTAAGAAAAACTAAAAAATATGTGAGGGGAACAGATTGTGTTGTCATTGTAAACTACTGTACACTTGTCTCTCAATAAAAATATTAAAAAAAAAAAAAAAAGAGATGGGCGGCCGTCTGCCGTGACCGGTAGGGGGCGAGGGGAGGAAGACGGGACAAAAGCCATGCTGTGGAGGGAAGATCTGAGTTTTTAAGCTGAACAGTCTGTTCACACACTGGCAATAAAAAGTGTTTACTTCATGAAAGAGAGGTAAATAGTGCACCTCCACGGGGAATGTTTGCTACTGTGGCAAATGTTAAACTCTGTTTAGAAGGTTATTGAATTAAATCCCCTCAACTAAATCAGACAGTACTCAACTGTTAGATTTTTACAGGTATCTGTGATCCCTAGGAAGTGAGTCATTCTCTCTTTGGCAATCTTTCCTGTGAAGATACAGCAAGAAAACACCCTGACCTTTTGTGTTTGTGTGTTTGTGATAAAAACCTCTACAAAGCAGACTAATGATTTGTCCTGTATTTTATCCATCTAATGCCGTGCACACAACAAATAACCTTTTTTTCTTTGTGGCTGTATGGTGAAAAAATGCCTCACCTAAAATTGTCCTCTTGCACTGCTCACAGAAGATAGGACGTCGCCTTCTGTCTGCACTAATTAGACTAATGAGTGCCAATCACACATCAAAGGAGATGCCCGGGGAGGAAGAGTGTTTCTATATTTGGACCTTCTCAGTGTGATGAATACGCCAGGAGACCGTCCAAACAAGCAAATCAGGATGATAACATTTTAATTTAAAAAAACCTACAAAAAAAGGATGAGCTTTCTTGGAGCTCGCAACAAAACAATTATCGCCTGCTTACAAATTCATTGAATCTACCTTTAAGCTGAAACATGTTTTTTCTTATTGTGTTTTTTTTCTCTTTATTTGTGTTCCTGTGTGAATCTGTTACAATTTCAGGTACATCCAGAACTCACAGCCCTACCTGAACAACATGACAGCGGTGGGCTGCATGATGGCGCTCGCTGCTGTGTTCCCGCTGGGGATTGATGGTCACCATGTCCAGAAGTCTCAGTTCCCCGTCGTCTGCCAGGTAACAAAGAAAACTGTTAACTTGTTATTTTCTGTTTTATCGCGAGAGTACGGTTGCCCGCGAAGTGTTGTTGTTGTGGTCCGTATGTAAAATGGCGGAACGAATAAAAGCGCTGTGAATGAGAGTACAACGTCGTGTCTTTTGAGTTAACATTGGTAGCAGAGGATGGTTTCCAATTACAAAGTACCACCAAAGCTTGATGAAGCCAGGCCATACGAATGCTGGAAGAATGAAGTCAATATCTGGAGACGGGTTACGGAGCTGGATAAAAAGAAACAGGCACTCGCGGTGGCGCTGGGCCTCGAGGGAAGAGCCAGAGAAACGGCCATGGAGATACCCGCGGAAGATTTAGACAAAGATGACGGTATGGAAATACTACTTGCAAAACTTGACGCGGTGTTTCAGAGAGAAGAGAAAGACCGCGCTTATGAAGCCTACTCGTGTTTTGACTCCATTGCAAAGAACCACAGCGTGTCCATGGCAGACTACATTATAGACTTTGAACAGCGTTATAACCGGATGAAAAAGTACAACATGACGCTGCCTGACGCTGTGCTAGCATTTAAGCTTCTAGATACAGCTTGTCTTGATGAGAAAAGTCGACAGCTTGCACTGACAGCGTGCACGGACTTAACGTTTGCGTCTATGAAGTCTGCACTGAAACGGATTTTCGGAGGGAAAGTAACCGGAGTTTTCAGCGGAATTCAACTGAACCAAGAAGCAGTTTTCCTTACGGAACAAAAAGGTCCCAAATACAAACGAAACAACGGTACTTCGTCGCGGAGTGGACAGCGACAACCACTACAAGGTACCAACCCACTTGACAAGTTTGGCAAGCGAACAAGATGTGCTATTTGTCAGAGCACTTACCACTGGGCGAAAGACTGTCCTCATGGTAATGGTGACCAAGTAAAGCTAACTGAAGATGGGAAAGTGGAGGAGTGTAACATTACTTTGTACACTAAAGCCTCAATGACAGACTCTGAAATCTTCCTGACTGAGGCACTGGGGTCAGCCATTATTGATACTGCATGTACACGTACAGTTTGTGGTCAGAAGTGGCTAGATAGTTACATGCGTGACCTCAGCCAAGGCCAAGTAAACAAGCTGTTGCAATCAGAAACCCCCAGCTCCAGACCATTTCGCTTTGGGGATGGTATTGTAGTGTATTCCAGCAGAAAAGTGAAACTTCCAGCAAAAATTGGACAAACAAAATGTGACATTGAAAGTGAAGTAGTTCCTGTTGACATTCCACTACTACTGAGCAAAACATCTCTCAAGAAAGCAGGGACTGTTCTAGACATGGAGAATGACAGTGTTGTCATGTTCAAGCAGCCTGTTCCCCTAGAGCTCACTAGTTCGGGACACTATTGTGTGGACATTAGAGATGAAAATACTACAGAAAGCTGCAATGAAAATGAAGTTCTCATGGTAACTGCTGAAATGTCTACAAAAGAGAAACAGAAAGTCCTTGTGAAACTTCATAAGCAGTTTGGTCATGCATCTGCAGAGAGGATATTGAGGCTCATCCAAAGCTCTGGCAATACAGATAAACAATGTGCAGTTATTCTACAAGAGATAGTTCGTGACTGTGACATTTGTCAGAAATATTGCAAAACCAAGCCGAGACCTGCTGTTGGTCTACCCCTGGCTTCTGAGTATAATGAGACAGTAGCGATGGATCTACATGAGCTGGAGCCCAATGTGTGGTACCTTCACATCATCGACCACTTCACACGCTTCAGTGCTGGCAGCATCGTAAAGACAAAGAAAGCTGCAGAGATCGTCAACTCCTTCATTCACACCTGGATAAGCATTCACGGTGCCCCCAGACGGCTCTACACAGACAACGGCGGAGAGTTCAACAACACAGACATTCGGGACATGGCTGAAAACTTCAACATTGAGGTAAAAACAACGGCGGGGTATAGTCCCTGGAGCAACGGACTACTGGAGAGACATAACATGACACTTACAGAAATCCTCCTGAAGGTAAAAAAGGAACGAGGATGTGACTGGCACACTGCGCTAGACTGGGCCCTTATGGCCAAAAACAGTATGCTTAATGTACATGGTTATAGTCCACATCAACTTGTGTTTGGCCAAAACCCCAACCTTCCTTCTGTGTTGATGGATAAGCCACCTGCCTTAGAGGGCACAACTGTAAGTGCAAGAGTAGCTGAACATATCTCAGCATTACATGCTTCCAGGAAAGCATTTACTGAGGCAGAGTGTTCAGAAAGGATCAGGAGAGCACTACGCAAACAACTTAGGCCTACAGATGACAAATATGAGGCAGGAGATAAAGTATACTACAAACGAGTCGACTGTACAGAGTGGAAGGGTCCAGGTGTAGTTATTGGGCAGGATGGAACTGTTGTATTTGTAAGACATGGGGGGACTCTTGTAAGAGTACACCAGTCAAGATTGACTAAAGTGGATTCACGGACTGGAGATAAACAAATATCACACAGTACTACTGATGATGACAACAAAGACGCAGTTGAAAATGATGACACTGACACACCCGATGGGGAACAGAGTATTAGTGAGGAAGAAGACATCACTATTGACAGAGAAACTAACACTACAGAAAACATGTCTGTCACACACACTACAGAAAACATGTCTGTCACACAAACTGCAAATGAGCCCTCTACACCCACTGATCATGTCTCTGCAAATGTAAAGTTAAGATCAGGACAGCTGATTGCTTTTACCAACAGAGACAACGGTGTTCAACACACAGCCAGAGTGCTAGGCAGAGCGGGAAAAGCAAAAGGGCAATACAAAAACTGGTACAATGTGCAATATCTTGAGCATGATGGTAGTGAAGGTGAAAAGAAAGCTGTAGACATGTCACTTGTTGATGGTCTTTGCACTGAAGCTGAAAACAGAGATGCAGATGTACTCATAACAAAAGATATTTCCTTTGATTCTGCTAAGCAGCAGGAGATTGAGAGCTGGCAAAGTAATGGTGTGTTTGATGAAGTGAAAGACCTGGGTCAAAAATGTGTGTCTACTAGATGGGTCTGTACACTCAAAGAAACTACTAATGGTGTTGTCCCAAAGGCTCGACTTGTGGCACGGGGGTTTGAAGAGGTAAATACTAAAGAACTACAGAAAGACTCTCCAACATGTGCGTCTGAGTCCCTCAGACTGGTGCTAGCTGTGATATGTCAAAACAAGTGGAGAGTAAATTCAATGGACATTAAATCTGCCTTCTTGCAGGGAATGCAACTGTCAAGAGACATCTATCTTCGTCCCCCACCTGAAGCTGGCAAGGACAATGTTCTATGGAAACTGAAAAAGTGTGTTTATGGACTTGCAGATGCTTCACTTTATTGGTACAATAAGGTCAAAGACATTATGCTCAAAACTGGTGGTAAAATATCACAGGTTGATCCTGCAGTGTTCTATTGGCAGAATGAACAATCTGAGGTTACAGGAGTGCTTGCATGTCACGTTGATGATTTCCTTTGGGCTGGTTCAAGTCACTTTGCAACTCATATCATTCCTGTACTGAAATCTACCTTCCTTGTGGGCCGTGAAGAACATGACAGCTTTTCTTATGTTGGTATGGACATTTTTACAGTTAATGATGTAATAGAGGTGCATCAACAACTTTACATTGACAACCTACAACCGGTTCAGCTACAAGCAGCACGGGCTGTACAGAGGGAGGCTCCCTTAAGTGAAACAGAACGTGAGCAACTCAGGTCAAAAATAGGACAGATTTTGTGGGTTGCCAAACAAACAAGGCCTGATGTTATGTTTGACACATGTAGCCTTGGATCTAATATCAAAGATGCAACTGTACAGTCTATTCATGAAGTGAACAAAGTTATCCGTAAACTTAAGGCAGAGAAAGTGACTCTTAAGTTTCAGCACTTGGGTAACAGTGAGGATCTGGCATTGGTTGTTTTCAGTGATGCTTCATTTGGCAACCTTCCTGATGGCGGTACTCAAGGAGGGGCATTAATCGTCCTTATGGGTAAAGGAGGAAAGTTTTGTCCTCTCTTCTGGCAGTCTAAAAAAATCAGGCGCGTGGTCAGAAGTACACTGGCAGGAGAAACTCTTGCCATGTCAGATGGAATAGACAGTGCTGTCTTCCTGGCAACACTTTTTTCTGAGCTTACAACTGGTAACACTGGTCTAAACGCTCTTCCTTTGATCTGTGTAACTGATAATCATTCCTTGTTTGATGCACTCAAGTCTACTAAGCAGGTTACAGAGAAGAGACTGAGGCTAGAAATGAGCAGCATTAAAGAGCTCATACAAGCCAAGAAAATCAGACAGGTTTGTTGGTCAGATTCAAAATCTCAACTTGCTGATTGTCTGACGAAAAAGGGAGTTTCACCTTTAACCCTTCTAAAGGCGCTAGATGAAGGACTCTGGATACTGTAATCCTTTGTCTACAAAGTTGTCTTTGCATTCAAATGTACCATTGTTTATTGTGTGCAATGATAGTATGCTTTAAGTAAAGCAAAGCACTTTTGAAATGTTTTTTTTGTTTATATAAATATATACATATATGTATACAAATGTTTACTGGGGTGTGTTTATACTCTTATTTTATTTTTTTAAGAAAGAGGGAGATTGTTAACTTGTTATTTTCTGTTTTATCGCGAGAGTACGGTTGCCCGCGAAGTGTTGTTGTTGTGGTCCGTATGTAAAATGGCGGAACGAATAAAAGCGCTGTGAATGAGAGTACAACGTCGTGTCTTTTGAGTTAACAAAAACGACACAGGGAGGGAAGGGCAAGTAGTAGCCAGAAGTGAAGAGGAGTAATCGTGTTATTGTAGCTACAAATATATTTTTCTAGTGATGTGATACCAGTAGCTGAGAACTTGATAAGCATCAACAAGACACATTATTGGACTGAAAAATGAGGCCAAAAACTTTCTTGAGTGGCTCCAAAAGTAAAACAATCCTCATGGACTTTAAATGCCCAACTTTATATCAGAAGTGCACAAAAGTAGCTCAGGACTCTATAGTTAATTTACAGCTTCATAACTGTATGTGTGAGGGGTGCAGGGGATATATATTTTTAATGTTCCTTTTATTAAGGCTTAAAGTTCACGTGTGCTTTGACAGACGGGTCGATGTTTCCTCTAGAAGCTGTTACACTTCTCCTCAGCTCACTGGAGTTGCAGAATTGAATTGTTTGAGGGTGCTTTGCATTGTTGCTTCTTTTTAGAGCAGACCAGTAATTTGGGTTGCCGTGCGTGTAATTTTTAATAACAGAGCTTCCAAGAATGTGCTCTATTTTTGGTGAGTGAAATTCTGTTTTAATGTGTGATACTTTTCCAGGTGATGTACTCAGGGAGGAGTGAAAAGTGAAACCAACATGAAGTGGTTTTTTTCTTCAGGCCCTGTGTGTTCTTGTTAAAAAGGGGGGAAAAATCACTCATCTTCCTCACAAAATGAACTGAGTCTCACCTCCTTCAGTCAGAGACATCGATAGAGGAACAGGTGATAAACGTATGGACAGAATAAAAAACAATCAATAAAAACAAAATTCAGCTGGGATGCTATAGTTAATCCAACACATCACCCTGCTAGCATAAAAATTACTTGGTTGGTTTAAGAATATTTTAATTCTGATTGTTGATAACAATGTGAAACTAGTTAGTAGGTTAGTAGTGTCAGGACACGGCCACTTTATTTGGCACACCTGTTTAACTGTTCACTAAGACAAATATCTAATAAGCCAATCATGTGGCAGCAGTGCATAGCCAAGGTGACCTGCTGAAGTTCAGACTGAGCATCAGAAAGGTTGTTGGTGCCAGATGGACTGGTCTGTGTTTCACAAACTGCTGATCTACGGGGATTTTCCTACATAATGTCTTAGATTAGAACTTAGATAGAACTTTATTAATCCCTCGGGTGGGTTCCTCTGGGAAATTCGATTTCCAAAAAAGCACAGCACCGACAGAAGTTACAGAGTTATACACACACACATATATATAAATACAGAGACAATATAAATAAAATATACGAAGGGGATAAATAGAATAAATAGGAATAAAAATACAAGTGAATTGCACATTTCAAGTATTGAGGTCTATTGCACCGTTGACTATTTACAAAAGTATTGCACAAAAGGTATTGCACAGTGAGGTGAAGAGGCACTACAGCTTAGTTGTTCCCCCCTCCTTTGTCCTCCTGTTTCCTGTCTCCCCTCCCTCTCCCCTCCAGAGAGGAGTTAAACAGTCTGATGGCGTGTGGGACAAAGGAGTTTTTAAGTCTGTTAGTTCTTGTCTTTGGGAGAAGCAACCTGTCACTGAACAGACTCTTCTGGTTGTTAATGGCCGTGTGCAGAGGATGCCCAGCATTGTCCATAATGTCCATCAGTTTCTTTAATGTCCTTTTCTCTGCCACTGTCACCAGAGTGTCCAGCTTCATGCCGACCACAGAGCTAGCCTTCCTGATCAGTTTCTCCAGCCTGGATGATCCTTCTTTGCTGTGCTGCTCCCCCAGCACACCACAGCATAGAAAAGTACTCCAGCAACCACCAACTGGTAAAACATCCTCAGGAGCTTCCTGCAGATGTTAAAAGACCTCAGCCTCCTGAGGAAGTACAGTCGGCTTTGGGCTTTTTTATACAGGTGCTCTGTGTTGCATGACCAGTCCAGTTTATTGTCCACCCACAGCCCGAGGTACTTGTACTTGTTGACCACCTCCACCTCCTCCCCCTCTATCTGAACCGGTAAGGTTTGTAAGGTTTACAAAATGTTCTGAAAAAGAGAAAACTCAGTGAGCAGCAGTTCTCTGGGTGAAAATGCCTTGATGATGCCAGAGGTCAGAGGAGAATGGCCAGACTCCTTGGAGCTGATAGGAAGGCAACGTAGACTCGAATCGCTACAATCAAGTTACGTGGAAAAGCATCTCTGGATGCACAACACATCGAATTGAACAGAATCCCAGTAGAACAGGGCACAGTCCATTTATCAGTCTCACGGCTTGTGCAAAGAACCCTTCCAGCATCCTGGTGGTTCTCCAGCTGATGCTCCTGTACCTCTTGCCAGACGGCAGGAGGGAGAACAGGCCATGGGAGGGGTGGTGGGGGTCTCTGATGATGGAGATAGCTCTGCGTATGCAGCGCTGTTTGTAGATCTCCTCCAGTGATGAGAGAGGGGCACCAACAATCCTCCTGGCAGTCTTAACTATCCTATTAAGTTAACGCTTCTCGCAGGACTTGCAGCTGCCAAACCAAGCTGTAAAACCTTGTGTCAGGATGTTTTCAATGGTGCCTCTGTAGAAAGTTGTGAGGTGAAGTGTGGAGAGTCCTGCTTTTCTGAGGGAGTACGAAAGGGAGGATGACAGAAGAGCTCTGAGATTTAATGCATGCACAGCAGCGGCTGAGAACAAGGCGGCAAGAAGATGATTGGACTAGAGCAATGATGTCAGCACCGAGTTTGACAGCGCGGGAAAGCGAAAGTGATTTAAATAATAGACTAGCAGCAGATGAGTGATTACAGATCTGCATTAATCTTGCGTACAAGCTTCATAGTGGAAAAACGTCGCTTGCTCTGAGAAGGTAGTTTCAGAATTTGGTAAAAACAACATGAAAGCATGGATCCATTTGGTGTCGTATCAACAGTTCAGGCTGTCGGTGGTGTAAAGGTGTGCTAATATTTTCTTACTGGGGAAGCGGTCACCAGATCGATCCAGTCAGTGCAATAGAGCACCTTTGTGCTGTGGTGGAACAGGAGATTCACATCATGGATGTGCAGCCAACTTTTTTAACTGAGTGATGCTGTCGTGTCAGTATGGTCCAAAACCTCAGAGGAACGTTTCAGGCTCGCTTGTTGAATCAATGCCATGAAGAATTGAAACCAACCTGTTACCAGCAAGGTGTAACTAATTAAATGGCCTGCAGGTATTTTCTCTGTCTTTGAGGATCAAGGGGGAAAAAAACACTTTTTGTCCAGAAGACGGTTTTTGTTATACAGTGCAAGTGGACTAATAACGTGCTCTTTGGGTGTGCATGTGTTATTTTTGTTGAATTACCTTTCACAGGTTATAAATAGGGTGTCACATGGTTTAAATAGCTTTTCCCTCTCTTGTTTCAGCATTTAATTAAAGCTGTCATGTTGCTGCGTGCACACAGGGAAGTGAATTACACAGATATAGTTTTAGTGGCTCAGGGGGTTGGGAAGCATATCTGTAACCGGAAGGTTGCCGGTTCGATCCCCGGGCTCTCTGTCCTGGTCGTTGTGTCCTTGGGCAAGACACTTTACCCTACTTGCCTACTGGTGTTGGCCAGAGGGGCCGATGGCGCGATATGGCAGCCTCGCTTCTGTCAGTCTGCCCCAGAGCAGCTGTGGCTACAACTGTAGCTGCCTCCACCAGTGTGTGGATGTGAGAGTGAATGAATAGTGGCATTGTAAAGCGCTTTGGGTGCCTTGAAAAGCGCTATATAAATCCAATCCATTATTAGTCCCAGATCCTCCAGGATCCTCTTTGGAAAGTTTTACATAGTTTCTGGAAACATGAATTGGAAGTGACTGGTCCAGCTGCATGAGCTCTCAAATCAGGATTGTTTATATGCATCTGTTTAACACATTTGCTTATGTTTTTGCACTTTTCAGATACAGCTGTCAGGTTTAGTAAAGCTCTACCCTTCTGTGAAATTGTGTCTACTTTAAGCAAGCCCACGTTTAGGTGTCATGACGCACGGACAGCTGTGATATTCGTCGCCTGTGGCACGCGCACACCTGCAAACCAGACAGCAGTCAGCTCAGGGTTTTGATCGTGCTTATTTAGCGCATGAAAGACGACCAAAGTTTAAACACTGTCAAAATTCATTAAGCGTTTGAAATGATTTTGGCATTCGTTGTTGCGGCCACGACTTTCTGGGTGTCGGGATGGCACAGACGATGGGATCCCAGCGCTAATGAGGAGTGGGAGTATGTCTCTGTCACCCATGTCGAGCCTTTGTGTAGCAGGCGGAGATTTCCATTTCTGTCGCTTCTCTGCTCTTTGTCCCTGTCCAGTTATTCCCTCTCATGCTTTGTTCTGCCTCTCTCTTGCACTCTGCCTCTGACCTTCTTCTCCTTTTTTCTGTTCCTGCAATCTCGCCATCTCTTGGGATTCATATTATCTCTCCCCTACTATTGCCCGCTCTCTGCATCTCACCTTGTCATCTATCTTTTTTGCACCCCATACTTTACTCTCCCACTCTCCCCTTATATATCTATCAGTGTGTCTGTCTACCCCCATTCTCTCATTCTCCTTTTTTCTTTTGTTCATCTCACCCTCTCTGCTACTCTCCTCTTGCTAACTCGTCCCTCTCCTCCTATTGTGGATGTGTTGGATTTTAAAGAATGAAAACACAGAGCCATATACAGCTTTAATGGGATTTTCTTTCCATTAAGATAAAGATTTTGTTTGTTTCGTTGTTATTTAATAATGGCCGTGTTGGAATTCTTAACAAGCATCACTTAACTCAAACGTCCCCATGCAGCACAAAGGCACCGATCTCCATATATGAAAGATGCAAATACAGAAAATTTGTCATTATTTTATTTAGTGCTTTAATTCAATCCAGTTTTCTTTATATAAGCAAAAGATCTCAACAGTAGTCGTCTCGAGGTGCTTTATATTGTAAAATAAATACCCTACAATCAAGCTAGCACTTGGTGACAGTGGGAAGAAAAAACTTCCCTTTAACAGGAAGAAAACTGATAGACTGCAACAGCAATCTGGTTTATATGTTTGTGTACTTGAACACAAAGTTGCAACTATTTCACATTTTTCCAACAGACTGGGATTCTTCTGTGGTTCTAGTTGGTAAGTTTAATACTGGTCATAGTGTTTAAGCTGCTCTGTGCTATGCTCGAGATAGGGCTGCTCGATTATGGCAAAAATGATAATCAGGATTATTTTCACTGAAATTGAGATCTCGATTATTTGACGATATTTATTTAACAATAACAATGTGTTGAATAATGACTTTAAAAAATAATATAAAATAGTGTGCAAATACTGATAACAGTGCAAATGTTTGCAATATAAAAAATAAATGAAAAATGTGAACATCTATGTTTAGTGAACTTTGCAGTGTTGCTCTGTGGTGCAGCTACGACACTGTTGCAAAGTTTACACACTGTGTCTACTTGATCCACGTCTGACTCCACGAACCCATAATGTTTCCACACCACTGAAGTTTTTTTACCTGTCTTTTCAACCAACAGCAGTCACTCTCCTCTCCAAATTACTTCTGCTTAGCTTTCCGAGCTTCCCTCGGGTCCTCTTAATCAGCGGTCCCCAACCCCCGGGCCTTGGACCGGTACTGGTCCGTCAGTCTTTGGTACCGGGCCGCGAGAGTTGAGGCTCAGGTGTGAAATGTATGCTTTTCAGGGTTTTTATCGGTTTTCAGCGTTATTTTGTTATCGTTTTTATCGTTTACTCGGTTTTCCTGGGTCTTTTCATGTGTGTTATGAATAAATTTTCTTTTTTTCGGTACCAGTACTAGTTTTATTTTGTTGTATTTATCCGCGACACCTTAAAGGCCGGTCCATGAAAATATTGTCGGGCATAAACCGGTCCGTGGCGCAAAAAACTTTGGAGACTGCTGGTGTAGGGGGCTTTCCTCTCAACACTGCTGGAGATTCATTCACAATTAAAGGCAGTGTGGCTACCGCAGCACCCTGCAGAGGCACACTGACCTCTCTGGTTTGAGCTGGATGGAAGCATCATTACTCTGAAAGCAGAACAATGAACAAAAACAGCAACTGTAGGCTCAGTGACGGCTGTTTGAGCTGTTTTCAAACATTATGGAAACCTAAAAGGTGCATCTGGATCTGACATTAGCCATATTAGTCCTTAAGCTTTCCCGAGTACAAAATCTGCGTGATACTCGGTTGCGTCAGCGCGAATAACAAAAATAGACAAATATAAATAAAATAACGCTCTAAAAGTAAGTGGGACTATTTCCTTTAAGTACTATGTGAAAAAGGACTAGTTTGATTATAATTCTGAGGTGATTATCTCAAGCGGCATCAGATCCTGTGACCTCCACCATTACCGACCTAAACCCAGCTGAGATGGGATGAACTGAAGCGCAGAGTGAAGGAAGAGCAGTCAATAAGTGGTCTATGTATGAAAACTTCTGTTTGGAAATGTTCATTAAGCTAGTTAAGAGAGTGAAGAGTGCAAAGATTACACTAAAAATTGGCTGCTTCAAAGAATCTCTTTGAAGTTTTTTCTTTTTAACTTGTGATATAATTCAAATGTGCTGCTCAATAGCTTTTTTCTTAAAGTGTATAAAATCTAAAAGTAATGAAAAACCTGTGAATGAGTAAACATGTCCAAACTTTGCCGTATCCTTGAATAAAGGTATTTTAAAATGAAAATCCTCTCCTCGAGCCTAATCCTCTCATTCCTCCTTCTCTACTCCACTTTTGCTCCTCTCTGTTCTCCTGCAGTTCCGCCTGTGGCTCCTCGGCCTCGGCTTTAGCCTGGCGTACGGCAGCATGTTCACCAAGATCTGGTGGGTCCACACCCTCTTCACCAAGAAGGATGAGAAGAAGGAGAAGAAGAAGGTGAGCAGGATGGAGGCGGAGAGGAATCGAGGGCGGTTGGGATTAGCCTCTCGGGCATCTCCGGAGAGCAGAGAAAGGATGGGATGGCGGGCACAGGCCACGCGGCGTGTGTGGCACCGGCTGATAAAAAAGTTCTTTAAAAAAAACTGTGCAGCCTTCGTAGTAACATAAGCTTCTGAGGGGCGAGCGTTGCATCATCCACTAGCAGAGAGCACGGATAAGGGTTGGACACACACTGATACAGATACTGTACACGTAAAGCACACATGGAGACGAAAGAGTCTGAGCTCCCGATTCCCTCGTCATCACATTTGTTTGCATGCTGGAGCAGAGTTTGTATCTAGTTCTGTGTTTGTGTTAGTTTTTACCCTCTTTAAAGATAGTGTATCCTGCAGCCAGTAAGATATTGCCAGTCTGTGATGTGTTGTGGGAATTTCTAAGACCTAATCAGAAGAATAAGAGATTAAGCCATTTATGGAATATTTATGAATATGGATGAGTATTAAAGTTCAATGCAGAAATCCAGCCTTCGGGGCTTTATTATTTGAGCCAAAGCAGAACGAATCAGGTTGACTTTCAGTTCTCTTCCTGTCCACAGAAGGGCAATTTGCCAGAGAGCTCAGTGAGAGTATTTAAAGAAACTTTCACAAATGGAGGGGACAATGGGCGCTTTTCAAGTCATTTTTCATGCAACTCAAGTGAAGAGGCGGCCCAGGACTGTGTAATGTGTTTTCTTCTTTATTTTATTCTTCAGTTTTGGTTGTTCCACGCTTGAATGGCTGTTACAATGTTGGAGGTGCTGTGCGTGAGCCAGCATGGCTGAAGTTAAAAAAAAAAGCTGGAGAGAGGGGGGAGCAAAGTGGGAAAGCTCATTTTTGTTGCTTGTTTTTCGGTTACGGCTTTATTGCTTCCATTATAGCTCAAGTAAAGAATAATAGAATTGATAGCGCTCGCTTCCACACGAAAGCAGTGTCATCTCAGTTTGTATAAACGATGATTTCAGGTGCAAATACGGGCTCTGTAGCCGCACACAAACTCCTGCTGCTTCTGAAAACGCACACTCTCTCAAGACACACATTCGGAGAGACAATTCGTGCCCAGTCATCCAGAAATCACAAGGACGCCTGTCGCATTATTTGTCCTGGTAGTTTGTCTTTGTTTGCGGACCAGCTCGTGATGCCCTTGGATAGTGATGACTCTTGTGTTTCTGTTTGTGTGTCTCTGTCTCCGACTCACACAGCAACACTTGGAGCCGTGGAAACTCTACGCAACGGTCGGGGTGCTGCTGGCTATCGACTTCCTGTCACTCATGATCTGGCAGATTGTGGATCCTCTGCACATTACTAAGGAGGTAGAGTACTAGAGACAGATGAGATCATTTGTGTGTCACCGCCCGTTTGCACAGACTGTGCAGCCACAGCCATCAGTCAGAAACGCAGTAATGAGACGCTCGGTCGCGACTGAAGAATTGTTCTTTCATTTGGATTCATCTTGACTCAAAGAGCACAGTTTGAACCAGGGATAAATATCATGTTTAAGCGCAGATGAGCAGTAGCACTGGAACACTGATATTTAGGACTTTTATATATTTATCCCGGGAGGAGACGCAAATCCTTTGGGAGTTACACCAGGGAGGGCATCCGGTGTAAAAACCTGTCAAATCAAACCGGCTCAGCTACCTGCTGAATAAGGGAGCAGCCAAATGTAGCCGTTATATGTTGATCTGTGCTTGATGTCTGTTAAAAGCACAGGTTACCCTGTGGCATCTCTATTGTGAGCAAGTTTATCCCTGCCTCTCTGTAGGATCGTATGTTTTAACCACCTTTATTCAAGAAGGACTAAAAACTTGTACCCATTTTATTCTTCATACTCTAAATGATGAGCAGCATGCCGTTTTGCTGTTTTGCATACACTTACTACAAAGTAAAGTATTGCTGCCGTTGCTGTGGTCTTGTACTACGTTCACATTATGAACAATAACTTTAGAAAATGGACACGCGGGCCGGTGCGATTGATGCTAAGCCGCTGTTCAAGTGTTGTAAGAATCATAACTGTGCGCTTGTGATTGGGTCACCCATCATGCTTTGTTTCTTCATACCAACGGCTTCCATTAAATTGTAATAGTACTTTAAACACACCATTAGTATATTTTAAAAAATGGTTCTGTCTGTTTGAATCTTCAGGCTTGCTCATTTTCAGCTCTTACAGTTTAGGAAAAAAAAATCATTTTTTCCCTGTAGTGAAGGGATATGGAGTATTTTTTCACTACAGAGTATACAGAGAAATAGATGTGGTGCCTGTAACATCATACAGTAGTTATTTTGAATCTTTGACACGAGCGTTATGACTCTGACATAGAAACACTGCACTCTCACAAAGCAGCTTCTCTAAAGCAACCAAAGTTTGTATTTATTTGACTCTTAATGAATTTACAATTTTTTATGAAACAAAACTTGACCATAAGCTCAGCAGGAAAGTTTTTATTAATGTATAAACAAACGTAAATGTAACCAACATGGTAGAAAGGTCGTTTTTCCACAAATTTCTGCACACGCTGACTTCTTATCGAAACCACGGGAGGCTCCCCCTGCTGGTCATTTGTAAGACTGCGGGGTAACCGAATACCCATCTTTACTTTTTTAACCGTTTCAATCTACCTTTTAAACTTCTTTTTAATTCTTTTCAATAATAACACAGACAATAATTTTCAGAGAAGAAAAACCTCCCATTAAGGTGCCCTGTGTTACCTGCTGAGCACTACACAGCAGTCAGTCAGTCTGTGTTAAAGTTAGCAGCTAAAAACTGAGGGATATTCCTTAAAATATGTAGCTGACCAAAGTTAAAGTTCAACATAGAGAGGGAACGCTGGAAAACCTGCAGCATAAAGAGATGGCTACATATTCCTTTGCTGCTTTTTATCCCCTTAGTGTCCAAATTCAGTTAATGCTTCTATGTTTTGTGTTTTTTGATATCATAATGAGCCATTTTGATGTGTCACAGTGGGGAAAAATGAAACATTGCTGAACTCACTTTGAGCTCAGAACACATTGATAATGGATGATGTGATACTTGCTTATCTACACCAGCTTGAAGAGATATTAGTTGAAGGACAGTTTGGCTGTTTGCTTTGATTTGAAATCTATTAAAATTAAAGTCCAATAACTGGCAATTTAAAAAAAATCTATATTCAAGTTTTACTTTATTTCCAAACTGAATAGTGGCATAACAAGCTTTCTGGTAACCAATTGAATTTCTTTTAGGTCTCTTTTTATTCTCTGCTAACCTCTGAGAGAAATATCTGGCTCTTTGGCTGCTAAATGAGCTACTATATTCACTAGCTAGTTACTAACTGTGCACAGTGGGCTTTTGCAGCTTTCTTGCTAAAAACGGCTGCCTGCTGCAGCTGAAAACAATGCTTTGAGAGCTGCGGCGAGTAAAAACACTGGGGCAAAATACGCTGTAAAACAGAGAAACTGCAGTGTGTGTTTGTCACTGTGAGTCACCCCTTTCATAAAACGAAAACGCACGCAGGTAAATCATCACTGCTAACATGAAAATTCTGATTTGAAACCACTGCAATGATGGGAAAATTGCAAGTGCTCTCCTCTGCTTCTTTTTACCACTTCACACTTTCTACTCCGCGAAATGATCTGCATTTCAAGAGGAAGAGATCATTTGGAAGATAAGACCAAAATTTATTGCGGAAACGTGAGCATGCAAATTAAAGTTATTTTGGTTAGACTCCAATGAGATGAAACATCACAGAGCAGAGCCACAGATGAAGGGAGGAGATTGGAGTGGATGAGAGCAGGGATGTTGAAACTGAGTAAGAGATGATTTTGTCTGTGTAGGAAAAAACGGAAGTGACCAAGACGAGCCGGAGCAGCAGGAATAGCTCGCATCCAGACAAACAGAGACAGAACGTTCTGTTTAAAACCTGCGCAAAGCCCTAAACTCTCATGTTAGTCCTCATTTGTGTCCTCACCACAGGGAACCTTTGACACGAGTTACAGTGGGTTTTTGTAGTGTTGCCATAGAGTGCATATACAAATGGACAGCTCACCAGCTCTCATCCCAAAGTACAAAAGTAAAGCCAAAATATAACTGAAATAGTTACCATCATTTTGCATTGGAAATGCCCAAAAGTCAGCACAGTAGCCCAACCGGCTTCTGGAATGTCCTTCGTTGTCAAAGAACTAGCTTCATGCTAACTGTTTTCTAGACAAATGTTATTAGCTTCAAGCTGTTTGTCTTCTGCACCTACATGCATAATAATACATTGTCCTTGATACCTTGTCTCCACCCACGGTTACAGCTGTGCAAACTCTGGTTGCAAATTAAGTCATTAGTGCAAGGTGGCAGCGTCCTTCTCTCCACATTTTGCCTTTTGTTCTTATTGCCATTGTTTGTGGGTGTTGCACCAAGCAGCAGCTTCTGTAGCCAAAAAGCAAAGCCAAGACAGTGATGCCAAAAATGGGAAAGCAGTCCCTCAAAGTGTCGCTTGAGACTAGCTCCAAGCAGCACGCAAAATGAGCCCAGTAGATTCTTATTATTAAATATTACTAAGACATGCGGACATATGATGGACATTTTGAGTGATAGGAGATGCTACTAGCCGGTGTCTTCAACTCAGCTAATAATAGAGTCACAGACATGTTTTTAGTGTTGGCGCCATTTGAATATTTTTTTTATTTTAATGGCATCCAGCATGGTCCTCCTGGCTGCTCTGATAAACATGGCAAAGGGGAAAGCACCAACTGTGAGGCATTAAAATGCAGAGTTCACAAATCAGCGATCATGATCTCTAAATTCATCTTTCATATGCAGTCCGTGTCTTGCAGATTAGGAATGGTGTTTGTGCTGAGACAGGGTGGTGACCCACACAGCAAAAGCAAACTGACTTTATCTCTTTAGCCTCATTTAGTAGAAAATGAATGTCAGTGTTCAGGAATCGAGACACAGATGTTATTATTGTGTCTTCGGACAGTCTTCCATTTAAATTTTATGTCCTGAATACAGTCCAAATCAGATTAAGATGAGAACACCAGGATACTCAAATGCACGCAAACATACTCATTAAGCACTTTCGTCCTCAGTCGGGAGCAAGCGATTTACAAACCTGCACCACAGTGGATGTAATTACAGTCAAATCTTACATTTGATGGACTTTTAAAATGCTCATATTTCATATTTATTGGATGTCTGATATCCTTTTAATTCAGTGATCTATATCTGCCTGTCGGGAAGGCCCTATTTACCCGAGGGGATCGGTCGCTGAGGCTTATACTTACTGTGCAATTTTGCCCATGCTACTGTTTCATAGTTTCTTATTATCTCCCCCTCTCTGTCTTCTCGCTCCCTTTCCCTTTCTCACTCTCATCCTTCCATCCCTTTTTCCTTTTCCATTGTCTGCCGTGTGAGTAGAAGTTCACTAAGGAGGCTCCTAAAGAAGATTTGGATGTCCTGATTCAGCCCCTGCTGGAGCACTGCAGCTCAAAGAAGATGAACACGTGGCTCGGTATCTGTCCTCTCTTAACAATCTGTCTCCCTATTCTGCTTCACCCTCCTCTGGTTTTGAGTATCTTTGTGACACGCGTACATATGCGCACACACGTCACTGCCGCTCACTCAGAATTTAACAGGTCTCATATCACAGCCCTCGTATCCCTCAGCCCCCGCCGCCCCTTACATTTGAGTCCTCTTTTCTCTCCTGCTTTACTCCCTCTTTGCTTTTTGTCGGCCCACGCAGTCCCTCTCTCTGTCTGTCTTGCTGCTATCTTTCTTAGTGTGGCAGCTCTTATGAAAGTATAATGGTGCTGAAATTCAAATAATGTGGGTCACAAACTGGGCCATTGCCCCATAGCATTTCCCTTCTCTGGGAAGAAAAGATGGTGCTTTAATATCAGGCGGTGTAAACAAACAATGGACAGTCTGAATAAGTGTTGAATTTTACTCAGTCACCGATTCTCTTTTCTCTCCGACTCTGACTGGATTTCTTTGTATCCTGCATATTTTTCTCTTCAGTATCTATTGTATCAACATTTTTGACTTTACATCTGTGCAGTGTTTTTACTCCTCAAAGGCCACATTGAATTTATCACCAGCACTTGGTGTTAAGTCAGCATGAGCCCAAAATTTGTAAAACATCCATAAATATCTCAGTTATTTTGCATTAAATATACATAAAATGTATTTGAGACACAAACTAAAATAAGACCGGGGGACTAAAGGCCTTTATCAATGTGTAGCTGGTGATTGATTGACTTCTGCAAGTCTCTTCATATGTTGACATCCCCAGAGAGTCCAAAGCTGTCTCACTCTCACACTGTTGTCACATTTTAACACACACTAGTGTCACTTTCCACCATAAACCGTACTGTGTCATGATACAATTTTACCAGGTGAGAAAGCCCAACTAATCGTTTAAAGTCCTCATAAGAAAATCCATGACTTTCATACAGCAGTATGAAGTTTAAGGCTTGTCTGGGACTTTTTTGTTTCATGATTTTAGGTCTCAGTCACACAGGTCTAGAGACCAGGAGGCAGGAAAACCAAAGACATTGAGTTTATTCGCCCAGCCTTCATGATTATACCAAATTCCATTAAATTCATCCAAATCGGAGTAGAATTAATCAGTCATTCAAAATGTGATTGACCAAGAAGAGGCTACCCTTGTACCTCAAGCTAGCTTGCATAGCTAAAAAAGAAAGATCTTACTCTGGTAGAAAAGGTGAAAAACGGCTCTTGTAGCCCCCACAATGCAACACAACCTTGCTTGCAAAAGCTAAATCTGAGATATCAGGGTCACAGATTTGCCTCCAGAGGCATTACGCGGCTGTTTTTACAGGATATGTGATGCTTCCTGTTACTAGTAAATTTGCTGTAACATATACAATTCATGGAGAGCTGACTTTAAAATTAATGGAAGCAGTCATGTCACTATGATGGTATCCTGCAGTGGTATCTAATGGCATACAAGCAAAAGCAAAAACATTCAGGGAAACCAAATCCACAACTACAACTTATCACGTCAGCAGTAAAGACCTAAAGGGTGTGCCAAGCTCAGGGACTGTGATGGACACTGATCGATCTTACCCGGCGGGTGGATCTTTGTCTCCAAAATAGACGGACCAGATTTCAGACATTATTTGGATAAACTGGCCAAATATTCAGGATTTAAGTGGCTACTCTCTCGCCTGAAACAATATTAAAATTTAATGACATAATAGCAATCCAAGGACAAAAATTACAACAGCCTCAAGGCCTTCTGTCTCTTATGTTGCTGCTGATCTGAATGAAGCCCATCAACAACCCCCCAGTTTCTCCTCCCACCTCAGCATCCTGGAGACGTTCCACGGCATGTGCTCTTTTTTTCTCTACCTGTCACATTTCAGCATCTCCTTAGCATCCACTTTGAGAAATATATAGTCTTTGTGGCTTCAAAAGCCAAAACTCTTTACTGACAGTTTTCTTGGCCTAAAAAAACACGACTAAGGTTTGAGGATGTTTTACCTTTACACACGTGTGTTAATGTTAGGTGGACAAATTTGTATTGCATTAATCATGAAAACTCCAAATGATTTTGTTTTAAACATTTTATTCATTAGTTTTCATTTGGTTCATATTTTAATAGCTTTCATTATTTTCTCCGTAGTTACTACCGGGTAAAGGTTATTCTTTACGTTTGTGCCTACAGCACTGGCAAAGGGACAAAACTTGTTGGTTTATGGTAACGGCCTGTAAAAAGTGATTCATTTCAGACTTTCAATAAATGAATAAATAAAAGACATAAATAGGTAAACAACACAAAATGAAAATAAACAAGAAGAACAGCAGCTGCAAACTGCAAACTTAAGAATTGCCTAATAATAAAGAATCCATTTCCAAACACCATCTGAGTCTGAAAAGCAGCAAATGACACAGAGAAACTTCCATTTTTCCACCAGTTTCACTTGATAACAGACTATCTCGCTGTGTCGCTTACACAATTTCAGGGCATTTTGATGTGAAATTGGTCTTTTGGAAATGAGGAGTTTTGCTTCCAATATCTCAGAATTTAGAGGGAACACAGTGTATATGTGACACTTTACAGGGCTATAACTATAATTCAGCATCAGACTGTCCTGACAGCGTGTGCGTGACACTTTCAGGTAGCCTGCTATTGTTCCAAAGTATTTCATTTATGGAGAAGGGACGTGTCCCAAGCAGGGGCGCAATTCCCAGGGGGGTTAGGGGGGTTATGACACCCCAATAATCAGACCCAACCAATATGGTCCCGAGCTGTCATGTTTCACATGTTTGCAGATAGTCTGTGATTTTGTTCATAATATGAATGTGTTCATCTGTTTAGGTTTCTTCAGTCATGTAGTCGTTTATTTATTGAGTGCGTGACCGAACGAACACGCGTGAGATTATGTTCACCAGGAGAATCTTACACTCGAACCGAAATGAAGATTGACTCTCAGAAGCTAATGACCAAACTTATAGCCCCCATGACATCCCAGGAGTCCTACTGTTGGCCCTAACTGTCCCTCATAGTGTTGCATTTATTTAATGCACATGCACATATCCCAGAGTGCAGGGAGACACTAAAGAGTCATTTGGTGATGGCTAGTATTTTAAGCTGTATAGCAACACCATCACACCCTGATTAACACCTAAAGCCTGCATTATGTTCCCTGTAATGATAATACTTTTTTTTTTTATCTCTAACTGCTGCTCCTCTGCTGGCTTCCAGAAGCTAGCCAATGAGTAGCAATTGGGCTTTTAGGGAGGAGCTAAAACTGCTTGTTACAGCTCTTCAGCTGAAGAGCTGCATAGCAGGCAGTATGAATATAAATAATTTTTGGGTGTGTGTGATTCAGGAAAAACTGCTGAGTCTTAACATAAAAATGGAAATCAGCATCATATTTAATATTAATATTTTATATATTATATAAATATTTGCACTTTAAACAACTGCCTGCGTTGCATAACGCGGCTGCTCATCTGTACTCACCTCCATCGCCTCACCGTTCTCTCTCTTCCTCTCTTTTCCTTTAGGTGTGGTTTACGGCTACAAGGGTCTGCTGCTGCTGCTGGGCATTTTTCTGGCATATGAGACCAAGTCTGTCTCCACAGAAAAAATCAATGACCATCGGGCCGTGGGGATGGCTATTTACAACGTTGCTGTGAGTCCGTAAAGAAACAGCTCCATCATGCCTAAGCCCATTTCTGGGTGCGGCGGTTTAAATTTTTACAGCTGTCTTGCTTTTGTAGGATGTGGAATAACAAAGTGGCAATAAGTATGGTTTTTATTACTCCGTAGCACAAAATGCCCGCAGTATATCAGCGGGGAGTTAATCAATGCCAGTGGTCCATGATTACTTTGGAGCTGAGATTTTTTTTTGCCTTCCAGAAGTTACTTTCCTGCTCGTTCAGCCAGGTAGCTTGGCCAGCTCTCGAGAGGCAATACGTTACAGGTTCTGGTCGTTTATAAAAGTTAATGTCACAGGTAATTTAAAGGAACTCGGCATAACTTGTGATCAGCGATATGTACATCCCTTAAGTAAACTGCAGGCATCACTCTTTAGCATGCAGGATGTGCTTGTACTGTGGCGTGAAAGCTAATATTATTCAAAGCAGTGACAGCATACACAAGATCACAATTATATTATGCTAGCTTCTGCAAAAAAACAAGTGAGAAGGGGCCGCTGACTTACAGGGAGGCAGGGGAGGTAGACGGGCTTGTTCCAGACAGAGGAAGAACCGAGGGATGACATAAGATAAATAAGGATTATTATGAATGGTCCTGGAATAAGAATACAGCACTGAAAATGAGCACGATTGGTCCATATTAGGCTTGTATTAGTTGCCCATACATGACTACAATGCTTTGTGTACACCTACAGTTGGGAGTAAATCTTTAATTCAAATTTTAGAGTCAATTTAGATTCAACAAGGAAGTTAATATTCATCTTGATCTGGGATTTATATATATGTGTATATATGTATGTTTTTCTCTTAAATTCAGAGCCCCTATTGCATTTCTATCCAAATCATTCTGCTGCCAGCTCCAGGTGCTGCCTCATCGTACCTGCGCTGCTATGATACTCTTATTTCAAGTCTTGTTTGCAAAGTGCAAACTCAAAGACATTTCACGGTGAAGTAAATGTTAAATGAAATCAAAAGAATACAAAGCAGACTGTTACTGCGCAGCACTCAGATGCAAGCCAACCTTATCAGAGTGCTGCAGTTCAGCTTTAGTGCTGGGCATGTACTGTGTGTTGCACAGTGCGGGTAATGCAAAGTGTATCTCTGAGACCACATGCACAGTATGGAGTTATCCCGTCCCATGGCAGCAATAGGTTTAAAAATGCACCCATTTGGGCACTAAAGAATGGCAGTAAAAGCAGCCGTCAGTCATAAACATTTTTCAGCGGCTGTTAATAGCAAGTGAATCATCTTAAACGCAGGCACCTAGGATGCACTTCACACTGGAATAGCAGCCATTATGTTCACCGTAGCCACTTTAGACAAATTCTTGCTGCCATTTCCTGACACTCTTGACACAGACTAACTTTGGAATTGATGTAAAATGTCTGCAGGAGAAAAAATAAAAGTTGTTTCTGTTGCTTTAACTGCCAGCAGAGGTTTTTTTTCCCTGTTTTGATCAAGAGAAGGCAAACATTTTTTTATAGGTTGCTGTTTTTAACTGACATTTTCCTGCACTGGCCCGAATCCCCATTAATATATGAATAAGAAAGCTCCCTAATGAGCAGCTGCACATTTATCATCTTATACTCTGTGGATATATAATTAATAAATGGACAGATCTCGCCTCATTTATCGAGGAGAAGATTTATCATCCATCCATCATTTATGGTTGTTTATGATGTCATTAAATGCAGCTTTGCGTGACCATTTCGTCCCATGGCTCCACAATGTGAGTCACGTCTAATGTTGCTATTTTATCTTATAATATTCACATTTCAGTTTTATGACGATGTCAATAGTTAATGGCGTCTGCGAGGGGACCTCCTTCCTCTTTGCTAAGTTGTGAGCTCCAGGCCCTGATGAGATGACAATGTGGAGATTGTCAGCACGCTGTTGCCACTTCAGTCATGACTTTTTAATGCTGTTTTCACATGGGAGCCCTCCCCGGAATGATAAACAGATGCCTGATGCTTTTACGGATGTGATTTTCCTCCCCTCTCATCCTGTCGCTCTCCAACTCTGCTTTATTCTCCACCTCCTGTCCTCCAACCCTACCTCCCTTCTTTCTTTTTACATTTAATCTCACTCTCCCCTTTGTTCTTACTTCTTTCTCTCTCTCTGTCTTCCTGCAGGTGTTGTGCCTGATCACAGCTCCGGTGACTATGATCCTGTCTTCACAGCAGGACGCCTCCTTTGCCTTTGCTTCTCTAGCTATCGTCTTCTCTGCCTACATCACACTGGTGGTGCTCTTTGTACCCAAGGTGCTCCTGCTCATGATTGACACCTTTTAAGATCCGCTGACATTCATAGTGAAGTGAAACTGAAGGTCAAACGTTTCAAATTCAGCATCTTTAGGAATGAGCTGCAGCTTGTAGCGCACGACAGTCACGATCACATTATTCACTCTGACAGCTTTTTTGTTTCCCAACTGCATAAACACGCTTTGACGTTTGAGTGTAGCGCAACATTGGACCGGCTCAAATCATATCTGTCTTACCGTTTCAACATTAAGGTAATAATCTGCGAAATTTCTTGCTGGGAGCTTTTACATTTGTAGCTGCCGTAAACATTTGGAGTAGGAAAAAAAATCTTCCGCAACAAACAAAGTGAGACGTTTTACACGTCTGGCAGTGCCGTGGGTTTTTTGGGTTGTTATGAACAGAAGAAGAGCCGCGCGGTGCACATGCTGCAGACAGAAGGAAGAGTGCTGCTTACAGAAATTCAAATTTCATTAACAGGAAATCACAATATCGTCTCCACCCTTTGATTATCAGGATATTTGTGGGAGCTCACTGCTGTGCAGAGACGGCGCAGCAGCGAGTGCTGAACTTGTCACTAAAGTAAAATAAAAGTCTTCAGTGATGAATAATATTTTTAAGCCTTTAGAGAAATGTGAGTGATTTGGCTGAGAGGGCTGCAAATATTAAAGATGTTTTATTACGGGCTCTGAATAGATGCATTATTCATTGGGCGCAGGGTAGCTGGTCTCAGTCCTGATTTTCTTCTTTATTGAATTCCTGTCTCTGCAACGGTCCAGATGCGGCGTCTCATCACCCGCGGCGAGTGGCAGTCGGAGCAGCAGGACACCCTGAAGACCGGCTCGTCCACCAACAACAACGACGAGGAAAAGTCCAGGCAGCTGGAGAGGGAGAACAGGGAGCTGCAAAAGATCATCCAGGAGGTGAGGACGCATTAAACAGATGCACATATCATTATTATTAAATACAGATTCCAGTTTAACCTGGAGTTCACCCGTGAAGGCGATAGATATACTACACACTCGTAAAAAATCATTGTACAGATATCTTATGTAATTCATTTATTATGTATGTTTGTGTGGCATGCTGAGCACTGAGAGTGCTGCCTGTGTGAACATAGATATGCTGCAAGATGTTCCCATGCAGTGCAAACGTGATGACCTCATTGCCTAATATGTGCATAGAAATGCTCTTAACCTGCACGGTAATTAGATGCATGTGGAAAATTCCTTTTAAGTGTATTTGTGCGTTAGTGTGTCGGAATCATTATAAATCAATAAACGCATGTTCGCTCACTAATCATAGACAATAGAAATGATGGATATAAACACTGTGATGGTGCCGTTTCACTCCAACGTTAGTAAATGAAATCCTGCTATGAAGCATTTTCACCATCGCAGTCTGCACACTCATTGGCTGACAGCTCATTAGCCAATGAGCTTACCTCGGATAATCTTTGTTTTTAATTATATTAATGACTAAGCTAACTTAGCATGTTATTGAGTATAAAACTAGTGCCTAAGACCCTTAAAGGCTAGACGCTCTCTCTAATTGGAAAACTTGGCACTTTTTGTTGGGTTCACTTTTCAGACCTGGAAGCTCTGTCCATCATTAAAACGCTCTTTGTCCTGCCGCCATTCTCTTTGTATGGAAGCACATTTACCTCGGGGTTGAACAGCAAAGAGTGAAGCTGTTTTCTTGGAGAAGCCTGTCGGCTAAAGCAAAACAATCTGAGGATTTTCAGCCAGAGAAACTGAAAAATAAAGAAAAACAGTGTCAGAGGCCAAAAAAAGCAGAGTTTTGATAATGGTTCAAGTTAAAGGGGGAAAACTCTGAAGCTCCGTCTGCATTGACTGAGGAGGTGAGTGTTGCGTTCCCAGAGACACAGACTGTGGCTCATCTGATCTTTCAGTCTAAAACTCAATTATTAGAAACCACAGCTGCCACAGAGCGAGTGAGGACATCCAGCAAAGACTGAAGTTTCTTTCGTTTTTTTAATGGCTGTGATTTTAAACCCTAATGGGAACAAATAAAGTCACCTGAAACCTTAAAACTACAGTAATAACAGTATTATGTAACTTTTAGTGAAAGGTTGTCTGTCGCTTTATGTTTTAAAAGTAATCAAAAACCTGCATCTCTTCACTTATTAAATTCATGTTTGATTTAATTCTTTATTGTTATTTTTATTTCAGTTTCGAAAACTTTAATTATGGTGACAAAATTATTATTGTTGTTGCTTAATTTAAAGATATGTTTTTACTTTTTCTTGCACAGCTGGTCTTTGGTCGTTCTCTAAATGTGATAATGCTGCACAGAGTGAACCATTTACTGTCCCAGTGAGGATGTGTTAGCTTATGTGAAATACCTTGTCAGGAATCGGAGCATTTTCCTGGTAGTTTTGACAATTTCAGAAACAAAGATGTGAATGAAAAAGAAGAAACAACTAGTTAAACATTATAATAATGTTATTGTTGCTGTGGTGATTTTCCTGCTGTTTCCCTCAACCTTTTTTGGGATAATCAAACATTCCTGTATATGCTGGGAAAGTCCTGCCAATGGAGATGGGAGTTTCAGTTATTGTGTTTGTTTTGCTGTCATCACTGTTAATAACAGCGAAATAACCGTTTTGTTTTCATGTTATTTCTGGCTCATCTTTCTTTATAAGTAACAATTCATTTCATTATGGTCTGTATTTGTATAGCGCTTTACCAGTCCCTAAGGACCCCAAAGCACTTTACATAACCAGTCATCCACCCATTCACACACTGGTGATGGCAGCTACATTGTAGCCACAGCCACAGCCTGGGGCGCACTGACAGAGGCGAGGCTGCCGGACCTCTGCTGATTACTGTAGTGACCGTGTATTCCAGCTTTCTATATTTAACATTATTAGATCTGCGGTGGCTCACTGGGTTGTGTTATGTGGCGTTCTGCCATCTCCTTGTAGATATTTAGGGAAGTTTCAGAGAATATTTTACAGGAAGTAGCACAAGTTCCCTGCAGGTTTCTATGAATTATATAAAACACTTTTTTAACCTGTAAGGGGAAATTTCTACGTTAAAGCAGCAACAATTGTTTAAAAAAAGTGCCTGAGTGTGACATTTTACTAACAGCACTAATAATAAAAAAATATGAGCAGTGATATAAACAGCATAAAAAGTCTAATTTTAAATCCTGGAATGATCAGAAGGCTAATTTGCTATGTTCTTCGGGGATCGCCGTCCAGGGACACTTGCTGGGTGAGCTAATCAACATGCATATTCATCCACACATCCTGGTTTTGTTTACTTCAGAGTCATAATAGCCCTGAACCTGTAATAACATCTTCTGATGTCTTGTTTTGTCACCCAAACGGTCCCAAAGATATTTCACTCACGTAAATCACACAAGCTGAGGAGCTGAAACCCACAAATGTATTTCACTAGGAACATTTCTGAAGCAGTTAATCAGATATCAGAGTTGCTTTTTCACTGTGATTTATTTTTAATCAGTTTAATTATTATTTTTAAAATGTACTTATTAACCTATAGAGGCAGAGTGCAGTTACGTCCCATCCACACAGGAGGGAAAAAATGAATGTCTCTCTCTGACTTTGTTGTGTGAAGGTGACTCCTTGTCAGATCCATCTGCAAGCAAAAAATGGAAAATGACTAAAAGCTGCTGCGTGGTGGAATCCACCGCCAGCAGAATGAGGGACCCGGAAATGGGTTTTTTTTTATGAACTTTGTAATTGGAAAAAGTTTCAGGAGCACAAAGTGAGACGTTGGCAGAAAGACAGGGGGTTGTTTATAATCCTGACACTCAGGATGTGAGGGGTTTATCAAAAAGTAATATGAATAAATTACTGATTTACTTCCTGAAGAAAGTAATTTGTTACTCTTCTCGTTACATTACTTTTGAATTTCTCTGCATCATTGCCCAACTTACATTTTCACATAATTATTAGTTAACAGTATAAAATTGCAGCGACTGACACTACAAAAACCCTCTGACAGTGCAGTTTTCATTGGACATCAACTCATAGTTACTTTTCTGAACACCAGATAGATTTTGAATCAGATTCTCTAAAGTCCTGCACAGTATGGAAAAACACTCCTGTCCCTGCGGCAAAATCACATCATCACGCCAACCCTGGCTAATTCAATGTTGGCTAATTTAAACTGACAGTGTAAAAATGATGTGTTTGCTTTAATGCTTTCTGCCACAGAACAGCGACTTCAATGATCCTGAAACAAATGGATCAGCATTAGCTGACTAACATTCTTCATTGCTTTCACCATCAGGTGCAGCAGGTCATTGTCTCAAAGTCAAAAAGTTTTATTTTATTATTTTATTATCACATTTTGTTCTACATCATAAATACTTTAGTAAATACCCCGCTTGTGAATTTTGAAACCTTTGTGCATCTCAGAGAAAGTGTTCATTAATAATCAACTAAATAAGAATACAGAAGTTATCTGGGAAATTCTGCATCATCATAAATGTCAAGTTATGTGACCTGGTGCAAGACCTACTGATCGCATATACACTTCAACAAACTGACATCATGGAAAAATCCCACAGTTTTTGTCAAAGGAACCCAGGCAGTTTTAACTTCATGGCTGGCCACCAGAAAAGTGTTTGTGCTTTTCTTCTTCTGAGAGTTGATATAAAAATCTGTGACATGCTTGTGCTGCAGTTATACAGAGTGTCAGTCACGGGCTGATGCTTCGGCCCCCGGGGCTGTGTGCCGATCACATGACAAATATCTGCTCTAGATCATCGTAGGGATGCTTCAGTTTGTAACTGCAGACTCTGATTGTGTTTTCAGAAAGAAGAGAGGGTTTCGGCGCTCCGCAATCAGCTGGCTGAACGACAGGCTCTACGTAACCGCCGCCGACCCTCCACGGGCCAGAATCAGAACCACAATGCCCCGCCTCCTTCTTCTCAGCCAGATCCCAAGTCCCTGCTCCCTCCGCCCGGCTATCCCAACCCAACCACGGACAATCATTCCCTCCCACCTTCCTTCTCCAACTCCTCCAACCTCTACCCAGCAGACAGCAAGATGAGCCGCAACCACTGTCACAACAGCCAGATCCCGCTGCTGTATAAATAGGTGAAACACGGGAGGGTTCGGGTGGGGGAGGCGCACACGAGGGACACAGAACAGCACGAGACACTGTGAGTTTCACTTGTTTGGGCAACGAGCACAGCGGAGTAGTGACACTGTTTTAAAACACGGCGTGGAAGCTGAAATGAGTACACGGGAGTGCTTTATACTCGGGGAGAGTCACACAGGTAACACCCATCCTCTAAGTTTTGATCTCACTGTGTTCAACCCAGAAACACGGCGCACGCGGTGGCTCGACGTGGCGACAAGCACATCTAAGACTAGCAGCACACGACGTCTTTTTCAAAGATCAAGTGAACAATAGTCTCTTAATCATTCCGCTCCCTCATTCGTTATCTGGTTTCGTTGTGGAGACGCAGTGTCGAGGATCTTCAAAGGATGTGTTTGTGTCTTTGCTATATCGTCTCCACATTTTGTCTCTCGAGTTCATTAACTAGACAGACATGCGGTAGTGATTTATATTGGTCTGTAATATTTGATTGTTTTGTCATAGAGTTGTTGTTCTATTCTCTGTTAAGCTTTCAGGAGAGTTGTGAAAACTGAAATTTGCAAAGGGACAAAGCAATGTACAGTTTTAACTTTTTTTCCCCCTCTAGTGTTTCCTCTAAAAGCAGCCGAGAAGCTCAGAAGCGAAAAATGTGCATTATTAAACAGCCATAATTTAAAACGGCCAGGGAGCTAAGCATGCATGGATGTCTGTTGTCAGGACTGTGTGTTCAAGTACAAAACTGCATTTTAATAAGCTAGTTCCTTATTAGACCCATGTTGAAGAAGACAATGATCAAAGTTACTGATGAATGAGGACAGTTTTGATAGCTTTGGGGTTTGAAATCATATTTTACAATGTATTTTTTGAAGTTTGTGTTTATTTAGCAGTACAGTACAGTAGGAGACATCAAGTCAAGTCACATCAAGCCTGCATCTAACGTATCTTGCAGATATTGTCATCTACAGTCCTTTGGGGTCGTCCTCTTGTGCACTTCTGGATCTTATCCAGCACTGATGCTGACCCTACTTTCAAATCACCATTTGGGGCCCTTAGCTTCAGTGGGGCCAAACACCAGTTATCAGTGGAAATACACTCCGTGTGCAGTTCTGGCAGTCCAGGAGGTCAGGAGTGCAACCAGGATGTTCATGAGGAGTGAAATTTTCCGAACGTTTAAAAGGTTAAACGCAGTAAATCTTTCGTTCTGTCATCGTTTAAGCACATAAAGGATTAAAGACCATGACATCGCCTCCTGAGGGTCAGTTGTTTTTCTTGGCATTTCAAGGGTTAAACACTGTAAATTTGTCACTCAGCCAGATTTAGCTCCTTGGAAATCCATCGTCAGCCCCAAAATAAATGGTGAAGCATTAGTGTTCTGATACATGGAAGCGCATATATGAGGTTGAATGGTCCTTGGACAGAGAATGGAAGTGTTCCAGATGTGCACAAGGAGACTGCATTGAATGGGATATCAGACAGTTTGATTTTTATCTGTGGAGTCCTGGAAACATTTGATATGAGTAATCACCATCACTTACCATGATGACCAAGGCCCAGCTGTCTATTCTGGCTGCCTAATTTCACGGGGTACAGTTATCCGTCAAACACATTCATATACAGTCTACAAAACTGGAGCCATCCAAATTCCAACATACTTAATAGAAGCACAGTCTGTACTTTCTGCCTTTTGTAAATCTAAACCACTTTATGTTTGGACAGCAGTGAAACGTTGAGGGCTTCTGTGATGGCTATTACTGTAGATATGCAGAGAAAGCACAATTTTTTTATACCTGTAAATCTGTTACCCGTCATACTTGTAAACTTCGTTTTTTGTGTCGTATGTATACGTACATGAATTTTTTCCTTTTTCCCACAGACGATTGGGAATGAAGCTAATTTATTTTCTTCATCTTTTGCCTTCAGCTAAGTGGTGAAAGCATCCATGAAGGACTTAAAGTAATGTGACATAGTGTATTTATTCGGCAGTTAATGCGGATGTACTATTTCATTCATGAGCTATTTCCAGATTTTATAAAGCAATGACGCCTGAATGACGCTGTTAGCAGGTAACACAACACTTTGTCAAATATTTTTAAATATCTGTAAATCACAGTGTGCACTTTAAACCGAACAAACGATTCCACTCTGTGTCGCTGTTACTCGGTTTAGCTCAGGGTTTGGGGGAGGACCGTCAAAGTCAACTTAAATGAATGAAATAGGCCATATTTATTAACTGTGCAGTACCTTGATCACTTGATAGTGTAGTATATGAATGCAGAAATTACTTCAGAAATGTTCTATTATCTTGCACATATATAAGAATATACATGGATTTGGGGATATTTGTATTCACTATATCTAAGATATTAAATGTTAATATATTTCAGAGTATGTGTATGCAGATATATGGGTACCATAAATAAAATATTTGTTTTTTCACTGGGTATTTCTCGTGTTTTAATTGATACGTTTTAAAATATGTGGACATATCATATGGATTGTTGTGCATATTCCAAAGGCACAGCACATGTTTGCTCATGTTTGCACTATCCACTAGATGTCACCAGTTATTTGTTGTTTTTCTGATTTGCTCGGGCTGTTTTGACCAATTCATCTATGTCCAAGTGAAACTTGATATTTGTCTCTAGGTCAGCTCTGCAGGACTCAAAAAACCAAATAAACCCAGAAGAAAAGCTCATTAAACAAAAGCTAGAAGCAAAATTTGACACGATGACCAACTGTAAAGCCCAGTGGGAACCTCGTTACCGAGACAATGAGTGGATGTTTGCCTTGCATATGAAACAAAAGTAGACAAATTGCTCCCAAGTGCGTCCGTTATTTGTATGATGTGTGTTTATAGATGATGACAGTCTGACAAACCCAGCTGTGCCACAGTCCCATGATCCCTCATCTCGCACAGCTTCCCGTTCCATCTTTTTTCAGCTGACTGAAAGCAAGGTATGTGGTAATGCACAGGGAAAGGGTTGGTGTCGAGAACGAGAGAGGCTGTGTGTGGGGGTGGATGGCTGCCATTGGGGAAAACCCACTCTGAGCTGAGGCTTCTGTGGGCCTCCACCTGACACAGCACTCGGCAAGAGGCAGAAAAAAAGCAGGAAATTCCCCTCCACTTGTGTGATCCAACAAAGGAAGTATTTGCTGGCTGTGGAGGAATTTCATAGCAGCTTTTGCCAACTAGTGTGTGTGTGTGTGTGTGTGTGTGTGTGTGTGTGTGTGTGTGTGTGTGTGTGTGTGTGTGCTGCAGCGCCGGCTGGACAGACTTCTAACTATTACAGGAGACCATTCTCTGTAGTTTTCTGCATTTTTATTCTTTTCACAACTTATATAAATTTTTAAAGTTATATAAACTTATATAAATACCTTTAAAGTCCCGGTCCCAGTGATTTAAATACAAATAAATACAAATAAATACATACAAGCTATGACAGCACCTCTGTATCTGAACTCTTGAGCCAAAGAGCCTTGTCATCATCTGATACAGCAGAGGAAATCTAGCCTCATACAATCTCAGGTCAGTATAAATAATATGTCAAAAGTGCCTAAAGTAGAAACAATGTTGCAAACTGTTACAGTTTATATAGTTTTAAAAAACCAGCCTAACGTTTTCAGCTGGGAATTTCATCTCCATTGAGATTTCAATATTTAAACATCACCATGTGGATGAAATAAAAAACTATATGTTCACATAGTTTTTAAGCTCCATGCAGCTTTTCTGCTCAAAGCGGAGAGTCGTTTCAAAGTGCAAACACGCCAAAGAAGGTCCTTCCTTCGTCAGTCTCCAGCTCTGATAGCTGGTTGGTTTCTGTCCACAGCGTGTCTCCTTCGTTCAGCTGAAACACAGCGCCCAGGTAAATGGCGTTGTACCAGCCGTGGTCTGAGAAGCTATCCTGAATGGTGTCTTGGCATGCCGACCTCAGGGCGCTCATCAGAGTGGAGGGGCTTCCCACAGACTCTGAGTAGCGCCAGATCCTGTGGCTGAGAATTGTGAGGCTTTTTTCCTCATCTTCATTGTCATCGCTATTCCCACAGATCACCCTGAAGGATGCCTGGCTGTAGACGAAGTACAGGCCGGTGTGTGGGATGATGATTTTGTTGGCCTCCAACTTGAAGCCGCCCTGAGCAAACGCCTGGCCTTGACCATTCCTCCACTCCAGATGACCTTTTGAGTCGCTGCCTGCAAGTAAAGATCAGAAACGTTACAGCCTTGAAATACCGGAGTGTGAATTACTGACAGGTTTGTTATTTGGAGAGCAGAATGAAGTATTGACTGAAGCTAATGAATGACTTATGGGACTTCCTTATTGTGCTCTTGGTTTCCAAAAAGAAGAGAGCTACCAATACCACAGAGGGAGAAGAAAAACTCAGAAAAGCTCCTTTGAAGGCTGAGATTATGAGCCTATTGTTTGCTGAGGACCAAATCAAGGTAAGCGGTGACTCACCTTCTAGGTGGATGGCTGCCTTGGCTTTGCTGCTGATCCATTTTATCGTGGAGTGGGGCTCTGAAGGAAGGAAGAAAAATGTGAGCTTGTCTCAAATAATCCACAAAGACTCAAATGTAGCTCTCATCAAAACCTCTCATAAGCACCCATGTGTATAATCACCTGGTTTTTCGCCAGTGTTCTTCGCCTTTAGTGCTTCTGGCTGTCCTACTTGTGTCTGCATGGAGGAAAAAAGAATCCTTAGATACATATATAGACACACACACAGGTTTTGAAAGACTTTTCATCATACTCGAAAAGATGAGATGCTCCTTACCATCCTTTCTGGCCTCGTATTCCAGTACCAGGCAAACAGCAGGACACCTGCTAAACAAAGAGCCACGACGACGAGGACGGCGCACACCTTCCATATCCACTCTGCAGGTGATTTCTTCTCAACTAAAACTACAGTCTTCGCCTCAGGACCGGCCTCGACATCAACTGGTGTGGTTGTGTATGCAACCATGCTGTGCACAAAGCCTCTGCCGTCTGATCTTTAAAGAAATCCAGAAACCGAACAGTTGTCTGTGTCTTCTGTGCTGACACTTCTCTCTTTGAGTGTGCTGTTTGTGTTAAGAGTGAACTTCTGCTGGAGAGTCTGTAGTATTTATGCAGCTGCAGGGGAAACTCCAGTGATGTCACCGTGTAAGTGGAGACAGCGCAGCAGCAACAGCGGTGGCAGCAGCGCAACCGGGGTCATGGAGAAAGGAGAGTGAGAGGGAAGGAAAAGTTACAGAACATTTAGCGGAGTGTCACCGCAGGAGTTATGGTTTCAGGATGGGAAAGTGGTTGATGGCGACTTTTGGTTTTCTAAAAAAATTATATACACAGATATTCAGGCACACACACGATGAGAGACAGACACACAGTTGCACCACACTGTGTCTGAGGTTAACTCGTACAGCTCACCAACATTTTGAGGTCAGAAAAGGGACATTATAAATAAACAACCCCCACCCCACCGTGACTTGTATAAATTATTAGTAAAGTCTTCACAGTACACTGACATAATAGCTTTTCTCCAAATCAAATCTACACATTTTTCTCTGGCATGTAGTGCAGTTCTAGTAACTAGAGTGTTTTTGTTGCTCACGTCTAGCTTGCCTTTACCGTGTATTTCACAGAAGTGTTATTTTGCTCAAAGCTCTTTTGAGAAACAGGGAGCCTTTCACTCAAAAAAAGTACATTCATGTTGTTGTATTCTTTTTACCCATAGACTGTATATAAAAGATGGCCACAACTACCACAAGGTCTCGTTTTTGCCATGTAGGTTTTTTTCAAGCCATAAGTGGCCATTATTTGCCCAGAGGGCAGTGTGCTAACATCCGAGTTTAAACTAAAACGCTTGCTTACTAAACTACCTGGGAGTCTCTAGTGGCCATTAGAGAAACTACAGTTTTGCGGACATCCTCTTTTGGAGTCATTTTTGTGCCACAGAAGTTGCATGTTATTCTTGCTGTACCAAAAAACATGCACAAAAGCCACAAGTGTGTAGAGGACACGGTCTGTCTACACACGATAAGAGGCTTATTCTTGTGTGACACTACGTAAACACTGAACCATTCTCGCCCAGCTGATGCTAGCTGACTACATCTGTTCTGGTTGTTGGATACAGAAAGTACATAATTGCTACTTAAAAATGCCAATTAAAAGGGTTTAATTGGCATTTTGAGCACCTTGCAGCAAAAATGTTGCCATGCAGAGAACTCATTGTCCACAACAGCAATGTTTCCTATGAAGAAATGTGATATATTTTTAGCACACTATCAGTTCATTTTCTATTACATCATCCTACAATATTTACACCTGGCTGGAACTCTTTTACAGTCTGCTATAAATCCATAAATGCTAAATATAGGTGGCGCGCTGAAGTGTTATTTTACTTCTTTATCTTTACAGCATGAGCGAAAGTTCAGCAACTGAAGTATAACCATGATGAGAGGCACATACAAAACGTCATATGTGATGAAAGTTCAAAAGGAATTTTCACAAGTCATTTAAGTGTGTAGAAATTTGAAAGTAGATACACTACAAACAAAACACCTGGATTATAAAGTGAAACAGACGTTTAAGTAATCCATTTCTATATGTCATACATGAAGTATCTTCTGGGGTTTTGGAAGACTTTCTCTTTTTTTCCTTGACATATGGTGTTAACACAGCATTTGTTTCTGAAATTACCTCAGTTTAAAAAAAGAAAACTGAAGCAGAGAAAGAAAAAAAAAACTTGGCAGCTCTCTACTTTCTCTTTCAGAACTGAAAGGTGATGCAACTCAGTTCAAGACACTCCACAAAGCATCTTATAACATCTCTCCTTTGTCTTGCTGTTCCCATTTCACTTTCTCAACTGACTTTCTTTGTTTGAGACATAACGGCCAAGTGTGGGCTTTTTATCTTCACATGCCTCAAATGTCCAGCGAGTTCTGTTTTCATTTGGCTGTGTTTTTCTTAAACACTTGTCTGGTTTCCCTTGTACTGTCCCGATTGCTGTTTGTTTTGTCACAACACGGTTTTAAAGAAGCAGTGAGGATTTGTCTCGTTTGAAGCCATCTTCTGTGTTTTTGATAAACTGCACATTATGAGTGATCACATTGTTTAGTCAGTATCATAAAAAAACTTAACAAAAAACATAAAAGTAGAAACCCGCGAGGCAAAAGTGGAAACACCAAAGGTGCAGTTCCTCTAATGGCCACTAGCTGCAAAAGTAGGTAAATCCCCACAGATTCACATGCTGAAATATTTTGTTTTCAGTCAATTTTACGTGATAATTCTCTTCAATTGTATTCATACAGCGCATTTCAAGGCACTTTGTATTCTAAGGTCAACCTTCCAATAATACATAGTACGAGCAAACACTTTGGTGACAGTGGGAAGGAAAAACTCCCTTTTAACAGGAAGAAACCTCCAGCAGAACCAGGCTCAGGGAGGGGCGGGGCCATCTGCTGTGATTGGTTGGGGTGAGAGAAGGAAGACGGGACTAAAGACATGATAATAACTGTATGAGAATTTATTTTAAAAAGCAGAAGAAAAAACTCACTCTTGAAGTCACTGAACTAGACACCTTGACCACATTTGTGCTCTTGCTGCCTTTTGGAGCAATTTAAGCTGTGCATACACTGTGCTATTTCTTTCAGTCGCATTATTCAGCTCCTGGTCAAACTGTATGATTGAATTTCAGGGGTGAGAAGTTCGCAGGTCACGATGCATCGTCTCACACTATACAGCTCGATGCTCTGATGTGACCTGAGTCACACTGTGCATCCATAACATGAAGCTTATAACACAAAATCTGTCTCTCGCTCTCCCTCTCTGTCTTTCACTCACACAGACACACACCACCACCATCAACTTTGCTAAATTGCTAATGAAAAACATTGATCATGCAGCTGTGATTGAGCAGCAACGTCCATCCAACTATTTTCACGGTTGGTGCGGTCGTGATCATTTTGTGAGGCCACATCGAAAAGGCTCAGATGAGCTTGACAAAGTTCACATGCCGCACTGCCGCGCTACTCCATCTTTCCACTTTCATTTCTGTCTGCACGTGCGCAGTGTGAGAAGCTGCGGTGACACCCTCACGACGGTCGACAGGATTTCAAACAGGTTTGATTTTCTTATGACCAAACGACTGATGATCGGGAGCTGGTTGTGAGGTCGCTTCTCATTACCCCACATATATTACACGATGCACAACACACAATTAAGGCGAATCCCCAAAACGGTCGCACGACTGAAAAATCGGCTCAAAATGGGTCAAAAATTGCACAGTGTTTGCCAGCTTAAAATTAATTGACACATAATCTTGTTTTTTTTGGCTAAGGTTGCTCGCATTAGCTTATGCTTTAGCACTCCATCATCTCTTTAAAACAAATTACAGAGCTTAAATGCTAATCAGTTCAATTCAGTTTGTATAACACCAAATCACTTTAGATTGTAAGGTGAAGCCCCCACAGTAATAGGCAGAAAACCCCAGCAAGCAGACAACCCCGAGCAAGCATTCGGTGACTTTGGCAAGGAAAAACTCCCTCCAGCAGAGCCAGGGTCAGGAAGGGTAAGCCATCTGCCGTGGCCCATTGAAGGGTGAGGGGAGGAAGACTTTAGATTAATAATTACTACTAATTAAATGCAGAGTGGCGGATAAAAACTCAAAGAGTGAAAAAATGTGAGTCAAGAAGAGCCACTCAGTGTCTCATGGGAAGCCCCCAGCAGCTTAGGCCTATTGAAATGTAACTAAAATCATCTAAAATGAACTCATATCAGTAAGAGTTTGGGTTGCTTGCCACGCCGACTAAATTTACAGGAGGCAAAAATTAGTGGCTTGGCCCCTGGGGTCGGTGCAATGAGCTACTGCTAAAGTACCTAAATAGTTGTTGTGCGTGGTTGTTGTGGGAGATCCCAAAGATGTTTCAAGTAGAGCTTATTAAAAAGATAGCCACATTTGGCCGAAGATTTAGAAACTGTATAGAGAATCCAAATTCTTTGTAGCCTTTAGTAAAGTGGCTCCGATGATTTTCATGCAAAGCCCATCAGTGGATTTCAGGTGGATGTCAGATTTTTAGAACCACCTTTTCATTACAGCTGATCGCCTTTGACACCAAATCTGCTGAACAGTTGCCGCCCCGTCCCAAACAGAACTTTCTTTGTATTCGTATTTGTTTTGTAGTCATTTAGGTTTTTTGTGTGGGTGCATTTGCGGTTTGGGATCTTTTTTTGGTGCTCGATTTTTGTCACATTGCAGTCATTTTGTGTCTCATGTCTTTTGCGGTTACTTTTCTCTTGTTATATTAGATATCTCTGTGGTGACCTTAGGTCATCATGATTTTGGGTTTTTTGTTGCTGTGTATGTATCTAGTTAATCTTATCTATATTTGTTTTTTTTCCGACTTTGTGACAAGGTTATTATAGCTGACTAAAACAAAACTAAAACTGAAGTAAAAAAAAAAAAGACATTTCACAAAAAAAAAAAAAACTAACTAGAATAAAATGGAAATGCAGGATGATGTTTAGTCAGACTTTGGATGCCGACTGTGAACCAACACAATCAGTTCTGCTTTTTTATTACCTATTGTCATACCTGCACTAATTTCTTTTTGAGCTTTGCCTCCAACACATGTCCTTCATATGCAGGGAGACTAAAACTAAGGCTGGATGTAATACAAATTACAACTAAAACTAAAAATTTTCTATAATAAAAACTGTTGTGAAGCGAGTAAACCCAGTCTGCAAAATGAATGTTGGGTTTTTCTCTGTATGTATTATTGTAGGGTCTACCTTCCTATATAAAGCTCTTTGAGGCGACTGTTGTGATTTGGTGCTTTATTAATAAAATTGAATCAAATTCAAAGTAAAAATAAAACATCAAAATAAAATAAAAATAAAACAAATCTACTTGTTGGTTGTTTTGTGTTGTTTACAGTAACATTTGATCTTTTCCCATCTCTTCCTGGTTATTTTGCATGTCTGTTTTGTGTTGTTATGATGGTGAGCATGTTGTCTTGCTTGTCTCTCTTTAGTCATTGCGTTTCTTTTTGTAACAATATTCCATTATTTTTTATTCCATTCTTTTTTTCTCATTTTTGTCTCGTGTGGGTTATTTTCCATCTTTTTTGGTCATTTTTTTCTGACTTTGTGTTATTTTGTGTTTCTTTTGTTGCTGCGTGTGTTGGTTTTGTTTGTCTCTTTGGCCATTTTGTGCGAATATTTCACATTTTTGTTGTTAGTTTTGTCTCTGTTTGATTAAATGTCATTTTTTTAATGTTTTCTTGATTTTCTTTTTTTTTAGTTTTTTTTTTTGCATGTTTGTTTTATTTTGTCTCTTCTATGTATCGGATTTTGTGTGTTCCTTTTTGTGATCCTTTTGACTCTGTGGTCATTTTGTGTATTGTATGGTTAGTTTTTTTTGTTTTGTTTTTGGGCCAAGTTGCTCAGTAATATATTCTTGATGCTTGATTATCACTTCGGTAGTGTGGAAGGGGGAGCCACCAGTGTGTCATCGGGGGGATTGTGAATGTGTGTATCTTATAAACCTGAAAGGACTGGAGTGCTGTGACGCTGAATATTAACGCAGCAGAAAGTGTGTGCATGTCATGTGTGAAATCAGCAGTGAAATTGCACCTCCGTGTCTGGCTTTGACTTTTTCATTCCAACATGCAAACACAAACCAACCGCAAGATGTTGCCGGATGATATCATTTTCACCATTATCATATGCACCCACATGACACACACACACACACACACACACACACACACACACACTGTCAAATGCATGCATACTGTCTACAGTTCCTCCCTCTCACTCACCCACCTCTTTTCGATTATTCATAACGAGATTCTCCAAAAGAAGCTCTTGGTTATGATATCCGGTGTGCAAAGACAGGAAGCTCATCTATAGGTACCATCCCCGACTCTAAAGACACTGAATCAGTGTCTTTATGTGAGACTCAGCTTACATAAAGACACCGGTTCTTCGTATTTCCCAATGAAACAGGAATAAAAACCAAACTCAGACTTAATTATAGCACAAATATTTGTGTGTAGGATCACTTCTTTTTTTTTTTTTTTTTTTTTTTTTTTGGTAGGATCACTTCAAGTAGCGGTGTTGGAGACTCTGTGGTCGCATTGGTGTTAATCAGTTAAACTACTTTTTGGTCTTTTGAAAATATGAAAATAAAATATTGTATTTTGGCCATGATATGTAACACTCTCTGATATATTTAAATCCTGAAAAATTATAATGTGGTCATTTTTTTTTTAACCTTCTTGCGAGGGGTGCAGTGGTTAGCACTGTTGCCTCACAGTAACGGGGTCCCTGGTTCAAATCTGCCGCCTGGCTGGGGCCTTTCTGAGTGCACACTCCATGTTCTCTGTCTCTCCAGGTAGTCAGGCTTCCTCCCACATCCAGAGGCATGCGCGTGAGGTTAGCAGGTTGTTTTCTGATTTATTGTCTCTCTGTATTAGGCCTACGACAATCTTTTCCTTTGTTTGTAGCCAATTTGCATTTTTATTGTGATTTATTCTGGTCATTGTGGTCATTTTTATGCCTTTAGGGCTGGTTTTCAGTGGTGTGTGGTGATTGGGTGCCTCCTTAACGCAGTTACTTTCAGTTTTCTGTCTGTTTAGTGTTATTTTGCATTTTTATTGTGACTTTATGTTCCTAGCTGTAATACTGTGATTATGTTTTGCCTCTTTTTTTTCATCATCACTTTTTGGCCATTTTTGTGCTTATTTGCATTTTCAGTATTGTTTCGTTTGGTTGCTGTGACCATCCCTTGGATCATTTTACACATTAAAAAAAAGAATTTTGAATCTCATTATTATTGCCACTTTTGCTTTCTAGTCATTACTTTTTACTCTTTGTAGTCTTTTAGGTTTTTGTTGTGGTTCCTTTTGTCTTTGTGGTCATCTTTTTGCCAGATTTGATTTTGTATTGGTTGTTTGTTTTGATTTTGGGTTACCCCCCCCCCCTTTTTTTCCCCCCCACTTTCTGATTTTTTATTTTTATTTGTTTGTAGTCGTTTTTGACTTCTTTTGTTTCCCCCTCTGTGATCGTCCACTAACCGCTCTGTGATCAACCTGTGTGGCTTTGTGTTATCTTCTTGTTTATATGTTTTGCTAGTTCCCATGAAAGAAAAATAACATCAAAATACAGTATGCACCTCGCAGTGTGAATAGACAAACTTCAGAATAACATTTTCCATGATAAACACGGAGGAGTCCTTCTCCACCAAATGGAAGAAATAGATCTTCTTCACTGTAAACAATTACTGTGAAATACCTGAATATAAATAAAGAGTCTAGACACAAAGTTACACTCATTTCCTTTTCTAAAAATGTGTTTGTCTGTGATTTCCCCTGCCTTTACTAATCAGCTCATTTAAATCTGTATGGATATATAGTTTCCCAACAAAAGAAAGTGTGACCTTTAACATATGACTCACTGAATCCCACGGATTTCACAAATGCCTCTTTTCATTGAACTGGGAAAAATATCACCGAAAATGAAACCTCCTCAGTTTGAGCTTTCGTATCTTTGTGCCTTTCCCTTTTCCTGACTTTCCGAATCTTTGTCAGGCCAGTCCCAAAAACACGGTGACACATTCCCCACATGTAACCCTCATGGTATCCGTAAAGCCATCAAAAAGCTTTTTTTTGTTCTTTGCTGATTTTGCTCCCTGGTTGCATCATGCAATCCCAGGAATATGCGGTCATCGCACGGTGAAGCTCAGCAGTAAAGCCGGCTCAGATAAGCTCAGGGCAGGAAAGGTTGGAAGGAAGCCGGGTGGGAGGATGTTGAGGGAGGGGAAGCTGTTGTAGGCGAACAAGTTGTTTAGTGTAGGATTATGAGCTGAGCCTCGTATTCAGATGTGTGTGATGACACATGCACAGGTGCAGGTTTAGAAGAAGCAAAAAATCCACATCTTATAGTTTTGGTTTCCTTCTTGTCATTCCCTCTTCGGGGTATGTGGGCTCAGATGTGTAAGGGAATAAACCAGGTCGATATGAGGTTCTACCACAAATGTAGCGTGGCTTCCGCTCTTTCTAGACTCTACAGTCTGGTGGCCTACAAACCTCTGCCAAGAAGTTACGCTTCACTTATGATTAAGTGGTTTGCCTCCTCATTTTTCTTCCGCATAACAGACAGGATTTGTTGGTTATCTTAAGCTTAACGTTATTCAGCCATATCCATGAAGCAAGCTGACTCAGGGGTCACATCAATTTAAGTAAATGATAAGAAATAAATGAGCCGGGTGTAGTGGAAGAAATACCACCGAGACAACGAAGCTTAAAAGAAGCTGGTTTGTGCAAACATTGTGTCAGTATGTGTGTGTGTGTTCAAATCTTTCAGACTTTACTGGATACATTTCCACTTCCAGTGGCCTTAAAATCAGGCCATTACCATCTCACTAATCTCACTTTGAAACTATATGACGAAATGTGCTACATAAATAAATTCCTTGCTTGCTTACATCAGAGAAAGATCCTTTGTATTTTTAAGGGATTGTATCATTCCTGTGAGGAGGGAAATTCTATTATGTTGCCACATTGAGGGCACACAGGGAAACATTCAAACCCCACAGGCTCATCAGACCCGTTTCACAGTGAAAGGCGACCCAGATATTTGCCGTACCTGTGTGTCAGTTGCAAAGTGTGTATTAGAATGACTTCCTGCTTCAACTTGCACCTAGAAAGCTTTGTTGTGGTTTGGCTCCTGTACTGACGTACTGGGCATGCTCACTTTCAGTTCTACCTCGAAATTATTCTCATGGTAATCTGACTTGTTAGTGCTTGTCTGGTTGTCTTTAACTACATGCACAGAACTTAACCATGTGGTGAGTATATTGTGTTTATACTTACCAAACTTTAACTATGGAATGCGCTTAAAGGCGTATTAAGCCTACATGTGCTATTTGTGTCTCTGAGGGTCAATTTCAAGCCTTAAATGTGATTTTACGTGAATAATTTGAAAAGGTTTTCATTTAAAATGATTAATAACCAGAAGAAAACAAGAGAAACGCGTCACCGGAAGCACATGTAGCAGGACAGGTTATGGAAACTCCACCTGGTCATACCTGCTGGCTGATGTAATCACCTACATGACTTCATTCATGCTGATTTGTTTACATTTATGAAGCACTGAACAGTTTTGCATTTAACATGTGCTGGTACTGCTGAGGAGGAGGAGATATGACCTTTACTGGCTGCACTAGAGAACTGAGAATTTCTTCCTCTTTTTTAAAAAAAAGTCTAGTTTTATCAGGTTTCACTCTTTGCAGCTAAACTTTCCCTCCTCAGTCTTGTGGGGGTATTACTCTAACAATCTTTTAAAAGTGGATGCAAGCACCAAAATGTGCATGTTTGTCCATTTACAACAAATAATATGAAAAAATCCCATTAACCACTTGAATTTTCAAAAGACTTTCCAAGATGACCACAGTTTCTACCTCAAGAAGCAACAATATTAGAGGAGAAATGCAACCGCTGGATGTATTTTATTATTATTATTATTATGTTTTTCACTTTGTGGAAGTCAAGATTACAACTTACAAATTTCCTGTAGGGCTTCTTTATGTCACAAGAAAGTGTAAAAGCCTAAATTATTGAAATGAAAAAAGAACTCAGCATATGAATCTGGTCAAATATACTGAAAGTGCGCCCTGGTTGTGCTTGCTTGCTGGTTGTGACTGAATCTCTTTGTGCCCTTATCATTCTGTTTAGTCTGTGCTATTTTGCAGACTGGAGGAGCCTGAGATAGGCACAGCGTCTTCAGTTTCTTGGAACTAAAGGTAAGAGTTCCATAATGGGTGAAGTGTGCAAGAGTGACTGAAACTGCTACAAGACCACTATAAACTCTATCAGCAAATTATCTTTGGAAAAAAAGGTTTAGTTGTGGTGCAGCGTTCCAGAGTAACCTTCTTTGGCATTTGCGTGGTTCTACGTTGTTTTGACATTGAGATCACACTGAAAGGGAAAGTTTAGTTGATTTTTATCTACGCTGTTTTCATTCTGTTTGACACACATATGTGCCTTCGAAACTCTGTCCCTGTCCATTTGCAAGACGCCACACGTGGCGTCGTACTTCAGCCAGTCAGAGGCATGTTCTGAAAGCACCTTTACCACAGTGTCTGGGTTGGACGGCGTGTGAAACAGTGTGCAGCAGACTCTGTGGCAGGGTTCTCTTGTTTTTGTGGTTGTGTCAGTAGTGTCACCCAATCATAAGAATACCTGTGTGCAACTCTTGAGTAACACCATGGTTATCAGCGCACAACCAGTTTTTCTTTAAACTGGTGTTTTGCTGCACTGCAGCCGAGGGTTAGAGATGAGAGCGTAGACCGTATATATAAGATGGGTGTCGCCACTGTGACACTACGAGCCTGAGGCTTCTCTCTCAGCAGAGTAGTGAAGGAGCACTCAGCTTGAGTGTTGCACCTTATCTTTCAGGATGTCCCTTTGTCGTTCTGCTCTATCCTCCAGTTCTTGGCTTCCGTTTATTGTAGCTCTTTGTGTCCCGACTCCAGAGCCAACAGAAAAATGACTCATGACTGTTCTCATAATGGTCTGTGGAGTAACCCACCATCATGTTTATCTGCTGAGCTTCTAGAAAATCATTCTCACACATTTAAACAATCCAGTGATTAGATCAGATGGGAAGCATTCATAATGGAGATCATAATTTACCTGGAAAAAGGAGCTCCGGGTGGGAAATTTTAAGTGTCGAGGTAGTGAAAATCAATTTCTAAATAAATTCAATCTAAAAACCCCTAAATAACTACATACATTTGGATCATAAAGCTGTTTCTTAGTTATTTCTACACATTCTGCTGAATTCTGCAGTGACTGGTCAGCATCGGCCTAAACATGCCAATAGCTATTTTTGCTGCACTCTATAATCGTTCCACACAAACATTAAAAAAAAAAACAACTTACTTCCAAAATTTCTTAAATGTAATAAAAACACAGTTTTACTATTCATGTGATTTAAAAAAAAAAAAAAAAAAAAGCAGAATAGCTTCTTGTTAAAAATATTTTAATTTACACTTTTAATTTAAGGGTTCAGTTTAATTTCATTTGTACGGTGCCGAATCACAACAGAAGGCAATTTAGCTCTTTTATTTGTGCCAAAGACTTTTCCCTTTTTAGCTGCTGAACTGTTCTTTACATTTAACTTGACTTTGCCCCCATTTTAATTGATAAACCAGCTTCTTTTATTTTTTTTATCTTTCAGTTTAAATTCACAACATGATGTTTGTGTGTGTGATGTACACATGATTGTATCGTGTGTGAGTGTGTGTGTTATCTGTTTCTGTAAAGCACCGAATGCTGCTCAGTAGTTATTTCAAGCATGTCCATGTGAAATGATGGTTAACAAGATCTTCATCAGTAGAAGTCAGTAAAGCCCCCTCAGGTTATACTGCTTAGTTTCAGTCCATGTTTTCTCCACCTGCTGTGGGGAGAGAAAGTCCCCATCAGTGGGGCCAACCCCAAAGTTTAGGAACCATTGTGACTTTAGTATCGTTATAAAAATTTACTGGGAAATAATCTTTTCTGAAATAAACTTTATTAACTGTTTTGTAGCTTAAAAGCTTGCTGCGACTGACTGTTTGCACGAAAAGCAGATGCCCTTACTCCTGGTAGATGTGTATCGTCTTGTTTGTTTCTATTGCCAGCTGACAAGGTCATTATTCAAACACTTTGATTTTGTTATTCACTGCACAAAGAGTGCAGCTTTAGACTCAAATTAGTATCATTATGATGCCGCACAGATGAGCATCTCTGCAGAGAGATTTGTGTTTCAGCTGCAAAGAAAATCTTTCCAGAGGCGGTTTCACTTTGAATTTGTTTAGGTTTACTTGCTATGAGTAAGGAGGGTGACTAAGACATACAGTACTGACAGTAAATTTTATACTCTTTGACCTTTTATGTCTACCAGAGCATGTAGGCTTTCCCAGTTTCGCATTTACTTCTGTAATCTCTGGGCCATCAATTCCTGCATTGCATAAATTAAATTTTTTTTGTCAGAGGTTTCCTCCCACACTTGCTGTAAAGTAACATGGAGTTTGACTTTGTAAATGTGCAGGTCCAGCCTTTACCCCTGATACAGTTACACCATCACTTGACAGACAGCTGATTGAACATGAGGATAAACATGTGATTAGTGCCACAATCGAGCAAAACAAAAAGTGTATATTTATCTCATCAACATGATTTGGAGTCAGGTGAGTGACTGTGGGGAATATCTGTTAAAGGAAACATTTCCCTCCTCTTTGTATTATTGCATGAAAAATCACATCATTACATGCCGTATTGGTGGCGTGCATTAAACAGGAAGTGTAAATGACATATTAGGAAGTGGCCTTTTTCACTTACATACTTGAGTCCACCAAATAGATGTACCTCTTAGGGATCAAAGGTCATACTGTGGTGGAAAGTTGGCCAATTTGGGTGAATGTCCTCGTCATGTCACTGAGTGCGTATTCCAAAGGTTGAAAATTAGCAAAGAAAAAATAAAAAGTACCTTTTAGTGTCATTGGTCATCGGAAATTGAGTTCAAAAAACAAACAACAAAAGAGAGCTGTCCTTTTCAGATAACCTTTGAAGGGAATCACAGGCAATTATAGCCACACGCTGTGAAACAGAGACCGGGCGGAATCAAAATGCAGGTTTCCATGTTTCACTGATTGGAAATCTTTAACACACAAAGACAAAATCAGCACTGCCGTTAATATAGACACATTAGCGACATCAGCCAAGATACAGTTTAAGTACACGATCATGCTCTGCTTCAGTGTGTCACAGTACATGTTGGCATTCATGGTTAACTGTAGCTCCCCAGTACCAGCAGCACTCATGCAGCCCCCAAAAATGACATCCCACCACCATGCTTGACTGTAGGCAAGACACACCTGTCTTTGTACTCCCCACCTGGTTGCCACCACACACTCTTGATGTGCTCTTTGCCATGGTGGACCAACTTCTTTGGTCCACCATGGCGAGGGTTGTTTTGAGTGGAACCTGTCCTGTCCTGTATGTATGCACCCTGAAACTGCTGCAGCTCAGTTTCAGGGTGCTGGGTATATTCTTATAGCCTAGGCCATCTTTATGTAGAGTAACAATTCCTTTTTTCAGTTCCTTTTTTCAGTTTCCTGTTTAACTCCTCTCTGGAGGGGAGAGGGAGGGGAAACAGGAGGACAAAGGAGGGGGGAACAACTAAGCTGCAGTGCCTCTGCACCTCACTGTACAATACCTTGTGCAATACTTTTTGTAAATAGTCAACAGTGCAATAGACTCAACACTTGAAATGTGCAATTCACTTGTATTTTTATTTTTTTATTCCTATTTATTCTATTTATCCCCTTTGTATATTTTATTTATATTTGTCTCTGTATTTATATGTGTGTGTGTGTGTGTGTGTGTGTGTGTGTGTGTGTGTGTGTGTGTGTGTGTGTGTGTGTGTGTGTGTGTGTGTGTGTGTGTGTGTATATATAACAGTTCTGTAACTGTAACTTTGGTCGTTGCTGTGCTTTTTTTGGAAGTCGAATTTCCCAGAGGAACCCACCCGAGGGATTAATAAAGTTCTATCTTATCTTATCTTATCTTAGAGAATTCTTTCCCATTATGTGCCATGTTAGACTTCCAGTGACCAATATGAGAGAGTGTGAGAGCAATAACACCATATTCAACACACTTGAGGCCTTGTAACACTAATGAGTCACATGACACCAGGGAGGGAAAATGGCTAGTCGAGCACAGTTTGGACATTTTCACTTAGGGGTGTGCTCACTTTTGTTGCCAGCAGTTTAGGCATAATGGCTGTGTGTTGACTTATTTAGAGGTGACAGCAAATCTACACAGTTGTACACTTACTACTTTACATCGTATCAAAGTGTCATATCCTCAGTGCTGTCCCATGAAATGATATAACAGAATATTTACAAAAGTGTGAGGGGTGTACTCACTTTTGTGAGAATTTTGCTGAGTTCACCTCCTGCTGGCGAGCTGTTACCGACTTGGCAACAAGTGTCAAAGGGGAAAATGTGTATTCTCCTACTAGCTGGCAAGTTGTTGCTGCTGCTTGCCAGGTGAACGAGGTCAGCTGGTTGGGTGCAGGGTGTTGTTTTTTCACCTTGTAGACTTCAGATTAAGAATAACATTAATGCAACATGGAGCCTAAGAGGCAGGACAACCCCCCCAAAAACTGAAAATAACTTTACACTGGCCAAGGCAGCTGTAGGTGTCTACTTCAGAAAACATCCAGGCCGTTTACTTTTGACTTTATCTTTTTATAGATTTAAAATCACAATGGTGAAAGCACACATAATGTATATATATATATATATATATTATATATATGTATATATATATATATATATATGTATATATATATATATATGTATATATATATATCAAATTTAGTGTCTACAGTAAGACATTTAATCTTTTTCTGATGGCACACTCGGATGGCTTGACTAATCACCCGGTGAATACATATCCTATCCTATCCTATCCTGTGGTTCTTTTTTACACTTTCCCTACAATATGTCACATAATGTCACTCATCACCAAGAAGAATGAAAACTGTTAACAGAAGGAAGTTGACTTTTAGAAATACAGCACAAAAAAACCCATCATCTTATGAGGAAGACAAGAGTGAAACACCGTGGGAAACCTTATGCGAAGGTATGAAAAACACAAAGATGAACCTTAAAAGGAAGTAAATTACCCCAGTGGATGAGCAATACAGAGCTGATAAACTGTGTAGGGGATCTGAAACACAGGACTTCCCTCAGGAGGAGCCTGAAGATGTACACTGTGACCTCTTTCCTCGTACAGGCTAAAAGTGTGACCACAGCAGGTACGGGCCGTTTTTAGTAATATGTGTGAGAGGAATCAACAGGACCGGATGGCTTAAAAAACAGTCACCTCACCACTGTGTGCGGTGCTATTTTTAATAGTCCTTACAGTCAGTGTTTAAACTCTGTGGAAAAGGTTAATAATCATTCTTGAGCCTAAAATACTACGGCTTACTGCTCGTAGCTTTATCATCTGTAGTATTTTTAACTAGTCATAGTAAACTACCGATGCTGTCATTAGGGGTGGTGTGACAAGGTGATAATGCATTAGTGTACATTTCCTTCCTCCTTGATCTAAAAATATGATACAACAGTTCATAATTACAACATGCTTTGGTTGTAGCAACAAGAGCCAAATAACAAATATGACTGTTATGAAGAAACAACATCTCAATGATGGCTGATGGATGAACTGTAATTCAAGGCTAAAATGACCGATGACAACATAGAGGATCCAAAAGCATGAAGAAGAAAGAGCACTTTTCAAAACAAAGCTCTTTCACATGAAAACAAGCAGATCAGATACTGAAGAGAAAAAACAAGCAGCAGCAGCAGCAGGGTGTGTCTGGACGTGAACAGGAGATTGGTCAAATTTAAGTCCTGGAACCATTGTTCTGCATTCAGATTTCTTAATAAAGGCTCTTATGACAAATAACAGGGAAGTCATTGTTCTCTTTTAATTTAAGGTAAAATAAATAATAAAGAGGTCTCAACTCAAGCTGGATTAAAAGTTGTGGAAGAATTGTAGATCTGGCTTCAGGCCTTCAAGGTCTTGTTGTTGTTTGTTTGTGTTTCTATCCCGTGTAAAGTCAGATAAATAAAATCAATCAGCTGGTTAAAGCATATTTATGAGAGGTCACTGACTCTGCTGACCTGATAGCCTAAGGCAGTTGATTTTGTAGCTTTGGGCCTCTGACAGAAAAGCTTTGCTTTAGTTATTAGAAAACAGGCCCCTGACTGTGGATCTCAGGCTTCGTACCCACTTACATGCAACTAGGTCAGATACATAACCCGGAGAGAGGCCATGGAGAGCCTTAGCATCAGCAGCAAGACCTTAGAATCTATTCCAAAGCATGTGGGGAGACATAGAAGTGAGGGTAAACTGAGTGTGATGTGATTGTGTGTAATTTATTTGTGGATTTAATTTCCAGTTTTAATACAAAGAATTTCAATTACATTACTAATTTGACTTCAGGCAAGTTGAAACTTCTAATAAATGTATTCAGAGGGAGGAGTAACAATTCAGCTTTATTGGGTTTTTTTTCTTATTTAACTGCAGCTTTCTCAACATAATAGTGTTGTGATTACATCAGCCCGCAGAATAAAGCAGAGAGAGAACTCACGTGGTGAAGCAAGATGAGCTTATCCTAAACTGTAGCTTAAACCCGGCAGACTAACATCAATAATGTAGGAGTAGTCACGACGGTACCGTCTTCTCCTGTGTAAATTCTCTGACCTCATGACGGGTTTCACTGAAATGAAGGAAACAATAATAAGAAAACTCCACAGGATCTTTTTCTTTCTTTCTTTCTTTCTTATGAACTGATGAACTGCAAGACAAGTTCAGCCTGTGCGATCATCTCTAAATCAAACAGCGCTTTTATAAATAGCCACTTTTGCGTGTATTCTGCTTAGATCATCCACTTAGGCTACAAATGAGGCCCCAGGTACAAGCAGCTAAAGGTCGAAAGCTTCCTGTTAGAGGCCAAACACTGCTGTACAGATGTACTGCAACACTGTGTGAGTGCACCAGTCCCCTTTAGGCCACGCAGACGGCTCAATTATTGCATCATCAGTTTCTTCGATGAGATGGCTATATTTGGTTAGCTGTATTGTGAAGACTTCCTCTTGTACTGTAACAATGAAAAGCTGTCCACTTTAAGGGGGCAGGTGACATCTACAAACCACTGTAATGGGAGCGGTGATCCCTGTAACTGGGATTACTGGCATTTGTGCTCCTTTTGGTATTTTTGGCCTGATGGCAATGCATTAAAGTTGTCATGTTGGGACGCTGTGGGCTGACTGTCTCAGCCACTTCACTTTTTTACAGGTACAGACAGCTGAATGAAGGAAGCGAAATCACGTTAACATTATATCGTCTGTATAATATTTTCCTATTGTCAGAAACGTTAGCCTCACAGCCCACTTCTACTGTGGATCGAAAAAGTTTATAGGAAAAAAGAACACCCACTCCTGATGTACGGACTGTAGTTGTATTGTTAGAGTGAGTTTGTGTATTGGCATGCACTGTTAGAACAGACATGGACGTACTGTTTCTGAGCTGACTGCAGTTGTGTGAAGCACTGCGACAAATGTTCATATTGGCACTAAAACTATCTCCTATTTCAGGCTTTTGCTGAGTCTCCAGACGGTGGGCAGGTGCATCCTGTTCCTTTTCCTTTTAATTTGTCAGATGTGTCTCGAGAACTTGATTAAAGTCGATCTGTGGCAGATTAAATTAACTGGGCATGACCATGTATTTCATACTGCATGTTGGGACAAATATTGAGCTATGACGTTCAAGGAACTCTTTGTAGTTTGTACGGCACCGAGTGCTCGCAGGAGGGCAGTGACCTCAATAAATGTGAACTGGAAGAAATTTGGTGCCACCCGACTTTTCCTAGATTTGGATTTCGCAGTGAAACTGAGTAACTGAGCAGGAAGGCCTTGTTCGGGGATGCGACCAAGAGCCCGATATTCATCTTAAGGCTTTAAGAACTCTCCTACAGAGGTGAGAGTACCTGAGCAGCACTCTATAAATCATGCTTTCATCTTGGAGCAGCTAAAGAGTAGCAGCTCTGAGTAAAAGGAGTATTTATCTGGTTTGCCAAGCAACATCTAAAGGACTCTCTGTGTTTAATGGGTTTTCTCTGATGTCATGTTGCAAAAACTGCCCTCTCTGGGCAGAATTTCAAACTCTGTATCTGTTAAATCCCAGCAACCTGTACCCTGCTGATGCAGTCCCTCCAGAGGAGAGCGGTGGTGGTATCTTCATGCTGTGAGGGGTAAATTTAGTGATAGCCGTGGCCACATGCAGAGAGGTTCTTAAAGAAATCTTTCTCCAGATGGTTCGCCTTTCGGCACTACGCTGATCTGAACTGAACAGTAAATGCAAAAGTTTCTGGTTTTCCATTAGTGATCTGAGCACCTCACAGAACATCTGAGAGAAAACCTGAAGACGCTTCTCATCCAATCTGATGGTGCATGCCAATATCAGACAGGAAGAATGAGTGGAGATAAGCTTGTGTAGATGTCATACACATCAGTCTGGATACTTTTAATGTGTCATTGTGGGCTGAGTAGACAATAAGTCTTCAGGTGGTCTGTGTAGGTGGACTTTGGCTGCTCAGAACAACACAAACACAAAAGGGAAGGTAATATAGAAACACACACATGCACGCGGGATCGTATACACACAGCATCGTTTTATCTCAGTTCTGTGGTTGAGCATCGTCACATGCTTTTGCCACTAGGTGACGAGACCTGAACTCGTAGTGGGTGTCAAATCTATAAATCTAAAATGTCAAACAGAAAAAACTCTCACGGTGATTTTTAGACGCCCTTTATATTAAGAAGCATTGTTTATAAGCTCAGAAAAAAATCTAACTTGACCCTTTACCATAAAGTGCTGAAAATTCTCAGGACAACAAGAAAAAATGTGCCCCATCAGCAGCTTCCTGAATTCTTAATGAGAGTTCTTAGAAGCTCCACTTGTTTTCTTAGATCTAATCTCACTCTTGTGTTGAAACTAGACACTTTACGTGCTCCCCTTTTCCACACTCAGGCAGGAGTGCTCCTGTTTCTTTGTGGGCCACGAAATGCCATTAGAGGCCTGACTAATCAGCTAATACAAATGACAAGCCCCATAAACAAAGGCTGAAGAGAACAAAGGAGCCAGTGTCGTAAGAAAGCGTGACAACATTACAGCTGAGATACCTGTTAGACATGATGTCATGTTACAGCCTCTGTCCAAACCCAGAGGCGGGCGGTGTTAACACTGATAAGGTGAAGGGATTTTTTTTCTTTGTTGACTGAAGTCAGTGTTAAAGATGTAATAAGGTGGATACTGTCATTTTCAAGTGAATATTAACTTGTTGAGCAGGTGTCATTGCTACACTCCCATAGTGAGTGTGTTCCTGAACAGTAGAGTCAGAGCCTGGGGAACGTCTGTGATATATGTGGATGATGACGCCATAACACTGCAGTGAAATGCTGTACATTCATTCATTATTTAGAGAATTATTATTTAGAAAAGACAGGAAAGCAGAGAGAGAGAGTTTGGGGTAACACACAGGAAATGGTCCAGAGTGGACTCAAACCCAGGTGCCTGCAGTGACCTTTGATCATCTGCTATAGCAGCGCCCAAACTCTGGTATTTTATTAGTCTTAGTCAACAGGCATATGCCACTTTATTTGGTACACCCGTCCACCCTGCTGTTGAACGGTTGAACTTTGCATTTAACCATGTAGTCATGTGAACCTGGTGAAGTTCAAACTGAGCACATTTAAGTGGTTTTGACCGTGGCACTTTTGTTAGTGTCAGACAGGCTGATCAGAGTGTTTCAGAAACTGCTGATCCACTGGGATTTTCCCACACCAACCATCTCCAGGGTTTACAGAATGGTCTGAAAGACAGAAAATATCCAGTGAGCCGCAGGTCTCAGAGTGAAAATGCTTTGTTGATGCCTGGGTTAGATGAGAATGGCCAAATTGCTTCGAGCTGAGAGGGAGGGAACAGTAACTAAAATAACCTCTTCTTAAACCAAAGTACGGACACGAGCATCTCTGAACACATAACACATGAGACTGTGAAGCAGACGGGCTACAGAAGCAGAAGACCACACCGGGTGTCAGCCATCGACAGAAGATTAAGGCTACAAATGACCATAATTGGTGAATTCTACAACAAACGTTGTCCAATGAAGTTAAAGAAAAAAATGTTTCCTGGTTGAATTACTCTCAATTTCCACTGCAATATTCACATGTGAGGGTCGGAATTTGTCATAAAACCAGCTGGTGACATGACAGTGCCTACATTCTTCTTTTATGTGTAGTCTGTGGGGGTTGGAGTCCGCCTCCAATGACCATTAGAGCAAATGTAGCTCTCGGCACTTGTGTGATGGCTTTGTTTTTCATACCCAGAGGTTGCCACCTGATTGGTAACTGTTATTAAAAAAGCAAACTGATGTCATTTTTTTCTAGTTTTCCCACAGCCGAGTCTGTCCGGTGCTGCTTCGATTAAAATAGATGTGGCATTCATTGTACTTTATTTGTGTTGCATCAGGCCTGGTAGAACTGCAGGAGAGACTTTTTTAGAGCCAGTTCAATAACATCAATATTTACACCCTGCTTTTTATGAGGCTGCTATTCACTCTCTAATTTACAGCTCTGATTGGGCGGAAGTTAAAATGTCAACTTTTGCTGGAGTTTTTTCCCAAATGTCACTTTGATCCGGTGATGGGAACACAGAGACTCATTGTATTTCAAAATTCTCCAGCGTGTCTCATCCGTGGAGCTCAAGCTTGCCGACTTTGGCCTCGCAGTTTCAGAGAAGTTACCGACTACTATGTGTTTAAAGTTTCTTTCAAGCCTCATTGTTTAGGAGTTTATTAGTGTGTAGCTTGTGGACTGCAGAGAAGTGTCAGCATTACATCCTATATTTATGCCTGACCAGTTTTCTACAGAGACAAACAAAACAGGAGCGAGAAATGCTTAGTAGAAACCATGACAGGAAAGTAGTGTATGTCAACAGAGCTTCCATTATTTAATGAGCTTAAATGTATATGCACTCTCACAAAATGATGTATAATAGCTCGGTCGGGCTATTATTCCACAATGTACAAAAACAGACTTTCTTAAAAATAACAAACAGAGGAACTCTGGGCCTTTTTGCTTTGAGGCAACAGCGCTAACTGCTGTGTGTTTAATGATATGTATTTGATGATTTTCATTTAAAATTGAACTGAAATAAACAGTAAAACCTTGAAATCTCAGAATTAAATTAACATGTTATCTAATTACTTTTTATTTCATGATATTGCACTTTTAGGATCTAGGAGGAATATAACAAATATCTACCAATATACTTCTTTGGCCCTCAGAAGTCACGATTATTAACAACACATGTGTGTGGATGACCCGGAGGGTAATGTACTCCGGCCTCTGAGCTCTATTAAGTTTCAGTCCCAGTACATTAAGGGTGAAACTTACACATTCACGTATGACTAGCTTCATGATTTTTACATTCTAATTCTAAAAATGATATTAAGATGAGCTAAACTGCCTCAGGGGAAGCTGGTCAGAGGGTGCTGTGAACTCAAAGGTGTCTGAGGGTGTTGTAAAGGGGAAGCAGTGTAACGGTTGCACCAAATATGTGGCTTCCTGTGCTGTTGCTCAGCACACACACAAGTAAATATCACAGCGGTTGAATACCTGTGAGTAGAACTAATGTCAGGCCCGAAAGATGAACAGCGCCGTGTTTTATGTTTTTTAATGTCACTTCTGAGGTTTCTCAGAATGCATTTGTGGTCTGTGTTAAGCATTTTTCATTGAATGAAATGTCATAGCAGGATGTGTACGATCATCCGAACAGACGATGCTGTGGTGTGCGAAGGCTTCATGCTGCCTTTGATTAGGTGGGAAGTGGCACCACCGTGTGGCCAGTCAGCAGTGCAACGTGCAAATAAAAAGTGCATCAGGTTGGTTTACAATAATCTTTATTAAACGTCTATATGCAGAATTCAACAACCAAAATAGAATACTCAATTACATAAATTACAGAAGCACATAACAGTGAAAAGGAACATAATTATTCCAATGACTTTCACAGTTTACATTCATGTCGGCCTAAAAATTCAAAAACAACTCAGAACCAGCTGGCATTTTTAAAACTCTGTTCAGGTTGGACTGATGCAGTATACGATTGTTTGACCTTTATTTACTATGAAGATGTGGCCTATCAAGAGTACGAGGTGCCAGTTAGTAAAGTCTATATTAAAACCTGCATAATGGAGATTTTTTTCTTTATTGTAGTGTTCCATGTTAGCCACAGAGTCTTTAATAATTGTAGACCTTGATCAAATCCTTGCAGTATTTTTTTATATTGTGAGAGTTAAAGGGGACCCATTCCTTTTCCTTTTATATATATTTATATATAGTTTAAACATGTTAAACATTACCAGTGTTTTTTTAAAAATGAGGTCAGAATATGTATAATTATTCCGTATATTACATTCTATTGGGGGTCAGTGTGACGTGATATAAGGCAGTCATTCCTAATATGAGCATATCAGGGGTGACAGAGGGAATCTTCCTATCGCTGTACAAAAACTGTCTGCAGTTCAGATGGTGGTGCAGCAGAGGGCGCTCACAAACTACTTATTATTGGACAGAAGTGAATGGCGCTAAATGGCTAAAACAAATAATTTACAAAATAAAAAATAAACATTGTTTAAAAACGTGAGTCCAAGAATAAAAATATGCAGCTGGAGATGAGCAGAATATTTCCAATTTAAATATCTAGCTCAAAAATCCAGTTTGCTTTTATTCTAACTCGTTTATTTAGGGCCACAAGTAACATACCAGTCCAACCAGACCTCCAGTTCTATTGAAGCTTGATGACACCCCAGTAGGTATCGTCATTTAGAATTTCACCTGTTATGTTTATGCTGACACTGTCCAACGGTCTAAGTTTGACAATCTTGGCCAACCACACTGAGTTCTCTGATGAGGCCGGGTAGATGCCCTTAGCCAGTGTCTTAGTTTTCTTATCATGAAAGCCAGTTCTTTTCACAAGCACACGTCTCTCCCGTGAATCTTCCCTGAAGGTCACCTGGGCGTAAAAGAAGTAGGTCCCGTTTTCCTGGACGATGATGGACGTTCCACACAGGGTAAGGGTTTTGTTTCGATTTTGTTTCGAAACAGGATCTGTAGGAAATATGGAGAACGTTTCTTTAATCACTCAGTTATTTTAAATTCATTTTTAATAATTGATTTTTAACCTTTTTTTCTTGTTGTTGTTTTGTGTAATCAACCCAAATGTTCACGTCAGGTGTGATTTGAGGCCACAGGGGAAGGGTGGATCAAGTGAGTTAACGTATACACCATTATCCTTCTCAGTATGTGGGGGGGAGGGTAAGGGGCTCCAGAAAAGTAAGAAAAATTCAGAAACTTTAGCACGTGATGTTCAGTTCAATGGATGCACCATTGCGCTTCATATCTGATATTTTTGATGGTAGCGCTGCAGCTGATGTTCAGCAGCATCGATAAATACTGCATCATTGTTAATTACTCTCTAATTTACATCTTTGATTAGGCAGACGGGAAAATGTCAACTTTTGCTGGAGTTTCTTCCAAATGTCTCTCGGATCCGGTGATGAGAACACAGAGACTGGTAGCTGTTGACTCAGACCTCACAGTGGAGTAGTTTCTCACTGTATGTGGGAAAGTTTTCTTTGAAGCTTTGAAGGTTAATTATAGCTTGTGGACTGCAGTGAAATATCTCAGATTAATATCTAATCTTCTGTGCTTGACCAGTTTTCCACAGAGGGAAACAAAACAGAAGACGGAGGCGAGCTGGGTTAACCTTTGTTGTCTAAATCAGTTCAGTACGTTTAAATGTGAAATATAGAATGATATCTGACAGTAAATCGGTATAAGCGTTATTACGGTAATTGAATGCTGGTTTTTCCACTTTACACACGTTTTCTTTGAGCGTACAGAAAAGAATCGGGTGAATACCCGAGTCAGGGATAATAATAACTATTAATAAATGAATATTTTAGTGCTCAACATTGACACGCTGAATGCCGGTGGGTGTGCAACCCATGCCTTATTAATCTGTCAACTGAAGTGAAGAAAACCACATGAAAGAGGAAATGGAGGAAACTCTCCAACCGACTTGTTTTTTTTAATGACTAACAAAAAGTGTCTTTTTTTCTTGAATTTCCTGAAAGGAAGTGCTTTTTCCTCTCTGCTTCAGATCAGTGGGCCCCATAATCACAGCTGAATAAATACACCAGGTAAACAAAGCTGATCTTCCAATTAGTGTCTAATTTTCCTGCAACATACCACCTGACGAACTTGTGAAATCTGCTGCTGTGGGCTGTAATTATACGTTAAGTCGGTGCAGCCCACATTACAGAGCTGCTTCGGGTTTCTTGTGGTTTTAGAAACCCACTTCACACAGGAAAACTGCTGCATAGTGGGAGGAAAACAGTAAATGAGATTGGAAACATAATGAGGCTGCACGGCTCTGTGTTTCTCAACGGTTTAACCCGTGCAGAGGATTTCTTTGTGGATGTGGTGAACTTTTAAAACGTAGATGTAATAGTTATTCGTCAGCAGGATAAGTATGATAACTTTTATCTCTTCAACACAATAAACCTCATGGTTTTAATCTGTTCTACCGCTGGCATAAAAAATACCTTCTCCAAATGTAGCCAGTAACTTCTCCACAGCTATAAGACCAAAGTGAATTATAAAGGGAACCGTGGGACAGAAAATGAAATATAATATGTCTCTTTGTGCCGTTGCCAGACCACAATGGAATCTGAAAAAAAGTAACATCTTCACTTCTGCCTGTTGTCAAAACTATAAACTAAAGAGCACATTAACCTCACAACTAAACGTGTCACAATATACCTGTACTGATGACATCTCAAATGTCAAATAGATAATGTGAAATAATCAGTCCAACCTAGCATTTTGTAGATGGTCACACTGCATATTAATGCTATCTTGAAAAAGAAGAAGAAAACTGCTCACAAAATAATGTTGATGCAACTGACAAAGAGATTAAATAAAACGATCTCTTCAATGTGGAAGGTAAACCCCAACAAAAAGGGGTAACGTGTGAAGAAATAACCATGTTAATCCCAAGAGGGGTCTTTACCTAACCCATAATCTGTATATAAAAGATGGAAGTAGCCTCTGAGTTTGAAAAGTGAAGCCAATGCAAAAATACCTCAACCCAGCTTCACAGGGGCCACATCCATCTTTCATATACAGCGTGGCGTTGAGAAAACGAGGCGTCTTTAAAGTCGCATCTCTGTTCCAAGCTTTGCACAACTTTAGATCACAGCAGGATCCGAACATGACCAGATTCCCAATGCCGTTCCTGCGTTTGGCTTCTTTCCTCCTCACCCACACCGGAGCTGGTGTATTCTTGACTTAGTGGTTTTAATAACAGATATGGCCTGCTCTTGTCGTAAAGGGATTCCTATCAGACTGTTAATGTAGTAACACATGAAAACACTTTGGAGGGGAAATAAACTTGTACCTGCAGTGTATTAAAAAAGGAAATACTAATAAATCCATCCACTGTCAGACTGGTTAACTGAAACATGACGTCAGCTTTTATCACCCATCCACTTTAGATTAGAGATAAAACACAGAGAAACACAGCAGTATATCAGTTTCCTGTCTAAGTTCTAAGTATTTGAGAACATGTGCCTTCATATAGAATTTGTAGAAAGTTGTACCTTTTTTTCTTTTCTTTCACAGAGTCTAAACAGACTCAGTTAGTTAACCCCAGGTTGGTTGAAATATTCAAATTAGGTGTTATTTTGTTATTTACTTGTTTGTTCACACCCCTCCCCCTCAACCCGCCGTGTCCTCGTGCGCCTCATTTGAAGGCTGCCCACGTTTTTCAGAATGACTTTCAGCTGCTACTGACATGTCTGAGCTCGTTGCACTCAGCATCTGTAGGCGTCCAGTTTAACAGTAGTTTTTATGCATGGCAGGCATCATCGTGATACGAGATCAGTAACAAGTGAGAGTTGTCTCTTTGGATGTGTAGCAGAGTTAAGATTTGTCTGTGTGATCATTAAAAGTTGGTGTAAAAAGACATAGTAAGAACAAGGGATACGGTTTTCTCATGAAACTCATGATTGTCAGAGCATGCCAACTTCCCACATGAAAAGACGTGAGCTCACCTTCAGACGGACGTCCATTATGGTGGGAAATCTGGATGAATGGGTGAGAGCTTCCTGAAATGCAAAATAATTTAAAGGATTATGACATTTTCAGTCTTACGATTATGTGATTGTCCATGATAAATGTGACAAATGATATTTACCTGACTTAAAAGGTTCCTGAGTCTGCCTTTGTATGCGACCTGAATGAGTTGAGTTGATGGTCTCTGGTGTAGGGACTCCAACCTTGAGGAAAAATCAAAACATGCTCAACAAGTGTGCCGTAAACCTCCTTTCTTTAAGAAGGTCACCATAGATATTTGTGGTTGCAAAAAGACTTCAATTTCTATAGAAATCTGTGAGCTGACCTCTATACACAAGTTACTCCTCAGTTTGTGAGCTCAATCTCTCATTTCAGTATGCTTGTTGGCTAACAACGTGTCAGTCATCCGCTGTTAAGCACTGAACAAGCGGCTTCACAGTGAGACCCAGCCTTCCTGGTCAAATCTGACTTATTTGTAACCAATATGGTGAAAAAAATCCTCCAGAGGTTTCAAAACTCAAGACTTCTGAATCTAATAGATGATGTCAGTGAAGCTATATCCATCTTTTGTACTGTTCCTGGCTGTTTGTCTTATATTGTTTTTCAAGTACTCACATTTCCCTTTAGCCTTTACCTTTTCCACTATTGTAAATAAGGATGTGCTCTTGCAGTACAAACTGGAATTAAAGGAAATTACAGCCTGCTTCGTTTTCAGTCAATATCCTGAAAATGTTTTGAACATGAAGTCATAGGAATTGTTTGTGTTTATGCACGATCAATACTCCACTTAAGGAAATCCCAGAAAAGTTTTTACAGAGTTCACAGAATTGGGGAATGACTAAAATCAAAGTATTATAGAAGGTGAAAGATGTACCCATGAGGAAGGATACATCTTTCACCGTCTTCAAATACTGTGATCGCAGTCATTCCCCAACACTCTGTATGTTGTTCTCATGGCCACGGATAGGTGGCCATGAGAACCTGCATTTTAATGGTAGTGGTTATTATGAAAATATACTGTTTAAAGGCTGGGGAAACCTGCAGTCAGCTGAGACTGAAGTCGCTTGGATGAGTGACGAAAGATTTCTGCCCCAACCCCGATAAGGATAAGCGTAAGAGAATGGATGGATGGATGCACATAGAGAAATTCTCAGTTTCAGTCTGCAACAGCTCCACTTCTCTAAAGGCTCTATTTTATAGTTGCCATGTTTAACAGACACTGGAGAGACTTTTCAAACACAATGAGTTTCTGTGTTCCCATGAGAGTGCTATCTGACAAAATCATCAAAGATGAAGGTTTTCACTTCCACCTAGAAACAAAGAGTGACTAATGGCCCTGTAATTGCGAGGCAGATGTTGTTGGCCTTATTTTCTAATTCTGGGGATGTTTTTTAGAAGAAGAAAAAAGAAATTAGAAGAACCCAAGAGCTTAAAGCATTCTTCCTTTTGTTGAGCAAGCAAGAGGAACTCATGGTGTTGCTGCCATCTAGAGGCACAAACTGGGTATCTAGAGCTGACTTAATGTCTTTGAATAAACCGATAAGGGTAGATGTGGGGCTCATTTTATTTACTTTACCGTAATAAATATGGTATTTACACAAATTACAAGCAGCAAAGCATGTGCTTTTACAAGTGCGTTCTTGATGCAAACTAAGATATGCAAACTAAGATATGACCCCGCTAGCAGTCAACATGAATCTCAGTGAAATCTGTGTTTGTGGCAGGCATACTGACCTCTGCTGGCTTCTGATTCATTGTAGCGAGATGTACAGCCATAATCACCATGGCCACGGTGAGGAGACAGCACCAAGCCTGCAGCAGCAGGTGCCTATAAGACGACCTTGGCTGATCCTCCATTCTGTCAGACAAGTACGCACAAAACCATTTAACAAATCGGCCTTTCATTTGAGAGAATGACTTTAATTAGTATATCTTCTGGCATAAGTTAACACCAGTTAATCAAGATTTTGACTGCTCTAAATATTCTGTTTCACAGGTTTCTTTCTTCATCTCTTGGCTCTGTCACTGAGGCCTCAAAGGTGGCGGAGCATGCAGAGCTCCACTTTGACCCAGGACCCTCAAATAAAAAAAAAATCAAGACTTCCATTTCCTAGTTAAATAAACATCAGGATCAAAAATAACCTTTTTACTTTTATTACAAAGTTTTCTTGATATCATATCCGCATCTTTTAAATGTTAATATATTAGAAGGATTATTTTGAACAGCGAATCATGCAAAGCCACTCTAGTAGACACTGAGAACAAATTTACCATTGTTAAAGCTCCAAGAAAGTTTTATTACCTAGTATTCAACAATATATCCTCTCATTTGTGATGTCATGACCTCTTTAATTTTAAATTGCGCCCCTTTAGGGGTGAGTGGGGTCTGGGAGGGTCACTTGAGCAACTATCGCAGTATATTTCTGCAGAAAGAGCGCATTTTTTCTTCAGCGTGCTTCACCTATTGTGCTTTTGGGACTTGTACACCTCCACCTCTTCCATTAGGTCAGAGTGCAAAGCCAGACAGTGAGATGAGTTGCAAGTAAGTTCTCACTTTCGCTGTCTTATGAAATGACAACTTTCTAAGAGAAGTCACTGAATTCTTGCCCTGATGAAGTCAATGTGACATGTTAACATGACTCAAAGAAGAACTGGCCTCAATAATCCTGTGACCACAAGCACACACATTTAAACCAGACCCCACAGAAATCATTTACATGGCTCCTAGAATGGCTGCTTTGCACTTGCCGTGTTATGGTTAACCTAACCATGCTGCTGCTTGTCTGGGATTTTACCTCAGTGGGAGTTTTTTTGTCCGGTACACAGGGTTTCTATGGTTCAACATTTTGTGGTCTGCTTGTTTATTTGTAATGACATAGACAGAAACCACTCAGTGATTGCAAAAAATGCCACTGACCCTGAACTGTGCGTCCAATGCACATTGCTATGGTTTAATTTACATTCCAGTGAGGATGCACAGCAGGCTTCACATAGTTGCACTTGTGCCTGGGTTAGACAGTGAAAACACTGGTTCAACCACTCAGTCTGCAATTCGCTCACGATTTTGTCTCTTTAATCTGAATTCTAAAATCGATATGGATAGCAATTCATTTTCTGGGGGGGAATTAGTCAAAAAGTGTCATTAAATCACTACAAAATCCGAAAAATAAACAAAGGGACATATTATTGGGCTCTTTACATTACTACGCTCTACACAGTTCTGTGTGAAAGCTGAAAAATCGTATCCCCGAACACGCCTTCCCTTTTCTGTAAAAACTTTCTATATTCTGTCATGTAAGCATCACAGCAGCAGCACTGAGCTCAACCACAGACCTCTGAATGAAAACATTCACAAAGAAATCACAGGAATTTAAGACAATATATACAATAGGATCTAAATCAATCTTGACTCACCTAGTGTGTGTTGCACTCTCACTGTCCAAATTCATGTGGTGCTTGTCTCTCAAAGACATGTCAGGTTGTCAGGGTTTTCCCTGTTACATGAGCTTGTAGTGAAGATTAGATGGAGTTTTTTTTCTTTTTATAGAGTAGTTTGAGAGATGGGAGGAAGGAGGCTGTGGTGTAGGTGGTGGGGCGGTGAACAGCACAGAGCTACAAACCAGCTCATACAGCCTGGTGTGAAACTGAATAAAACCTAAAAACCAAAATTACATGCAGTTTCATGCATTTCCAATGCACAATGACTTTAGAGTAAGAGAAACATATATTTACAAAACAGACGAGTAAAAAGGTGCAAAATGCCGTAAAAGATGTAAAGATAAGCGTCGTTCCAGTGGTGCGGCCCCTCGCTGACACATTCATGTGTGTTGTGGGTGGTTTGTGATTTCCCACGTTTATAGGTCAAAGTCACCCTTTTCTAACACCCAAACAAATGACAGGGGCTTTTTTTTCTTCTTCTTAACTGACCTGATGTGTGATGAGGAAATACAGTGCGTGTGCAATAAAGCACGCTATACAGGTTCCTTGTTGATGAGTTGCGGCCACGTTGTGTCACTCTACAGAGTCTATTTTAATCACAACTAATCAGCTTGAATGTAGCCTGAATTTAGATCTAAGGCTATTCAGAGGGTGAGAGTGAGAGTTATTCATGCATTTATAATTGCAGCTTGTAGATAAAAGCGCGGGAAATATATAGCTGCATCGGGCCATTCGGTGGCTCACGTGTTGAAGATAACTGACTGCAGATTAGAAGGCCAACGTGTTATTTTTACGTTTTCCTGTATGTTGAAAAAGGAATCGATTGCCCGCTACTTTTAACATCAGGCCTCAAACTTTCACTTTGATACAGCTAATCACATGACTCTGAGCCTAGTGCTCATTATGCTGCTGCAGCCTCTCACTGCTGGGGGACTTCCCATGATGCACTGAGCACTTCTCTTCTGTTGCCTTCTTTTCACCCCCCCTCCATGCAAGAAATGCCATAACTGCATATTTTCATGAGACAGACTTTTGTTTTCCCTGTGCTCCAGGTTACTTTTTGCTTTTTGCTTTCTTTGTTGTTTGTGGTATTTCTACTTTTTTCACTTCCCCTTCCTCTTACTCCTTAACTAGTTATGGCACACAAATGCTTGTCCAAGAACTTCTGCTAGAGAGCTTGTCCTGTAAAAAAAAAAAAATTTAAAAGAGACCCTGTTGATACCATACACTTGCTCGGGGGGGGGGGCAACCATAGACCAATGCCATAGACCAATGTCATAGAACAATGCCATAGACCAATGCCATAGACCAATGCCATAGACCAGTACCATGTGCAGTTCTATGGTCTCTTTTCTAGTTTTTTAAATGCAACTAATGGAGTGCCGCTATTTATGCTAATGACTTGGGATAAAATGTAAATCCATCCATTAATTTTTTACGCATATGATACAATCATTTATTGTTGTGCTCACACAGCTAGCTTTGATAGTAACAGTCACAGCTGTGTCAGCTCAGACTAATTTTAAATGCACAAAAAACAAGGTCATGTTGCTCCTTATTTAAATAGGAGGGTGGCGGAAGTACTTGGGTATTGTGATTGATAATAATCTTTAAGCCACATATTGACTACCAGTTAAAGAAACTTTAGCAGGTTAAAGAGGCTGACGTTGGAGTTCATTTTCCAAAACTGATTGTGTTTCTCTTTCACTGCAAGGAAAAAGCTTGTTGCTAACATCGTTTTACCCCTACTTGATCACAGTGATATCATTTCCATGAAAACCCTGCTCATTCTCTCCCTCTGTTGGACTCTGTTTATCCCGGGGTATTAAGATTTCTCTTGCAGACGTTAAAAGACAAATGACATGAACTTGTCCTTGTTTTTGATATGATGGGTGTAAACATTAGATAGTTATTTTATTGTTTTTTATTTAACAATTATAATATGTTTGTCTGAAACAGGTCTCTCTTTTAAGTGAGACCATGAGTCTCAGTGGGACTACCTGTATAAATAAAGGTTCAATTAAAAAAAAGAAATATTCAGACTTCATTACCTGGAATATGTCAGTTTTTCTTAAATAAAACAGCTCATTTTTATTGTAAGTATATATTTGTAATAGTATACACATAACAGGAAATAAGTGAAAGCATGTTTGTTTTTTTAATCATTTTTCATTTTTGCAGTTTACTTATGAACAAACATAAGAAAGCGGTGAGATGACACTAGCTTTAGTCAAGAATCTGTGCCACTTGTTTGCTTTCATTTATCGCTGTAGATTGGCACAGGCTGTGGAAAAACTGAGACATGAAGATGACTCATGATGTTTTTTTCTCCAAAATGTGCTTCTGTATATTAAAAGAAAACTGAGAGAACATTAAGATGTGTTATTTATAGATAATGATAGTATAGTTTTCTGGTCCAGCCCAACAACTCATTTTATTGGGCTGTAAAGTTGTTGTTTTTTTAATCTATTATTGTTGCTCATCTAGTGTCTCACACAACATTACTTCTTCTTCTGCAGCTTAACCAAAGTCTGGGTTCCTTTTTGGAGGCCCAATGATGTTTTCAAAATTCATCCAAGGTTTCTCATTTTGCTCTTTATATTTAGCTGCCTCAATTTTAGGATATTTAAAAATTGCATGCAGGTGACTGTCAGTTTGGTGTTATTTCTTGCACTGAAACCTGTGGATGTTTTCCAAGGCAGGCATAAACTGTTTCATAAAACTATCCCAAGAGAAATCAAATAAGTACCACCCAAAGGTAGAGTCGCACTCCTGCACTGTTTCTTTGCAGCAGATGGGTACTTAAATGACTGACTACCTCAGGCTGCTGAAGTCCTTCTTTGGAATACGTGTTGATTTGCATCCGACCAGGGAGGGACCTTTCAATGCATCCCTGTCTGATGCAGATTTTTCTCCCTTTCCATCATATGCTTCTCCAGCTCGTTTGAGGAAGGCACCAGTGGCACCAACCAAGCCAACCAAGAGGCAGAACTGCTCATCTCTGGGTCCTTCCCAAGGTCGCCTCATAGTTTGACACCTAAAAGGCAGCAAAGGAGAAACTTAGTCAGATGCTCAAACTAACTCAACCAGAGCTCTCTGAGGCCTCTCTAAAGACCAATCCTCATCTTTCTCTAAGTGGTGTATAGTTATATAACATGCGTTTTTGAGTTGTATTAAGACCTAAGCCCTACATAGCAAAATGAGGCTTCCATTACAATCCCCAATGTAAGAGTATTTTAAATGATTATTATTATTATTTTATGTCAGAGTTTTTAGGGAGACTCCACTCTTTTCAGTGAGTTCCCCGACTTGAAAGTTATTAAAAATCTGCCTGTACAGATTGGTTTTTGTGTGTAGTTTTTGAATCTTTTTGAAGTTTTATAATGTCCCCTTTTTATATTACTCTCTCTAAGGCTGAGCTCAGACGCTTGTGGAAAGACTTTCCTTTGCACTGCTTGTGTCAGTGATCTTAGTCTTACCACAGCTTGTGGCCATAAATGAGGGTCGGTAGTTTCTGTTCATGTGCTCTGATGTTTCAGCCACTATGTGTTTGAATTTGATAAGTTTCTATTACCATGATGAGCAAATATTCTGAAGTATACAAACTGGCTCACTGAGAACATTCTTCACTTGCTTTGCAGCAAAGTATGGCTTCTTGTGACAAACTGTCATGTTTGTGCTCGCTCAGACTTGGTTTTGGAAAGATTCTGTTTTGCTAAAGAAAAAGTCCAAATCAAACTACAATTTTTGTAAGGATAAGATGTTGTTTTGATAGAATAATATAGCAGCATTTGAAGTGGAAATCCACTTATGAGGATGAGACTCAGCATGAAAACAGTAGTGAAAGTTGCCTTTTGTGAAGACAGCAGTAAGAGATGAGAGCGAGAGGGTCTATTTCCATTTCTGTTTTTGGTTTCATGTTCCATGGGACATCCCCAACCAACCAGTCTGTGTTCTCCTGGATTATTTAAATGTCACAAACTTTCTCCAACCTTATTTCAATTGAGAGCAAACACACACATACAGACACACCTACACATACAACATGAAAAAGAAAAAGTAGTATGTGGGCTACTGGGTGCTGTCCCCACTCAAAACAAGAAAACATTTTCACCATTGCTTCCTATACACCTAGCCTGTAATAGTAAAATGGTAAAACTAACAGGTATGAGTCCTTCTTTCAAAATACCTCCACAATATTTCCCACCAATAGGTCAGTTGTTATGTTCCAACACTACACCACAAAAAAACAAACTCCTTCATTTAGGACTTCACACTTCTGTTTTTGCGGTCCCATAAACCGCAATGCTACACACTGAGGTACATTAATAAAAAAGAACTCTCAAGTATTTGTTCATACATGACATGGTGTATCAATTCAATTCAATTCAATTCAATTTTATTTATATAGCGCCAAATCACAACAAAAGTCGCCTCAAGGCGCTTCATAGGTACAGAGAAAAACCCAACAATTATATGACCCCCTATGTGCAAGCACTTTGGCGACAGTGGGAAGGGAAAACTCCCTTTTAACAGGAAGAAACCTCCAGCAGAACCAGGCTCAGGGAGGGGCGGGGCCATCTGCTGCGACCGGTTGGGGTGGGAGAAGGAAGACAGGATAAAGACATGCTGTGGAAGAGAGACAGAGATTAATAACAGATATGATTCAATGCAGAGAGGTCTGTTAACACATAGTGAGTGAGAAAGGTGACTGGAAAGGAAAAACTCAATGCATCATGGGAATCCCCGGCAGCCTACGTCTATTGCAGCATAACTAAGGGAGGATTCAGGGTCACCTGGTCCAGCACTAACTATATGCTTTAGCAAAAAGGAAAGTTTGAAGCCTAATCTTGAAAGTAGAGATAGTGTCTGTCTCCCGAATCCAAACTGGAAGCTGGTTCCACAGAAGAGGGGCCTGAAAACTGAAGGCTCTCCCTCCCATTCTACTTTTAAATACTCTAGGAACAACAAGTAGGCCTGCAGAGCGAGAGCGAAGTGCTCTAATAGGGTGATATGGTACTACAAGGTCATTAAGATAAGATGGGGCCTGATTATTTAAGACCTTGTATGTGAGGCGCAGGATTTTGAATTCAATTCTGGATTTAACAGGAAGCCAATGAAGGGAAGCCAAAACAGGAGAAATCTGCTCTCTCTTTCTAGTCCCTGTCAGGACTCTTGCTGCAGCATTTTGGATTAGCTGAAGGCTTTTCAGGGAGTTTTTAGGACTTCCTGATAATAACGAATTACAGTCGTCCAGCCTGGAAGTAATAAATGCATGAACTAGTTTTTCAGCGTCACTCTGAGACAGGATATTTCTAACTTTAGAGATGTTGCGCAAATGGAAGAATGCAGTCTTACATATTTGTTTAATATGTGCGTTGAAGGACATGTCCTGGTCAAAAATGACTCCAAGGTTCCTCACAGCGTTACTGGAGGCCAAGGTAATGCCATCCAGAGTAAGAATCTGGTTAGATACCATATTTCTAAGATTTTCAGGGCCGAGTACAATAACCTCAGTTTGATCTGAATTAAGAAGCAGAAAGTTAGCGGCCATCCAGGTCTTTATGTCTTTAAGACATTCCTGCAGTTTAACTAATTGGTGTGTGTTATCTGGCTTCATGGACAGAGCTGGGTGTCATCTGCATCGCTACCTGAATGAACCTCAACGATTTGATGGTAGGTGGCTAATAGCTGCTGTCACAAGCCACTACAGCACTGCTTCCAGTTTGATTGCCAGATTGGCAGATTTTGGCACCAAGAAGTAGGGATGGGTACCGGTATCCAGTGCCATTATTATGGCATACCTTTCCAAGGGTACTAGGCGGGCCCAGGTACGTACATTTTTTTTAGAGCAGAGCTACAGATTAAAAATGCCCAAGGTGAAGCGGTCAAAGTCTGGCTGGACTTCACAGCAAAAGATGCAAACTCAGCAGCCTGTAACAAGTGCTTTAAGGTGATACTGTGCAAAGGAGGTAACACCTCGAATCTGATGAAACACCTGGCAACGTATAGCGGGTTTTTTTAAAAAGCCGAGAAATGCACCGTATTTGATAGCTTGCTGCGAGACCTCACTCCAAGCACATCTACTGTGTGGTGCCTGTTACCGGATCCGGAGTTAGCAACATCCTCCAAGAACATGAAGAGTAGAGTCCTGGCCCCTAGCCCTGCCAGTGTAGCAGAAATGATGACGGATGATGATGGTAAATGGCCTGTATTTGTATAGCGCTTTACTACTCCCTAAGGACCCCAAAGCGCTTTACACATCCAGTCATCCACTCATTCACGCACACATTCACACATGGCAGCAGCAGCCATTCTTCTCTGCGTGAGTAGCTTAATGTTGTTCGTGTGTAATTTACGTTGAGTAGGCTAACCACGTTATTACATTAATGCACGTAAGGCGAACTAGCAAACACCGTCGTAGTTACATGTGGCTGTCTTCTTGTTTGATGGCAAATACTCCCTTCATGTTGTATCAACAGAAAAGGCTAACTTGGTTATCATTTTGCAGAAAAAAAAGAGACTGCTAAAAATAAAAACATAAGAGGCTTTTGGAAAAAGTTTGTGTTCTCCATTCTTTAAGCACCGGTTCAAGCACCGTTTAAGCACCGGCACCATTTCAAAAGTACCGGTTTGGCACCGGTATCGGATAAAACCTAAATGATACCCGTCCCTACCAAGAAGGATTATTCACAAGAAGAAAACCTTCAGTGCAGGTGCCATGATTGTTTTCTGTGAATTATCCTCCTGGGAGGGCACATTCCAGAAGATTCACCCTAAGGTCCGACAATGCAATGCTCAGTGAAATGGCAAAAATATGCAAGAGCCACATCTTAGACTCTATAGGTCTGACTTAGTATGTTAGATCAAGTTCATGATATTATCTTTAGAAAAGTTGGCTTGATTGCCCTGAGGAAGCTTCTTCTGACTAAAAAGAACATAGTGGTATATTTTAAGTTTGTAAAATTGCATCTGAACAAACCACAAGATTTCTAGAACAATGTCATTTGGACTGAAACATCAAACATCTCCAAAAAGAAAATGTTTGCTCATAAATCATTGCTCCACATGTGGAGAAAACCAAACACAGGATCTCAGTAAACACTTCATACCAAATGGGTAGTACTGTGATGAATGGGTGATGATTTGGCCCAATGGATGGAGTCAGTTTACAGTCAAGCATGGACCTTAGTGTTATAGCGCTAGATGTAAGACCATCTGTCTGACAAACAAAGCTTGGCTGAAACTTTGTTGATCCCAAAAAAATCCGGAAATCTAAAACAAAATGATCTGTATACACAAATGCTGTGTATAAGAGAATGCCCACAAAGCTCAATGAGCTGAAGGAATGTAAAGAAGAGTGGGTAAAAATTTCTCCACAACAATGTGGACACCGGTGAGCCTGGTTCTGCGGAGGTTTCTTCCTGTTGAAAGGGAGTTTTTCCTTCCCACTGTGATCAAAGCGCTTGCTCATAGTGGGTCATACGATTGTTGGGTTTTCCTCAGCAAGTATTTTTGTAGGATCTATCTTACAATACAAAGCACCTTGAGGCAACTTTTGTTGTGGTTTTGAGCTGTATAAATAAAATTGAATTGAACAATGCGAGAGACTTATTATACTCTACTACATCTCATATACTGATGAGGTGTGCTCAGTAACTCACTCAATTCTAGAACCAACCTTTGGTGCCCCCCCCCCCCCCCCCAAAAAAAAAAAAAAGCAACAACAAAAAAACAAAATACAAAAAAAACATTCACTCTGTCTACTGTGTGTCACTACCTATGATGGATTCCCCAAGGCATTTGCAACTGCCTGAATTACTTCAATAACAAGTTACTAAGTGACTGGGTTTTTACAAACACTCATTTCACAATCACACTCCCCTTTGTTTCCCTGAGGAAAGATCAAATACAATGATGGTAGAATTTTGATGACGGCAAAATTACTGTGTGGTATTAAGCAAACTTACTATTCCTTTAATGACTGTGGATGTAAAATGCATTGAGTAAAACAATAATAAAGTGGACACAATAATCCTACTGTCACTGTATTTGTGTTTCAGATTCTGATTTAATCTTGATTGTTTATTGTTATTCCTGGTTTTGGTTCTCTTTATTTCTTGTGTTCTTAGTGATTGTAGTCCTTCCTCCTTAGTATTTATGTTAGCCCGTGTTTAGTCTCTGTTCCCACGTCTACTTGGTGCTTTTCCCATGTCCCATGTTTCATGCCCAGTCACCCTTGTCCCTATGTTCACCGTGTCTCCCCATTCACTGTGTTAAGCTTCCTTGTCCTGTGTTCAGTGTATTCAATTTTGCTTCCTCCCCGTCTTGTTATCATCATCATCATCATTTAGTTATTTATATAGCACTTTAAAAACACACCTGGTAGATCAAAGTGCTGTACAATACTAATATGCACATAGTAATAAAACCAGACATATCAATAAAATTAAAAATAATGATAAATATCAGTTACCCACAGAGTTAAAAGCCAGAGAATAAAAATAGGTTTTTTTTAATGTCAGATTAATCCCAGCTGTGTTTCCCTCCTGTTTCCATTCTCTTGTTTCTCCCCTGTGTATTTTAGCACGGTGTTTTCCTCTGCCTGTTGTCATGTCGTACCCTCTCTGTGCTGTATGTTTCCTCCTTGCTCCTGTGTTTGTTTTCTCATCAGCTCTTAGTTTTCTAGTTTCTTTGATTTCTAGTTTCTGGTCTCCTGAGTTCCTACTGAGCTCCCGGTTATGTCAGGGTCCTGGGACTGGGCGACCCAGGATCCCTGGGCAGTCATGGACCTGTGTATTATTATTATGTATTTTTGGTGTCGTTTCTCCTTCTCTGTGCGTGTACATATGTGTGTTTCTCTGTGCTGTGTTAGTCTGTGTCCCACTCATATATTTAGGCGAGGTATGGGTGTGTATGTCTGCGGGTGTGCCTGGAGGATGGAGCTCGGCCACCTGCAGGCCTGAGGGGTGTGGCCCTGCGGAGGGACTGGCCACACCCGAAGCCACACACCTGCCGCTGATCAGGGCTCGTCGGGGGAGCTACTTAGGAGAGTCTTGGAGCTCCCACCGACGCGGGATCATTGAGTTATCGTACCAAGTTAGTGTGTCAGCTTATGTCTGTGTTGTTCGTATATGCCCGCCGAGGGTTAGTGTTGACGGCTGCCTCTATGGTTTCCCTGCAGGAGGAAGAGTGGTCCAGAAAGGCAGCACGCACGGGGTGTGCGGAAACACAACAGCGGGGAGCACGAGCACGAGCACAGACGTCGGAGGGAAGCACGCACACGGGGTTCAAGGGAGCAACGGGGAGTTATTGTGTTTACAGCTTTCCACTGTAAATAAAGAGCACTGTTTGCATCGCAGAGTCTGCGTTTTGGGTCCTCCTTTCCCCACATCGCCACGGTCTGCCCTCCAGACCGTGACAGGTTATCATGTTTTCTTTCTTGTATCTTGTTTTGTTTCTACATCCTGCCTGCCACAGCACAACCTTGACACCTACTTTACAACTTTTGTGAACAGCTCATTCTGCTCAAAAGCATCATGGAAATCACCCAGTCTTTTTTCTGCAGAGACGTACTGTAAGGCAGGCCCCCTTCTGTGTAGATCTTTGATAGATGTTGTTTCATTTTAACAATAAAGATCACTGTGTTTTTTGTGATGTTTTCTGATGCACCGTAACTTGATATACTTATAAATTTAAAAATGGAAAAGCAAATCACATGAGGGAGACAGGACTTAGGTGTTTTGGTTTTAATTGGTTAACAATTACTCAAGAAAAAAAGAAAGAAATATTCTTGTAATTGAGGATGCCAGTGGATCCAACAGTAACCTGTAAAAACCAAGAACATTTTAACAGTCATACATACGTAGACACATACATATGAAAAATGTATATGCTGCATGTGCTCACCGTAATCTTGATAACTACGTGCAAAACTCTGTAAATACAGGTATAACTTTAGAGGTCGACAAATACTATTGCATTCAAGCACAAACAAATTTATTTGAGTGGTTAGAGATAATATCTAAACCGCTCACCTTTCTCTTGACGTGGTGTGACGTTCGCCTGCATGTCATGACAGGCTGCATTTTTCAGAAATGTTGCCACGATGTCAGAGCTATTACTGCTGCGAGCTTGAAAGAAAAATAGTTACCGAAAAGTAAGTTAGTCAAGAAAGTTTAGTGTGTGCATTCAGCAGAAAGCTGGAATTGTGTCAAACATTTAAAATAACCAAAGGTTTAAATTTTTATTGTAATTTTTGTCATCTTTAAGATTGGTTCTCTAGTGCAGCGGTTAACACACTTACAGTAATCACTTGGCTGACTTAATATTTCTGACATTTGATTCAAGCACAATGCTTCATTTTGTTTAATCATTTATTTGCATTTAACTTCTAATTCTTTAAAATAGCTTACAATACAGCATGTGTCTATGCAGGGAGTCTTCCGTTCCTTTCTCCTTGTCTAGTGGAGGCTCTATTTCCTGGAAAATGATGCATTCGGAGCATTCGGCCCACTTGCCACTCCATAGTAGGTTCTTGCGCTGTGGCCTTCCTGTAGTAAAATCACAGAAAAGAGCAAAGCAGATAATGACTGTGATATCAATTTTCTCTTCTAATGAAACTTCTAATCAAACTTTAGCTTTAAATAGGGTCTCCGTGTAAAAATCTAAATTTAAGAAGCAGAATTCTGTCAGTTTTGAGCTAAAGTGCTGCAGAAAATGCTACTTCAATGGATCAAATAAACAGAATTCTACAGTGGAAATTGGGCCCTGGGTACATTAAAGCATAGAAAAACAGGGTGACGGGGCTGGTCAGTTAGAAAAGCTAAATCTGAATTTAGTTATCTTGTCAACTCTAATAAGAAATTACTGATTTGTCATTAAAGAAATTGTCAAAATCCTAAATCACAAGAACATGGCTGTGACCTAAGGTGGAATAAAATAGTGCATTCAGTAGAGTCCCATTGTGGTTTCCCATTTAATGTGGTATTATAAAAATAGTCCATAACAGGTGGCAGAAATTTTCACTTGTCCCTATAATGTGGCAGGGTTGATTTTTAAACTTTACAGTCATTTCAGGTGCTGAATGTGGGACTTTCTGCCTTTATGCTGTTGCTAACCACTTTTTTGTGATGTAGACTCAATTCACCATCAAATAAAAGGACCAGCACATTTTTAAAGTCATTTCTGGGGCACTGTAGTTATTTGCAGTGTTTATGTTCACTGTCAATTTATTTGTATAGCATGACGTGTTACAGCAAAGGGGATTCACAGGGACGAGAACATAAAATTCTCTTTTGGGCTGATAAATACAATACTCTGGAAAGATATTCATCCCATTCCTGGTGTCTTTTCTTTTTGCTTTTTTTGCACATGCAGTTTTATTTAGATCAAAGAAACTATAAATTTTTATGGGCATAGACAGCACGAGTTAAACACTGAGAAGAAGCTGTTTATTTTTGCTGTTTTAAAACTAAAAGAAAATGATGACTGACTTTCACACTTTTTGACCAGCTTCGTGTGGATGGGTCAAGACTTTTTTTTGTAATTTATGTGTTACAATGAAAACTGTCAATTATATGTGTTTGAAGTAATTACAAGTAATTTATAGAAAACCTTGGTTTCTTTTGCATTACTATCAGACTCGAAGGGCCTATAAATCAAATTCTGAACAGTTCATTCCTATCTGAGGTCTTGTCTGAACTGTTGCCCTAAAATTGAACCCTGAGGAATGTAAGGCCATTGAGGTGAGACAAACGAGTCCTTCCCTCACGAAACAAGCAAAAAAACGAAACAAAAAAACCACCGATTGCAAATACATGCTGCAAATCCCTGTGTCATCAGATATGCAAACCCACAGTCTGTTGAACAGGATACTGTTGGTGAAATGGTCACAAATATTTTCCCTTTTAACGGGTAAATACATCACAGAAGCCAGGGGGTTTGTGCTGATATTAATCACTTTGCTCCTAAAACATGAAACAATCTTTCACAGAAGTGACTTTCACCTTACAGCTCAGTGAACTTTACACTTGTCCTACATTGTTAGGTTCTTTAAAAAAAAAAAGGTTATGGTTTGGGTTAAAATTCAGCGGAATACAAGTGGTAGACATGAGCTTCTTCCAAATCACGTTTGGGCTCACTCTTTGAGACGGGTCATTTGTGGGAGTCTGGTTAGAGCTGCTGCTCTACCACATCCAAAGGAGTCAGCTGAGGTGGTTCTGGCCTACTGATCACCACTTAGGTGTTGTGCTTCAAGCATGTCTCAGTCAGAGTCACAGTCAGAGAGACTTTATTTATCCCCAAGGGGCAATTAAGATAGATACTTTGCCAACCGCACATACAATACACAAACATCACATTGGGGAGACAGGTCAGGCTAGCAATGGACGGTCGACCGCACGAGCAGCGACCCGATCCGAAACAATGGAAAGTGCACAACACGATGAAAGACAAACGAACTCCCCCCAGACTGAGCTCCAACGGGGAGATCAGTTTAATAAAAAAACACCTCAGCACATGACACATGAATCATCACATCTCACAACATAGAAGACATAAGCTTTGAAGGCGTTTGGAGGGGGTGGGGGTGGGGGGGTGAGTGTAGGTCTCTGTCAGTGTACATGCGTATGTGTGCGTGTGTCCGTGTTCAGCTGAGAGAAAGTGTCCCTTCACTCAGTTAGGCAAAAGTCAACAATCTTCGGTCGACGCGGGTGGCCTTGACTGAGGGAGAGGGAGAAAGTGTGACCACCTCCATCAAGAGCCAGGAAAGAAAAAAAAAAAAAAAGAAATGTCTGACCAGGAGGAGATCCCCTGTGGGTGTATGAAATGATCATTTGAGGCTGATGTTACGGCCCCTGGCCTTGGAGGAAGTGGGCCGGCCTCCCTGTAAGGAAACCCAAGTGTGCCAGGACCTACAGACGATTGGCTGGCTGTTGACCTGTGATGCTCCAGGGACCAATGAGTGACTGATTGTACCCACCTGTGACTACAAAAGGCTGAAGAACTTTCATTCAGTGGACACTGCTTTGGACTGAATGTGCAGGTTGTCCCTCAAGCTTCTGTCTTTGTACCATGTTTGTTGAACTCTGTTTAAGGTGTGGAATTTTGCCTGAATAGCCTTCAGTCGTATTCCTGCCTGTGAGGCTAGACCTAATTTGTACCTGTACACGAGAAAGTTCTTTTGTGTTGGCCAATTGCCTAGTGGTTTGCTATCAGTTTTCAGTTCTGACTTTTTTTGTAATAAACCTTTTTCTTAAACTGATTCCCTCCGTGGTGGCCTCATTTATGTTACCTTCCCTGTTGCCTAGCAGAGCCGGGACATAATGGGATAATTAAAGAAAATCTTGGTGTACCAGGATAATGAACAAACATTAAAGTCCACTTTACAACAAGTGTTATTACCCAGATCTACCAATGGCCACAGCTGCTTTGGGGAAATACAGGGTTTAGTGGTATGCCCAAGGAGATTTCAACAATTGAAGGAGCCTAAACATCTGACCTACTGCTGCTTCAACAACTGTGTCACCAAATGATGTGACACATAATGAAAAACAACTTGTGAAGAAATGAGAACTAGGTCAGTGCAGCTGTTAAAAGTTATTTAACATGATATGCCACAGTGCCACAGTAGGTGGTTAGATAGGCACACATTTTGCCACTTTTAAAGGGCAAAAAAGTCCAGCTGTAAAGGCAGGAAGTAGTTGATGATGATAGTAATCATTTTGGTACCATAGTCGCAGATTACCACCCACATCATTATACTTGTTGTCATGGTCCTGGGTCATTCTGACCCAGTATTCTTTGTTTCCTTGTGTTTCTGTAGACTGTGAAGTTCATTTGTTGTTTTTGGAGTTATTCTATCGGTCCTAAGTTGTTTAGTTTAGTTTATCATCATGTCTGTGCTCTCCCTCGTGCTCCTCAGTGTTTTTCTCTTCCCCTCTGGTCTGCGTCTTTGTGTATTTCCTGTGTTATTGTGAAGGTCTGGTCTCGTCATGTCTGATTACTCCCAGCTGTGCTCTCCTTCTGTGTCTCATTCCCACGTTATCACCTATGTGTATTTAAGCCTTGTATTTGCCTCTGTTAGTTGCTGGTTCTTCTGTGATGTCTCCCCGGGTCTCCCTGTGTTCCGCTGCATGTTATCTTGTGAGTTTTGGCTTCAGTTTCATGTGTTTAGGTTTTCCCAGTTTAGTTATTTCTTGGTTCCTGTCCTCCCCATCTCCACTTAAATAAACTCACTCCTCATCCCAACCTCTGCCTGAACGTCTGCCGACACAGCAGTGACACTTTTTTAGGTTTGTTTTTTTGAGTTGGCCACTGCATGACAGCAAACTCCACACTTTCCAAACAGTTAGCGCACACAGGCCTAAACAGAGGCGCTCATGGTCAAAGTGCAAACTGACTCTAACCGTAGAAAAACATTTAAAATATGAAACAAAAGCAGATTCTAATCTGCGAACACATGTATGAGCTCTTCCAATCAATCATTACACAATGGACAACAAAATACAGTCCTCAGTGCAAATCAGTGCACCATTGCTCGTCATTGTAGCCAGTTGTCAACTTTCTACATAGCCTGGACCAAATCTGTCTTCTGGCAATGAACTGGATGCAGAATCAGAAATGCTTTGATTCAGAAATGGGCAATATGCTGGGAGGAACTGCATCATCATACGAGGGTGTACTGCAAACCGCTTATTGACAAGGTGAGAGTGGTGCAACACCACATTCTCCAAAATAATTACAAGATTGGCATGACCGGCCTCAACAGCCGTCTCTCCTCAGGTGGGATCAGCTTCTCACAAAGTGCGTTCAGGAATGTTATGAGGCGCTCGGTGTTGTACGGGCCAATAGTGGGGATATGGCATAGGACACCATCACTGGGGATGGCAGCACGCACGGTTATGTTGGCGCCCCTCTGTCCTGAAACGGTGAAAGTGGGGCTGTACCCAGTGGGGTTCTTTCCACATCTCCTCTTTTACAACATAAATGGAGACACGATGTGCCCCCAACTTCAAGCCCCATTATTCTCTCAGTAAAAAAGGACAAACTTACAATGAAAGGTGTCTCCAGTTGACTCTAACTGTATGATATGACAAGGCATTACAGTATAGTAATATTTCCACATATTTTCATCTGGCCTCCTTCACAGCATCAGAGTTCCTTTGAGATGGAACTGCTGCTTCATTTCCACATGGTTACTTCTTAGGACGCGGTCAGTGGTGGTCAGGCTTATGGCATTGTTTGTAACGACCATGTTCACAACATGCAGAGGATGGCAGCCTTTGGATTCTATAAAGATGTATAGTAAGTTGTAATGGGAATGAGGAAACAGTTACACAAAGTATATCACTGAAGATATCTCTGTATATACTGCACAGCAATCTGTTCTCCAGTCAAAAAATTCTGACAACGAATGCAGCAGTGTTTCTGTCTAGAACAAGCTGTACTCTTTGTCCAGCCTCTAAGTAAAAGGCCATGATTGATAACATGATCAACAACAGCTGCCCAAATTTCTTCTGAAACTTGGGCCTTTCCAACTACACCTGCACCCCTCTACCTCTTACTCTCACTCTCATTTGCCTCAGACCGCCTCCATCCGTGCTGGTAAAGAACAACACAGACGTGCCACCTTTTAAGTCCTGCAGACTGAAGATTATTGTGATGGCTCTTGGCGAAGGCGGTCACACTTTTCTCCTGCTCTCCCTTATCTTCCCTGCTTAGCTTCTTATGTCTTTGTCTTGTCTCGTGTTTTTACTTTTCCCTGAAACACTCTCTCACAGTCTGTTTCTAAAACCTAAAAGAGAATTATGGATTTGATCAACTGGTCCCTGAATGCTATTGACACCCTTTTCTCAACGAGAAGTCCGAGTGTCCTGGAGGTACTTTCCCTGCCGGATACACGATGGACGGGTGGCAGACATGGAGGGTCGTGTGCCTGGCGGGACTGTCGATCGAGGACGCTGAAGATATCAACCTATTCGGAACCATGATAACAGGGTTCTTGCTGATCGGAGCTGGCTTGGCCCTGGCTTATCGGAGAATTAAGAAAGCGGAACCGGCTGTTCAAACCCCCCCAAGGCTGCTCGCTGGGATTGAAATGATGGGACGAGGTGCAACTTCGCAGAATGGGCTCACTGAGTGCAGCATGGATAAGACCTTGGAGAAGCTTACGGCTGTTGTGAATACTCAGAATAAATTGGATCACATCTTGGAGCAGCTCACTGCGGTCGTGAGTTCTCAGAATCTGCTCTTTGAGCACAAGAATGACAAGACCACGGAGCGCAAGTTTGATAACATCATGGAGAAGCTCGCGGCTCTCCAACAGGAGATGGAGAGACCAGTGTCAGACTGTTAAGAACAGCTTGAAATTCTCATGAGTTGTTTGCACTAAAGAAAAATCACCATCATAATGTGGCTATCCCTTTGGTGCCAGCTGTGGTCTCAAGGCTGGAGCCGAACAAAAACTCCCTGATAATGACTGTGTTTAGACTGTTCTTCCCACTCCATGCAAGGCCACCTGGGTTGGCTGGCAGTCTGTTTACTTAGCCTGGCAGGGCGAGGGACAATGTCTCAGCTGAACTATGGACACGCACACACATACACTTACACTGATAAGCACTCACTCATCCCTCCTCCCCTTCCAAACGCCTTCGACGCTTCGACATTTATGTGCTTTCTGTGAGAAGGAGTTTTTTTGTTTCCTGGTCTCATGCTGTCCTCCCAGAAGCCCAGCATGAGTAGAGGTCTCTTTTTTTCCTCTTGTACTTTCCCATTGTAGTGCACATTTCAGTGTTTTTCTGTAATGCAACCGTTCTCTGACTTGTATCCCCATGTGATGTCTGTGTTGTGTGTGTAAGGTCGGGGGGCGGGTTCATTCCACTGCAGGGCAACCTGCCACTGCATGTGGCGAATAAAATTTGAACTTGAACTTGAACTTGGAGTGTCAAACAGGTGCCTTAGGGGTTTCATACATATTTCTGTTTGGTTACTACAGCTAAAACAGTGGGGTTTGGACTACTTGAATCACATCTGTAATAACTGTTTTGCAGTCTGGTGGGAAAATGTGTCAATTCAGTGAAAAAATTGTTAACATACTTGCTCTGCTGAGATAGTGATGTTAAAAACTGAATGGATCCCAGTTTTTTTAGGCAGGTCAATGCAATCAAGAAAAACTGTAATATTTTAGAATGAGATCGAGTTGTTTGATACTTTAATCCACTTAACCCAGTATTCTCAAACATCTGCATTAGGTAACAGAGTTAAGACGGACTTTTGCGAGATCTTGCAAAAATCCGTCTTAATTTTTTTTTCTCCCGTGTCCCCTGCGGGGCTCCGTACAAACGTAAGGAGTGTAAAACTATGTGTCAAATTTTAGTGGGACTGTAAGAAGTTCTGCATTTGCAGGAGCAAAATTTGACAGTTGGCTGGTATGATACGCATTCTGTGTACTGAATTGTTCTTTGCGTGTGTGTGTGTGTGTGTGTGTGTGTGTGTGTGTGTGTGTGTGTTCATGTTAGATAAGCAAAGCTGTGGTGACACAGTGAGTGAACTGTGTAGCTGGGTCATTGATCGTTATGGTGATAGCACAGTCAGGAGTGTGCAGAGCATTACTGCACGCTGCTATCTGTTTTGATCTAACTTTTGAATTTTCAAGTTGACTTGACGTCTGTGTTATCTTTTACTATAAACTTTCTACAAAACAAGACTAATGATTGACGGCTAAATTTGAATATCAGTAATTTAATTTGCAAAACGTAATAAATGTACTTTTGTCTGTCTAAAGTAAAGCAATTATATCAACACAGATTTAATTGAGAATTTCAAATAATGAAAATGTGTTTGCGTATTCATCTAAAACATTTATCCATCCATCCATCTTCTCCCATTTATCTGGGGCCAGGTTGCAGGGGCAGCAGCCTAAGCAGAGAAGCCCAGACGTCCCTCTCCCCAGCCACCTCTTCCAGCTTGTCCAGTGGAACACCGAGGCGTTCCCAGGCGTCTGCCCCGGGGCCTCCTCCTGGTGGGACATGCCCTGGAGACCTCACTCAGGAGGTGCTTAGAGGCATCCTTGTCAGATGCCCGAACCACCTCAAGTGGCTCCTTTCGAAATGAAGGACCAGCAGCTCTACTCTGAGCTCCTCCCGGATGGCCGAACTGCTCACCCTATCTCAATCACCCTTGCAAGGAAGCCCATTTCCGCCGCTTGTATCCGTGATCTCGTTCTTTCGGTTACTACCCACAGCTCGTGACCACAGGTGAGGGTAGGGACCTAGATCGGCCAGTAAATTGAGAGCTTTGCTTTTACACTCAGCTCTCTCTTCATCACAACAGACCAATATAGCGTCCAGATCACTGCAGCTGCAGCACCAATCCGTCTGTCAATCTCCCGCTCCCTTCTCCCGTCACTCCTGAACAAGACCATGAGACACTTAAACTTCTCCACTTGGGGCAAGAACTTGTCCCTGACCCAAGTGGGCACTCCACCCTTTTCCGGCTGAGGACCATGGCCTCAGATTTGGAGGTGCCGATTCCAAAGCGAGCTGGAGGCCATCACCCGATGAAGCCAACAGAACCACATCATTCACAAAAAGCCGAGATGAGATCCTGAGACCACCGAAGTGAAAGCCTTCTGCCACTTGGCTACGCCTAGAAATTCTGTCCATAAAAGTTACGAACAGAATTTGTGACAAAGGGCAGCCCTGGCAGGACCCATCACCCACCGGGAACGAGTCTGACTTATTGCTGGCTATGTGGACCAAGCTCTTGCAACAGTTGTATAAGGATCGAATGACCCGTAGCAATGAGCCAAACACCATTAAAATTAGAAAAGTTAGAAAAAAATTTGTTTTCTTTAACTTCATCAACAGTTCTGCCGGTGTTTTCTTCTTGCCTGCACTGACATTTTTAAGAAATACTTAGAAAGGGTAATAGAAAGGGTTTCCCCAAACAGATAACAGCAGGACTCTGGGAAGCTGCTGCATAGTTTGTTGCTGTATTTGTTGTCAGTTTGTTTATTCTTTTTTATTTATGAGCACAAAGTTACCATCTTAAAAATCTAACTTACTTTGACCTGTGGAAACCCATATTTACTGTGTGTATGTGTGTATTATAAGCGTCTGTGTAAGTAGATGGTGCTGCAGATACCTTCCAGTTCCAAATCATTGCTCTCAAGATTTATATGATAGGTCCAGGTCTGCTTTATGCAGTTATCCCCCCTGAAAAACAGTGAACATGGCAATTTTTATAAATGCAAGTGAAACATAGAAGAAAGACTTTCGTTTCATTCTGAAACATGCACTGACGACTGTTACATTTTCTACACATCACTTCCCTAATTCTAGTATCTATTTGTGCTTGTGGGGTTTCTTGTTTCTGTTAATTTCTCCTGTTCTGACCATTCCATTAAGCAGTTTCACGCACGTGTTTATCCATTTCGTCAAACTCCAAAATCAGGAACACTCCACTGGAACATTTCTATTTTTTAACTAACTTGAAAGTAAGTAAAGTTTATTTCACTGTAATCAGAATCACAAAGCGCTGAACAACAATTACAATGCAATATAAACAAAGAACCATATTAAAAACAGAATTTAAGGTTAAAAACAGATAACAAAAGAATCTCAGCAGAAGGTTGGATTAGAGAAAGACTCCACAGAGTCAGCTAAACAGAACTACAGTGGTAAACTGTTTCAGAGCCTCGGTGCCACAGACTGAAAAGCTCTGTCCCCCTTAGTCTTTAGCCTTGGATGAGGGACAGCTAATAAAGTTCGAGGTTGTGAGATAGCAACCAGCAGTGTGTTTGAGGAAAAAGTTGAGATAAATAGTCTGGAGTTTGTCTATTTGCTTATCTGTATGTAAGTGTGAGGATTTTAAAACTCCTGAAATCAAGTGGGAGCTGATGTAAAGGAAATAAAACAGGGGTAATGTGAGCTTGCTTCCCAGAATGTGTCAGGAGTCTGGCTGCAGCATTCTGAATTGCAGGTGTCACAGAGGTGATTTTTCTATGCCCGTAAAGAGGGCATTACAATAATCTAAGTGCAATGACACAAGTGAATGAACAGTTGTTGCATTTCAGAGGAGGAAACTATAGCTCACAGCTTAGAAATGTTCTGTGCTGTTAAGCTGACGTGCTTTTTCGGGATACGATTTTATTAAATAATTGTGTGCATCACATGTTTCAACTTGCTTTGATGCAGGTGATTTCACAATTTCACAGGTGATTTCATTTAGCTTCAATGTCCAGAGCAGGGGTAGGCAACTCCAGGCCTCGAGTGCTGGTGTCCTGCAGGTTTTAGATCTCACCCTGGGTCAATACACCTGAATCAAATGATTAGTTCATTACCAGGCCTCTGGAGAACTTTAAGACAAGTTGAGGAGGTCATTTAGCCTTTAAATCAGCTGTGTTGGATCAAGGACATCTAAAACCTGCAGGACACCGGCACTCGAGGCCTGGAGTTGCCCACCCCTGGTCCAGAGAATATCATTGAAGTGGGTTATTTATGCTTTTCATTATTTGCATTCATATACACTCACAGGCCACTTTATTGAGTATAGCATGATTTTATTGTGCTGGACCCCTTTTTACCTTCAGAGCTGCCTTAATTCTTTGTGGCATAGATGAGTCCTCAGAGACTTTGGTCCATAGTGACACAATAGCATCACAATTGCTGCAGATTTATTTACATCCCAAAGGTGCTGTGTTGGATTGAGATTTGGTAATTTTGTGAAAGGCCACTAGACTGCAGCGAACTCATCATCATCATGTTCACTAAACCAGTTTGAGCTGATCTGAGCTCAAACACAGTGTGCTATCCTGAGGCCTTCCCCAAACCACAGCCTCAATTCACCCTCTTCAGCTTTTCTGCCATTACCTACTAGAAACACTGTCAAACCTAAATGTTGTCTGCAGTAACTGAGACTCATCAGACCTCAACATCTTTCCAGTTTTCTATTACCCAGTTTTTGTGAGCTTGAATTTTAAACTTAGCTTCACATTCAGAAATTCTCTTCTGCATACCCTTTGAGTTTTGCAAGAACATTTCATTTTTTCCCTTACATCGAGTTATTTTATTATTATTATTATTATTATTATTTGTGAAAAAAGAAAACTGGCATACTGTACTTGCGGGGATCAACAGTCACTTATGGGGACAAAATGCTCGTCCCCATGAAGACATTTTCAGACTCAAAATGTGGTTTTAATGTCAGGGTTACAATTAGGTTATGGTTAGGTTTAGGCTAAGGTATAGGGTTAGGGGTTCATTTGTAATGGTTAGGGTATGCAGTTATGGAAAGCATTATGTCAATGAGATGTCCCAACAAAGTTATCCAATCCAATTTTATTTATGAAGCACTTTAAAATACCCAGCACAGGACCAAAGTGCTGTGCAGAAAATAAGTTGAAAAAAATAGAATAACAGAAAACAGGAAAAATAAATAAATAAAACACATAATACATAAAAATTAAAACAGCGCTATATTAAAAAAGAAAACAACATAAAACAGCATAGAATCAACTAAAAACAACTAAAATAAAACGAAAAAATAAAAACCAACATCTCATGTGGTGTCAAAGGCCAGAAAGAAATGAAAGATTTGAAAGTGTGTGTGTGTGTGTGTGTGTGTGTGTGTGTGTGCGCTTGAACTTGCTGCCTCACATGCGCATGTGTCCAGTCAGCAGCAGTGTGTCGTTTGCTCTTTCCTCCATGGTGAAGACAATGTTGTCCAGCACTCTGAACTTCTGGATGTCCGCCTCTCTGTGACTGACTGCAGCTTTAAAGTACCATGTCCCCAGATGCTGCAACAGACACACACAGAGTGTGACATGACAGTGCGGGGTAGCAGTAACTGTATGAGAACGAAAGCTATTTAAAATAGCCCACATCAGAAGACCACTTATGGAAAGACCAGAGGGAGTAGGAAGTGCATCTTTGTGGTTGTACTTAATATTTATCTCGGTAAATCTCTCTGCAGTTGTAGTAAGTGTGAAATACCAATCCTGTACAGATAAGATGCACTTAACCAGAACATTACGCAATAAGGTCAACAGTAAATCCCGTCGTACTGAGGTTATTATAAAAAAAACCCTCAGACCAGTGAGGGAAGTGCCTTTGGTATTTTCATAAATCTAAACCTCTACCTTTGATTTTTACTCTCACCTTCTGCCGGTCGATCGCGTTCACAGACAGCATCTCAGGCTCCAAGCAGGGAACGATGGTCTGATACAACAAAGTGTACAAAGACAGAACAAGAGAGAAGACTTCTTTTAACATAGCTGCAGTCTAAGTCAACACTTTGTAGTAATCCTGATCAAAATGCCCGGAAACTCCCAGGATTGTCTCTGAATGTGTGCAATACTCCAACAGACCACTTTATCAGTGTGGGTGGAGGTAAATGATTAATCTGCACAGCAGCATTACCCCTGAACTTTAAAGGTAAATAATAGGTTGGAAATGGGATGTTTGCATCCATGAACATAAAACTTCAGCGTCAGGATAAAATACATTTATAGGAAACTGAGACATTTATTCTCACAGGTATTCTTACTCATCCAACACTTTCTGAAAGGAATAAACTCGCTAAAAACTCACCATCACTGACTCATCATCATATGTAGGAGGTGTTTGTGGCTATTTCTAAACTGGAACCAACCAAATTTTCTCACGAACATAACAAACAACAACCCCAAGTTTTAACTTTGTTTGTGTTCATCCTGCCCCGCGTCCCACACCTTCTGTCAACACACACACACACACACTAGGAATCATTAACTTCCTGTTTCGTCTTCCCATACTAGGTTTGGGAGAACTAAATTACTGAATTATTAAGAATCACACACGGCTCTCTCAATCAGGTTTGCTTCTGATTTAAAAAAAAAAAAAAGTCAAGAAAACAATTGTATCAAAAAACAAAGAATATTTAGTTGAAGGCTATTAACAAAACAATAATCAATAAATAACAAAACTAAGCAAACATTCCCTGTAAATGACCAGTTTTAAAGACTATGAATAATTGTCAAAATATTTTGAACAGCTAATTGAATAACTGACCTTTTCATGTCTCATGTATGAAGAAGTCTCTGCTGTGTGTTCATTTGAATTCTGCTTAGAGCTGTGTTCCACACCTGCTTCCACAAGGTGGAGTTGTTACACCTAATTAACTTTCTCCAGATAATTCACACTTCAAAGTAAACAAGGAAAGTTTTTTTCCTACATCAAAAATCACATCACATTAGTTTCATTTCAATTTGGGGGTTTTTTGCATACGGTTACATAATTGTGATCAAATTATGTTGTTTCCTACAATAAAGTGATGATAAACTATAATGAGTAGAGTATAAAAACAAGTCAGTTAAACTTCTGGTCAGTTTGGGGAATTTTTAATCGGGTTCAGCCGCTTTGGTGTTAATGAAATTAAATGCAGGTGCACTAGAGGGAAAACAATGAGAAAGCCCCAAAACAGGATTGGTTTTAAGGGTGGAGGACATTTCTCCCTCTGCATCTTTTCTGACTGTTTTTACACTAGTCTAGCTTTTGGCTAGGGTCACTGTCACTACTGGTAGCAGGAGGCAATACAAGGATCCTACAGAGTTGTAAGTTAATAAGTACACTAATGCAGTGGGCTCTGGGTTCTTCCTGGAGCACAACAATGCCCAACCACTTGTTGCAAGAGTATGTAGGCAGCTCCTGGTGGATGAAAGAACTGATACCATTGACTGGGCCCCACACTCACCTGACCTAAGTCAACAGAACACCTCTGGGACATTATCTATCTGACGCTGCCAGGTAAAGCTAATATTATGAGACTTACGATGTAGAAAAACTGATTTTTATGTATTTGTTTTCAAGTGTGAATTATCTGGAGAAAGTTAATTAGGTGTAACAACTCCACCTTGTGGAAGCAGGTGTGTAACACAGCTCTAACTCAATTTCAAAATAACACACATGAACCTCGGTGATAGACTGTCGTTCCTGCTGTGTAGATAACCAACCTGATTTGTTTTCTAAATTGAGATTTGATGCATTTTTAAAGTTTCATTTTATAACCAGTATATTTAGACATGCTTCAAAAAAGTTTTGACATCGAAATAAAAGAATAATATTGTGCAATGGTGAAAAAAAATAAACTGGGGGAAAAAAGGTGAGATGTTCACTGAAGCTGAGCAGTAAATACAGGGAAGGCTTCTCCACATTGACAATAGGTCAAAGTTCATGTACTTATAAAATACCCCACATACTGAGTGATGTTTTTCTTGGGGATTAAATACATATTTCACTCAATAAAACTATTATATAGTGTGTTTTTTCTGGACTTTTGATTAATTATTTGGGCTCTTTCCATTAAAATGAAACTGAATTTTGGTCTCTAAGCTTGTGAGTCTGAGGCTTATACAAGAAATGTTGCACAGTTAAGCTGTACTAAGAAGTGGGAAAATGTCCTTTACCCAAACAAAAAGAAATCCTCCTGAATAAAAGAAGGTCCATAAGGGATTAGTGTCAGAGGCCAGCTTAAAGCCAGCGTGCATGATGGTGTTGTTTCACGTCAATGAAAAACCATGTAGAAACCTAGATCCATCCCTGAAACTGTGTTGTAAACAAAGGATTTGTGTAAGTGGTAATTTTCTTCTACCCCTCAGGAGAATCACACATATTTAGCCAGACTTTGTTAGTTCTATTACCTCGCTGTCAAATCTTGCGCTTCAATGTAGCTGCTTCATTGTTACAGGGCGGCTCGTCTCTTATTGTATCGTCTCCTCTACTGAGTAAATAAATAATCTACAACAGTTGTCTCCTCAGTTTCCTAATGCTTACAGGGTGAATAGATTGAATGCTTACAGATTAAACAATAAGAGAAAAAACACTTTAAATTGTTTTAATTTTTAATCGTAATCTTACTGACAAACACGCATAGCTTGTTAACAGAGTGATCCTTGCACAGAGCTTAAAAACAGCTTGGAGGAGAATGTGCAGACAGGACGGTGTGAACAGTGAGCAGCTGGCCTGGGTAGGAAAATAAAAGTTTATATAACGTACTGAAGCGTGAGGCTGTCAACACTGGAAGGAAAGCTATAATCCCAAAAAATGCAGATATTGTGAACTAACGTCATTAGTTTTCCAAGAATCAGACAGCAAGAAGTATTTACTTAAGTGAATTTCTAGTAGCCCAACTTTCCAGTAATGACCATTACCAGAAAGGAAAACAGATGTAAATTCTTACTGTTGACAGCAGTTTCATTTCTGTCTGTAATTATAGTGAATCTATCCCCCTGCTACAATACAATTAGTTACTAGAGAAAATTTTGACCCTTCTGCAGGGTTACTGGAGCTAATCTGGATATGTGCAGCAGCTTCTTGTTCCCTCCCTCAGATGGCCAATGCAGATCCATCTACTACTCTCCTTTCAGGACTGATACCAGCTCTCCACTCTCCTTCAGCTCCTTGACAATGTCCAAACCACCGATAAGCTCTCCTTTCACGTAGAGCTGAGGGTAGGTTGGCCAGTTAGAGTAAGTCTTGAGCCCCTGCCGCACTTCTTCATCCTGCAGGATATCAAAGGTGTCATAATCCACCCCAGTACCGTTCAAGAGCTCCAGTAACTGCCTGCTGAAGCCACATCTGGCAGCCTCTTTCTTGCCCTTCATGAACAGCATGACTGGACTCTGATTGATGATGGTCTTCAGTCGGTGCTCTAAGGTGACAGCCTTCGGGCAGGTGTTCTCCAGCTCTCCGGACTCAGCCAGTTCCTTCACTATGTCCAGTCCTCCCACCAGCTCCCCGTTCGCATACAGCTGGGGGTAGGTGGGCCAGTTGGAGTAGGTCTTCAGCCCCTGTCGGACCTCCTCATCGGACAGGATGTCGAAGCTGCTGAACTGGATTTTGTGCTCTTTCAGCAGCGCCACTATCTGTCGGCTGAATCCGCAGCGGGGCTCCTGGGGTGACCCCTTCATGAAGAGCATGCAGGGGGCGGCGTTAAGCAGCTTCTTCAGCCGCTGGTTCAGATCTGCGCCGCTGCCCTCAGCGGCTCCACCGGGACCCTCGCTCACCGCGAGGCGCTGCACTTTCTTAGTCAGTTCCGGAGCGTGGGCCCCGTCCAGACTGTCCACTTTCTCTCCCCCCTTGAAAAAAAGGAAAGTGGGGACGGAGGAAATTTCATACTTCTCCGACACCTCCGGGACCGCTTCCGCCTCCAGCTTCACGAACGTAGTGTGCGCATGTTCTTTGGCTAGTTCGGCCATCACCTCGTTCATTTGGCCACACTGAGGAGCCCACGCCGCTTGGAAATGCACCACGGTCAGGCATTTTCCAGCTTTGGCTAAGAAATCTTCAAACTGCTGTTGGGTAGTCGCCTCCACGAGATTCGCCATTTTTCTTTCCTTTCACCCTCTGCACGCGCAGTGGTTCCGGTGCCGCCTAGACGTCATATCCGCGTAGCCTGGCAGTTTCTGGCAAGTACCAGAGAAGCTACAGGGAAGTCGTTTGCATGCTAGCTGATGATAAGAAAACAGCTGCATACACTGGATACGTCGAGAGGATAGTAACTTTTAAGGTAACTGTTTAACGACACGGACTTAATTAAAACTAAATTTCACACTGTCTCGGATTGCTATGCTAATTTTAACGTTCCGTTTTAGTAGCATTAGCTAGTTAGCTCAAAGTTAGCTTCGTTCGTGACGTCTGCCAGGTTTCCAAGTTAAGCAAAGCTAATTCATGCTAGCAAACCTTTGGCGGCTAAGTAAGCTACTGTTACATGTAATTTCTGTTAAATAGAAGTAGAGTCAAATACCACAGTTCTAACAGTTAAATTAATAAAAGGCTTAAATAAAGACAATGCAGGTCGGTGTCTGGCCCAGCATGAAGCAGCCTCGGTTCCTCGGCTAACTACTCAACATTACGATGTTACCGAGCACGCAAAGTCCAAAACAACAGGAGCAAGTGTTTAGCTGATCGGACTCAGCTGTTTCCTTCGGTTTTACATCGGTGGTTTGTACAAAAAATCGTTGCATGTTTTTGTTGTTGGTTTTAAGGAACATGCAACTGAAGTTTTCTGCACCTGCGGGTGGCACTACTTTCTTTATAAATTCATATTCTGTGTAGTTGTCAAGACAAGTAAGATGGTGGCGAAAAAATATTATTTAGGTAAACATTTCAAACGAAATGAGAGGGGAAAACAAGACACACCTTATCCTTACAACCATGGTATAAGCATAATGCATCTTCTGCTTATTTTCAAGGCTTTGCAAATCCGGTGATAATAACTAGTTTGTTAATACGCATGAAAATTATAACATACTTACATGACATATGACACTGTGTTAAAGTTTAACAACAATTAACTCAAAATGCAGAAGTAGTGTCTGAAAAACTATGGAGTCCCAATAATCCAGTAGCCTGTAAAATCACCCTTAGCATCATTACATTGAAGTAATGGTTTTCTGTAAGACATTATCAGTTTCTCACATATCTTCTCCTACGTGTTACATTGTCTACTATTACCATGACCTTGATCACAAAGCATGTGTGTTATGTGTAAATGTGTCCTTTGAAATAGGGCTGTTTGATATAACGATATATATCGGATGACGATATAAAAACGTCTATCGTGTCATTTTACACTAACGTTTGTTTCGTGGTGTCGCAAAATAAACTGTTTACGGCAATATTTTTTTCATCGTTTTGATGGTCACTGTATGGCTATATTAATTTCTTACAATTCTCTCTTTCTCTTATATTTAATATAACCACACTATAGACGGACAAGCGCCTGCTTTTATGCGTGTCCGCTTGTTTATGTTCCACATAAACCTTTCACAATAAAGCTCAAGATCCTGTTGAGACTTTTCAAAATAAACCGAATCACGTGAAAGAGCAGATTATTTACGAATGAGAAGTAAAAAAGCTAAAAATAAATAAACCTTAGACTCAAACGTTAGTCTTTCTGAGATTCACAGAATTTACAGAAAATGTTACATTTTTGTGATTTATATCGTTATCAACGATAGAATTCTTATATCGGGATATCAGATTTTGGTCATATCGCACTGCCCTACTTTGAAAAACTAAGTACACACATGATTCAGTAGCTTATTGAAACACCTTTACCAGCATCAGCTTGAAGTAATCTTTATCTGTATGATATTATCAGTCTCACTCTTCTTTACATATGGTTTGTGCTTCAGTTCATTGAGATAGGCAGGCATTCATTTATACAAAGCTCTCCTGTCAATTACATCAGATTGCAGTATGAACTTTAGATTTTGTTTTGGTTTGCTCATTAAAACACCTTGATTCTTTTCTTTTTCAGCTGTTCTGTTGTAGACAAGAGTTAGTTATTGAAAAGATGCCCTCGTATTTGTCTCTAGAATACTTTGACATACAGAGAAATTTATGATCCACTCACTGACTGCAGGTGCCCACATCCTAGACTGCAAAACAAGCCCAAAACATCACCCCTCCACCACATGCTTGACAGTTGGTATAAGACGTTTGTGCTGATATGCTGTGTTTGGTTTAATCCACTGCCATGTGTATTATGGCCAAGTATCTCCACAATTGTCTTGTCTGTCCAAAGGACACTGTTCTTGTAGTTTGTTCAGATGCAAGTTTGCAAATCTAATTGTGTTAGAGAGAGATGGCTATGGCCATTTTTGTCAGCTTGTTCAGTCTTTTAATAAATTTACTATCATGAACTTTAACATTTAAAATGATAAGTGAGGAAACGGTATTTTGCCACATTAGTGCCACAACATCATGAGTGGTCCACCAATAAAGAGGAAAATAACTGAGAAAACAGTAGTAGAGGAAAAATTACTGTTAATAAATAAAATAGTTAAATATTGTTAGTTATTATTACAAGAGGATGCACATATTTTTGAAAAGAAAAGTATTGTAGTTAACATTTTATGGTGGTTTTGTTTTTTTTTTTAGTTTTGCTATAGGTCGATACAGTGTTTTGCTTCCTTATGTTCTACATTTCTGAATATATATATTTTTTACCTATGAGTTACAACAACCACAATATTTTGTAGCTATTTTGATATATTCTTTTTACATTTTATAGACCCTGTGAGTAAACATTAACACATTAATTGAGAATAAACATTATAATTGGCCATAGCTGTAGGAGCAGTACCAGTTGGTAATTACTGGCTGGCACATCAGGTTTTTACAGACCCTTTGAGTCAGCAAGAATCAAATGACAAAAGATATGTTTGTGATAATTTAAGTGAGAGTCTTTGTTTTATACTGTAAATTGTCCTAATTAGTCCCAAATGTTCCATTTGACATCTCACAGAGATGTTTAAAAGTAGATGTTTATGTTAAGAAAGAAATATGAGAGGATTTCAAATCATCAAAGTGTTTAAACTCTCACATAACATTCATCATATTTACCTTAAGAATCCAGTTTCAGCTGAGCTATAAACACTGGAAAATACATCTTTCTGTTACAGGAACACAATGGAAGAACAAACTGCTGACATAGAGGTGACGGTGAAAACATTAGACTCCCAGAGCAGAACCTACACTGTTGGCGCTCAGGTAAGTACACGCATTGCAAACTCAGGAGGAAATTCTCAGTCTTAGTTCATCTTTCCTGTGGCGTTACTCATGTCTGTTCAATCTTTGTTGTAGCTGACGGTGAAAGAGTTCAAGGAGCACATTGCCCCATCAGTGGGTATACCAGTGGATAAACAGAGGCTGATCTACCAGGGCAGAGTGCTGCAGGACGAAAGGACTCTGACAGACTATAGTAAGCAAATAAAGAATGAAATGCAGAACTAGATTGTCACTTGTTGGTCTTTGTACTTCCTCTTGGAAAGTAGGAAATTTGTTTTTTGGGTATTTGGTATTACACAGAGAATGAATTCTTAACATTTTGGTTACACTTGGTTACAGATAAATTTGAATTTACTATGGTGTTTCAAGAGTTGCTGCTGCTTTTTAAAAAGATTTGTGTTGATGATGTGGGCCATTGCTGAAAAAGAATGTAACAGCTATGTGTAATTAACTGCAAGATGTATTTGGCAGAAAATGAGTGTCATTTTGATAATCAGTTACAATGTTCTCCACAGAATCCAGTCGTATATGATAAATTATATGTTGGTCAGTACTGGTCTTTTATGCTGAAGAGAGCTCAAAGTGAAGCTGTCAGTTTAGCTGTTAAGCTACAGTCCTATCCCCACTTATGGCCACAAGCTGTGAGTAGTAACTGAAACAAATGGCTGAAATGGGCTTGCTCTAAAGGATTTCTTAGAAATGTGTTGAAGAGCTTCATCACTCAGGAGGGGATCAGAGTAGCACTGCTACCCCTCTGCATTGAAAGGAGCCAGTTCAGGCATCTGACCAGGCTGCGTCCTGAGCGCCTCTTAGGTCAAATGTTTTTGGCCTGTCATAGCAGGAAAAGGCCTCCAAAACAAACCCAGAATGCACTGGAGAGATTTTCTTTTTTTTTTTTTTTTTTGGCTTGAAAATGCCCTGATGCCACATGTTCCCCCCCAGAAGACATGGAGAGGGAGAGGACTGGGCTCCTGGTTAGACTGCTACCCCCCGACTCAGACAAGCATCATATCTATCTAGTAGACAGTCGAGCAGCTAGCAGAATACCTGGGTAGTGCATTCAAGTAGAGTCTCCGTGTTAGAAATGCGATATTTTTTTTTTTTTTTTTTTTTTTTTTTTTTTTTCTTGAAGTATGATTGGAGATGTGTAACTGTATATGACTCTCTCTACCAGATGTGGGTGGGAAAGTGATCCACCTGGTGGAGCGAGCGCCCCCTCCACCCTCACAGCCCGGCTCAGGGTCAGGAGGCTCTTCAGCTGAGAGTGGGCCATCTTCTTCCTCCCAGGGAACATCGCAAGTGCCTCCACACGATCGCAACGCTAACAGCTACGTAATGCTTGGCACATTCAACCTCCCTGTCAACATCATGGATCCCCAGCAAATACAGGTTGGTCTGCTTTATCTTCTCAAGTTATACTTATGGTCCAATGTCACATGCAAAGGTTCAGATATAACCAAAGGGTGATGAAAAGCAACTCAGAGAACTGATGTTATTATTCCATTACTGATTACTACTGATTATTATGACATGTAGCAGAGAGATCCTCTGCTTTGAATTTAACGTCTATATGCAATATTCCCTCTGTTGGTTTCTCTTAATAATGTTTTCATTTTGGTCATTCTATCCCTGAATTTCTTCATATAGATGTCAGTCCAGCAAATGGTGTCCAGCATGGGAGAGAATGCCAGGAATGCCAGAGTCACAACCAGCACTGGGGTGAGAGTTTGCATGTTCTCCCTGTGTGGTACACCGCCTTCCTCCTGCACCCCCAAATCATGGATGTTCAATTAATAGTTGATTGACAATTAGTCAGAAATATAAAAGTACAGTCCTAATCCAAAAATTTTTGGTAACTATGTAAAAATGTAAATAAAAGCAGAATTAAATAATTTGCAATTTCATTACATATCAGAATGTTAAACTGAGAAAATGTTTACTCGTTTTAAATTTAGCAACAACATGTCTCAGAGAAAGCTTAGAAAACATGGCCTTGAAATCTAGGACTATGTTACTGCTGTGGAGGATTCCCTCTTCTTTTAACAAGAGTCCATAAACATCTGGGAATGAGGAGACTAGCTGCTGCAACCATGCCGGCTCATGTCATATTTTTTTAATGGTTTTCTAATGGTTTTATTTGCTGAAAGGCCTGAACTGCAGACAGACCAGTTCAGCACCTGGAACTTCCTGCTATTAAACCTTGTTGTTGTAATACATGCAGCATGCAGTTTAGAATCATCTTGCTGAAACAGGCTTTCCCTGAACAAAATGTCATCTGGCTGGAGGCAAATGTGTCTAACACCTGTATATACTTTTCAGCATCATGATGCCACAGGCACTGATGCAGCCCTGTGATGCTGTTCTCTAATCAGTTAAACTAATTAGTTGCAAAATGTTCCTCCAGCTGTCTCTTTTTAGTACCATTTACTTTTCCAGCCTTTTTTGTCCCCACTCAACTTTTTTTTTTTCATTATTTTAACAACACATTGCTGCTGCTAAATTAGTGAATATTTTCCATGAAATTGTGTCTCAGTTTGAATATTTGATGTGTTTTCTATGTTCTGTTATGGATAAAGTATGGGCTTAAGAAATGTATTGCATTCTGTTTTTGTTTACATTTCACACAGTGTCTCAACTTGCTGGAATTGGGTTTGTAGATGTAGTGCTTAAAGCGTATAAAGTAAAACCACGTATGGTTAAATAAGGCTTTTAGTCTAAAGCATTGTAACTGTAACATTGTTTTAACTTCATCCTAATGATGCCATAATAGTACACAGCTACACACGACACTGAATTGTTTTGTTTATTGTCACCTTTCCTTCTTTGTTACAGAGCAATGGGTCTGTGAATGTGCACATTGATATGGACCAGCCAGTGCAGAGTGAGCCAAGGCTGAGGCTGGTCTTAGCTGAGAACCTGCTGAGGGACATCAATGATGTCATCCAACGAATGGAGGTGAGCACTTATCCCCCCCAAATACCTCAGTAGAGAAACTCTGCCTTTCTCAGTAACAGTTCTGTTGCTTTCTTGTGTCGGTTTTCAGGGTCGACCAACTGACTCGTCCTCTCAAACAGAGACAACCGATGCTGCTGCTGCCGCTGCTCCCCCTCCTCCATCATCTTCCTCCACCACCTCTACTCCTTCTCCCTCTGCTCAGCCCATGGACACCTCCCCACCTCCAACAACTCCCCCACCTCCACCCTCCTCTTCAGCTCAATCTGAGGGACCAACACCGCAACCTGGACCCAAGTGAGACAAAATCTAGCTTGCTAACTCAGATTTCTACAAAGGTCAAACTGTGCATTTATTTCTCTGTATGTCTCTGTCATGATGTGTAATTCTAATTAGTCTGCCTTTCTTTCCTCTTTCAGTCATCCCAGCCCGGCTGAACTGGCAGAGATGCTGTCTGAGCTGCGGAGGGTTGAGGAGAGACTGCAACCATTCATCCAGAGAGCTCACACCATCCTCGAGACAGCCACCACGGCAGAATATAACAACAATACAGTAGGATTCAAACAAAAAACAATTTACTGGAAATCTTTACTATACATTGTTAATCAGTGCTTTGTATAACAGATGCTTTGATACTTATAAATCCTTGTTTAGACGAATAACCAGGGATGCATTGGTTGACCAAGCGGGTGTCCTTAATGTTAGACACTGGGGAAATGGATCATTGCAGCTATCACTGATGTTAACCGGTTTACAATTAAATGAAAAACTGTAACAAAAACAACAAAGTGAAAACAGAATTGAAAATACTGCATCACCAATATTTGATCTAGCTTTTTGAGTCAGGATCAGACTGATAGCTGATCCAAATATCAAATCAGTGCATCCCTATGATGAAAAATGTAAATTGTAAAATGTTTTTGGGTGTTTGTCAATATATCCGGGTATCCCATTTAAGTACAGTGTATGTATGGGAAACACTGCTGATACTAAGACTTCATATATATGATAGATGATTAGTAGTAACATTGACTAAAGTAAGTGAAACCTGCAAGTTACTTTAAACAGTCAAAAACCCATAACTCATACTGCTGACTTCATACTCAAATGTGATGTCCTTTAAAGCTCCAAAATCGTCCCTCTCTTCCTCTGACAAGTGCGTCAGAGTTATGCTAATAAATTGCAATTAGACAAACAACAAATTAAAAAAAGAAAATGATTAGAAACTCTGGAGAAAATAAAATAATTATATTGACACATCATCATAGAAATAATACGAATAAGACTAAAATAAAATTAATAAAGAAATGTTGGATAAAGTACACTAAGAAGATGAGACATGACAGAATAACATGTAAAGTATTCAATAAGCTCTAATTGGTTAGTAAAGTAATGCTCTGGTAGGTAGAATGTAAAGATTTCAAAACCCAAACAATAAAATAAGTAGAAGCAGGTAATTAAAAATAAAGTAAATGTGATCTCTATACAGTGTCCTTATATTTGAGATGAGGTAAGATTTCAACAAGATTGGTTTCTTTCCTGCTACAGGAGAGAGAGGAGGACCAGCGAACACTCGCCCTGACGTGGGAGTGTCTGCGTCTCCTTGGTAACACACTAGTAGCTCTCAGCGACCTGCGATTGAACCTAATGAGTCCCGTCCCCCGTCACCTGCATGTAGTCCGGCCATTTTCTCATTACACCAACCCGGTCTCCCTTCCTGGAGCTATGCACCACCACATCCCAGTGCAAGTAAGTGAATGGAAGCAACTTTAGTCACTAAAGTGAAAATCTCTTAGGAAACCAGACTGACTGCTTACGTCTTCACCAACAGATGAACCTGGGTGCCACAGTGACTGTTGCGGCTAACAGCACTGAGGGACAAGCCACGCCCACTCAGCCGACCAGCCAGGCGGAACAGGCAGGTCAGGGACAGACCTCCCCCACACAGACTTCCCCGTCCAATCAGCAGGCTGGACAGGGACAGGCTGGCCACCGGGTCATCAGGATCAGCCACCAGGCAGTCCCGGTGGTCATGATGCAGATGAACACGGACGGTGTGTTGTCCCCTACCCGCCACTGATTGAATGCGCCATTCAAGCTGTGTGTGTCTGTCACTGCACTGGAGTTAAAGTTCCACATCTGCACTGCTGGCTCAAGCAGAGACCTGCAGAATGGGACTTTTAACTCGGGATTTACAAGCAAGATGGTCTTTCCAGTGTCTGTTACACAATGGCTCTGATAATGCAAATGTTACATTCATGAAGAGTCTGACCAGCTTTAACTGAGAGTGTTCTTGTTTGTGTGCAGGCCCAGGTGCAAACACGGCAACAGCTGGACAGCAAATGACTGGACAGCCAGGTATAGCATGTTTAAAAAATACTGCGTACGGCATTCCAGTGTCTTCATGTAAAACAGGTGTCAAACTCGGTTTCACTCAAGTCACACCAAGGGCTGGACATATATAGTTTACTGGCATGTTTCATTCATGTAAATTCTTCAACCATTCCACAAAAAACACCTATTAGTGTTACCGTATTTTCACGACCATAAGGCGCACTGTGCTAAAAGGCGCAGTCTCAGTTATGTGTGCCCTTACTATATTTAACACACACATAAGGCGCACTGTGCTAAAAGGCGCAGTCTCAGTTATGTGTGCCCTTACTATATTTAACACACACATAAGGCGCACTGTGCTAAAAGGCGCAGTCTCAGTTATGTGTACCCTTACTATATTTAACACACACATAAGGCGCACTGGACCATAGGGCGCATACAAGTACCGTATGCGTATTTAAAAATAAAGCGGGAGCAAACCTGAGTTCGGTACCTTACTCACATTTCTATTGCCGGTAATCGTCATCATCAACAACACACAAGCATACAAGTGTGCGTATTTAAAAATAAAGCAGGAGCAAAACAAAGTTTGGTACTCACATTTTTATCATCAATCAAACCCATCGAAGTCCTCATCCTCTGTGTCTGAATTGAACAGCTGCGCTAAATCTCCATCAAACATGCCAGGTTCACTGTCTTCACTGTCAGAGTCACTTTCCGTGCCGTGCGGCTCCTCGGAAACGATGCCGGCTTTTGCGAAAGCTCGAACAACAGTGCCAGCAGACATGTTAGCCCAAGCATCTACAATCCATTGGCAAATTGTGGCGTAACTCGCCCGGCGCTGCCTTCCACTCTTAGTGAAACTGCGTGGAAAAAACCACCTGGTCTCCTTACATACACCTCCCTCAGCCAGTCTTTCATCATTTCCTCATCCATCCAGCCCTTTTCATTTGCCTTAATGATGATTCCTGCTGGAAACTTCTCTTTAGGCAAAGTCTTTCGCTTAAAAATCACCATAGGCGGCAGTTTCTGTCCATTAGCATGGCAGCCAAGCACAACAGTAAAAGAAGACTTTTCATACCCCGTTGTGCGTATCGCTACCATGCTGGTCCCCTGCTTCTCCACAGTGTGACTCACCGGGATGTCAAAAGTGAGCGGGACCTGGTCCATGTTTGTGATGTGGCTGGGTTGGATGTTTTTGTCGCCGATGTGTTTGCTGCAGTAGGAGCGGAAGATGGCCAGCTTTTCCTTATAATCCGCTGGAAGTTGCTGCGCTACCGTAGTCCTGGTCCGGATGGAAAAATGGCACCGTTTCATAAAACGAAAGCACCAAGACGGACCTCCTTGGAAATGTTCAATGTTCATCTCTTCAGCTAGTGAAACCGCTTTTAGCCGAATGGTGACCGTCGAAACGCTTCTCCCGCTCGCGCTTTGCTCGATGATCCACCGCTCGAGTCTTTCCTCCAACTCGGGCCACCTCGCCTTATGTCCGCGGAAACTCAGCTGCATTTTCTTGACCTGCCGGAGCTTGTTTTCCAGCTTCCTCCATTTGCGAACCATCGATTCGTTAATCTTAAATTCTCTCGCCGCTGCTCGATTTCCATGTTCCTCCGCGTAGCTGATGGCCTTCAGTTTAAACTGTGCTTCGTAAGCGTGTCTCTTTGCCATTTTCAGGGTTGTTAAAACAACGATGTCCTGTTCTTTTATACAGGTATGTGCGATTGTCCCGGTATATACGATCAACGCCCACACTTCACCCTTTAACGTTCTCATGGTGTTCTCTACTACGTCCTCCTTACAACACATACGGCGCACCGCGCTATAGGGCGCGCCGCACTTTTTGAAGAAAATCTAAGACTTTTAAGTGCGCCTTATGGTCGTGAAAATACGGTAATAAAATTTTATTATATTTCATCTAACTAAACTTATCCTGCTCTAAAAGCAAAGTCATAGCTCATGAATTTTGTTGGATATATTTAAATCTTATGTGCCCCGTGTTTTAGTTTTTTACATGGCTGAACATCACTTCTCATTGGTTTAGGAAAATAAACAAAATCTGTGATCATGAAATTAATCCGTAAATTTTTGTGCCAGAAAACTGTCGCTGGAAAGATATAGACTCGCTGGTCTCCTACCTTGAGTGTTAAGTTAACTAGCTGGCTGAGACAGCAGAGACTTTAAACTGTTTAGGTTTATGTTCGCTACAGAGCTGTTTGGGCCAAAGTACTTTTAAAACCTAAAGTGAAAAAGTACCAAGAGCTGGGGTTGCCCACATGATGTAGAAAAGCTTTCTGTCCGCTTAATTTTTTTCCGTCATGCCGCAGTTCAAGTGGGATACTGAATATTGTTTTGAGAACGAAAGCCTTCGTTTGCTAACTGCTGAAAATCCTCTAAATACACTAAATTAAATCATGTGATGCTAATTCCCTGGCGTTTGTTTCACTCTTAGGTGCCCTCCCTCCTGATTTTATGAGGAATCTCATGCAACAAATCAGCCAATATGCTGCTGCCGTAGCAACCAGCGCCGCCACCGCAGCTGCCACCGGCCAACCAACCCCACCGCAGCCTACCCCTCCCAGCTCCACAGCCAGCTCCTCTGCCACGACCACATGCCCTAATACACCCAGCACCACTCCTACTGCTCCCCCGCCACCACCCAGTACTGGCCCCCAACCCCAGGCACGGGTTGTCTTCACCCGACCCCCGTTTGCACCCAACATGCCCCCTCCTGCCTTTGGTACCCGGGGAACCACCATAAATGTGAGGACTGCCATGCCAGGCCAGCAGCCGGGACAGGTGGGGATAATGCAGTGTGATGATTTCCATGAGATATTTAAGCATTATCAATGAATAATAATATGTTCCTCACAGGCTTTCAACCCCGCTGCTCTCAACCAGATGATTAGTGGACTGGTTGGACAGCTGTTGCTCCCTGGACAAATGGGTGAGATGATCTACTCAGTAAAGGAGACATATTAAACGTTTCTTTTCCTTTGTACTCCTGGATCTGTACGATGCTATCTGGGGTGTTTTTGTCAGGATCAAAGACATTTTGAGCAGATATTTCAGTGCATGCAACACTTTTAAAAGGCTTCAGAGTCTCAGTCATGTAGATGCTGTGTTCTTAATAAACAGACAACATCATTACTGCATTGTTGAAATTGGCAGACTACAATTAAAGACAGATTCTCTATTGTTTTACTGTTAAAAGTGCACAATATTGCTTCAGATATTTTTTTAAACTGTTTGGAAAAAATAATTAACTATAATGACCTTTATTTAAATCTTCTTTTTATGAGGGGCAGCCAATCAAACCAAAGTTGGCTTAAAGAGAAGATGACATTCAAGGGGAGGAGTTAAAACAGCTTTTTCCACACAGGATGGATTGAAGGGTTCTTTCTCTTAGATAAGATAAATAAGCATTATTTTGAACCGTAAATCATGCAAAGCTACTTTAGTAAAGTTCATTAGTAAAAATATGCAGGCATATGTTTCTGTTAACATAGTCTTCAACAGTATTTTAGTTGTTTGTTTTGATTTTTTTGTTTGTTTGTTTTTTGCAGCTGGTCAAACGGTCACATCCTCTTCTTCCTCTACATCCACACCCACCTCTTCTTCCTTTTCCTCCTCTTCTCACACCTCTTCATCTTCCTCTTCCTTTTCCTTCTCCACCTCGGGTCCAACACCACCTCCTGCTACAAACACTACTGCTGCCACCCCGAACCAAAACGAGACCAACAACAGTGAGCCCCAGCCTCAGCAGATGCCTTCAGACCTTGGCCAGCTTCTAGGTTCTCTCCTGGGGGTAGCTGGCGGCACTGGAAGCGGTGCGGCGGGGAACCCTTCAATAACTGTCACCACGTCTGGAGTCCCAGCCTTCATCCAGGGAATGGCTGAATTCATGCAGCAGGTAAGTGTTCCTGTCTTTGACAAGTGTGCACACAATGCACTCCACATGCAAATTACCTTTGGATTTGATCTGCACTCTGTTGTGCAAGAAATGAATACAAAGATGGAGGGATTGCCTTGTTGAAATATGTCCAAATTTAGATGATTGGAAACTGAATATATTCAAGCAAAAGAGCACTCAGAGAGCACAACTCTATCACCTCGATCTCTATTGGCTGTCAAGAGATTCCCGTCAAACATAAGGAGGAAAAAGGTTTTGGGGAACACACATAATTTTAAATGAGTTCTTATTCATCACAATATCTTCCAAGGGAAGGGCTGGTAGCAAGTGAGTCATGTGCAGTTCTTTCCATTTTCACAAGAATCAGCTGCATTTAAACTGTCACTAAACCCCAACATATTGTTTCCGCTTTATTTCTAGGCCTCCCAGCCCATCTTTTCACCACCCCCTCCTCCCCCTGGTACCACTCCAGCACCCGGGGCAAGGCCCAACCCAACACCTAATCCTGGCGCAGCAGCAGCAGCTGAAGCCCTCGACCCGGAGCTGTTCACGGGCATCGTTCGCGGTGTCCTCAGTACCATGATGGGTTCTCTGGGCCAAGGTCAGAACGACACGGAGAGTATCGCCCAGTTCATGCAGAGGCTGTCGCAGTCAACCAACATTTTCATCAGTCCCGAGGAACCAACGGGTAAGTAATAACCTGTATTTACTTATAATATCAGATACAGTCTCATTTATATATGTTGTCTCCCTCTTGATTGTGTACATTTTTTTTGTATCGTGGGTCCAGGGTTCTTTGGGGAGCTGCTGATGTTGGTGTGTCAGACTTTCACCATGTCCGACCTGGTGATGTTGCTTCATGGTCAGCACCAGCCTCTCAGCCGCATCCAGCCACAACTGGCCCAGTTCTTCAACCAGAACTACCTCAACGGCAGAGAGCCCACCGATCAGAACATTGCTGTCAGTACCACTCACCACAATCTGTATTATTCTTAGAATGTTGTTGGCAATTTTAGAGGTACTTCACAAGTAGACGCAGCTATTTTACTTCATAACATATCCCTCATTTTTGTTGGTTGTTTTATGTTTTTGTGAACGTGATCAATAATTGATGTTTTCTTTCCTTCTGCGTGTTGTCTTCTTTTTCTTTCACAGGCTGCTGCTGACAGTCTTGTCAATGAACTGGAGGAATATATCACTGAAAGCTTTGTAAGTCCTGCACTTACTCTCTTCTCATGACAACAGGATTTGATCAAGCACATAATTTAATTCCATAGATTGACTTTGCACATATCTGCATCTCATGCAGCCTGCAGATATTTGTATTAAAGAAAAGTTTTAAAAATTGTCATGTATGCTGTCAGTTTGAAATCCTTAAAAAAACGATAAGAATATGAATTTGACCTTACACAAATTTGGAACCGGACACCAAAATCATTTCACCTGTTTTATTTATTTATTTTTTTAAACTGTCGAGGGAAAACATCGCATGCGTAACATCCATCAGAGCTCAGGCTGTGCTCGACTTTGACTAATATTAATGGGCTATTTTGTCTGATAGGCAAAGCAGATGTGAAGTATATAAAACTACTTTAATTTGCAGTAGATGAAGGTAGACAGTGTTTGGAATTGCTGATAGTAGCAACAAGTATTGAACTGGTATTCAGACTCATCAGTACTGAAGCACCTAGATGAAACAACTTGCTATCATAGCTAGCCTAGCTGCTATCGCGGATAAAGATTACGATTTATACCATTTGCATGTTTATGTTCTGTCTAGTCAGTCATGGCTGGCATGGCATGTAGTCTGGAGTGTTCAAACGAATTTTGCCACACTCAATGATAGGAAGATGGGATGTGATAACACTGTAGGTAAAACGTTAGTTGCTTGCAAACAGGGTAAGCAGCAGCAGACCTTGAGTCCGTTGCACAGCATTAGAGTAATAGCCAGTTATGTTAAAGTGCCATCTGCTTTTGATTGAAATACTTCTGAAGAGATCTTCTCCTTTGAAACCCAACAGAGAGAGTCTTCAGTCAGCGTGTTGGAGGGCGTTGATATCACCCAGACCAACATGACTTTCTTCAGACAGCAGCTGACTCGCATCGCCACACACATTCTGCGCTGCAATGGTAAACTCAACTTTAGCTCATTGTTTCCTCATTTTGTGTCGAACAGCAGCTTAAAGAGTTTATTTGTGGGAAATGTTATACTTGTAACTGCAATACATTCACTTTTTTTTATTATTCAATTTAAATTGTGTTTTCCAGATGAAACATTTGGGCCCCAGCTGTTACAGATGTGTAACCAGGCGTTGTTCGAGTGTCTTGCTCTCAACCTTCACTGCCTGAGAGGAGACCAGAGGGCTCTAACTGCTGTTATCAACCACCGAATTGTATGTACACAATTTCCACTCAGCAAGAAAAAATACTTATCACAAATGAAAGTAGAACATTTTGGTCAAAGAAGGTCAAATTTGGTGTTTTGTACAAATTCAATTTTATTTACACACATTTACAGGAGAAGTCACACAGAGGCGCTACTGAGTGCTTCTGACAGGAGACAGTTCCATTGTACTCTTATCTATATTTTTCTATCACTGCATCATCAATTAGCATCAACTAGTGTAAATTCTGAGCTATTACAGGTAAAACATACAGTTTACAGATTATTTGAAACAGTTCAAGTTTAATATGGAGATCCACTGTTTAACAGTAGATATGAAAGTCAGAATTTAAACACACTTCAGAAGTACCATACTGCACTTATTTACTCAAATTTTTTATTTAAAGTAATTTATGCAGAGAAAGTGTCATGTGCACTGTTATAAACTTAGAAGTAAAGAATGAAGAATTCAGCTGCTCTGTCATTTGATGTTAATAGAAATAGTCAGAGATATAAACTAAGAAAAGTGGTGTACTTTAACAATTTAAAGAGAGGATGTAACCTAAAAAGTCACAAAATACAGGAGAAAATGTGTCTGTGAGATAAAAAACTTTGTTTTGTTCCAGCGGAGGATGTCAAGTGACATCAGCCCCAGTCTGGTTAACTGGATGACCAGCATGATGACGATGAGACTGCAGGTGATTCTGGAGCACATCCCTATCACACAGGAGCAGATCCAGAGCTACATAGTCCACACACAGGTAACGCAGCAGACACAAACACACACACACACACACACATGCATGTTAAATTTCTAATTCTCAGAATAAAATTGGACGTGATGGAAATTCAAGGAAAGCAAATCCCCATGCCTCACCTGCATGATGCAGCCGCTCAAGCTTCAGGCTGTTTTTGTAGTGTGTGTTTAGAGTTGTGTAACTGTAAATCATTTTTTGTGACTCACAGCAAACAAAATCCTGCAGTTACAGATAAATCTTTGCACGTTGCGACATATGTGTGCAGATCTGTACAAATTTCATGTAAGAAGACAGCCTGACTGAGCTATTACCAAACACGATATGAAAGATGGACACAGACACTGTGGTCATTGTGTAGAAGCCTCAAGCAGAGCATTTGCTGCTGTGTGTGTGACAAGCGAGGAGTGTATCTGATACATAAACCACACACCTGCACAGTAGCAGCTCATCACCCAATCCTGGAATACAGCAGCTTTATCCTCGTCTTTAACTTTAATTTGGACTTTGGACAAAGTGATCATCATGTTGTATTCAGTAAAAGTTGAGAATGGAACCATGAAGTCATCAGAGGTCATAGACTTCACTGGAAGCTCTCCCCCTGCTGGCCATGAGAAACAGTGCAGGCTTACTAAGATAATTAATGGCCTTGAACATCAAAAACATAACCATCTAAGTACAACATGAAACAAAACTGTGCAGCTAAATAGTTAAAATAACTTAAAATATTTTTAAGAAACTCTTCTGATATTAATAAAATCTTTCCAAGTGACATGAAGCAGATACTGACAAAGCAGGTCAGTCAAAAACTCTTTTCAAGCCTTTGCCAATAATTCATCTGCAATAAGACTCAGAATCTGGTTTTACTGTCCTTGTGTGTTTCCTGCAGTGCAGAGCACATGTGCAACATGCAGAGAGAGCAGTCCCTCTTATCTGATGGCTGCTCCATATCACATTTCTCTGAACTGCACGTCTGAAATGGCTAATAAATATTAATGATATTCTTTCACAGAGAGATCAGTCTTCTGCAGCTGGTGGCCAAGAGCCTGAACAGGCACAAAGTGCAACGGTAAGAATGGTGTGCGAGAGTTCAGAGGACCTTAGTTTGCCAGTTCTGGTCCTGTGTTTTCCTTTTAGTTTCCTCATGGTTTTGTTCTCCACCTCCAAAGATCGGGGACAACCTGTCACCAGCTGCAGCCACCACAGCAGAGGAGGCCATGTCGGTGTCGCAGGAGACGAGGGTGTCATCACGGGACACGAGGGTGTTGCCTGGGGACCTGGGAGCCTCAGGAGGAGCCGTGCCATTAGGTGGCGACATGGCAGCGGCGGGAGCGGAGGGAGGGAGGGAGGAGTCTGCTGGAGAGTCGGATGGCTGGGCTGCTGCTGTTCCTCCTGTAAGAGCTCCCTCCCACCGCTTTTTACTGCTTTAACTGTCATCTTTTTCCTCCATTTGGAAAAAGTGTTTAACTCTTTATGTGCCTGCTTTACATTTACCGTGTGCTGTTGCTGTACTGGCACTAGTTTTTTGCTTAGCTGTAGTGCAACACAGTAACACAGCTGACCTAAACTATGACTCTGTCCTTTCAGCTACTTCTGCTTAATCCTTATATTCTCCGTTGTCTTTGTTTTAGGAATGGGTTCCCATCATCAGGTGTGATATAATGACTCAGAGGAAGATGAAGGCTCAGCCTCCATTGTCTGATGCATATTTGCATGGCATGCCAGCAAAACGCAGAAAGGTAATAAAATCAGGTGCAACTTTTTGTCATCACGTAAGAATTTGGCCTCTCTCCCTTTTCTTTATGCTGCATGTTTGTGTGTGTGATTTCAGACAGGACAGGGCAGTGCGGCCCTCCTCTCCCTCTCTGATGCAGTGAGTCAAGCAGCCAGGACGGCCGGAGTGAAGCCCATCACCTCTGCTGAACGGCTGCAGGAAGACCTGGAGACCCAGGAGGTGAAGGAAGCTTATTCAGAACAGGTAACCACATCTTACATAAACTGGCAAAAATCAAGCAGAGGCACATCGAACATTGTTCATGTTCATACTTAGCGCAGCTTTCATAGATCTGGCAAACTGGAAAACTGCTGGGAAATCATGAGGAGGGCTTTTAAGAGCAAGGACAGGAAGGATGAGTGAAAGCACACCAGGATGATACAAAGGAAACTCACAGTTTACATAATCCTGTAACATAATGACACTAAGATTAAAAATGTCCATCTCAATGCTAAACTATGGAGAAATGCAGCAGTGATGACTTGAATTTGTTTGACACAGTGGCTGCATCTGATCACACAGTTACAATGTCATGTTGTGACCCAGTTAATTGGCTTTCTAACGTTTTACAAGCTCACAAAACACTGTCTCAGAGAGCACCCTCTATGTTGCTGTTATGCAATTTAAAAACGTAACTGATCACAGGCCTTCTGGTGAAGAGGAAAATTGTGCATGCCACTTTTAGCAATCAGACCCCTGAAAATATTTTTCAGACCTCCCGGCACCAGAGTAGCTGCTTTTTTTCCTTTCCTGGTAACCGGCAATAAAGACAATTGTCCTGCAGGGTCAGTTCCTGCAGTTAGCACACACCAGTAAATTGGAGAGCTACTTCCTTTAGTAGAAAACTACTAGAGTGGTTAAAGCCGCTACTGCCAGACAGGCCTAGAGATGTGCTGGGAACCACACAGCACTAGGGAAAGATGTGTATTCTTCAATTAGTTGGTGAATGGTTGCTGGCACTCATTAGATGAAACTGGTTGCAAAGAGGTATACAGTCTGCAGTCACCTGTAGTTTGCTTGAAAGATGCCAATTCGTCTCCAAACACTCAGTAACTGCTAGTTAAATAGGAGTGACACTGTGACACGAACTGTAAACAGAGACTGTTTGCATTCAAAGTAAAAGTCTTACCTTTCATCACTCATCCAAGTCAGACTGTAGCTGAAGAAGTCACTTGGATGAGTGACAAAACATCACCTTAAACTCCACTATGACTGTAGCCTTTAGGGAAGCTGCTCACAGTCACACGACTGCCCGTTCACCTTCTTGACTGATGATGGAAGTCAATTGTTTTTCAGGTTAAAACAGACATCAAGAAACGAGTGAGGGAAGACCCGGATTTCAGCTCTCAGCAGTTCCCCAACGCACACAGAGCTTTCTCACCAGACTCATAATCACAAACACTGAAGCCGATTCCTCCTCCACCTGCTTTCCTTTGGGACTTTGATTTGACTACTAGTCAGCACAGCTTCACTCCCCGAACAGCCTGTCCACTTTTTCAACAGCTCTCTGACTAATGGCCTAGCGCTGATGTGGCTACTTCCCTAGTGCCTATTTATTGCTCTGTTTTAGTCCAACCTTTGCTGACAGAATGTTCTTCACTGAAAAAGGTGTTTCACCAGATTTAAGTTAGACTAAATCTAGTCACTCTAGTCTTGTTTGCTTTCTTTTTCCCCCTCGTGTCGCTTTGTTCATGCGGAGCCTGAATCCTCATTATTTAGCGGACTCTGGCCTTCCTGTCAGTACTCTTGAGCACAGGAGAAGACTTTCATGTGATGCTGTTTGGTACATGAATGTACAGTATGCTTAATAAAAATCTTGATAATTACAGTACAGTACTCTTTTCGTTCATATTTTTTAAGGAAAGAAGTTCCTAAAGTATTAATTCTACACTACGAAAATACTAAAGAAAAATCCTGTTTTAAAAAGGTTTAAGTACACTTGAGTATGAGTTTAAGTGTATCAGTACATTATTAAGTTGTGTTAATGATAGCCACAAAGTTGAGCACTTAACTACATTTTGCAGAATGCAACAATTGTAATATTCATGAAATGCTCATTTTAAAAGGAACAACATTTACCAAGTTAGTAAATAAGAGAAAACCACAGATCAATAAAATAAATGTATTGTGACTAAAAGCAGACCCTAAAAGAAAGACACAACTTAGAAAACCTGATAGGACTGAACTCTAAAATCCAAGGTTAAAAGGTGAGTTGTGTAGTGAGAAAAACGGTAAGAGATATAATAACCTACACGAATAGCAAAAGTGCAAATACCCATGTGTTAAGAATGGGATTAAATGTTTTGTGTCCTTCAAACAGAACTGCTTTGTGGAAACTACCTGGAAAGTATTTACAGTATCATAAAAAAAACATAGCTGGATAGTGTAGTGGTAAAACTACACACCGGGAGGTGCAAGTTTGATTCCCACCCGGGGCGTCTGTAAGGGTCCTAACCCCCCCCCCCCCCCCCCCCCCCCCCCCCCCCGAGAACCTTAATAGACAACACTAGTTATTCCAACATTTGGAAGAAGGGACTTTCACAGAGCTATAGATTGATGAGGTACAACACACATGCTACGACAAGGGGGAGCCAGGATGACAAGTTGGGGGGGAGATATCATCACCCGCAGATAGAAGAACTGACCTGAAAGACTGAAACCTGGATATATAAAATTTTTTATTTATAAACGTGTATCTAAATCTCACTATCATGAGTATAATAAAGTATAATAATAATAATAAATAAAAATAAAAATCCCGAAATGAAATAAATAAATAAATAAAGGACTAAAATGAAATAAATGACCTATTCTATAGTTTGCCCACCAGGGGGTGCTGAAGACCGGATGATACTTTGAAATACAAAGACTAGACATAAAAGATGGGTGTAAATACTACAGTCAGAAAAGAGAAGTAGCAAAATCATGCATCCCCTATAATCACCAGCAGGGGGCATCTTCTCTGGATGTGTAACTGTACAGAAGTCTGAGACAACACTGATGCTTCCCACATGATCAATGACCTCAATAAAATCCTGATGAGTTTATGGTCTCAATCACTAGTTTCGAGTGTTACCTAATACAGCACTGGTTTTATTTTGGAAACGAGTCCCATTAGAGTCCAAAAGGGTGCCGCGCAGGATGGGAATTAGGTCAGGCTTATCTTGTAAATGAAGACTTGATACTATAGGAGTGTACAGTGTCCTTTAGCAGTCCTGGAGACCAGTCCTTGCTCTGTCAGTCAAAATATGTGTGCTGTTACCAACAAATGATAAAAGCCTTTCCTAATTTAAAATGGAGCCTTTTAGCCACGCCTCATATTTTAGCATTTCTTCAGTTCTGGTTCCTGCACCTGGACAGGTTTGAGTTCACTGCAGATCCAGAGGATCTCAGTGTATCAGTCCATCACAGCCTATCTCAGTAAGCGCCAGTGCAGAGAGCACCAGATGACAATGTGATAAATGCTGTCACAACAAGAGCCTCAGTGCTGCAGATGCTCCACACTTTCTCAGATGAGAAGGACAGTTAAAGGTGAAGGATCTCAGTGAAGTCAGAGATGCGATCGTCATTTGGACGACTTTTCTTGAATCCACCCTGACAGTATTTCTAAATGTGAGAGTTTAGTTCTGTCCTTTTACACCCCAAACTGCTTTTTTCATTTATTTTTGGTACTGTTGCACTGAATGAAAATTAACTGCAAAAACAAAATAACCTGACGTTCTTATAATTCAGGCATTAAAAATCATGAAAAACACACAGACCATGTGCTTCCTCCCAGCTTCCTTTAAAATGAACTTTGACCCTGAAAGCATTTCTAATATTTTCCTGCAAAGAAATGTTGATTTTAGATTTCCCCTCCTCTTCCTCCTCCTTCTTCTTAAGAAAGACATTTCAAACTACTCTTTGTGTGTTGAGATGTAAACTTCTATAAGAAACAAAGTCCAAAAAGCAAACAGCTGATATTTAAGTCAGATATGCTGCAAAACAACCCATACCGTTCAGACAGAGGTTTGAATTTCATTTTCTACAGTTGCATTGGCACATTTGAATACAGAAGGCCTTTATTATTTAATGTGTACACAAAGCATTTTGTTTCACCTGCCAAATCAGCAGCCGAGCTGTTTGAGTTCACAAACATGTTGATGAACAGGCTTGACCGCCTGAGGACTGCAGTTCCTGATCTGCATCCTGTTCAGGGTGAGGAATGAGAGTGAGTCACGTGGCTGAGCAACCTTCACCTCGGCAACAGCACGGATCTGGCAAACAAAGCTCTATGACCGTGTCTGTGCCAGCACCTCAGTCCTGCTGCTTATTTGAAAAATGAAGGAGAGCTGTTCCAGTGACTTGGGATGTGCTTTAAACAAGTGAAAACAAACCAGCTTTGCCAGGTTCGACTTTAATCTGATCCTAATCTTAATTTGTTAGCGCTGCAAACAGCCAAACCCACTGTGAAAAAACAATTCAGTGTACACGTTCAGCCCGTCTCAGGCAGTGGTGTGTCCTCATCCAGCCAGCATTGTGCTATTTGCATAAGGTGTATTGTTTGCGGAGCTCACACAGCTTCTCTTTATTAGCGCTTCAAGATGAGACAGAATAATCATTGAGATTCTTTGAGGAAAAGTTCAAGGAGTCTGTTTAACCAGCGACTGGTCAGCTCAGCTTAGCATAAAGAATGGAAACAGGAAGGAAATGTGATAACACTCAAAATGACAAAATCTGAGCAGTTTATTCAGCTGTCATTTCCTGTTGGACAAGTCAAACTGTCTGCCAAGAAAGAGCTGCAAATATGCTTCATTTGTTTCAGCCAGAGAAAGACAGGAGCACAAACCAGGAGCTTGTAGTTTTCACTGACGGGCCTCTCCATCACATCGAGACCACCACGCTCCATTACATGTTCAGAGCAAAGAGTCGCTCACTCAGGGAAACAACATAGGTTACGTGATGAGGAGCGTGTATTTCCCCGGCCTTCATTATTAAAAGTAATCATCAGTGCATGCTTAGCCTTACTCTTCTTTACTGCCAGAAAGGCTTGGGTGGCTTTTATAGGGATAGGCTTGGATTTTGTTTTGGCCACGTGTTAAGTAAGCTTAGCGTGTAAGTAAGCTTCAAAAACTAGAAGATATGTTTCAAATGAAGTCTTAAACATTTATTTTGACAGCGTTTTTCCATTAACAGCTTTCACATTTGGTTTTCTAAAAAACAAACAGGAGACTTTAACTTAACCTAAACCCCAACTCCAACTGTAAATGAGTCAGCAGAGGCCTGATGAGTGTTAAATCAGCTTAACTTGATGACTGCCTTCACATAAATACCAGAACCAGTGAGAGTTATGACAGTAACATGCATCGAAAAAGAAAAGTATATGACTGACCATCCTTCAAAAAGACATCATTTTCAAGCCCACAGTCAACAGAAGCTTGGATTACTACGATCACATGACATAAGATTATCTCCATTTCAGTAAATAACTACTCATACTTGGTCTCCTTCTTTAACAGAGACATAAGTAAGACAAGAATCCTGACTTCAAATATATCTGTGAGAAAGTAATGACAGAAGCATAACAGGGAAAAAAAAAAACAGTTCATTTAGAGAAGTGTGAGCAGCAGCATGTTGCTTATGTCGCACTCGAGACCAAAGTTGATTGTAGCTCCTGGTGACGTCCTGACAAAGAGAAAAGTCCAGCACACGTCAAACAGCACGTGCCTTATACGAGCACACAGCTGATTAACATGTTTCAGCACAAGCCGGCTTATATACAGTACACGAGTCCTATCGGTGTTTTCATCCTAGAAATTAAATGAGAAGAAGAATTCACAATGTTCACAGTGAGAAAAAAACAAAACATGCTTCTTATATTAAGTAGCAGTTATAAAAGAAAGACTGAAACCTTTAAAGATGAAATAATTCAAGCAAGAAGTTGAATTCATGATCACTTTGTGACAATGACATGTCAGCTTACAGAGAGCGAAGTATTGAATAACACAGACGTCTAATAAAATTAAAACCTTGTTTGCAATCGTACTTTTCTAACATTGCACAACATTTTACTGCCTGCACCATTTACACAGGGAGCTTTTATGCCATGTTGATTCACTGTGTCATTAGTAATAAACATGGCAGGGACTCCGTAGGTAAAACTGTTGCCTCACAGTGAGAAGCTCCTGGGCCAGAGCCACAGCAGGCATCTTTTCTTACGAGTAATATCTAAGCTAAAGCTGGATCCATTATTTTTTCCTCATTTCCTGTCAAATGCGTACAATTTTAAAAGTGTGGAGATATTAAACAGCCAAAGTTTAGGTAAGGCCAGAGTATGATACGGTTTGAATCATTTCAGCTGTGAGGCTTCGTGCTTTCAAAGGATGCAGGATTTTAATCCCGACTGTGCATCAAAAGTTGCAGACTCGTTTTAGAACTTACAAACACAGAGATAACTTCGGTTTATGAAACAAAAGAGAAAAAAAATGATTCAGCGGCGCACTTTTGGGTTGATTTACATGCGATCGGTTACAGGAAGGCTCTGGGATTGGATCGAGGATCTTTGAGGTTTCTGTATCTGTGGGTGAGCCAGACTCCAAGGACCTGAAATCAACAACAAATGAGCAGCTGTCAGTTTTCTCAGTATACAAAAACCTCCTGCAGCACACATCAGCACCCGTTCACAGCAGACTACAAGTCTTTTAGCTTCACTGTAATGACATTTTCCCGACCTCTGTGAAACTGAAGAAGAGGCCGATGCCGCCAACAAACTGCAGCACCTGCCCGGCATAATTCTGGAGGATGTCTGCGCAGGCCACACAAGATGAAGTGTTAACGCAGACCTGGAGGAACAAAACAAGCAAACAAAACAATCTTGACCAAGTTGCTTCTTAGAAGAAAATCTAGGAAATCTTTTCAGAGTGTTTTACTCACAGCAGGACACGAGCTGTTGTCCACTTGAGAGAAGCCGCAGCAGTTTAGAGTCCTCTCCAGGTCCTTCTGTGTGCCTTTAGACTTGTTCCATCCGGCCTCCAGCAGCAAGTTCTGCAGATGAAAATCAGCATCACTGGAGCTCAATTCATGTATACGAGACTTAAAAGTAATCCTGAAATGATCCTTTATTTAGACCTTGCATATTCTCATTGATTTGTCTCGCTTTGCTCCACAGTGAATTTTGCATGTGCCTCACAGAGCCACGCAAACATTCTTTAATTAAAGTCCTGCATTCAGTAGCTCCTTAAACAGAAATGACCAACTCTGAATAAGTTTGCTTTTTAGAGTATATTCCTAAATTGTTATCATTAAGCTCTACTATTTTTAGGATGTTGCAATCTGGTAGAGGAGTCTCAACAGTGTCAGTTCAAGCAGGCCACTGTGTTGACCCTGAGTCTACACATGTTGTCCTGTGATCAGGAAGCCATTATAAGCGCTATAAAACATGTAGGCTCTTTATATGGAGGAAGGAAAGCCTGCAACACTGCAGACAACATAATTTAGAAGACTTAGATATCAGTGTGTCACTGTTAAGGCACAGTAAGATCTAACATTAATGTTGCTTAAACTCAGATTTTTATTTGGCATGTAAATCAGGTGCAGCTCTGCTGTTAACTGTCTGAATGTACAAAGCTAAATATAATGTAAATAGCCTGAGTGCAAATTTCTGCCTGCTGATTCTACCACTTTGTTTTTTTACATATTCGTATTCACCGTTGTGGAGGTCCCAGAACAGAGACATGAAATCAATTATAAATACTGCGTTTCCACATAAAACAATCTTGTTTTAACTACAGTCCCTAACACTGAAGCTACCAGCAGTTCTCCAAGTTTGTTCCTGGGACTAAAAGTCCCATTTGTGTTTTTTAAAACCTGAAAAACCTAATTATGATTTATATTTTTAATGATTCATCTGAATCTGCACAGTAACTACAATCAAGCATCTATAACTGAGTAAAATATCAAAGAGTGACTCTCAAAATACAGAAGAAACATAGCGGAAATACTCAAATATAAAAACAATACTGGAATAGAGCCGTTAAAGACGTTTGTCTGCCTGTAACTGTCTAAAAGCCAAACGGTGTCCAAAATATTGTTTGGATTGTTGAGAAAAGACTAAATAAACTTACCTGTTGATCTTTATTGAGAGCCAGACATGCACAGGACACTGAAAACTGCAGCACAAACACTATGGAGAGAACCATCATGTACTGGACCAAGTTGAGGACGTTTAAAGCGTGTTGTTGCTATGCCTACGAGCCATTAAAACTCAGGACACACATCCACTAGAGCATAAAATCCTGGATTTGTGTGAAGGATACAAAGAAGAGCAGGACCTGGTGGTGCTTTAGGGCACCGCACAGACCCACAAAGGCAACAAAGAACAGGAAGACTCCCACGCCGATGACCCCTGCCACCACCTGGATACTGGAGACCAGGCCAAACCATTTCCCCCAGGCTGCCACGCCAATCAGCAACAGGCTCACCAGCTGAGGGGGAAAGGTGTGATAACACAAGGAAAAAGAAGGAAAAGTCTCATTTTTTAAGTCTGGACCAGGAACTGTTTTTAAGGAGGGGCAGGAATCAACTTTCAAGGTGCTGATTGCAGAATGAAACTAAGCTCACTAAGCAAGTAAAATCGGAATATGCTCTCCCTTCATTTCTTTCACTACATCCATGAAACTTCCCTGAGGTCCTCTTTTCCTCCTGCCTGGCAGCTTCTTTGTCCACTATATCCTCCATCTCTCCTCTACAGTAGCCATTTAAGTATTCCTGTGTTATATTAGTTTCTACATCAACGTGTTGATAAAAATTTTGAACTTTGGTCTCAACACTATTTACTTTAAAGCTTTAGTTGTTTATTTTTTGCAGATTAGAAAAGTTCTATTTCGAGATGTTCCCGTGAAGGAACATTTCAGATTGAACTGCCTCTTCTGTCACTGCTGCTTGAACTGAGTGGCCGTGGCTCATACGTGGAGGATCCTGCCCAGCGTCTGCATCACTTACTGAGAGAATTGAACACTGCAACACTGAAAATCTTTCTTCACTTTTTTTCTAGACGGTGATTTGATGAGCTCTTAATTTTGTTCCATTTTATGGAGCTTTAATCAATTTGATCATTGATTCATTCATTTTACCTGTCAGAGCTTATCCTAGAAATCTACTATGACATCATGGTGTGTCATTATAAAGCTGCTTAGCAACAGCTACACCATTAAAGTCAAAGCCATTAATCATTTTGGTCTAGTAAGTGATTATGAGTACTTTTACTTAAATTCTTTTGTTTGTTTGTACTATTACTTAAGCAGGATTATAATTTTTACTAAAAGAGTGCAAATACTTGTTTATGTATGAGGGCACCTGACCCAGTGTATGCTACACTTTTTAAAATTTCTGATGAAATAATCATATTTCCTGTGTGAAGCCCGTTTGAGGAATTTCCTTTTATGACATTACATTAACAATTTGACGCTTCCTGTGTGCTTTTTTAAATGTTTTACAGCTCATGGGAAAGCAGTAAACAGCACTCAGTTTGATTATTAAACAAAACAAGGAAGAAAAGGCCACATAAACACTGCTGATATATTAAAGTTGGGCCTAATACTGGAGCAGCTTTCAAAACGTCATGTTACGCACTTTTTTGGCACTGGAAATAAAAGTTGAAGTAGAAAAATAATAAAAACAGTAATAAATAACCTAAAAAGTAATCATTTACGCATGCCACCTCGTTGCCATGGCAAACACGCATTTTTTCCCCCCTCCGCTCTTAGTTGTAAATTAACCGACTAGAGAGGTCTCACGTCAACTGGCCCTCAAGGAGACATTTTACCCTCCAGCAAACATCAACATATTTCAACTCACCACATAAAGGATGTTGAGCGCGCTGAGTGCGTTCTTGGTGCAAACGAATCCGCCGCAAACCATCGCTGCTCTCGGGACAAAACGTTTAAAAACGAGATTTCTTCTCCTCCAGCTCTCTCGGCGTGCCTCTCTTGACGTTAAGGGTGGCTGTACCTGCTGATCTGCAGGTGGAGACCCGACAGGTGCTTCCTGGAGAGATCCTGCGCGCTGATTTGTCAGCTGAGGTGACTCACTGATTGTTGTTCAAGCAGTTGATTGCAGAAATTTCGAGATGATCTCACAAGAAGATTTCACAAAGTTACTTTGGTTCATGGTAACTTATTCATTTTAACGATTAACATCTCATAACGCAGAAGTAAAGGTCCTCTCACAGGACATGATTTAATTTGCTACAATGATTTGGAGTTAAATCCTCTACACAGTAGGGACTATGTTACTCTATAGTTCCCCCTTGTGGATGAAAAGTATATCACAGATGAAGAGTATCGAGGTTTTCTTAATTCGCGGACCACCACGTTCAGCAAAAACAGCTCGTTTAGATCTCAAATGGGCCAAATTAGAAATTGCTGCATGTTTGTTTACATCTCTGACTTACATGAATCTGTGTATTTGCATTCCTGTTTCAGAGATGGAGCGATAAAACATACTAAATGCATTATAATACAACACAATGCTGCTTCTTTATTTGTTGAATGACGGTTCGAGCCCCGGCTTGGACAGTCTCGGTCGTTGTGTCCTTGGGCAAGACACTTCACCCGTTGCCTACTGGTGGTGGTCAGAGGGCCCGGTGGCGCCAGTGTCCGGCAGCCTCACCTCTGTCAGTGCGCCCCAGGGTGGCTGTGGCTACAATGTAGCTGCCATCACCAGTGTGTGAATGTGTGTGTGAATGGGTGGATGACTGGATGTGTAAAGCACGTTGGGGTCCTTAGGGACTAGTAAGGCAAATACAGGCCATTTACCATTCATTTCTTTCACTACATCCATGAAACTTCCCTGAGGTCCTCTTTTCCTCCTGCCTGGCAGCTTCTTTGTCCACTATATCCTCCATCTCTCCTCTACACATGCACAAACCATCTGAGCAACACAATGCTGCTTCTTTATTTGTGCCACCAGAGCTTCATTACAAATGATAATATCAATAGATATATAACATCAGCTTGTGTCAAATCCACACGAGCTTCAGATTATCTCAGTATTTAGTTGTCTCCCCTTTTTGTTTAAATGACAGCAGTCTCATAGGTCATAGGTCACATTATCCTAATATGTTCTGACATTTTTTTTCTTCAGAGCTTCATGCATGAACATGATTGTGTTGGAAAGTCCAGTAACAGTCAGCAATCTTTGGTTTTCTTTGGTCTTCAAAGCCTCGAGGTGTGCTCACAACAACAGTTTCCCCAAGGTGTTTCATATTGTAAGGTAAGGACCCTACAAAGAAGCAGAGATTGCTGATTGTTTGGGTTATCCATGTTTTCTTAACATTATTCCATTTGAATTAATTTTATATAAATATACTTATATTTTAATTGATTCTCCAAAAGTTGATTCTGTTCATCTGGACGTTTTCAGTGACGTCTTCAGTCTCAGCTGACTGCAGGTTCACTGGGCTGGTTTCAGTCATTATGCAAATGTCCTGTTTATAAGATTGGGGAAAACGCTACGTCCAGATGAACAGAATCAACTTTTGGAGATTTACTTAACTGGATGATTGATCATACATCAAGACATTTTAATTGATTACACTTAATTGAATTGAAGTGTAAACAGAGAAAACCCTAACAATCATATTCCTAGTAACCCCAATAACAAGCGATCTCACTTCACACACAGTTTCAGACTCTGTCATGTTTCCCTCTGTCACAGTGCTTCTGAATCTTCTGAACCTTGAAGGACACCCATATTTCTAACAGGGGAACAAAGACTGCAGGTTGATTTAGCCAAAAAAGATTGATGTATGATCAAATCTACAGTTACCCCCAAGTCTTTAGTGGACAGATCCGAGTCAAAGAAATGTCAGTTAACTTTTTAAATTACTCTAAACAATTTTATTTTTTAAAATTTGAATTATAATAAAGAATATAAAATATTTGATTTTTGTCTTTATTTCTGTTTTTAAGTCCTTAAAGTTTCTGATTATTTGCATGTTTGCATGAAACACACGTTGAACTCTTAAACCACACTCTACATGTATTTGCAGTTATTTATTTGTAAAAAATGTTTGGAATCATGTCTGATTTCCGTTCCACTTCTCACGTGTGCACCACTTTGTGTTGGTCTTTCACGTGGAATTCCAATAAAATTGATTCATGTTTGTGGCTGTAATGTGACAAAATGTGGGAAACTTCAAGGGGGCCGAATACTTTTGCAAGCCACTGTAGTTTTTAATGTTTCAGTGGCATTGATTGAACTGTGATGATTGATTGTACTCAGTACGTACAACGTCTGCCATGTAGGTTAACTGAAGTGTGCTGGAAGTTTTAACCTTTAATGTGAAGCCTAAAAATTGATCACACATTTGAAGTTTCAACACAAACTGATCCAAAACATTAAGCTTTATTGTGGCTGATTTATTTCACTGCTGTATTAGATCAGTTTGAGCTGGATGTGCCTGATAATTTGGAAATGAACTGGAAGTTAAAAGTTAGCTTTGGTTGACATCTGCCTACAAACAGTGTCGAGGTGAACTGATGAAATTCATCATTTTTACAATAACATTCATGCTGCAGTTACTTAGTTCTGACCTTTGTAAACTAACACACACACACACACACACACACACACACACACACACACACACACACACACACACACACACACACACACACACTTCATTCACTGAAGGTAATTGTTTGTTAAACTCAAATGAAAAAAATGACCCCACTAGTATCCTGGAAATGTGAGTCTTCCACTCTGCGACAGCCGTCGCTTTGTTCTGACATATTTTTTCTCGTCTTGCAAAACTATCTAAAAAAAGAAAAATGTCCCTCTAATAACCACAACCCTCCCGCTTTCTGACAAAAAGAAGAAGTGCAGATCTTGCAACGGTCCACTTCTCTGCCTCTAAACTTCACTTACACTGACCAGTAAACCCACAGTGGCTGTTTGACTCCGAGATTAACAAAGTAAGTACCGCTGACAATAAACAGCAAACACATAAATAATGGTGGAAGAAGAGAATTATGTGACAGTGATATTTCAGACAAAGAGAGATCCAACATACGGTGAGTGACAGACTTACTTTCTTCCCTTTCATCGCCAAAACTGTGATGTATGTGGTTTTGGGGAACGATCAATACCAGTTGGTTAATTCTGGCGATGTTATGCTACTCAGCATGTCAGTTCTTTCCTAGCACTGCTATTTTTGGTGATCTAAAAAGTAAAGTTTAATAAATAATCCCCACAAAGAACAAACTACAAATGAGTTTTCATTTCCTTTAAACTCTTTTTGTTTTTCCAGTGACGCCAAAAGACACAGAAACAATCTACGACGAGGTGAACACTGAGGACTGGAAATTGGATGCATCCCTTGTAATAACAGGTTATTTGTGGTTTTCTGAACAAATAAATGATATTTTTTATTCAATCATTAAAATAAACATTTTTTTCTATTCTTGTAGAGAATAAAGAGTTAGCTCCACCCTGTAGTTGGCTTGCGTTGGTTGTGACAGGTCTGGTGATTATTTGCCTCATCTTGGTGTCAGTCATCATCGGCCTCAACTTCCGCTGTAAGTCCACCTGCTGTGTATTCAAGGACTTTAGTGTAATCAGACAATAACACTAACATCTGTTTCTTATCTGACTGCAGTTAACACAGTGATGAGTGAGCAGCAGCGAGAAATGGCCAACATCACAGCACAGAACCTGCAGCTGATGACACAGAAAACA